>NC_083315.2:83373113-84573113 GCF_963455315.2 Globicephala melas
TAGAAAAAGAACAAACAAAACCCAAAGTCAGCAGAAGGAAGGAAATAATTAAGTTCATCAAGAAAAAAAGGGGGCTTCCCTGGTGGCGCAGTGGTTGAGAGTCCGCCTGCCGATGCAGGGGACACGGGTTCGTGCCCTGGTCCGGGAAGATCCCACATGCCACGGAGCGGCTGGGCCCGTAAGCCATGGCCGCTGAGCCCGTGCGTCCGGAGCCTGTGCTCCGCAACGGGAGAGGCCACAACAGTGAGAGGCCCACGTACAGCAAAAAAAAAAAAAAAAAAAAAAAAAGAAAGAAAGAAAGAAAAAAGGGAAAGGGCTCAAAATCAATAAAATTAGAAATGAAAAAGAAGAAGTTACAGTAGACACCACAGAAATACAAAGGATCATAAGAGACTACTACAAGCAACAATATGCCAATAAAATGGACAACCTAGAAGAAATGAACAAATTCTTAGAAACGTATGGATTCCCAAGACTTAACCAGGAAGCAACAGAAAATATGAACAGATCAATTGCAAGTGCTGAACTCAAACTGTGATTTAAAAACTTCCAACAACAACAACAAAAAGTCCAGGACCAGATGGCTTCACAGCTGGATTCTATCAAACATTTAGAGAAGAGTTAACGTTTATACTTCTCAAACTATTGCAAAAAATTGCAGAGGAAGGAATAGTCCAAAACTCATTGTATGAAGCCACCATCACCCTGCTACCAAAACCAGACAAAGATATCACAAAAAAAGAAAATTAGAGACCAATACCACTGATAAACATAGACATAAAAATCCTCAAGAAAATACTAGCAATCTGAATCCAACAATACATTAAAAGGATCATACATCATGATCAAGTGGGATTTATCCCAGGGATGCAAGATTTTTCAATATTTGCAACTCAATCAGTGTTACACACCACATTAACAAATTGAAGAATAAAAACCATATGATCATCTCAATAGATGCAGAAAAATCTTTCAACAAAAATTCAACACTCATTTATGATAAATACTCTCCAGAGAGTGGGCATAAAGGGAACCTATCACAACATGATAAAGGCCATCTATGACAAACCCACAGCTAACATCATACTCAATGGTGAAAAGCTGAAAGCATTTCTGGTAAGATCAGGAGCAAGACAGGGATGTCCACTCTTGCCACTTTTATTAAACATAGTTTTGGAAGTCCCAGCCATGGAAATCAGAGAAGAAAAAGAAATAAGATGAATCCAAACTGGAAAAGAAGTTAAACTGTCACTGTTTGCAGATGACATGACATAGAAAATCCTAAAGATGCTACCAGAAAACTACTAGAGCTCATCTATGAAGATGGTAAGGTTGCAAGATACAAAATTAAAACACAGAACTCTGTTGCATTTCTATATACTAACAATGAAAGATCAGAAAGAGAAATTAAGGAAACAATCCCATTTACCATTGCATCAAAAAGAATAAAATACCTAGGAATAAACCTATGTAAGGAGGCAAAAGACCTGTACTCTGGAAACTATAAGACACTGATGAAAGAAATCGAAGATGACACAAACAGATGGAAAGATATAGCATGTTCTTGGATTGGAAAAATCAATATTGTCAAAATGACTGTACTACCCACAATCTACAGATTCAATGCAATCTCTATCAAATTACCAATGGCATTTTTCACAGAACTAGAACAAAAAATTTTTTAAATTTGTGTGGAAACACAAAAGACTCTAGCCAAAGCAATCTTGAGAAAGAAAAACAGTGCTGGAGGAAGTAGGCTTTCTAACTTCAAACTATACTAAAAAGCTAAAGTAATCAAAACAGTATGGTACTGGCACAAAAACAGACATATAAATCAATGGAACAGGATAGAAAGCCCAGAGATAAAACACACACCTATGGTCAGTTAATCTATGACAAAGGAGGCAAGAATATACAATGGAGAAAAGACAGCCTCTTCAATAAGTGGTGCTGGGAAAATGGGAAAGCTTCATGTAAAAGAATGAAATTAGAACACGATACACAAAAATAAACTCAAAATGGATTAAAGACCTAAATGTAAGGCCAGAAACTATAGAACTCTTAGAGTATTATAGGCAGAACACTGTTTGACATAAATCTCAGCAAGAGCTTTTTCGATCCACCTCCTAAAGTAATGAAAATAAAAACAAAAATAAACAAATGCGACCTAATTAAACTTAAAAGTTCTTCACAGCAAAGGAAACCATAAACAAAATGAAAAGGCAACCCACAGAATGGGAGAAAATATTTGCAACCTAAGTGACCGACAAGGGATTAATTTCCAAAATATACAAAGAGCTCATGCAGCTTAAAAAACATAAAGAACGCAATCAAAAAATGGGCAGAAGATCTAAGTAGATATTTCTCCAAAGAAAACATACAGATGACCAAAAAGCACATGAAACAATGCTCAACATTGCTAATTATTAGCAAATGCAAATCAAAACTACAATGAGGTACCACCTCACACCACTCAGAATGACCATCATCAAAAAGTCTACAAATCATAAATGCTGAAGATGGTGTGGAGAAAAGAGAAGCCTCCTGCACTGTTGGTGGGAATGTCAATTGGTGCAGCCACTATGGAGAACAGTACGGAGGTTCCTTAAAAAACTAAAAACAGAACTACCATATGATCCAGCAATCCCACTCCTGGGCATATATCTGGAGAAAATCATAATTTGAAAAGATACGTGGCCACCAATGTTCACTGCAGCACTATTTACAATAGCCAATAAATGTCCATCAACAGAGGAATGGATAAAGAAGATGTGGACATATATACAATGGAATATTACTCAGCCATAAAAAAGAATGAAATAATGCTATATGCAGCAACATGGATGGACCTACAGATTATCATACTAAGTGAAATAAGTCAGACAGAGAAAGACAATTATTACATGATATCACTCATATGTGGAATCTAATTTTTAAAATGATACAAATGAACTTATTTACAAAACAGAAACATTTTTATAGATATAGAAAACAAACTTATGGTTATCAAAGGGGAAACACGGGGGAGAGGGATAAATCAGGAGCTTGAGATGAACATACACACGCTACTATACATAGGATAGGTAACCAACAAGGACATACTGTATTGCACAGGGAACTCTACTTAATATTCTGTGATAACCTATAAGAGAAACGAATCTAAAAAAGAATGAATATGTGCATAGGTATAACTGAATCACTTTGCTGTACACTTGAAACTAACACAATGTTGTAAATCAACTATACTCCAATAAAATTAAAATTAAAAAAATAGAAAAGATCAATAAAACTTAGAGCTAGTTTTTTGAAAAGATAAAACTGACAAACCCTTAGCCAGGATCACCAAGAAGAAAAGGGAGAGGACCCAAACAAACTAAGAAATGAAAGAGGAGAAATAACAACTGATACCACAGAAATACAAATAATTATAAGAGAATACTATGAACAATTATATGCCAACAAATTGGACAACCTAGAAGAAATGGACAAGTTTCTAGAGACATGCAGCCTGCCAAAACTGAGTCAAGAAGAAATAGATAGTTTGATAAGGCCAATCACCTGAAGTGAAATGGAATCTTTAAAAAGAAAAAGAAAAAAAACAACTCCCTGCAAACAAAAATCCAGGACTGGATGACTTCACTGGAGAAATCTACCAAACATACAGAGAAGAACTTGTACCAATCCTTCTCAAAATATTCCAAAACCCTGAGGAGGAGGGAATACTCCCAAATTCATCTATAAAGCCACCATCACCCTGATATCAAAACTAGAAAGAAAGAGAGAAAGAAAGAGAGAAAGAGAGAAAGGGAGAAAGGGAGAAAGGGAGAAAGGAAGGAAGGAAGGAAGAACAGAAGAAAGAAAGAAAGGAATAAAGGAAGGAAGGGAGGAAGAAAGAAAGAAAGGGAGGGAGAAAGGAAGGGAGAAGGAAAGAAAGAAAATTACAGGCCAATATCTTTGATGAATACAGATGTAAAAATCCTCAACGAAATATTAGCAAACTGAATCCAACAATACATAAAAAGGATCATAGACCATGATCAAGTTGGATTCATTTTAGTGTTGCAATTATGGTTCAACATACAAAAATCAATGTGACACACCACGTTAACAAAAGAAAAGGCAAGAACCACATGATCACCTCAATAGATGCAGAAAAAGCATTTGACAAAATTCCACACTCATTCATGATTAAAACTCTCACCAATGTGGGAACAGAGGAAACATGCCTCAACATAATAAAAGCTATTTACGACAAACCCACAGCCAACATAACACTCAACAGTGAAAAGCTGAAAGCATTCCTACTAAAGCTGAAAGTATTCCTACTAAATTCAGGAACAAGACAAGTATGCCCACTCTCACCAGTCCTATTTAACACAGTGTTACATGTCCTAGCCACAGCAATCAGACAAGAAAAAGAAATAAAATGTACACAAATTGGAAGGGAAAATGTAAAACTGTCACCATATGCAGATGACATGACACTGTACAGAGAGAATTAAAGTCTTCACACAAAAACAATTAGAACTAATGAATGAATTCAGCAAGGTAGTAGGATACAAGGTTATATACAAAAATCTGTTCCATTTTTTTACACTAACGATGAAATGTCAGAAAGAGAGAGTAAAAAAAAAAAAAATCCTATTTAAAATCACACCCCCCCACAAAATACCTAGGAATAAACTTAACCAAGGAGATGAATGACAAATAAGCTGAAAACAATAAAACACTGATAAAGGAAACTAAAGATGATTAAAAGAAATGGAAAGATATCCCTTGCTCTTGGATTGAAAGAATTAATACTGTTAAAATGGCCATACCATCCAAAGCAATCTACAGATTTAATGCGATCCCTATCAAAATATCTATGATATTTTTCACAGAATTAGAACAAATGATTCTCGAATTTATACAGAATCACAAAGGGCCAATAATTGCCAAAGCAATCCTGAGGAAAAAGAACAAAGCTGGAGGCATAACCCCTCCAGATTTCAGATTATATTACAAAGCTACAGTATTCAAAACAGTGTGGTATTTGCACAGAAACAGACAGATAGAGATCAGTGGAACAGATAGAGAGCCCAGAAGTAAACCCATGCACCTAAGGTCAATTAATCTATGACAAAGGAGGCATGAATATACAATGGAGAAAAAACAGTCTCTTCAACAAGTGGTGTTAGGAAAGATGGACAGCTACTTGTAAATCAATGAAATTAGAACATTCTCTCACACCTTATACAAAAATAAACTCAAAATGGCTTAAAGACCTAAATATAAGACATTAAAACTCTAAATATAAACCATAAAAGTTCTAGAAGAGAATAGAGGCAAAACATTCTCTGACATAAATTGTAGCAGTATTTTCTTAGACGAATCTAATCAAACTAAAAAAGCCTCTGCACAGCAAAAGAAACCATGAACGAAATGAAAAGGCAACATATAGAATGGAAGAAAATATTTGCAAGTGATGCAAATAAAAAAAGGGGTTAATATCCAAAACATACAAACAGCTTATACAACTCAGTATCAAAATAACAAACAACCCAATCAAAAAAATGGGCAGAAGACCCAAACAGACATTTTTCCAAAGAAGACACACAGATGGCCAACAGACACATGAAAAGATACTCAACATCAGTAATTATTAGATAAATGCAAAAATCAAAACCACAATGTGGTGTCACCTCACACTGCTCAGAATGGCCATCATCAAAAAGTCTACAAGGGCTTCCCTGGTGGCGCAGTGGTTGAGAGTCCGCCTGCCGATGAAGGGGACACAGGTTCGTGCTCCGGTCCGGGAAGATCCCACATGCCATGGAGCGGCTGGGCCCGTGAGCCATGGCTGCTGGGCCTGCGCGTCTGGAGCCTGTGATCCGCAACGGGAGAGGCTGCAACAGTGAGAGGCCCGCATACAGCAAAAAAAAAAAAAAAAAAAAAAAAAGTCTACAAATAATAAATGCTCGAGAGGGTGTGGAGAAAAGGGAACCCTCCTGCACTGTTGCTGAGAATGTAAATTGGTGCAGCCACTATGGAGGACACTACAAAGTTCCTTTAAAAACTAAAAATAGAGCTTCCATATGATCCAGCAATCCCACTCCTGGAAAAACGAAAACTCTAATTCAAAAAGATATATGCACTCCATAGTTCATAGCAGCACTATTTATAATAGCCAAAACATTGCAACAAACAAGTGCCCATCAACAGATGATTGGCTTAAGAAAATATGGAATACACAATGGAATATTACTCAGCCATTAAAAAAGAATGAAATATTGACATTTATAGTAACATGAATGGACCTAGAGAATATTATATTTAGTGAAGTAAGTCAGAGAAAGACAAATACTATATGATATCACTTATATGTAGATTCTAAAAAATAATACAAATGAATGTATATACAAAACAGAAACAGACTCATAGACATAGAAAACAAATTTAGGGTTACCAAAGGGGTGGGGGGGGAAGGAGGGACAAATTAGGAATATGGGATTAACAGATACAAACTATTGGACATAAAATAGATAAGCAACAAGAATTTACTGTATAGCACGGGTAAATATATTCAATACCTTGTAATAACCTATAAAGGGATTTAATCTGAAAACATATATGTAACTGAAACACTTTACTATACATCTGAAACTAACACAATATTATAAATCAACTATACTTAAATAAAAAATGACCATTAATGTTAGGCTTCTCAATTGAGACCCTCAAATGAATCGGAACCTCAAAGACCCTCAGAGAGTCAGGGCCTTCAAGAGCATATGGCTCAAGCCTTGTCTCCACCCCCAACTCTACTCAATGTGGAAACTGAGGCCTAAAGAAGCTTAACGTCTTCCCCATGATAGACAGATGGGTAGGGAAAGAGCACAAGGGACACTGGCTCCTTGTCCAGTGTTGTTTCTGCTACATGGAAAGGCTGAGAGACACTGAATGCAGAAATCTGTCCTGCCATTCTTACTGCAGGTGAGACCAATAATAAATGACAATGGCAGGAAACTTTTACAAACTGAAAATTAATAAAAAATTGTAACTTAGGACAATCATTGCTTACTCCTACCCTGGAGAGCACTAAGATTGAACTTTGGCTGCTTCTTTTGTATAGATCAGCCCTTGCCCTGCTCCTCTTAGCCTCGTTTGCCTTCTTGGATGAATCATCTGTGACTTGGTCTACATGACCAGAGCTGGGACATTTCCAAGAGAATTGCTGGATGCAGGTACCTACAAACAAGATCATTTTAATCCTTTTGAGTCCAATGCTGCCCCAGCTTTTACATTCCCTTCATCACAACCTGTTAAGTCATTTTCGGTTTTCCAGTTGGCTACTCATGTTTCCAATGATATGCGTTCTGATCGGCACTCTCTGAGACCTTTATGAGCATGTTCCCTGTCAGGCCACTTGGGTTAAAAGCATTTAACAACAGCAGGGGTAGAAACAGCTCTTATAAAACAACCTGCTTTTTACTCAGTCTCAGGAAGATGTACCCTCAATGCTGATACTTTCTCAAAGCTTCTAGCTGTTAACGATACGAATGCAGGTAATTTAAAAGTGGCCATAAAGGCAATCAAAGAAGCTTCCCTCTGTTAATCACAAGAAAACAAAGGAAATAAAAAAAGAGTTAATCAACCCACCCCTTTCAAAAGACCTTGCAATTATAGACCATGGAAATAAAGGTAACTTAAGTTCATTAGGATGAAACAATTGCATGTTTTCTTGTTAGGAATTAATCATATCTCAGAGGTTCAGGAGAAATTCTTTACATGATTTTTACTGTTTTCATGGACTTAAGGAATGTTATTGCTGGAGCAAAAAAGATCTACCATCTACAAACCCTAAAGGCTTAGAGGTTAAGAATTCTGCCTAAGGCCACACAACTCATGGACACCAAGACAAGGAAGGAACTCAGTCTCCTGGTTCTCAGCCCAGTACATGCTCACTCAACTGTCATTTTCCCCTCCAGAAGGCTCAGGCTACACTCTGCACAGCATGTTGCACTGTTCGCTGGTGGTACTACCAGCCCAGGGATGGGGGTCTAAATTTCAGTTCAGCACTGCATCTAATTCCTGGAGTCATCTGCCTGTCCTCTGTTCCTAGCCTGACCCCAGTGCTCTGGTCCTACAGCGTAAAGCAAGACAGTGTCTCAGAAAGGCTGTGCTAAGTGAGGCAGAAATGGCAAAGGACATTCTGCCCATTGACGAATGCAGCTGACTGCTTCAACACTTCACTCCAAAAACATCTGGATGTGGGCCAGACTTGGTCTACTTGGCCTATATTCTAGTTATTCTTTTCCCCATGAACTATGGTTCTATTAATTACAGGGGAAATTGGAGGAAATAAATTGGCACATGAAGTTTTCAAGTCTTCCTTGTGTTATTAAGGAACTGGAATCAAGCTAGTGGCACTAATACACTGATGAGATGCACAGATGTGGAGACACAAGCTTAAACCTCCCTTTTTTTCTTTTCCTTTAAAAATTTTTTTTACTCTGGTAAATACACTTAACACAAAATTTACCTTCTTAATTATCTTTAACTGTACAGTTCAGTGATATTAAATACTAATTACATTCACATTGTAGTGCAATCATCACTAATATCTCCTGAACTCTTTTCATCTAACAAACCTGAAATTCTATACTCATTTAACAATGACTTCCCATTTCCTCCACCACCCCCAGCCTCTGACAGCCATTACTTTACTTTTTTTCTTTTGTTTACAATTTTATTTTTTTTATACAGCAGGTTCTTATTAGTTAACCATTTTATACATATTAGTGTATATGTGTCCGTCCCAATCTCCCAATTCATCACACCACCACCACCCCCTGCCACTTTCCCCCCTTGGTGTCCAGACGTTTGTTCTCTACATATGCGTCTCTATTTCTGCCCTGCAAACCAGTTCATCTGTACCATTTTTCTAGGTTCCACATATATGCATTAATATACGATATTTGTTTTTCTGTTTCTGACTTACTTCACTCTGTATGACAGTCTCTAGATTCATCCACATCTCTACAAATGAGCCAATTTCGTTCCTTTTTATGGCTGAGTACTACTCTATTGTATATATGTACCACATCTTCTTTATCCATTCGTCTGTCGATGGGCATTTAGATTGTTTCCATGACCTGGCTATTGTAAACAGTGCTGCAATGAACATTGGGGTGCATGTGTCTTTTTGAATTATGGTTTTCTCTGGGTATATGCCCAGTAGTGGGATTGCTGGGTCATATGGTAATTCTATTTTTAGTTTTTTAAGGAACTTCCATACTGTCCTCCATAGTAGCTGTATCAATTTACATTCCCACAACAATGCAAGAGGGTTCCCTTTTCTCCACACACTCTCCAGCATTTGTTGTTTGTAGATTTTCTGATGATGGCCATTCTGACTGGTGTGAGGTGATACCTCATTGTAGTTTTGATTTGCATTTCTCTAATAATTAGTGATGTTGAACAGCTTTCCGTGTGCTTCTTGGCCATCTGTATGTCTTCTTTGGAGAAATGTCTATTTAGGTCTTCCGCCCATTTTTTGATTGGGTACTTTACTTTCTGTCTCTGTGATTTTGGTACCTGTGAATCTAATACCTCATATTAGTGGAATCATACAGTATTTGTCCTTTTATGACTGGCTTATTTCAGTTGGCATAATGTCTTCAATGTTCATCCATTTTGCAGCATGTGTCAGCATTTCCTTCTTTTTTAAGGTTCAATAATATTTCATTGTAATATACCATATTTTGTTTATCCATTTATCTGTTGATGGGCCCCTGGGTTGCTTCCACCTTTTGGCTACTGTGAATATGCTGCTATAAACGTGGGTGTAATAGAACAGGGAGATCAGCTCAGTGCTTTGTGACCACCTAGAGGGTCGATAGGGAGGGTGGAAGGGATATGCAAGAGGGAGGAGATATGGGGATATATGTATACGTATAGCTGATTCACTTTGTTATAAAGCAGAAACTAAGACACCATTGTAAAGCAATTATACTCCAATAAAGATGTTTATAAAAAAAAAGTGGGTGTATAAATACATCTTCATGTCCCTACTTACAATTTTTTTGGCTATATATACAGAAGAGAAATAGCTGGATTATATGGTAATTCTATTTTTAATTTTTGGAGGGACAGCCATACTGTTTTCCATAGTGGCTGCACTATTTTACATTCCCACCAGCAGTGCACCAGTTTCCAATTTCTACACGTCCTCATCAACACTTGTTAATTTCCATTTTTTAATAGTAGCCATTCTAATTAGTTGAGGTGGTCGAAACCCTACTTTTAATCCATAATCTTCTATTGGATTCCTTCTTCTGCCTCTGCTCAGAGACTTGGCCTTCTAGAGAAGGGACTCAAGTCGGGAATTCTCTCAATGCTGGTATCTGGTCTACAGAGTTCAAGAAAAACCAACACAAACATCAGCTTTTCTTCCTTAGTAAGGGCTTTACCTGTCTGATTTAAATACTTGCCTCAGGGCAGATGTTGAAGGACCACGGTGGAGAAAGTAGCCTATGAAGATGGAGAGTGTGGGATGAAGAACCTAGAGAACACACTGAGTACGGGGAGGCTGGTGAGAGGACCAGGGTGGGTCATGGGATGGAAAAGAGGAAGGACCAGGAGGTGCTGGCTAAAGGTGGTTATCCCGGACCCTCAGAAGCAGAGTGTGCTGAGACCTGGTGCTGGCCAGACTTCCGCAGGACACAGACAAGCACAGGGAAGTTAAACCATAAACCACAGGACTGTCCGAGTATAAAACAGTAAATGGAATTATTTGGGAACCCAGTTATCCTCAGAAGCCTTGGACAAACTTTGAACATTTATATATTTTTCCAACTATTTGCTCCATATAATTTTCAAGTGATTCTCTTACTTTTGCTTGAACTGACATAGCTTGAGGGTGACCCTAAAATTATATTGTCAGTTAATGCTCTCCTAGAAGATTCCATTTGAATTATTTCCCTAAATCTCAAGTTATTAGACAATATAATGAAAACATTTATTAATGTCTATCAAGACCAAGGGTTCTCACTAGCTACCTGGTCTTCCATCCTTCAGGAGGCTGATTACTTCCTCCCAGGGTGCTGGATGTGGCACCTAGATTATACCTCTACTGTTGCTGCTCTTTTAAAACTTGGCTGGTATCTGTGAATTTGGTGCTTTATGATGAAGAAATAGGTGCCCCTAATGCTGTGCTGAGGAAGGTTCCTGTCTGAGGCTCGTCTACAGATGCTGGGGCCAGTGCTGCTCCATCCTGTACTGCAGCTTCTGTTCCTCAAATCCCTCACCACGGAGCAATCACATTTGCGTGAAATGTCTTTGCTGCATGTAATTTCAGTGATTTTTCCAGACAGAATGCTGAGCTGAGTAGGAGTGTGATTCAGTGTAGTCCAAGGGGCTATCACTTCTGAGAGGAAAAGACAGGAACTCCAGGGGACTGTGTCGAGGACACAGGGATGTGTGGAGACTTTCTCTTTGACAAAAATGAGCCCCATCAGGGCACCAAAAATTCTTTTCAAATATTTCCCAGGTGACTAAGTGAACAAAGCCACAACTGTGCGTGCACTTACAATCTGCCTGAAACATCGTCACCATGTAGTTGTAATTACAGTGCACTACACTACTTCCCCCCTTATCCTGGGGAAACAATCCACCACCCCTAGTGGATGCCTGAAAACTCAGACAGTACTGAACCCTATATGTGCAATGCTTTTGTCCTAGGTATACATACGTGTGGTAAAGATTAATTTATAAATTAGGCACAGTAAGAAATTAACAGTAACTAATAATAGAACAAATATGATAATATCCTGTAATAAGTTATGTGAATGTGGCCTTTTTCTCTATCTCAAAATATCTTGTACTAATTTTATGACTTTTCCAATTTAATAAGCATTTACCACACATTGTGGCCGTAACTTTTTGTTTGTTTCTTTATTTTTGGCTGTGTTGCGTCTCTGTTGCTGCTCACGGGCTTTCTCTAGTTGCGGTGAGCGGGGGCTACTCTTCATTGTGGTGCACGGGCTTCTCATCGCGGTGGCTTCTCGTTGCGGAGCATGGGCTCTAGGCACACGGGCTTTAGTAGTTGTGGCACACGGGCTCAGTAGTTGTGGCGCACAGGCTTAGTTGCTCCACAGCATGTGGGATCTTCCCGGACCAGGGCTCGAACCCGTATCCCCTGCACTGGCAGGTGGATTCTTAACCACTGCCCCACCAGGGAAGCCAAGTGGCCATAACTTCTGCAGTTTGAGATCAGACAGCAAAACTAGCATGAATTTCTTTTTCCTTCTTCACAATTTCACAGACAGAAGATTCTTTCTTACCATAGATCTTAGAAACCTCAGCATACATTTGTTTTCTTTACTTAGTAATTTGAAAACTTTCATATGAAGGGAGCACTTTACATCTTTTCTTTGGTATATCCGATTTGCTAACATTGCTACTCTTGCACTTGGGGACTTTATTGAGGGTGATTTTAAACCCTTTTAAAATAAGGGTGATTTTAACACAAGTATCATGATAACATGATAGTGGATGGAAACTGAGGCAGCTGTGAAGTGATCAATGGGGCAGGATATGCTGGACAAAGGGGTGATTCACGTGCTGGGGGGGACCAAGGCAGACAACCCAAGATCCCATCAAGCAATCAGAATGACACTCAAGTTAAAACTTATGAATTGTTTGCTTCTGGAATTGTCCATTTAATATTTTCAGACCCTGGTTGACAGCAGGTGCCTGAACCTACAGAAAGCAAAACCTCTGATAAGGCAAGATTGCTGTACCTTGTAATTTTATTGTAACAATCTTAAGCAGTGTTTAAATCCTTAGTGGTGTTCAGAGTCTTTGATTATTTTAGATGGGCCATCGAAAGCATTAACAGTTCAAAGTGTGCCATGAACATAGAAAGTTGGACAATTTTTCTGATATTGTAACTATGTTCTACTTTAAGTAGGAAAACAATACTTCTCGTGATGCTGAGAGCTGAATACCATTCCTCAGAGCTCCCTGGCTGTCAGCATAAACAAACATATTTATTGTGACTGTGTTTTGGTAAACATGATGTTGACAAATAAAGTGCTAATAATTTTCTTCTTTTGTACCTTGTAGAAACTCCTTAAAAAGCCCAATCTCTATTGTAACTATGAACATTAGTTTTATCTCCATAGAATCCAGAAGTAAGAATTTACAAGCTGGAGTTCACGATGAGATAAACACAGAAATGGAGAGTCAGCTTTTAAACATTTTACAGCAATGTGACACAGCCACATTATTTAAGTACATGACCAGAGGACTTGTCTCAGTGAAGAGACAGAGACTGATTTAACCGTTTTTCATTTCATTTTCGAATCTATTTTTGTTGTATTTTTTAAATATCAGACCATCATGGGTTGAAATTAAGAAAAATAATTTGTCGTTCACCACAGGTGCCCTACCTTAGGCTCTATCTGGGGATGAATAAATGTGTATGCTGTATGTGTGCTCAGTAAAAAACAATTTTTGGATGCTCTTGTTTTCCCAGATAATGGCAGTAGTAACTCTGTGAGCCAAAAGGTGTATGCTGGAACCATAAATTGGAAACTACCAAACTGTCTATCATTCATAGACTGGAAAATAAATTACATTTTCATACAGCAGTGAGATGAGCAAACTACAGCTACATTCAATATGAATCTCAAACAGAATGTTAAATGAAAGAAGCCAGACACAAAAGAATGCAGATGATGTGGTTGCCTTTACATAAGGATCAAAGGCAAGTGGCACTACGGTGTTAGCAGTTGGGGTGGTGGTCACCCTTGGGGTCGTGACTGGCAGACAGCACAAGCTGGTTTCTGGGGTGCCAGTCAGGTTCTGTTTCTTGATCTGCTGCTTAAATGCATATGCATTCACTTTGTGAAAATTCACTGAGCTGTGCCTTTTTCTACAAGTTTTATATTACATTTCAATAAAAAAATAAAAACAAACAACAACACAAGCAGATCTTGGAATCTTCACACAGCAGGTTTCAGGGAGAGCACTGAGACACATGGCACCCACCCCAGTGCCAAACAGGGGTAGAGTGACCAGGGAGTGAGGTGTGACCACCAACTCCATAGCTGACTTCCTAGGGTAATCAGCCAAGTCACTCATGTCAAGATGTGGTTGGATTAAAGAAACTAAGCAGGGATTTCTCTGGGGGCGCAGTGGTTAAGAATCCGCCTGCCAATGCAGGGGACACAAGTTCGATCCCTGTTCTGGGAAGATCGCACATGCTGTGGAGCAACTAAGCCCATGTGCCACAACTACTGAGCCCGCACACCACAACTACTGAAGCCTGTGCGCCTACAGTCTATGCTCCACAAGAGAAGCCACTGAAATGAGTAGCCTGCGGACCGCAACGAAGACCCAACGCAGCCAAAAATAAATAAATAAATAAATAAATTATTTTTAAAAAGAAACTAAGCAGTGCCATGGCACCTTCATTTCCTGAGTGCAGGCTGAGTGTTGCAGCAGAACCAGCTGGCCTGGGTTTGAATTTCGGCTCCACCACATGACTGAAAAGCATAACCCTGGGTCAGTGCCTTAAACACTCAGTGCCTCAGTTTCCACATCTCTAAAATAGGGGTAGTGATAGGTTTGACTACATTAAATTTGGATCCACATCCCACACAGAATTAGCAAGTAAGGGTTTGGTTCTGTTATATCTATGTACCAGGCACTTTAATCCTTACATCCATTGTAAGAAGTGGACTCAGTGAAGGAGGGATTTCAATGAGGCCACATGCCTAGTAAATGCAGAATTGAGGTCTGAACCCCAGGCTTGCCTGGTTCCCAGCCCACAATCTAAGGCTTCCTGACAAAGAGGGAAAACTCTCTCTTAGAAACCAAGAAATGGAAAAGATGACCAAGAAAATCATTCAAGTGTGAGGAAACATGTAAGATTTTGGAATAAGTAAAGGAAATTATTGGATAGCCTTTCAATGGGATGTTAGAGCCTTCTCAAATTATTCGATTCTATGAGGGCTTCGTGCCTTTTTTTGCCTTTAGTTACTTTACAACTCTGAAAATTATAAATAAGGGATAGCAATACAAAGAATTCTTGACTAAAGACATGAAAATAAATTCTGGACCCCCAAGAAAATAATACAGCAAGTTTCAAGTCCATATACAAAGTTACTTCAACATTTCTTTACCCCATACAAACCTGTGGTCTTTTGAATTCTTCTTTGAACCAGTTACAATATCTTATAAGTGCCCTCATTCAATCAGTGAATTTGATAAAATCTTTCACATGTGTTTGTTTTACGTTTGCATGAGAATCATGATTTTAATTTTTTTAATCCTCTAACACACAGAGGAGGACACGTTCAGGTTTGTGCCCCAGCATCTTCTGAGGAAGGTACACTGTTTGCCATAAATACAGCATTTTAATGGACACCCAAGTAGTCTATCTTTATTTATTTAATTTTTGTCCTCGCAGTGCAGCTTGTGGGATCTTAGCTCCCCAACCAGGGATTAAACCCAGGCCCTCAGCAGTGAAAGTGCCAAGTCCTGACCACTGGACCTCCAGGGAATTCCTATAAGTAGCCTATTTTTAGATTCGGCCATGAATGTTTCTATTTTATGAAACTCTGTATTTTTTTAACTGACATAAGTTTCAGCCTAAAGCCACATCTCTTTGAAATATTTTCTAGATTTTTGTCCTTACAAATTAATACTTTGTCTCTCATGCTATAATTCCAGTCAAAGATGTCCACAGTCTGAGAAACATCTACACTGGACAAGTATATTATTAGACATTATCAGTGTTCAGGTTGAGGTTTTCCTTTGGAAAATAATTTGTATATTGCAGCTGGAGGATGTTTCCTGAGCTATTATGCCACCAAAACCTCCTAATGAAGAACAAGAAATGAAATAGTTGGATAAGGGTGTTGGCACTATAATGTGGACCAAGGTGAAGGACCTAGAAATATGGATGGAGGCTGCCTTGAAATGACTGAAATTCTCTGTCCAGAGAGTCAGGAATGGGGAGATGAAGAATTTATTGACCATGCATCCAGGAGTAGAGGGTAGGCTCAGCCCTCTTGGATGTTCCAATCCAGACCCTGACCATCCTAACAGAGTTTCCTGAGTCCTTGGAATACACCGGGGCCTCTTTCAGCTCCCCATCATGGAAGGAGGGCGAGAGAGTGCAGGTCACAGTGCCACTCCCCACCTATGCTCAACTGAAGATGCGTCCCTCTCTAGGAGAAACCAGCTGAGACATCTGCCCCTGCCTGAAAGTTCTGGGGTCTACCACCCCCGCCCTCATTCGAATTTAGACATTCCCTGGCCCTGGCTGTGTATGGCCCCTGAGATGTTCCATGGTGCTGTTTGAAACAAAGGAACAAGAAGTTTTTAGGGCTAAGGAACACATTGCGCTCACCAGGAGGCCCCAGCAGCTCCTAATGGAATCAGTATGGGCCATGACACAGACTCCTTCATTTTAATTCCTGATCTGCTACCAACTGTGATATCGTAAAAAGGTGCTTCACCTCTCTCATGAGGCCCACATTTCTTCATCTATAAAGTGCAGATAATACCGTATAGGGGTGTGGTGGCCATACTGAAAGTATGCACAAAGGAAAGTATTATGAAAACACCCAGTACAATTATTGGTCTGGCAATATGTTGATGCTAGCCTTGAACAGTCTAAAAATAACTTTCTAAAAATAAAAAAAGATGCTAGGAAAATTTTATGAGAATTCATCTTTCCACTTGTATAATTTTCATAAAAACTCTGGAAGTGTTAGCATGTAAACAATGCCAGATACTCATTTTCTTTATAAATATATCAGCTTTACAAAACAGAACAAACCCAAGTAAATTATATGCACATGATTAATTATAAACCTTTTGTCTCATTGATAAAAGCTTATCTAAATGTGAATTAGGAATGTAAGGAGCATCCTTGAACTTTCTGATCCATTTCTTCAAGCTTAATTTCAAAAATCTTAAGAACCATACATTCTCCCTCCCTGAACTAAATTCAAAGGAAGAGAGAGAATGGAGAATGAGCCAAACCCCAAGACTTGGGGATGTCTATGGTTAAAAAGTTGGGGAAGAATGCTCCAAGTCATTGCCATTCAAAAAAATAAAAATTAAAACTACTAGAATAGCTAAAATTAAAAGGACTGAAAATACTAAATGTTGATGAGGATGTGAAGCAACTGAAACTCTCATAAACTGCTGGTGGGAGTTTAAAATGGTACAACTTTGGAAAGGTTATTTTCTTATATAGTTAAGGATGTACCTATTGCACATCTGCATCAAAGTGTTTGCTCAAAAGAAACGAAAATGTATATCCACAAAAAGACTTGCATAAGAATATTCATAGCAGTTTATTCATATGGTCAAAAAAGAACACAACCCAAACTAATACCCCCAGGAAAATAGATAAATGAACTGTGGATAAGATACATACTACTCAGCAATAACCATGAACAAACTACTGACAGATGATGTATGAATTTCATAGACATTATGCTGAGTGAAATAAGCCAGTCATAAAAGAGTAGACAATGTATGAATTTATTTACATGAAGATTTACAAAAGACAAAACTATCTATAGTGAAAAAAAATCAGAAAAGTGGTTTACTCCGGAGAGGCATAAGGGGACTTTCCGGGGTGATGGGATGTTCTATGCCTCAGTAGGAGGAGTATGTGTTTGTTCCTGTGCCAAAATATATCAGATTGTACACTTATGTGCATTTTACCCTATATAAATTTTACCTAAAAAATGACTGAAAACAAATGCTGAACTACAGTTAGTAGACTGCATTTCTCAGTTCATGGGTTAGTAACTCTGAAACTACTTTCTGTGTATCCTACTTTTGAGCAAATGAGTAAATTTTTTAAGAGGACTCAGGGTCAGATTTCTTACTATCAGAGAAGAGTTACAAACATGGATAAAGGAAACATTAGCATGTTCCCTGAGGTTATAGATTGAAATTGGAGGTATCCGTATGAACTCAAGCTTTTTAACAGATAAATAGGTATATAAACAATTTTCTAGCTCAGCCCACTGAGAGCACTTAAAGCAATGACACCCCAATAGCAATGAACACATCTAGCACTTATGTCTTGTTTTCTAGCTACCATTCTTCACTAAAATGACCAGGGCTCCTTGGAGAAAAGCCTTGTATTCCAGAACTGGATCATGAAAAGCACAAGATGAGCCTGGGACAACTTTTTGTACCAGAAACTAAGGAGATGCTCAATGAGTACTTGGGGAAATGACCCAGGATTAGCTCAAAGGATCTTCTACAGAACAAATCTGCAACAACTTGAGCATCAGTAATAAAAGTGTGTTATACTCCACTGTATAAAATAAGAATCCATGAAAGCACACTGTTATGAATAGATACATACATATACACGTAGGGGAACAGAAAAGCTCTTCCTTATAGAAAAATGCTAATTCAGAAATATAGAAGGAATGGTAGAATTAAAAAATCATCAAAGGACACTAAAACTAGTTTGATAAGGGTGAAAACTTAATGAGGAACAGATATTTATCTAGTCTCAAAGTACTTCCTTACAAATTATTTACTTCTTACAAAAGGAAAAATGGTAACTTTATGGTGGAGAAATTTGGCAGACGCCACCTGTTCCAGTTACTAGGGCTACATAATAAATTATCCCCAAACTCACCACCATTAATCAGCCATTTATTATGCTCGTGGATTCTGGGGTTTAGGAATTTGGACAAAGTACATCAGGAATGGCTTGTCTCTGCTCCATGATGTTGGCGTTCTCAGCTGGAAAATGTGAAATCTAAAGGCTGGGATCATTCAAAGCCTCCTTTACTCACATACATCACGTACTTGATGTCTGTCACTGGGAGCTTCAGATCTTCTACGTGTGGCAAGTTGGGCTTCCTCACAGGATGGTGGCTGCCTGGATTCACTACTGTACAGTTACTACTTCTCACTTTGTTATTAATAAGTAGCTTATAGGGAGAGAGTTTGAAACTGTATAAATACTGTGTATCTCAGTCATGACTTTTCCACTCTTTAGCATCTACTGATGATTTTTGCCTGCAACAATTATAGTTCTAGTATTGTTGCAAACTCTGTTTTTTAAATAAATTTATTTATTTTTGGCTGTGTTGGATCTTTGCTCCTGCGTGCGGGCTTTCTCTAGTTGCGGCGAATGGGGGCTACTCTTCATTGCAATACGCCGGCTTCTCATTGTGGTGTCTTCTCTTGTTGTGGAGCACAGGCTGTAGGCACATGGGATTCAGTAGTTGCAGCACGCGGGCTCAGCAGTTGTGGCTCTCGGGCTCTAGAGTGCAGGCTCAGTAGTTGTGGCGCATGGGCTTAGCTGCTCCATGGCATGTGGGATCTTCCCAGACCAGGGCTCGAACCAGTGTCTCCTGCATTGGCAGGCGGATTATTAACCACTCCCAACACCAGGAAAGCCTGCAAACTCTATTTTTAAATGCCAGTTTACTTCACATACATCTACATTTCTTCAAGAAGTCCAAAATCCAAACAGAGTATAGGTTGAATCTTGGAAGCATAGAACTCATTTGTTTGGCTCACTAGACTTCATCTTTGATAAAGCCCCTAGTTTTTCTAGTTGGACAATCTTTGTTAATCCAAAAGGCAACCAAAAAAGACATCTCATACATTTAATTGCATTTCTATTATTAAACACTGAAGTTGAGCATCTTTTCATATTTAAATCATTTATATTTCCTTTTTTAATAACTATTTGTTCTTATCATTTATCCATTTCACTTTTACTTGCAGGAGTTTTTTTATATATGAAGAAGTAATTATGGAACAAAGAAATATATTATGGAAGATAGCTCTTTATCAGTTAAACAGGTTGCAAGCATTTTTCTCAGTTGTGTTTGTCCTTTCTCCTTTCTCCTGAGTATTCTTTCTTTTTGGGGAGGGGGGACCATAGCAGAGTTTTAATAGGTACCACTTTGGACATTTTTTTTCTTGAATTTTATTTTTTTATACAGCAGGTCCTTATTAGTCATCAATTTTATACACATCAGTGTATACATGTCAATCCCAATCTCGCAATTCATCACACCACCCCCACCCCACCCCTCCGCCGCTTTCCCCACTTGGTGTCCATACGTTTGTTCTCTACATCTGTGTCTCAATTTCTGCCCTGCAAACCAGCTGATGTGTACCATTTTTCTAGGTTCCACATATATGCGTTAATATGAGATATTTGTTTTTCTCCTTCTGACTTACTTCACTCTGTATGACAGTATCTAGATCCATCCACGTCTCTACAAATAACCCAATTTTTTTCCTTTTTATGGCTGAGTAATATTCCATTGTATATATGTGCCACATCTTCTTTCTCTATTCGTCTGTCGATGGGCAATTAGGTTGCTTCCATGACCTGGCTATTGTAAACAGTCCTGCAATTAACACTGGTGTGCATGTGCCTTTTTGAATTATGGTTTTCTCTGGGTATATGCCTAGTAGTGGGATTGCTGGGTCATATGGTAATTCTATTTTTAGCTTTTTAAGGAACCTCCATACTGTTCTCCATAGTGGCTGTATCAATTTACATTCCCACCAACAAAGCAAGAGGGTTCCCTTTTCTCCACACCTTCTCCAGCATTTGTTGTTTGTAGATTTTCTGATAATGGCCATTCTAACTGGTGTGAGGCGATACCTCATTGTAGTTTTGATTTGCATTTCTCTAATAATTAGTGCTCTTGAGCAGCTTTTCATGTGCTTCTTGGCCAGCAGTATGTCCTCTTTGGGAAATGTTTATTTAAGTCTTCTGCCCATTTTTGGATTGGATTGTTTGTTTTTTTGATATTGAGCTGCATGAGCTGTTCATATATTTTGGAGATTAATCCTTTGTCCGTTGATTCATTTGCAAATATTTTTTTCCATGTTGAGGGTTGTCTTTTCGTATTGTTTGTGCTTTCCTTTGCTTTGCAAAAGCTTTTAAGTTTCATTAGGTCCCATTTGTTTATTTCTGTTTTTATTTCCATTACTCTAGGAGGTGGATAAAAAAATATCTTGCTGTGATTTATGTCAAAGAGTGTTCTTCCTATGCTTTCCTCTAAGAGTTTTATAGTGTCCGGTCTTACATTGAGGTCTGTAATTCATTTTGAGTTTATTTTTGTGTATGGCGTTCGGGAGTGTTCTAATTTCATTCTTTTACATGTAGCTGTCCAGTTGTCCCAGCACCACTTATTGAAGAGACTGTCTTTTCTCCATTGTATATCCTTGCCTCCTTTGTTATAGATTAGTTGACCACAGGTGCATGGGTTTATCTCTGGGCTTTCTATCTTGTCCCATTGATCTATGTTTCTGTTCTTGTGCCAGTACCATATAGTCTTGATTACTGTAGCTTTGCAGTATAGTCTGAAGTCAAGGAGTCTGATTCCTCCAGCTCTGTTTTTTTCTCTCAAGACTGTTTTGGCTATTCAGGGTCTTTTGTGTCTCCATACAAATTTTAAGACTTTTTGTTCTAGTTCTGTAAAAGATGCCATTGGTAATTTAATAGGGATTGCACTGAATCTGTAGATTGCTTTGGGTAGTAGAGTCATTTTCACAATACTGATTCTTCCAATCCAAGAATATGGTATAGCTCTCCATCTGTTGGTATCATCTTTAATTTCTTTCAACATTGTCTTATAGTTTTCTGCATACAGGTCTTTTGTCTCCCAAGGTAGGTTGATTCCTAGGTATTTTATTCTTTTTGTTGCAATGGTAAATGGGCGTGTTTCCTTAATTTCTCTTTCAGATTTTCCATCATTAGTGTATAGAAATGCAAGAGATTTCTGTGCATTAATTTTGCATCCTGCAACTTTACGAAATTCATTGGTTAGCTCTAGCAGTTTTCTGGTGGCATCTTTAGGATTCTCTATGTATAGTATCATGTCATCTGCAAACAGTGACAGTTTTACTTCTTCTTTTCCAATTTGTATTCCTTTTATTTCTTTTTCTTCTCTGATTACCATGGCTAGGACTTCCAAAACTATGCTGAATGATAGTGGCAAGAGTGGACATCCTTGTCTTTTTCCTGATCTGAGAGGAAATGTTTTCAGTTTTTCACCATTGAGAATGATGTTTGCTGTGGGTTTGTCATATATGGCCTTTATTATGTTGAGGTGGGTTCCCTCTATGCCCACTTTCTGGAGAGTTTTTATCATAAATGGGTGTTGAATTTTGTCCAATGATTTTTCTGCATCTATTGAGATGATCACATGGTTTTTTCAATTTATTAATATGGTGTATCACCTTGATTCATTTGCGTATACTGAAGAATCCTTGCATCCCTGGGATAAATCCCACTTGATCATGGTGTATGATCCTTTTAATGTGTTGTTGGATTCTGTTTGCTAGTATTTTGTTGAGGATTTTTGCATCTATATTCATCACTGACATTGGTCTGTAAGTTTCTGTTTTTGTAGTATCTTTGTCTGGTTTTGGTATCAGGGTGATGGTGGCCTCATAGAATGAGTTTGGGAGTGTTCCTTCCTCTGCAATTTTTTGGAAGAGTTTGAGAGGATGGGTGTTAGCTCTTCTCTAAATGTTCGATAGAATTCACCTGTGAAGCCATCTGGTCTTGGACTTTTGTTTGTTGGAATATTTTTAATTACAGTTTCAATTTCATTACTTGTGATTGGTCTGTTCATATTTTCTATTTCTTCCTGGTCCAATCTTGGAAGGCTATACCTTTCTAAAAATTTGTCCATTTCTTCCAGGTTGTCCATTTTATTGGCAAAGAGTTGCTTGTAGCAGTCTCTTAGGATGCTTTGTATTTCTGCAGTGTCTGTTGTAACTTCTCCTTTTTCATTTCTAATTTCATTGATTTGAGTCCTCTCCTTCTTTTTCTTGATGAGTCTGGCTAATGGTTTATCAATTTTGCTTATCTTCTCAAAGAACCACCTTTTAGTTTTATTGGTCTTTGCTATTGTTTTCTTTGTTTCTATTTCATTTATTTCTGCTCTGATCTTTATGATTTCTTTCTTTCTGCTAACTTTGAGTTTTGTTTGTTCTTCTTTCTCTAGTTCCTTTAGATGTAAGATTATATTGTTTGAGATTTTTCTTGTTTCTTGAGGTAGACTTGTATAGCTATAAACTTCCCTCTTAGATCTGCTTTTGTTGCATCCCGTAGGTTTTGGATCATCATGTTTTCATTGTCATTTGTCTCTAGGTATTTTTTGATTTCCTCTTTGACTTCTTCAGTGATATCTTGATTATTTAGTAACGTATTGTTTAGCCTCCATGTGTTTGTGTTTTTTACGTTTTTTTCCCCTGTAATTGATTTCTAATCTCATAGCGTTGTGGTCAGAAAAGATGCTTGATATGATTTCAATTTTCTTAAATTTACTGAGGCTTGATTTGTGACCCAAGATGTGATCTACCCTGGAGAATGTTCCATGTGCACTTGAGAAGGAAGTGTAATCTGCTGTTTTTGGATGGAATGTCCTATAAATATCAATTAAATCTATCTGGCTTATTGTGTCATTTAAAGCTTGTGTTTCCTTAATAATTTTCTGTTTGGATGATCTTTCAACTGGTGTAAGTGAGGTGTTAAAGTCCCCCACTCTTATTGTGTTACTGTCGATTTCCTCTTTTAGAACTGTAAGCAGTTGCCTTATGTATTGAGATGCTCCTATGTTGGGTGCATAAATATTTACAATTGTTATATCTTCTTCTTGGGTTGATCCCTTGATCATTATGTAGTATCCTTCCTTGTGTCTTGTAACATTCTTTATTTTAAAGTCTATTTTATCTGATATGAGTATTGCTACTACAGCTTTCTTTTGATTTCCATTTGCATGGAATATCTTTTTCCATCCCCTCACTTTCAGTCTGAATGTGTCCCTAGGTCTGAAGTGGGTCTCTTGTAGACAGCATATATATGGATCTTGTTTTTGTATCCGTTCAGCGAGCCTGTGTCTTTTGGTTGGAGCATTTAATCCATTCATATTTAAGGTAATTATTGATATGTATGTTCCTATTACCATTTTCTTAATTGTTTTTGTAGGTCCTTTTCTTCTCTTGTGTTTCCCACTTAGAGAAGTTCCTTTAGCATTTGTTCTAGAGCTGGTTTGGTGGTGCTGAATTCTCTTAGCTTTTGCTTGTCTGGAAAGCTTTTGATTTCTCCATTGAATCTGAATGAGATCCTTTGTGGGTCGAGTAATCTTGGTTGTAGGTTCTTCCCTCTCATCACTTTAAGTATATCATGCCACTCCCTTCTGGCTTGTACAGTTTCTGCTGAGAAATCAGCTGTTAACCTTATGGGAGTTCCCTTGTAGGTTATTTGTCAATTTTCCCTTGCTGCTTTCAATAATTTTTCTTTGTCTTTAATTTTTGCCAGTTTGATTACTATATGACTCGGCGTATTATGACTCGGCATGTTTCTCCTTGGGTGTATCCTGTATGAGACTCTCTGCACTTACTGGACTTGGGTGGCTATTTCCTTTCCCATGTTAGGGAAGTTTTCGACTATAACCTCTTCAAATATTTTCTCGGGTCCTTTCTCTCTCTCTTCTCCTTCTGGGACCCCTATAATGCGAATGTTGTTGTGTTTAATGTTGTCCTAGAGGTCTCTTAGGCTGTCTTCATTTCTTTTCATTCATTTTTCTTTATTCTGTTCCACAGCAGTGAATTCCACCATTCTGTTTTCCAAGTCACTTATTCATTCTTCTGCCTCAGTTATTCTGCTATTGCTTCCTTCTAGTGTAGTTTTCATTTGTTATTGTGTTGTTCATCTCTGTTTATTTGTTCTTTAATTCTCTAGATCTTTGTTAAACATTTCTTGCATCTTCTTGATCTTTGCCTCCATTCTTTTTCCAAGGTCCTGGATCATCTTCAGTATCATTATTCTGAATTCTTTTTCTGGAAGGTTGCCTATCTCCACTTCATTTAGTTGTTTTTCTGGGGTTTTATTTTGTTCCTTCATCTGGTACATAGTCCTCCGCCTTTCATCTTTTCTATCTTTCTGTGAATGTGGTTTTGGTTCCACAGGCTGCAGGACTGTAGTTCTTCTTCCCTCTGCTCTCTTCCCTCTGAGTATTCTTTCTTATGCACACTTTTTTGTTATATCTATGTAGTAGAATTTACCAATTTGTGTGTGTGTGTGTGTGTGTGCGTGCATGTGTGTGTGGTTTATTAAAAGATCCTTTCACATTCAGCTATTATGAGTCAAATCACTCATACTTTCACATACTACATTTATTATTTTATTCTTCTTGGGATTTCTTGGTCTATCTGGAATTTAATTTGGTGTTACAAGTGATTTAGAGATCCAACTTTTTTTTCATATAATGATCTAGTTGTCTGAACACCGTTAAATGAATAAGTTATATTTTCCTTAACTGATGCAACTTTAATAATGTAATAAATTCCCAATATGTATATGCCTTACTTTCTATTCTATATTAATGATCTAGTCATGTAATTTTACCATGTTGTTTTAATTATTATAGATTTATAACATAATATTTGGTATGACCAGTACCTTTTCATTTACAGTTTTCTACAATTTTTCTCTCCAAGAATATGTTTCTTTTTCATGTGACCTTAGATTCAATTTATATGCATAAAAATGTGAATTTTGTCATGAAAGTAATAAAGTTTTGATTAATTTAGGGAGACTTTACATCTTTTGATATGGATATATCAGTATGAAAGTCTTCTCAAATATACAGAATCTCAAACATAGCAGACCTTTTTGATGCTCAAGGCTTCTTCTGTAACCTCCTTTTTTGGTGTGCCTAATTTAGCGTTTTAAATGTGTTTTTGGTGTATATCCATTTATATGATTACATTTATTCAGGGAGGTATTTTACCTGTTTTGTCACTATTGCAAGTGAATTCTTTCCTTCCATCCTGTCTTCTAACTGATTGCTGCATCTTTATGGTTAAATGTTTATAAATAGTTAAAAGAGTTCATAAATTCCCTAATGATATAAATTCATAAATTTATATCACTTAACAGAAGGAAGAGAATTTAATTTCTTTCTATACAAATCACCAACACACTTAGTAGAAAATGAATCTAGGTCTACATACAAAAACAAAAGACCATTTTGTGTCCTCTTCTTTTTTTTTTTTTTTTTTTTTTTTGCTGTACACGGGCCTCTCACTGCTGTGGCCTCTCCCGTTGCAGAGCACAGGCTCTGGACGCGCAGGCTCAGCGGCCATGGCTCACGGACCCAACCGCTCCACGGCATGTGGGATCTTCCCGGACCGGGGCACAAACCCGTGTCCCCTGCATCAGCAGGCGGACTCTCAACCACTGCGCCACCAGGGAAGCCCTGTGTCCTCTTCTTATCCAATCTTAAAACATCTTCATGAGGGAGATGTTATGATAATCCTCATTTTACAAGAAATATGAGACCAGTGCAGTTTGATGGCTCACCACAGCTCCACAAAATCAATGATTCTGTTCAGGCAGCTTACACAAACTTCTAGGTCTTCAACTGGTTCAAGAAGTCACCCCTACCACAAGGCTTTCATCCTTGTGTTTTGTGTGAAAATCTATGTAGGAAGAAAGAGGAAAACAGTGCAGTTTCTTTCAAACCTCAGAAAAGGTAGAAATAAACTCCACAAAATCCTGGAACAGAAGCTGAGGCAGATGGACAGAACTCAGAAAGAGAGCCAGCTAGAACCCCTGGAGGGATGAGCTTCTCAGGAAGTCAGGCAGGACAGTGCCTGGTTAGAGAAAAAAACAGTCGCTACATTTGTTTGTATGTTTATTCTGAATGCTTTTTCCACTCCATATATATATATATATATATATATATATATATATATCTTTGGTAAATTTTCAACTGTTTTATATAATGAAGTTTTGTGTGGTGTTTTACAAAGAGAAATCTATTTTTATGGAGCTAGAATATGGTGAGGCTGATTTTGTAGCTTATCAAAAAGCAGGTGCTCTGCAGGGAGGCAAGTGAGCCTCTGTGGACATTTAGTGAACATTTCTAAATGGGAAACAGCAAAGGAAGGTTCCAAGTGACAGCCACTGAGAGGCCAGGGTAGTCTGAGCAGGAAACCCATAGTCATCATTTCTGAATAGAAGCACATGGTATTTGAAAGATCTTGAAAAACTGCTTGCAGTATTTAAGGTGAAGCAACACAAATAGAACAGGAGCTCTCACCTGATCTATGTGCCATGCTTCTCTTCTGCTCTGCAATATGATTTCCACATTTTCTCCTAACTAGAGTGCTGCTTTGTTGCCCTAAATATCCGTACTCAGTGTACGGACCCTATGAGCTGACCGTACTCTGTTCAAACCTGATTTACTTGATTCTTCCACCTTCAAACCTGCCTTCGCCTGTGACACGTGCCCTCCTTGTTTTCCAGCTACTACAGCCTGTCATCCAAGCCTATCATTTTTGCTTTCGAAATAAATTAAACCTTTCTCCTCCAGCTAGATCCCAATCCTGGCTTTTATCCCTGAATTCTGAATTCTCTCACTTATTAAACACATTTTGACTGGGCACTACTGCTGATATATTCAGCCATAGCACTGGGCACAGGGTAGAGAAATGAGGGCGGTAGCACCTGTGGACACGGGAAAGGGCGTACTGACAGAATGTTTCAGGTGAAACTGTGCAGCTCAGGTCAAGAACGATGAGGAGCTTCCCTGCTGGGCTTCCTGACATGAACTCTTTCTAGTTCAATCCACCATGCCTTCTCTTCAGCCTGACTGCTCTCCTTCAATCCTGACTCAAAGCTTTCAAGTTCCTTCCTTCATCCATTCAGCTCATGCACCGAGTCCGTATGGCTCTGTGCTCAGAGATACATATGGGGTGAGATCCAGTCCCTGGCCTTAAGGAGCTCAGCAGAAGAAAGACCAGCAGACCCACAATTATGGAGAGAGAAGCCTGAAGCAGGACTAACTGGTGCTCTGGGGTCTCAGAGAGGGCATGAGAAACTCTGCTAGGCAATGGAAAGAGCTGGCCTGAAAGATGACCCTGAAGAAGTTTATCAGCTAGAGGTGGGCTAAGTTTAGGCAGAGAGCATCCCAGGCACAGGGAGCTGCAGGTGGAAAAACACAGAAGAATGAACGGAGGGCTCAGGGATAGTAGTCCCTCAGCATGGTGGGAGAGGAGGTGTATGGTTAGTGTGGTAATGACCCAGATTCCAACCACACCACTGGATGTGATGGCCATATGTTCCCTCCGCCATGTGGATTTATCATCCCTGAGGATGCCTGAGGCCGTAACAACTAATAATAAGGTTTCAAATGAATGAAATCCCATGCAGCCACTTCTGACTCTCATCTCACATGCCGCTGCATGGACATGGCTGGGCTTGTACGGGGCTCAACAGTCACTGTGAATCAGGCTCTGGGATCAGGGCTCATATTCACAAGTCACAGTGTGGAATGAAGGAGTATAAGTTGTAGAAATGAGGCACCTATTGCCCTAGCTGCAGGAGTGTTGGCATCTTATGGCTCAGATTAATTTTCCTCTAGGACTTGCTCTCATTTGAAGAGAGTGAACTCACCCAAAGCCATGACCCCTTCCCATAACTCACATCTAGTGATAACCCACATCCAGTGATGGATGCAAGGAACAAAGCCTGGGTCCCTTACCTTGATACAGAACAACTCTAAGGGACCACTCCAGCTCCAGGGCCTCCCATGGGACTGGCTGACCTTGTCACTCTGCATGGCAGCTCAGCTCCCTCTTCCTAATCCTGCTTCCTTCACTCCACCATAGGTGTTCATCCCAAGAGCACTCCCAATGCACACAAATCTCTGTCTCAGAGTCTACTCTCCAGAGAACCTGATCCACAACAGATACCCTAGGCAGCCTTGTTCCCATTCAAACAAGAGCAGATAGTATTAACATAGTTTCAGAAAGACTGTATCAATCTGAAGGAAGTTGGTCAGCCATGGAAACCAGGTAAGGTAGTTGCTGGCAGTGCTCACTCATGCACGTGCTGGAAGAAGGGGCCTTGTCAGGGCCTTATAAGTTGTGTTCTACCTGGAAAAACATTTCTCTCCTGGGGAGCTGGATGTGTAGGGCTACTGCATCTGGTGCCATTAGATGAACCCACATCCTATAACTAAATCCTCTTTCCCATTTCTCATGCTTATCAAGAAGCATTGTGATTCTCATCTGCCCTTCTGTGTACCTGCAGACAGAAAGTGCCTGGATGCGTGGTCCATCTGGCAGTTACACTTTCTTATTTTCAATTATCATATTCAGGCTTGGAGTCCACCACTTGAAAATTCCATCAGCCTGAGTGGACTGACGGGTGCTAAGAGAGTGGGGAAGATATATGTGGAAGCCCACAAGTCAGAGCCTAAAACTTGGATGACAGTCAATCCACCATGGTAATGCCCTTCTGGGGATCTCTTGGTACACAGTCAACTTCTTCTTACGATATTTTAGCCTAGACTTTCAAATGTCCATAGACTTAACTCAGAGGGAACACAGAAACAGTTCTGCTTTCCCAGTGCAGCCCCTTCTCAGACCAAACTCACTAGGAAACAAACCTCTTTTCCTTCAGATGTCAGGGGAGATGGCTGTTGGGAGGTTAAAGAGCTTTTTCACAAGCAAAGGAAAGGAAAGGAATTGAGAGCTTCCCCTGGAGTGAGCAAGGACCAAGGCCCTCCTGTGAGGAGATATGGTTGGTATATTAAAGCAAGATATCTGTAAGTAGAGATGATTTTGCTGGTAACTGCTTTCTGAGTTCACTTTAAACCTCAACAGTAAATTGATTGATGTTGGTGAATAAAAATTCACATTTTAAGGCAAGACTAGATAAATTTCAACATAAAGCTTTTTCTCTGCCCTTTGGCCCCTTTTCTCCTCTGCAGTGTTCACTGTACATCTGCATTATGCATTAACCAGACCTCCCCAATGGCAAAAATACCTGCTTAACCATAAAGATCACTTTTTCTTCTTCTGACGTCAACCAGGTAACTCCTTAGAAGATAACATTCTTTCCTCAACGCTGTAAGGTGTCACAATGACCCACTACTCACTTTTTACCTGTGGATATCTTGGTAATTTTTATGTACACTAACATTATATCATTTCCCTTAAAGATAGCAGTTGATGATCACACTGGTCAGATGACCTGGGGAGACACTGGGCCATACCTAACAGAAGTTCTTAGCTTAAATACTTACTTGTGATCCTATTAATATTATTAGCTATATTACTTGTACTCTGCCTCTTTTAGAAGATGATTATTTCTTGCATTACCAAATGTGTGACTGAGCCTCAGATACAATTATTGATGATTAGATGACTTGAATCTATTGACCAAATATACAGTCCTATAAGATCAGTGATTTTAATAGTGTAACTCCAGATATGAGAAGAAGCAACAAGACAGAACCATTTCCTGGACCATAATGGACTAGTAAGACAGGCAGTCCAGAGGCTTTTGGCTACTGTTAACAGGGCCTAGTCCAGTAATAAGTGGCCTATCAATGAAATCCCCACCTGACATGGGCATAAACATTCCTAGTCCCTTGGGACAAATTGGTCATGAAATGCCTCCAAACCTTGGTTGAAATTAAAACCTAAATAAACGGAAGGGACTGTAAAATAAAGAATGTTACCCACCATCCAGTTCTACAAGAATTAAATTATTAGCCACTGCCATCACTGACATGCAATGTACCCTGAAAGGAATTCAGGGTGAGGATCAGGGTGAGGCTCCCTATGCTAAGGGAAAACTGGCAGAACAAGACTTTAGATAGTTGGATATTTTCAACAGAAAATTTTTATGAACCCAGTTTCTTATATCTTCCCATAGTTAGAAAAGCACTGAAGCCATTAACTGTTTCTTCCTCATGAATAGTAGCAATCTTCTACTGAGATGACTGCTTCATTTCATGTACACTTTTGCCAAAATCCCAAGTACACTGACCTCTCCCTGTACCTCTTTGAAACAGTTCTCAGAGTTCTTGGAGCGACTGTCTACTGGGTTATTATCCTCAGGATTATTGGCTCGAATAAAATTTTCCATCTCTTTCTTAGATCGACTATCGATTAACTGTTTTCACTGACAAAACTCTATGTAAATAAGGAGTCAAAATTGTGTCTGCCCAGCTGCTTGATGCCTAAAGAACATCCACTTAGCTTCCAGTCCCTGAGAGCAGGAGACCAGGCTAATACCTTCCAGATACTGTCTTTGAAAAATGGAATTCTGGATGGACATTTCCTGTCTCTCACAATCTGGCGTTTCTTTGTGGGGAGAGGGGTATTTTCCAAGTCTCTGCTTTTGAAAACTGACTTCAAAATGGAATTTAGGAAATCACTCTCATCTCTACACCACCTCTATCTCCTCCCTAATCTCTCTCCTCAACACCGCATTACATCCTGCTCCTCTATGACGTGTGGGGTCCCCAGAGGTCTACCGGAGGAGAACATGTACGACCTCTCGTCATTTGGTCAGTTGAGGTGACTTTCTTCTGGACAGGTGTCTGTGTCAGCTGGACCTGGTGACATGATGGTAGAGATGCCGGCAAGGCCTGTCTCAGAGTGGCAGTGCTGGTGGAGAGCTCCTACTATCTCCCCAAGGCCCTCTCTTGCTACTTAGGCAAAGGAGGCTCAGGGAGTGTTGTGAGCAGAGCCCAGAACTGATTCCTAGACCAGGGCCCCTTCCACCAGGACATTTGCTGAGCTGTTTCACTCATGCGCTAATCAATCACACATTTAGACAACTACTTAGTCCACAAATGTTCACTAAGCCCCTACCGTGGGAAAGCACAGAGCCTGGGTCACTAAAAGGAGCAGGAAGAAGTGTGGGTGCTGGTGGGGGGAGCCACAGATGGGCACATGCAGAAGGACACGATGTAGACCCTACAGTAGTAGCCCGTGCCTGCAGGAGGCCTTAGCTCCCAGGTGACAGAAGAGGATTCGAAAGGTCATATGAAGGGCCAGGGGAAACATCCCCACCTCACAACTTGGTAGAGGGCTCCAGGCCCTTGGAACAGAGGACAGGCACTGCCAGCCAGGACCGGCTTCACAATCTGTGGGACCCAGAGCAAAATTAAAATCTGAGGCCCTTTGCTCAAGAAAAAAAGTATTAAAATCAAGACAGTAAGAGCAGAACATTAATCCAAGCATGGGGCTCTTCTAAGTACAGGACTCCATGTGACTTCACACGCCCATGGAGCTGGCCCTGATGCTACTCATATTTACCATTTCATTCACAAAGCCAAGGAATGTCAGACCACCCAGTACCTAATCCAGGCAACTCCTGAGCAAAAAAGGAAGCAGAGGCCCAGAGAAATGAAGTGACTTGTCCACGGTCCCACAGCTGGTTACTGGCAGCCAAGTCTCCTTAGAAAACAGCTACACCCTGCTTTGCCAATCAGAATTATATCCCATAGATTTGTCTACCTGCTTGTTTACTTCCTACTGTAAAGTTGGCTAGGTATAGGATAAAAAGAAGAAAATATGCTCATTTGTACATAAAATAAGGCCCCCCCAAACCTGAAGGCAGAACCCTTTATCTGCCCCAGATTCTCCAGCCACCACTGCTGGCTCCTCTTTCTGGGGAAGCAGCCCAGGTCCACCCAGGAAGTCTCTCCACTGCCCAGATGCTCAGGCATGGCGCATGGCACTCCACCACATGACTGGCATCTTTCGAGGGTCTCCTGACCATCCTTGATGAGGGTGAGGGGAGACAGAGCACAAATCATGACCTGTCACCGCTGAAAGGACCATGGAGATGAGCAGAATAACACTTCCATTCTATAGATCAGAGACCTGAGGCCCAGAGAAGGGCTGTGGAGAGCTGGGAGAAGAACAAAGGTCTGCTGGTAGAGAGCTCCCCAAATGCCAGTCTTGGCTCAGAAACTGTGTGTGACCATATTGCTAGCTGTACTTCCTTCTCTACAACATTGGGAGGTAAGCGGAGAAGAAAGACAAGAAGGTGTGATGAAAGCGGCTTCTGAGCCAGATAGACCTGGACAGTTCTGCTGCTTTCCAGCTGTACAAGTTTTGCTATCATGGAAATACTAAGTCTCAGTTTCCCCATCTAAAAAATGAGCATAGAATGTACCCCACACATTGGATGCAATGAGATGGCCTAAGAGGCCCTGATCCTGCCATTATAGTATGTGCTCAACCAAGGTTGTGTCCTGCCCACCCTCCCTCTCTTCCTCTGCATCAGGAGTTCCAGCTGCGGCCACATTGGAAACCTTTCATGGGTGGTGTGAGGTGAAGCATCCCAGCATCTAGTTGCATCTCCGGAAAGATATGGGCCTGAAGACCTTATGAGAAAAGACTTTAACCATGTATACAACTGGGGTTCTGACTCACTGGCAAACTAGGGTTCAGTGGGAAGCGACAGGGAGAAGCAGAGGGATCCTCATTATGGATCAGCAAAGGCCTGGCATAACATCAGACACACCCAGAATGCCCAGAAATCTTTGAGGGAAGAGGGAACCTTGAAATAGCTGCTAAGACCCTGTGCACCAGCAGGGGAAGTTAATAAGTAGTAAAATCCATGAGTTCTCATTAAGGGGGGGTCTCCTGGTTACTCAGGGTGCTGAGGCCTGCAACTGTCTCCACCCCACACAATGCCATGAAGAAGCCTACAGGGGCCCCTATGGGTGGGGGACTCCAAGGATTGCCCACTGGCCATTTCTGTCACCAAAGCTGCTCCTTTCCAGCTCACCACTCATGCGCCCTCCTCCATGTAACTTTCATCCCCTCCTGCCTTCACTCCTGCTGACTCTCAGCTTAAAAGCCCCTTTGTACCCAAAGAAGTCTTCTCCTGTCTCAGCGCCTCTCCTTGGGGAAGCTCTTCTCACCCCATCAGCAGGAACCTCGTACACATTTGTGGTCCTTCACACTGGCCTGGATCTCTCTCCCGTGGCAGCCTCTCCCTGGGGCTGGGACCCAGGCCTTTGTCCCCAGACACTGTGAACCTCCTGGGGCAAGAAACTTTAAATTGGTCACCTCTGTACACTCCTCAGTGCCTGACACAGTGCTGGTGAGTGTCTTTGGTTCAATAAAATGAGATAATTGGGTCACTAATTATTCCACACATGTGCAAGTCTCTGCCCTCTACATTTCAGTCCCAGTGTTTGAGAAAAACAGAAAAGCAGGGCAAGAGGCCCAGATGCATCCCTTCCTGTGCTGAGAGCAGCATTGGGGGAGTAAGCAGAAGCCCACTGTACCCTTCCCCACCTCCTGCACCACACACACCAACCAGCACATGCACACTGCAGAGCCTTCACTGGTTTCTGGGCATTTCATTATCTTTGTCATGTTTCCCATGGCCTATGGGTCACAGAAAGGGGTCACACATGAGGTCACTGGGAGGGTTTACACCACAATCTCTCTGCAATTCACTGGGGAAATCCACCCTGGCAGACCCACCACCTACAGGTTTTCCACAGCCCTGGTCTCCCAAGTGCCAGCCCTCAAGATCCCTTGCTTCCGCATGTCCTCAGACACTTGGAGTTCCCCAAGGCTTCCATGTCCTGAGCAACCCCTCCTACCCAGAAACACCTGTCTCTGAACCTGTGTATCCAGCCTTGGCTCTCTCTGCAGTGCCATGGACTCTGATTACAGACACTCTCATCAGAGTTCCTGCAGGGGATGGGAGCACATTTAAAACCATGCACACGGGCTTCCCTGGTGGCACAGTGGTTGAGAGTCCGCCTGCCAACGGAGGGAACACAGGTTCGTGCCCCAGTCTGGGAAGATCCCACGTGCTGCGGAGCGGCTGGGCCCGTGAGCCATGGCCGCTGAACCTGCACGTCCAGAGCCTGTGCTCCGCAACGGGAGAGGCCACAGCAGTGCAAGGCCCGCGTACCGCAGAAAAACAAAACAAAACAAAACAAAAAACCATGCACACGAGGATGGAGGACTGAGTTCTGGAGCATAGGCACTTCTGCAGAGAAAAGAGGGGGTGAGGGCTTGGACTTAGTTGTACAGTTCTAGTTCTCTAAAGTGACGGGCAGGGGTTCTAAAGCCAATGTGGCAAATAGGAGGGGTGTCCATGGTTGGCAAAATAGTCTGTGTGTGTGTGTGCACGCATATTTCACAATTTAAAATTTTTAAAAAGAACAAAAGCACTTGAGGATTTAAGTACAACATACTTCAGAAACATATGACAGCAGTAGGACTCTCCTAGACCTTCTGTTCATTCTTAGGCATTGGAATAATTTTGGCCTCAGTCTGCTCCCCAAATCAGCTCCCCTGAGGGACCTTCCTCCCCTCCTCTTCCCTAGCCAACCCTGGGCCCCTGTTCCTTCTTCCCTCCTGCCTGTGGCTGGCCTGCACCCCTTTCTTCCTGGGGCCCAATCATCTCTGCTTCCAAGACCAAGCCTGGCCCAACCAGCCCCCAAATTCTCCCCCATCCTGCACATTCTTACCTTCTTCCCAGTGGCCCTCAGGCTGCTTAGGGCTGCCAGCCACAGAGCCCACACTGAAATTAACAAAAGGAATGCCTACAGAATCCTCACACATTCCTTCAATCTCATAGGAAGGAGGGTGTGGCCAAGAAGATCCTGAACTCCTTTCCTCCCAGGGTCACACCAAAATTACAACTATTTACAGAGCAACTACTGATGAGAAAGGTCTGAAGACTAGCAGAAAGGATCTTCTACAACTAAAGATATAAAGAAGGATCCACAACGAGACAGGTAGGAGGGACGGGAGACATGGTTAAGATCCCTACACCCCGGGTGGCCAACTCACTAATGAGAGGATAATTATGACTGCAGATGTCTTCCCCAATGAGTCAGGCGTATGAACCCCACATTGGGCTCCCCAGCTGGATGTCCTACACCAAGAAGATGAGCACCCCCCAGAACTTCTGTGTTTTTGTAATGGCTAAAATCAAACTTATTTATTTTTTTCTTTAGTTTTTATTGAAATATAGTTGATTTATATGTATATACTTTCTTAGATTCTTTTCCATTAGCGGTTATTACATGATATTGAGTATAGTTCCCTGGGCTATACAGTAGGTCCTTGTTGGCTATCTATTTTATATATAGTAGTGTATATATTTTAATCCCAAACTCCCCTTTGGGATTGATCCCTCCCCCAACCTAGGCGCTTTGGTAACCATAAGCTTGTTTTCTATGTCTGTCAGTCTGTTCCTGTTTTGTAATTAAGTTCATTTGTATCTTTTTCTTAGATTCCACATATGAAAGCAATATCATATGATATTTGTCTTTGATACTAACTTCACTTAGTATGTTAATTTCTAGGTCCATCCATGTTGCTGCAAATGACATTTCTTTTTCTTTTTTTTTTTTACAGCTGAGTAAGATTCCATTGGTATATTCCATGTAGTATATTCCATATGCCACATCTTCTTTATCCATTCATCTGTCAACGGACACTTAGGATGCTTCCATGTCTTGGTTATTGTAATAAATAGTGCTGCTATGAACATTGGGGTACATGTATCTTTCCGAATTACAGTTTTCTCTGGACATATGTCCAGAAGTGGGATTGCTGGATCATATGTTAGCTCTATTTTTAGTTTTTTAAGGAACCTCCATACTGTTTTCCATAGTGGCTGCACCAATTTACACTCCCAACAGTGGTGTAGGAGGGTTCCTTTTTCCCCACAACCTCTTCAGCATTTATTATTTGTAGACTTTTTCATGATGGCTATTCTGACCCATGTGCAGTGATACCTTACTATAGTTTTGATTTGCATTTCTCTAATAATTAGTGATATTCAGCATCTTTTCATGTGCCTGTTGGCCATCTGTACGTCTTCTCTGGAGAAATGTCTATTTAGATCTTCTGCCCATTTTTTTGATTGGGTTGTTTGTTTGTTTTTTTATATTGAGCTGCATGAGCTGTTTGTATATTATGGAAATGAATCCCTTCTGGGTCACATCGTTTGCAAATATTTTTTCCCATTCCTTAAGTGGGCTTTTTGCTTTGTTTATCATTTCCTTTCCTGTGCAAAAGCTTTTAAGTTAAGTTAGGTTCCATTTGTTTATTTTTGTTTGTATTTTCATTACTCTAGGAGACAGATCCAAAACGATATTGCTGCGATTTATGTCAAAGAGTGTTCTGCCTATGTTTCCCTATAGGAGTTTTACAGTATCCGATCTTACATTTAGGTCTTTAATCCATTTTTAGTTTATTTTTGTATATGGTGCTAGAGAATGTTCTAATTTCATTCTTTCACATGTAGCTGTCCAGTTTTACTGTGCTGTCCAGTTTTCCCAGCACCACTTTTGGAAGAGACTGTCTCTTCTCAATTGTATTTTCTTGCTTCCTTTGTTGTAGATTAATTGGCCACAAGTGCACGGTCAACGCACTTTATTTCTGGGCTCTCTATCCTGCAGAACATTTGGCTTTAAGGCCAGTAGCGCTACTTCTGGGAGAGCCAGAGGTCTGTGGAGAATAGAAAATCCAGTCCTAAAAGGTGCATATAAAATTTCACATGCTCTAAGTCCAAGGGCAGAAGAAGTAATCTGAAAGAAGCCTGGGTCAAACTCACTTGTTGATCTTAGAGAGCCTCCCAGAGAGGCAAGAGGCAACTGAAACTCAGCCTAAGAACTTAGATACTGGCAGCAGTCACTAATGAGAGCACATCCCACTAAGAGAACACTGGTGCTGGTAATCACCACTGTGGAATTCTCTGTCTAGATTATTAGTACAGTGCAGTGACTTGCCCTTGTCCACTTGCGAGTCTGCCTCAGTCCCGAGAAGCCCCAGTCCAGGCAATTAGCTGGGCAGGGATACTGCCCCACTCACCAACAGGCCTGCTGCCGAAGGACACCCTGCGTACCCAGTAGCTCCAGGACTGGCCCTACCCACCAATAGGCCAGTAAAGCCCCAGGACCTCCAGGACCCTGACACTAGCCATCAGACCCAGGCCCACACACCAGAAGGCCTACATTAGCCCTAAATCCAGCCTCACCAACCATAGGTAGGCCTCAGCACTGGTCCCAACCACCCTCAGGTTGACGCCCACTCCTGAAACCCAGGGCACTGCAGCCAGAGACCCTGGGACCCAGCTCTGCCCACCAGAGGGTCAGCACTAGCCCTGAGGCCCCTCCTCAGCCCTGCCACTGCCCACCAGCCAGCTAACATCTACAACAGAAACTCAGGACCTTGAAGCCAGACACAGAGCCACCCACCAGTGAGTCACCCCTAGGCCTGGGACTGTCCTCACCCATCACTGGGTAGACAATAGCCCTGGGAAAACCATGGCACTACAGCCAGTTGTGTCGGGGTCTGGTGCACTCACCAGTGGGCTATCACTAGGTCTGGGTCAGCCCAGAGCCCACGGCCACACAAGTCAGGAATTGGCCCTGCCCACCAGTGGGCATACACCAGGCCCAGATACCCCTAAGCCATGGCCGCCCCCCATCAACAGGCTGATCCAACTCTGGAAGCCCTGAACCTACTGCTGGCCACCCCGAGACGAAGCTTTGCCCACCACTAGACCAGCATTAGCCCAAGGACCCCCTTTCCCAGGGCTCTGTAGCCAATCATTTCATGACACAGCCCTGCCCACCTACAGGGGGCAGCCTATGCCCAAGGCAGGGCCTGGCAACCCACCTGACACAGGTGCAGCTACACCAACCACCACGCCTACAGTAGTCAGCCTGCCACAACAGACAGACCCACGCAGTTCACACAGAGGGCACCACTAAAGCTTATTGCTTGGGTGACCAGAGGGGAGTGCACTGATGGGCCCCATAGAACATTTGCTCATAAGGCCACTTTTCCAAGATTGAAAACAAAACCAACCTACCAAACATATAGGAATAAAAATGGTGAATTAGGCAAAATGAGGCACCAGAGAAATATGTTCCAAATGAAGGAATAAGATAAAACCCCAAAAGAAGAACTAAGTGAAGTGGAGATAAGCAACCTACATGATAAAGAGTTTAAGGTTATGGTCATAAAGATGGTCAAAAAGTCAGAAGAAGAATGGATGAAGAGAGTGAGAAGTTAGAAGTTTTCCTTCTTACTGGAAAACCTTACTCTTTGGGGGAAGTAATTTTGAACAGGAAGGGGGTGAGGGATTGCTTTTTTTTAAAAAAAAAAAAAAATTGATTTGGCCTCCAGAGGAAAAGATTGCCTAAACCAGGTGCTGATGAAGTCACAGAATGACTCCACCTCTGGAATGAGCTTCATTTTCATGTATTTTGGTAAGAAATTTGGCTCTCAGTTGAGAATTCAGTCACTCTACCTGTTCAAGGGCAAGATGATAAGGTTCTATCAGACCAAATGTCTAAACAAAACTGAGACTCTACCAAGGTCAGAAATGCTACACTTCAAGCCAATAGATCTCTCTTGGGCTTGCTTGTTTTGACTTGTAACTACAAATTTGTCTTGTCTAAATGTCCAATCATATTATAAAACAAAGCACCCATCTCTACAGTACAGCATCCTCTGAAGCAACAGGAGTCCTAGATGTACCTCTGGGGATTCTCTAATTTTTCTGCCACTCTGATTTCCACAGGACTTTAAATTGCTTCCCTTGAGATCAAGCAACACAAGATGGTTTTGGAAGTGCTGAACTCAGTGCATTATAACATCATCAGCATGGTGACCGAAGTTGTGCCTGTTGCCAGCATTGCAATCCTGCTGCTCACTGGCTTTCTTCTCTTGGTTTGGAATTATAAAAACACATCCTCAATACCAGGTAACACAGTCATTTAGTTCTGTATCTAAGGAGAGTGTTTCCTTGGGCTTTTCGTCCATGAAAGTAAAGGAAATTTGCAAAACAGCGAAGAGTAAACCTGAGGAGATGGCTGAAGCCCAAGGCATATTAGCAAATGAATTCAGGTGAACATTTTTCTACCAATTATCTGCATATATTAAATGAAAGCATTAAAAAAATCTTAGATAATCCCTTCCAGTCTGCATTTTGTTTCGGTAAAATAGACTTGGCAAAAGTATCCTTTAAAGTAAATTTAAGATGCGGTGGAACGAGGTAATATTCCAGGTTTTGGATTTTTTTAATTTAAATTCATTCCAATTTTGGTCTAAAGGTGAAAATGTCTCTGGAATGCTTTCTGTACTCCTTTCTGTCTCCCTCCCACTTTACCTCATCCATGTCCTCTGCCCTCTCCCTTTCTTGAACCTATTCCTTCTCTTTATCCCATTCTTTATTTTTTTTTTATTTTTGGGCATGGTGGTGATGTTGGTGCCACCACAAGGGGTAGATGGGACCTGGACAGTGGATGAAAAATGGGGATCACTATAGTTCCCTTGAAAATCTAAAAAAAATCTTCCACAAGCTCTGTGGATCAATCAAGAGTAGAGTATAATATAATTATCCAGATAATCCCAGTAGAAACAACACCACTCTACACTATCAGATTAACTCAGAACTCCCAGAAATATCAGACGGCTTTGTAGTTTCTTGGAAAATTCCTCACGGCAGGCATGTGTTCCCAGTCCCATAAAAAATTCTGTAAGTCAATCATCTACATATAATGTTATTAGAACAATCCTAAGATTAAGACCCCTTGACCCCAAGACTCCCAAACTTGTTTTGCTTATATAGACATTAACAAAGACTTTCCACTAAGGGCAAAAAGAATACCCTAATAATCTTTTCCACATTAACCCAGCTACTTCAAAGTTAAGGAATAAACCTTGTTTGCCAGATTTGGGTTTAAACATCCAATTTAAATGATTCACCCAAAAACTTAGATTATCTAAATTATCAGCACTGTACTGTCTCAGATAGTTGTGTGAGTTTTGGCTGAACGACTATTTCACTGACAGAATGGAATTAAAGGAGTAAGATACAGAAATGGTATAACTTTACAATAAAGCTCGTAAAACCATTCCAACAAGCTTTTGACGAACTTTTCACCACCACCACTAAAATCAAGCTACCAAGTTTGTTCTCTGATACAAGCAACAGCAACTCCCCTGGCTGCTCACCAGATTCACACTCCTCACAATTCTGTCATTGCCTACGTCAGCAAGGGTGTAAGAGCCACGGCTCTTCACTAAAACCACATCACTAGACTCAGACTCTGGTCTAGACACAGATCAGACACACTGCCTCATTCCTCAGTGCTTAGCTTTATTTTGTCTAATGAGATTTAGCTTAAGATTCTCTTCTTAAACCAAATCCTTTTTGAAGGAAATAAAAAAGAAATGCATGCTTTTTGTTGGGACATTGTCTTTGCAGACCGTGTTTCTCACAGTTAAAAAGATGACACCCAAACCACAGACTAATTCAAACCCACCCATTCCATTGACTTGTGCTTTCAAACCCAAAGTTTTCAGACAAAACTACGCAGCCAGACAGACCTGTCAGCTTGTCACTTGTCCTGGTTTTCATGCCTGTTACAAGAGGGACTGATTGACTTGTATTTGAAACTCATTGACACCATTTAACACAGCAAGAATAGAGTAGACACCTATTTCAGTCCGTTCAGACCGAAATGCTTGAGACCAAATGGAACTGGAGTGGTGTAGACTCTGGACTACTTTTTACTCATGGAGCTGTGAAGAGCATCATGTTAACTTGTGTTGTTGTTTTAATCATTTTGTGTGTGTGATTCACCTATATACATCAGAAGATATAAAAGGACATCCAGATCAAAAGAACAAGAATAGCAGTTAATTTAAAGCAATCGCTCTTTTTGGTGTTGCAGAAATACTGACTGATCTGATGACTTTCCTAGGTCCTGGCTACTTTCTGGGAATTGGACCCCTCATTTCCTACTGCAGGTTCCTCTGGATGGGGAATGGCAGTGCCTGCAATTACTACAACAAGACGTATGGTGAATTCGTGAGAGTCTGGATATATGGAGAGGAAACCCTCATTATTAGCAAGTAAGTCTGTTAATAATCGGGGACATATTTAAAAATCAAGGCTGGAATTTTCATATTAAAAACTAAACAAACTTATTTAGATATCTTGATGTCTGTTGCTAAAGATGTGTTTTTACTACTTTTTAAATGAAGGATGATGCCTGCAGCTCAGGATCTAGGACAGTGCTTCTCACCCTGGCTGCATATTAAAGTAACCCAAGGAGCTGTTCAAAACCCCAATGCCCAGGCCACAAACCCAACTTTTACAGTCTCCTGGGAAGGAGGGACCTGGGCATCCGTAGTGTTTAGAGGCCCCCAAATGATTGCAACGTGCTACAGAGCTTGAGGAGGAAAAAAGGTAAGACGCTTCCAGAGTAGAGGGCCTTTCCCTGGGGAAACACCTAAGCAGGTTGGAGGAGTTCTGTCTAATTTTCTTACCCTTAAGTGTAGTTCAGGTGCTGGGAGTGCAAGACTAGACATGGAGGGAAGAATGAAGCACATGAGAAAGGACCAGAGGACCAGGACAGAAATTGCTCTTAGACACTAGGTACTTAGATCACCAGATAAATTCCCAGGAACCCTGACCAGTTGCTGAAATAGGATCCTCCTTACAGTGCAGGTAGCATCTGGCAACTGCTGTCTTAATTAGGAAAGTGACCTTAGTGACCCTGACAGGGTCAGGTGCTGATTCATGCTGAGAACATGACAAAACTCACTCTGCCCTTCCCCCAGCTTTCCCAGTTCTTTCCCCTTCCTGTCCTCACAGGCTTTTCTCTGGTTGGAGTCTCTGTGTTCTCCTTAATTGCCTCCCAGCCGCTCAATTTTCTTAAGGGATGAGCTCCCCGCAGGAATAGGACATGTTTGTCCCCATCTTCCCTTGCCTGCTCTTCAGGTCCTTCCAGAACTACCCATACCTCTTAAAAAGACCCCACTGGATGTCAGAAAGCTCTTTCTTTTTCTTTGAATAATATGCCAGGTATTTTCTCTTCTGAAAATTTTAACGTCTGTAGTTATTACACCTGTGTAGAGATTATGGGCCAACTTTTCCAAGCAGCTTAGTTCTGAAGTGGGGGGCTGCAGAACTTTGGAGCACGATGGGGTGGGAGTCAGGCACCAGTGCTGCCACGATTCTGCCTGAGCAACTGGGGGCTATGGGGAGAGATCCATCTGATCACCTGTAGATAAAGTATGCATGATTCCCCAGGCAGAGATGCGCTAAATTATTGAGGTTCTACAGAAGTTATGCATGACACTATATGTCATGTGTATATGTTAGTGTTTGTCATGAATATCAAAAATAGAATGTGAATAGCATCCATAAAGAGGAACTGGCATTTAACATGATAATTAGGATGATATTTGGCCATATGTTAGCAATTAACATAACAGTTAAGGTTATAGAATTTGTATACCTGTTTTAGTCATTTCCGAATTTATAGGAAATTCATTCTTTTATTCTGTAAATGTACATTTATTTATTAGAATTTATACTAAGCACTGGATGACCCTAAACTATCATAGAAATTATTGGCTCTCCATTCATTCATTAAATAAATATTTATTGAGAACTTATTATGTACGACAGGTATCATGAACAAATCACTCCCAAATCCCTACCCTTGTAGAGGAATATATTGTTGCAGTATTAATATACCAACAATAAAAGGCTAAAACATAGTATTATCAGTAGGGTGAACAACTGTCTTGGTTTATTTGGAACCAGAGGATTTCCCACGTTGTGGGATTTTTAAGCTGGGAAACCCAGGATGGTTGTCCACACCATTATCAGGTAGATATGGGCTATATGGAAGATGAGGTGGGTGGAGCAACTTCGGGATGGGGAGAAATCAGGATTCCATTTCAGATATTTTGACTTCACTTGCCTAGTACTGCTGAATAGGATATTAAGAAGGAAGTTCTAACCATTCAGACCTTCGACTGTAGTCAGAAACTAGCAAAGGAAGCTGAGAAGGACAACCACACAGAGAAGGGAAAACCAGGAGAGTGTGGAGGTCTGAAAGCCAGGAGAGAATGCCTGTCAGGGAGGATGGAATTGTCAACTCTCCAGATAGTGCCACATGACTGGACAGAGATGTGAGCACTGCATTTAGCACCAGGGAGGTCATGGGTGACCTTGACAAGGGCAGTTTCTATGCAGTGCTGGGAGCAAAAGTCTGACCACTGTAGAGAATGGGGAGAGAAGAATTGGAGGCAGCAGGTACAGACACTCTTTTGCCATAAAGGAGGCAGAGAAATGAAAGGGATGTTTGGTCCAAGGAGCTTTTATTTGTTAAGATACAAGATATTAACCATGTGTGTTTTGATGGGAATGATGAGTTACAGACGAAAGTGTTGATGCAGCACACAAAAGGAGTGTGCCAGGTGAGATGACAAGGGGGTCCAGGTAACAAGTGGATGTGGCCTTGAAAAGGGACACGCAAGTTCATCCACAGTAACAGGAGGGAAGGCTGAATATATGGGCACTGATCCTGGTGGTTGGACTTGCAGAGGTTCCAGTTGCTTCTGTTTTCTCAATAAAATAGGAAATGAAGTCTGTAGTTGAAATAAAGGTGAGAAGTACAACACTGGGGGACAGAGGAGACAGGATATAACAGTCATCCAGGAAAGTGAGAGAGTGACTGGACTTGGGAAATGTAGTAGAATTGCCAGCTGCACTAAGGGCTCACTTGAATTTAACTGAGACCTGCCAGTGTGTGTGTGTGTGTGTGTGTGTGTGTGTCCATGTGCATGTATGGTTTTTTCCCTGGCCCCATTCAACTGCCAGGTGCAAGCACAGAGTAAGCTAAACTGAGAGCTGGATTTAGCCAGGGTTGAGGTTTTACCAGGCAACTAGGACAAAGTAAGCAGAGGGTCAAGGGACTTGAGGATGCATGGGAGGGAGAGACTCTAATGATCGACAAGAAAATATTTTTCCAACTTTCTAGTAAGAAAAGTTCAAATGAACAGGAAAGTTAGAAGAGCAGTCCTCCCCCCTTTTTCCCCATGACCTTGACCTTCTGAAAAGACCACATCAGTTGCCTTACAGGATGTCCCACATTCCAAATCTCTCTTACTGTCTCATTATGGTGTCATTGAACATATTCTTCTATTCCCGGTATTGCTTATAAACTGAACACTAGGTCTATAGGCTCTATTCGATTCAGGTTAATTGTTGCGTAATAATACGTTCCTGTTAGTCCTAGGCACTTCACATTGCATCACATCAAGAGACCAGGGAAGGTGTTCCCATATTAGAGATACTAAATTTGGTCAGCTTAGGGTGGTTACAGTCAGAACTCTCTGTTACAAAAATTCTTTTTCTCTTGCAGTGACCTCAGTATCAAACCTGGGTAAGGATATTAGAGGGCAAAGGACAGGGAAAATGTGGTAGGATTGATGGAGTATAAGTCACAGGCACAGAACAGGTCTACACAAGGCATGTGTTTTTAAATGTTTGGTATCAAATATTCCATTGATTGTCTCCCCCCTATTTCTAGTACTTATCAATCTTGAACCTGACCACAGGTGTGTGAGTTCTTTAAACTCAGAACGGGAGGGTGGCTTTTTCTTTACCACCTAAGGACTTACTTCTTGGCTACTTTTCATTTTGAAGAGACGTTAGGTTTGCCATCTTTGGGGATGTCTTTTGACTTCAGTCATGTTTCAAGAAGAATAATGACCCCAGGGATCAGGCATCTTACACTACCCACTGTTCCTTCCGAGGTTGGGGACTCACACTGTCTCTCCTCAGTGGTAAGAAGTCCTCACTCTCCCAGCCAGTCAGTCAGTCAGTCAGTCAGTCAATGTAACATCTCCCTCACCTGGTGTTACAGGCCGGCCCGCATTGTGGGAAGATCTCTAATGTTCTCCTGAATATCAGGGGAGCTCTGGGCTGGCAACCCTAGTTCATCACCAACCTTCCCTTCTTCACTTTCCTGATTTACTCCAGTTAGATAAAGCCAGCCTACTTTTGATAAGTGACCTTATTTTAAACTGCTCATCCTTGGTGACACTTTGCTTGCTGTGTGTATCACTTCTGTCTTCCCTACTTTGTTTTTTGCCAAGTCAGAGCCTCTGTCTCAGGATAACTGAGATGTTGGCGCCCCCTAAAGGACAACTGACTTAATCGTTCGCTCTTTATTTGGGTTGAAGTTTTTAATTGACCAGTAATTCCTCAAAACATATGGACAGACCAATGTATTTTATGATATACTCAAAAGCTCTACAGGTCAGAGCAGAAAAATAGTATTCTGTTTGTCAACTAATCACTTAAAATTTGTAGATCTGAGTTTGTGAGTAAAGAGTATACAAATTACTTGCTGCTTTGATTACAGAGTGATTTAGGGGACGGTACGAATAGCTAGAATTCTGAAGTCTATTAGTTAATAAGAATTTCAGTCCCTTCTATAGCATGATGTCATATACAGGACAAAATTTTATCTATGTATCAGTCAAATTAATTCCCTGGAATACAAACTGAAGTATCTGGATTTGCGTATTGAAAATACAATAGAAGACATAAAGCCACCCCATCTTTTATCCTGAAGAGACTAACTATCCATTTATCCTTTATGCTCTCAAATGTTAAATTATTTAAATGATCAATTTATACTTCCAATGCCACAGCCTAATTTATAATCAATCTTATTGAAACATCTTCTCAACAAAGTGAGTCTCTCTGCAGAAGAATTCTGTACCACTGTCCTAAGAAGACAATATTCTCTTCAAACATAGAGGCCCCATGACGTCTTCAGCTAGGATTTTACAACATGTTATAATGCTCATTGCCTTATCGTGCCCCAATTAGAGTAGGATTTGGGGCAGGAAGCAAGACCTGAAGGAGGACATGGGTGGGGAGGGGCTGCCTGCTCCTTCCTAGTTGCTCTGAAGACCCAGCTCAGGCCTTAAGAGCCAGGCCTGGGGGTGGGAATAGAGGGCAGAGCAGTGGAAGAGGAACCAGGAAGTTCAAGGAAGCCTGGGTTCCTCGCAAGGTCCCAGGGTTGCCACAGCAAGGGCTATCTAATGGCTCAGCGTGTCCTATGTCCTGGGAGAACTCTGTGACCCTGGAGACCTTGATGAATCATGACGGACGCAGAGCCCCAAGACAGCTGCTGTCACCACCACAGAGAGCCTTCCAGGCCAGCCCAGCCAGCCAAGCCCAGGGCCAGAGGTGCCCAGGAGATGTCCTTCAGTCCTATAATGATACTGCCCTGGAGGGGCCAGGCCTGATTAGGGCCTCTGGGGGACGGGTGGTACAAGGCAGAACTGCTGCTTCCAAACTAAAGAGATAAGACTTCAGGTATTCCAGCAACTTCCGATTATGAGGCTCACTTCTGCATGGGGAGCATTGTCTGGAGAGGGACTGCTTGGAGGCTGGAGGCTCTCAGGAATATGGTGGTGTGGAGGGTTCAGTTTCTTACAGCCTTGTAGCTCTGACAACAGTAATGGGGAGTATTTTAGTGACTTGGAGTTAGATAAGGGGAAATAACGAATAACTCTGTGTGTGTGTGTGTATGTGTGTGTGTGTGTGTGTGCGCGTGTGTGTGTTGATCTTTAGTGATGCTCAAACAGAGAGCTAGCAGTAGAAATGTTTCAACGGGAGAAGGAAGTTCTTGTGCTAACACAAGTGCTTATTTAATCTGAATACTAGAAATTATGCATTGCATTTAGATCAACAGGCATTTGGTATGAGAGCCACCTGGTAGGCAAACTCATCACACTGAGTTCTCCTGACCCTCAACAAGTAACTCCAAGGTTTGCTTTCTCTGCAGGTCCTCAAGCGTGTTCCACGTAATGAAGCACAGTCACTACACATCCCGATTCGGCAGCAAACTTGGGTTGCAGTGCATTGGCATGCATGAGAAAGGCGTCATATTTAACAATAATCCAGTCCTCTGGAAAGCTGTTAGAACTTACTTTATGAAAGGTATTCAGATGTCTGGCTACATTCTGCTCTTTTGTCTATGAATATGCCTTCTTGAAATCATTTTTAACTTCTGCTGCTTCACAGTTTTGAAACAGTAAGAGCTAACATTCATTATACATGTACTATGTAGTAGGCACTGTTTAAGCCCTTGATAACTTTAATCCCACAGCAACCCCATGTGTTAAATACCCTTATCACCTCCATTTTACAGCTGAGAAAACTGAGGCATAAAGAGTTTAAATAGCTTGCCCAAGTTTCCACCAACAGCAAATGGTAGCACAGGATACAATTCCAGAGCCTACATATTCACCCAACACAAACTCTGTCCTTCTTGTTGACCCACAAACAATTTCATGAATGTGAAGGAGAATTGGCACCCTATATACTTAAGATCACTTCAGTTAAGAACTTAGTATGTCAGCCATATAGTTGATTTAGCATAACCAACATGTTTGCTGAATCATTGGCTGACATCCCAGATATCTTAAAATAGCAATTTGCAAATAAATTACAGAATTTTAGAACTGAGAAGAGTTGTATATGTCATTCCATCCAGACTCTGAGTTTTATACTTAAGGAGTACATTTCTAGAGAGCTTGTGATTTTTCCTCCAGGCAACATAGCCAGGTATGGAGGAGCAGAGACTGGATTACAAACCTCCTTATCTAGTGGTTTCCCCCTTTACTATATATGCTGCTGGAATGGAAGCCTTTGGCTTCAAACTATACATTCATTACCTTACAGTTTTATGGGTCAAAAGTCTGACATGGGTCTCACGGGGCTAAAATCAAGGCACTGGCAAGGCTGTGTTCCTTTCTGGAGCCTCTAGGGAGAAAGTGTTTCCTTGCCTTTTCCAGGTTCTAAAGGCTCCCCATTCCTTTTATACATTTGAAATGTGGTTTATACACTTGAAATGTGGTTTCAAGCTCTTGAACGTAGAGGCAAATCATACATCAGTCTGGGAGTGATAAACAAAGCCAACCCTTCCATGCAAAGGACTGATTCATTGAGGAATCATTTATCTCACTTGTGATTGTGACAGTCACCCAAGAAACAGCATCCTGGCCTTTCATACCTCCAGGTCCCTCCTAAAGTCAGAACGTATGCTGCCAACCCAAACTTCCTTTTTACACATGGGTGGAAATGCTTAGACTCTAGGACCACTCACCAGGTTTCCTTTCTTATTTGCAAAGTGTGCCTTCAGGGGCTTCTGCAGCACAGCTGATTTGCTTTGTTTGAGGGCTCTGACTTTAACAGCAAGTCTGAATAAAAAAGACGTAAAAAAGAGAGATTACTCCTAAAGAAAGCTTAGAGCAACCTTGAACAAACAGAGAAAGGAGGACTTTAAGAGTTAAACTCATGTTAGACCACCTACCATTAGGACCACTAGATGCTCAGATGGTCAGGAGCCAAGAAAGAGAGAGATCAGAGCCAGTTCACTCTACCTGGTTTCATTCATTCATTCATCTATTCATTCATTCATTCCTCCTTTTGACAAATATATATCAAGGGCCACCCTGTACTATGGACTTGAAGTACAATGCTAATAGGTTATCACTGTCCCCAGTGTTCCCAGTCCTGTGAAGAAGACTGTTCAACCAACAAAGTTTTGTTTTGTTGTTATGACATTGATTGAGTACAATTAATCTGGATGTAGTTTGAAGAGAAACCAAAATTAAGGATACATTTGGTAGTTTATAAGACTAGGACTTTACACATATGAACTACAATTAAACAGGAAGCACCTTAGATCTAAAAAGTAAGATCCAATTTGAATACTTCTGTAGCAATATTCTGCCACTCATTGAAACATAAAATATCACCCAAGTGAAATCCAAACCTTCTTTAGAGAGAAATGTACATAATATAGAAAATTACTGATTTGTAATTTATGATCACAAATACTAAATGTTTCATTTGCAATCTCACAAATGATTTGTCATAGGTAGAATAAAAGTTTAATTGTGAATCATTTGTTTTAAAAAGATTTGTCATTCATTCATTCATTCATTTTTAATCATAAAAGTGATACTTTCTAGTAGACAATTAGTAGAATATAGAAAAATGAAAAGAATATGAAAATTTCCACCCATTTACTGAATACAAATTTGTCGTCAGTTAAGCTCCAAACATAAAAAGCCAAAATTGCCTGATAGTTTGTGTGCCCTGGAGTCGGAGGCGGCTCACTCTGACGTGTACCCTTCAGCTTTGTCTGGCTCCGGCCTGGTGCGCACGGTGACCGTCTGTGCTGATTCCATCACCAAGCATCTGGACAGGCTGGAGGAGGTCCGCAACGAGTCGGGCTACGTGGATGTGTTGACCCTCGTGCGGTGCATCATGCTGGACACCTCTAACAAGCTCTTCCTGGGGATCCCCTTGAACGGTACTGAAATTTTCACTTTTTTAAAAAATATATTTATTTACTTTTTTTTTGGCTGTGTTGGGTCTTCGTTGCTGTGCGCGGGCTTCCTCTAGCCGTGGCAAGCAGGGGCCACTCTTCATTGTAGTGTACGGGCTTCCCATTGCTGTGGCCTCTCCTGCTGCAGAGCACGGACCCCAGGCACGGAAGCCTCAGCAGCCGTGGCAGGCGGCCTTCAGCAGTTATGGCCCGTGGAGTCCAGAGCGCAGGCTCAGCAGCTGCAGTGCACCGGCCCAGCCGCTCCGCGGCATGTGGGATCCTCCCGGACCAGGGCTCAAACCCGCATCCCCTGCACCGGCAGGTGGACTCCCAACCATTGCGCCACCAGGGAAGCCCTGAAATTTTCATTCTTATGACTTGACATTCAGCCCTGTATTAAACAGGGCATGAGAAGAAGGATAACGGACTCAAGCAAAGATATGTTCTTTTGCATACTGCTCTTCTTTAAACCCTTCTAAGTATTCCCAAATATTTTTCCTGGTATGTCTGCCTTGTTCACTTATAAGGTCATAAATATCCACAGAAGGGGCCATCTTCTATTTCTTTTGCATCTCTCTTCATTGCTCTAGAAAATAGGATTCTACCCACAGCTGAAACTTAACAGATGTGATCATTTGATTTGGTCATAAATATATCCTACCACCAAACCTATGTATTTAACCATTACCAACCATTCTTTTGAGCATGATATAGACATATATATGTGTATATATGTATGTATAGTTATATATATACACACACAAACACATAGACACATTCCATATATCTACACACACACATAAATGTACATACACACCTCTCCCTCAAAGCCACTAAGTATGAAAATTTTGATTCTATATGATGATAAGCATACTGAGGCTGCTGGAAATGATGATGATAACTAACATTAATTTAGTATCTACTATGTGCCAAGCAGTATAAAAACTTGCTTCACATAAACTTTGTCACTTAGCATTTATAACAATCCTTGCAAGATGTCTCACTCAAGAAACTGCTTTCCTCACTATATTACAGAATCAAATATTAAACACATACATGCAACTCTACCGCCAACAAAAGAACAAACATTAATCATGTGGATTCATTCCATTCTGCTGCTGTCAGCTTAATGTAATTTCTCCTGACTTGATTTCTAGCAATGCTCATTGATTCATACATTCATTCAACTAATATTTATTGATTGCCTATTTTATGCCAGACTTAGGTTCTGGGGATAGACCAGTTGGACAAGACGAAGTCCTTGCCTTCAAAGAGTTTACATCCTAGTGGGTATATGGACAGTAAACAACTAACTATCTAGTAATATATTAGGCTATAATAAGTGCCTTAAACAAACAGGGCTTCCCGGGTGGCGCAGTAGTTGAGAGTCCGCCTGCTGATGCAGGGGACACGGGTTTGTGCCCCGGTCTGGGAGGATCCCACATGCCACGGAGTGGCTGGGCCCGTGAGCCATGGCCACTGAGCCTGCGCGTCCGGAGCCTGTGCTCCGCAATGGCAGAGGCCACAGCAGTGAGAGGCCCGCGTACCTCAAAAAAAAAAAAAAAAAGTAGAGCAAAGGGCTAGAAAGTGAAGGGGGAGGTCAGTGGGAGGCTGAAGCTCTTGTGGAGAGAAAGGGTGGTCAGGAAGGCCTCTGTGGAGAGGATGTCTGAAAATAGCCCAGATGAAGTGTGACGATGAGCCATGTGCAGATCTGAAGGAAGAACATCACAGGCACAAGAACAAGGCACGAGTTTCACACTTGTCCAAACCGGCTGAGCTATCACACCTGCTCCCTGATTGACCACATTTGGACAAGCAGACAAGCGATAAGCCCTCCCTTTCTCCGCTCCACTCTCCTCGAATCATCTCCCTGCCTCTTTAATGATTCCTTACCAGAGTCATAGGAACCCCATCTGATTGACATTAGGATGGGAGCCCCATTCACTCTGAAAGTCACAGCCTCTTGCCTTATCCCCTTTCACACAGGGACTCTGAAAGTCCTGTTTGCCTGTTCCATGTACATCTCTCCTAAGATATGACAGGTACCTATTTTAGAAGTCCCTGCTCTTTGGTTCCCCACTAGCCTTGACTCTTAGGAGGGATCAAGTAAAGGGAATTGTACAGCTCTCTGTTAACTTATGGATGCAGACTGCGGTCTAAGAACCTTCATAACCCATACAGACTTATGTGTATTTCCCTCTGCTCACCGGGTCCTTGTTAAACTCTCATTTGGCCTGAAGGACTCAGTGCACCAAAGAGGAAAGGATATGGCCCTGAGGTCAGACAGAATCGAGCTCCAGCCTAGGGACTTCCTGCCACTCTGGCTGTATGACGTTGGGCAAGCTTCTTCATTTCTATGAACTGCAGTTTCTGCATCTTCATGTCTCTTCCCTTCTCTTGTGTGTAATTTGAAAAAAGCAGGGGTTTTCTTTTCTCTAGTATTCAATTTAATTCAAGAACATCCATTAAGATCTGACTGTGCACAAGACTCAGGACAAGGCACTGAAGATTCCAAGATGAATTCTACACTCTGGACTGAAATATAAACAGAGTGGGGAGGCTTTTTGCCTTTCCAGGCACCAGAATTGAGGCCATAACAGCATTAATTACTTCTCATTTCAAACGGTCAGGTAAACAGAAGGGAGTTGGAGGCTCAGCCATGGAGAAGCGTGTGAGATTCTAGGCTGTGTCTCTAGCACAAACTTGAAAACTGGCAAATCTCTGGCTAACGTGGCCAGTTTAGATGCCAAGCAGAATAAATTAGTGTTGATTTGTTTAGTGGCATTCCCCTGGCTGAAACACCCAGTGAAGGTGGAACCTTGACCTGCTTAGAGTCCCAGATGGTAGGAAAGTCTACAGGGGATCTTCTCTGAGCAGTGCACCATTCTTGGGCTCACATTTTTGCTCATCTGTTCTGATCTTTTTCTGTTTTTCCAGAAAGGGCCATCGTGGTTAAAATCCAGGGTTATTTTGATGCATGGCAAGCTCTCCTTCTCAAACCAGACATCTTCTTTAAGATTTCTTGGCTACGCAGAAAGTATGAAAAGTCTGTGTAAGTAACATATTTTGGAATATTTATTGCTGAGATTGGATTGATCTGTGTTGTGTCTTAGTTATTGCTGGCCTCTTCGGCAAGCTTTCTCCTCTCCAGACCGCAAGGGAGCTGTTAAGTTGCCGGTGAAACACTTCTTACAGCAATTTGGCAGCATGTGGCCAGACCACAGAGGAAAGGAAGACTTTGGCCCAGGGCAGTTTTCCCCTAGGAGGCTGAGAGCTCCATCTCTGGAACTAGGACACTGCTGTGTATTTTGAGTTGAAGAGAAGGGTTGGCTGAACCTATCCTTATCATTAGTCAAAATTCTCTTTGCATGTCTGGAAAAATGGAAACATAAATCATTTTATTGTTGTGTTGCTTCTGAATGAATTTAACTTAATTCAATTTGTCAGAATTGACAGTAGTTGCAAGAGAATTTTTTTCATGATGAACTTTTTTAAGACGTGTTGTTTGTTTAGTTATGCATCTTATATCTTGGGGGATCCTAAAACTGTCATTAAATGGCTTTGCTTTGGTGTCAGACTAGTCTAGCAGAAGACTAGACAAATGCCCAATGACCTGGATAATCAATGGTTTTCAGAGTGTAAGTAGCCAGCCAGTATACATGCCACCTCTAACCACCAGTGGAAAGCACAGGGGATCTAAAGGTAGACAGACCTGGTTTGTATCCTATCTCTACCACTTAGTAACCAAATGTCCTTGGGAAGTTCTTCAAAGTAAAATATAACATACCCTCCGTGGTGGCAATACAGGTTAATGAGATCCTCTATGAAGGGCAATCAGCACAAAGCATGACACATAGTAGGCAATAAACATGGTAGTTTTCCCCATCCCTCTGTTCATATCTTTCCCAGATGTCCCTGACTATCTTAAATTCTCCATCTCTACAATTTCCCAAAGTTGTTTGAAGAGCTAACTTCATCCTGTTTGCGTGTTTTGAAATTCAGTAGTATTAGTCTCCAGGTAGTCAGCTTGATGTTGCTTTATGTATTTCAAGCGGATGATGAGTATTAGGTGGATGATTTGGACACCTGGTCCTTTAAACATTTCTCTTTGTTTCTACCGGAGTTTATTGTGACTTGAATCGGTAAGATAAATGGTTCATCTCTTCACTGCTGTCAGAATTTGTGGTCGTCTCAAGAGTCTTATTGGTCCGCAGTTAAACTTGGTCATTAGTTTAGCTTCAGTATGGTCAGCAGGCCCATAGAAACTTGCTGCATGAGACTGTATAACAGTTTCTCTTTGGTTTCTTTAAAATTATCTCAACAACATTCCCTCTCTATATAAATTTGCCAATGGTTAGTTCACTATGTACTATCTCCTCTGATCTAGAGCAGTAAAAACCTAAAGAAATCTTTTAATCTCCTTCCCCTGCATTCCATTGCAATAATGCTGATACTTTTTTTGAGGCATAATTGACATATAACATTATGTTAGTTTCAGGTGTACAGCCTGATTCAATATTTGAATATATTGAGAAATGTTCATCACAATTAATCTAGTTAACATCTTTTACCATACATAGTTACAAAACTTTTTCCTTGTGATGAGAACATTTAAGATCTACTCTCTTAGCAACTTTTAAATATGCAATACTGTATATTAACTGTAGACATCATGCTGTACATTACATCTCCGTGATTTATTGATCATATAACTGGAAGGAAGTTTGTACCTTTGACCCCCTTCACACATTTCACACCCAACCTACCCCCAGCACTCATGGCATTCACCAATCTCTTCCTGTAAAACTGAGGTTGGGATTTCTCCTTTTGTTATTGTTTTTTTAAGATCCCACATATAAGAGAGATCATATAGAATTTGTCTTTCATACCAATATTTTAAAAAATATATTTATGTAAAGGTTTCTGGGACATCTACTTCCATCCCTATTTATTCAATTTTATATTTTTCCCTCTTTGAATTCCCAATATTAGCACAGTACTGTTTTCTACTTTTTGTTTTGTCAAATGTAGGTTTTGCAGTCTCAGAATACATTAAATAAGTGTTTGTGGCCTGGACTAGGAACGTAGCCACCATTATTTTCGTACAAACAGAGGAATTCTTGCAATATAATTTGTAAGTCAGAGACTTCTTATTTCCTGTAAACTGACATTTAACTCAATTCTCCTAGTTTTTAATGACATACAAATTCAAATACATACATTTAAGCAGAAGCAAATTTTAACCTGAATAGGAGGAATCCCAGTGGATATTCACAGGCCCCCGATTCTGGCCCAGGGAGGAAGGAGATGCTTAGAAGTGGATGCAGCTCCATCAAGAAATTCTCTAGGAATTCAAAGTCTAGGGGCATTTCAACACATCCCAGGCCATTTGGGAGCCACTGCTTAGGTAGGAATGCTATGAGCATTCTAGCCCACTATTGAATAAATGTAGGAGATACTCAACAAATATTTGCTGAACAAATGGATGGGTAGGTAAATGAATAAACGTGAATATATCCCTGCTGTATGTCTGGAATGGTGAGTGTGTGTGTGTGTTTGTGCGCGCGCCTATAAAGCATACTTACAGAGATAAACAATAGTAGGCATCCTTATTTAGAATGACACAATGAAAATACTACCCTGAAGAATATCTCTCAGAATGTTTAAACATCTTCCTTGAGATGCCCCCCCAAAAAACTTTTGAAGATAGGAGGTATCTTAAAGAATCCTCTGTTACTTTTCCTGTTGAACTGAAGCAAACATAGAGGCTATTTAGGTCAACAGAGTATTTAAGCGTGTAGGCAACTGTGTCAACAAGAATTTGAAAGAAAGATTTACTGTACATTTAACATAATACAGAATACTGTTCCCTGAGATTGGGGAACAATACAATTATATGTGAATGCATACACTTAAAGACAAAGTCAAAGATAACAGAATTGAGATCTCAAGGTGGCCTTATTGTTCATCTAGCCTGATCCCTTCACTTTAAAAGAGACATAAGACTCAGAGACTTAAACTAGGTTACGTGGAACGACAACAACCTGGACCAGAACCTGACCCTTTGTCAAAGGTGTTTTTCCCTCCTGCACACTGTCAAAAGGCATATGTATATTGATGCAGACAGTCATTCGTTCAACAAATATTTACTTAGTGTTACTATGAGGCAGAAACTGCAAGGTATGAGATAAATATCAGGAAAAATACTTCCTGCCTGTGTAGAAGAGGAACCTCAAACTCAATTGTCTTCGAGACTATGCAGATAAAAGTGGGCTGGGTGGATGTAAGACACAGGAAATGGAGGTGCCCGTGGGAGACTGGAGAGTGCATGCTCCCACTAAAGGCATTCACTGGCTTTGGTTTTTGATGTTTAACTTAAGCACTGTGCTGGCCCAATCAAATAGCAGAAAACATAATTGGATTTAGCCATTTGGTACCAGTTTTCATCCCTTAACTACAGTTACAGCCTTGATTTTGCTACCACTGCCAAGATACATGGGCTAACTCTGGTTCCTTAACATGATATAATATGTAATTTAAGAATATTTGTGAAGAATTAAGTATAAATTCAGTTATTCATGAGCACTAATGGCTTCCACTAAAGCAGATCATTTTACTTTTAAACATGGCAAACAAATCCATTTATCTAGATGTCATATCTGTGTACAAGTAGATAATATTTACACTGTTTTTTCCAGCGAGGAGCTGAAAGAAGAAATGGAAATTCTGGTAGAAAAAAAAAGACGCAGGATTTTCATAGCAGAGACACTGGAAGACTCAATGGATTTCACCACTGAGTTGATTTTGGCTGAGGTACAGACCTGAACTGACCCTAATTCCCACACAACACACGTGTATGACTGTATCAGTGTCTAAAAATTCTCTCCTGTTAACTGTTGCATGTTTCTGCTTTGACTATATGCTCCAGTATTTCTATAATGCCCAATCCAATAGCCCCCTATTAGACAGTCAGGTAAGATTGAACTTTAAGACTGAAACTTCTGTGTTTCTGCACAATAAAAATAGGAAAACTGAGGAATCCAAAGACACTGAACACATAGATATTTCGTTAAGTTCTTCAGCTTTGAGATGAAGATTGTTAATGCAAATGTCCATCATCAGACACAGAGACACATAATTTCTATGATTTCATTTTGTTGAGGTTATTAATCCTTGAGCGCCACCTCCCCTCCTGTTCTGAACCGTTCATTCACGTTGCCAATGTTTCTCCCCGCTTTCAATTGTTCAGAAACGTGGTGACCTGACAAGAGAGAATGTGAACCAGTGCGTATTGGAAATGCTGATTGCAGCACCAGACACCATGTCCGTCTCTGTGTTTTTCATGCTGTTTCTCATTGCAAAGCACCCCCTAGTTGAAGAGGCAATAATGAAGGAAATCCAGACTGTTGTTGGTAAGAATTTATCAAGCAAATAATAGAGATTAGAAAACAATTCCTTCTGAATATCAGCTTCTAGGTCCTAAGAATCTTATGTCAAAATCTTTATTAGAATCCACCCAGAGAACAACAGAGCAAGTCAATGTGTCGCATTTTCATTATGCCGAACAGGTTTCTGTGTTTTTCTAATATAAAAAAAAATACACGCTGGCTGGAAAAAAATCCAAATAAGAGAGAGATGTATAAAGCAGAAAGTATTATTTCCTGATCCCTTCCACTCTCCTTCCCATTCCCCAGGGGGAATCACTGTTAATTTTTTTTTTTTTTTTTTTTTTTTTTTTTTGCTGTACGCGGGCCTCTCACTGTTGTGGCCTATCCCATTGCAGAGCACAGGCTCTGGACGCGCAGGCTCAGCGGCCATGGCTCACGGGCCCAGCCGCTCCGCGGCATGTGGGATCCTCCCGGACCGGGGCACGAACCCATGTCCCCCGCATCGGCAGGCGGACCCTCAACCACTGCGCCACCAGGGAAGCCCCACTGTTAATATTTTGATGTGTATTCTTCAAGGTCTTTTTTGATGGGCACATAAACACATATATGCGGTTCTATTTGTCTGTGTGTAAAAAAACATGGGATCATCCACAAGGATTTGCTACCTTATCAGTGACAAAAGGCTTTTGACGGTACACCCAGGGAAATGGCTATCATTTTCTGCAGTGTTTCTGGGTTTCAAGCAGCCCGTTCTTCCAGGTGGTGGCAGAGGGAGGAGGTAAGGGTGATGATAGCAGAGGCAGGGGAGCGATCAGTTTCCCTCCCCCACCCTCTCCTCCTCCTCTGCAGGAGAGCCTCCAGGTCCCTGCTCAGCTCTTCCCCACTCTGTCCCCTCCCTGCTCTGCCATTGCTTCAGCATCACTCTGCCACTGCTTTGGATATCCCCACCCTTCCCTGGAGACACTGCCACGTTCAGAAGAAGTCAGAATTGCTTTCTGGAGAAAACAGAATGCCTTATTTGGAGTGTGCTTCACATAAGTAATCTCTTTAGGAACACATTTCAGACATATGCGAAGAGGTATCAGTAACGATATAGATTTTTCTTTCTTGACTTTACAGGTCTCTGTGAAACAACCTATTTTGTTGTTAAAAGGCACCATGTATTTTTTAAACTTTTTATCTTATTTATCTTTAAAACCATTTGAGTGCTGCTTGAAACAGATGACAAGGGGAAATTTCATACACGGATTAAATATGTGAAAGGGTTCTGCAGACGCGTTGCCATAGGAGGGCCACTGCCTGGGAAGGTAGATAGCAAGGAGCCAGAATGACATCCGGGTTTCAAATTCTTGAATGTTTTCTCAAGCACCCTTTTCAGGTTATGGGTTCTGTGCCAGGTGCAAGGGCACCGCGGTGAACAAGCCAGTGCCATCCCTGCAGTCCTGGGCTCTCAGTCTCGTGAGAAAAAGAGAATTCAAGAAACAAGCTCAGTGGAGTGAGAGAGAGTCACAGAATGATGGGGGTACAGGCAACACAGGGGAAACTGCTCTTGAGATCATAAACCTTTAATACAATTTCCTTGAGACATGAAAAGTTCTTGTGCCCCTTGATATCCCCCTGACACGACAGTCCTCTTGAAAGATAAAACTGGGACAACCACTAGTACATGTATACTTGTTCCCCCTAGACCCACAGGACTGGTAATTACTTCTAAAAGTATGCCTTTTGTTACCTTCTCCATCATCTGCCCTCTAACTCCCCACCACAGATAAATACACCCATTAGACTCTTGCTGTGTTCGAAAAGCAGTATGTGAGGGGCTGTGTTGTTAAAGTTCTCTAACCAAGTGAGACCACTCCTGAATAACCTAACTGTACAGGAGACAGAGCTGCCTCAGGACCCTGGGTTGACTTTCATTCTGCAAAAACAGTAGCCTATTTCAGGATGCTTTGAAGTTTTGCCAATTCTGAGAGTAATCCAAGCTTCTCTGACCAGTGTCGAGCCAAGCTGAGACATGGAGGTGTCCATCAATCCCCAGCTCACCTGGAGCTGATGAGGCACCCCATTTGTTGTGGTGGAGAGAGGGCGTTCTTGCCACTTTACCACCCAGGTTGTCCTTGATGAGATGAGGAGGAGAGACTAACAGTGATATTTTTCTCCTTTTTAAAAAATTTTCTTTACTTTTTTATACAGAAGGTTTTTATTAGTCATCCATTTCATACACATCAGTGTACACATGTCAATCCCAATCTCCCAATCCATCACACCACGACCCGCACCCCCCACTGCTTTCCCCGCTTGGTGTCCATACGTTTCTTCTCTACATCTGCGTCTCAATATCTGCCCTACAAACCAGTTCATCTGTAGCATTTTTCTAGGTTCCAAATATATGTGTTAATATACGACATTGGTTTTTCTCTTTTTGACTTACTTCACTCTGTATGACAGTCTCTAGATCCATCCACATCTCTACAAATGACCCAATTTCGTTCCTTTTCATGGCTGAGATATATTCCATTGTATATATGTACCACATCTTCTTTATCCATTCGTCTGTCGATGGGCATTTAGGTTGCTTCCATGACCTGGCTATTGTAAACAGTGCTGCAATGAACATTGGGGTGCATGTGCCTATTTGAATTATGGTTTTCTCTGGGTATATGCCCAGTAGTGGGATTGCTGGGTCATATGGTAATTCTGCTTATAGTTTTTTAAGGAACCTCCATACTGTTCTCCATAGTGGCTGTATCAATTTACATTCCCACCAACAGTGCAAGAGGGTTCCATTTTCTCCAAACTCTCTCCAGCATTTGATGTTTGCAGATTCTCTGCTGATGCCCATTCTAACTGGTGTGAGGTGATACCTCATTGTAGTTTTGATTTGCATTTCTCTAATAATTAGTGATGTTGGGCAGCTTTTCATGTGCTTCTTAGCTATCTGTATGTCTTCTTTGGAGAAATGTCTGTTTAGGTCTTCTGCCCATTTTTGGATTCGGTTCTTTGTTTTTTTTTAATATTGAGCTGCATCAACTGTTTATATATTTTGGAGATTAATCCTTTGTCCGTTGATTCATTTGCAAATATTTTCTCCCATTTTGAGGGTTGCCTTTTTGTCTTGTTTACGGCTTCCTTTGCTGTGCAAAAGCTTTTAAGTTTCATTAGGTCCCATTTGTTTATTTCTGTTTTTATTTCCATTACCCAAGGAGGTGAATCAAAAAAGATCTTGCTGTGATTTATGTCAAACAGTGTTCTTCCTATGTTTTCCTCTAGGAGTTTTATAATGTCCGGTCTTACATTTAGGTCTTTAATATATTTTGAGTTTATTTTTTTGTATGGTGTTAAGGATTGTTCTAATTTCATTCATTTACATGTAGCTGTCCAGTTGTCCCAGCACCACTTATTGAAGAGACTGTCTTTTCTCCATTGTATATCCTAGCCTCCTTTGTCATAGATTACTTGACCATAGGTGTGTGGGTTTATCTCTGGGCTTTCTATCTTCTTCCACTGATCTGTGTTTCAGTTTCTGTGCCAGTACCATATTGTCTTGATTACTATAGCTGTGTAGTATAGTCTGAAGTCAGGGAGTCTGATTCCTCCAGCTCCATTTTTTTCCTTCAAGACTGCTTTGGCTATTCAGGGTCTTCTGTGTCTCGATACAAATTTTAAGATTTTTTTTGTTCTAGTTCTGTAAAAAATGCCATTGGTAATTTGAGAGGGATTGCATTGAATCTGTAGATTGCTTTCGGTAGTACAGTCATTTTCACAACATTGATTCTTCAAATCCAAGAACATGGTATATCTCTCCATCTGTCGGTATCATCTTTAATTTCTTTCATCAGTGTCTTATAGTTATCTGCATACAGGTCTTTTGTCTCCCTAGATACGTTTGTTCCTAGGTATTTTATTCCTTTTGTTGCAATGGTAACTGGGAGTGTTTCCTTAATTTTTCTTTCAGATTTTTCAACATTAGTGTATAGGAATGCAAGAGATTTCTGCGCACTAATTTTGTATCCTCCAACTTTACCAAATTCATTGATTACCTCTAGTAGTTCTCTGCTGGCATCTTTAGGATTCTCTATATATAGTATCATATCATCTGCAAACAGTGACAGTTTTACTTCTTCTTTTCCAATTTGTATTCCTTTCACTTCTTTTTCTTCTCTGATTGAAATGGCTAGGACTTCCAAAACTATGTTGAATACTAGTGGTGAGAGTGGACATCCTTGTCTTGTTTCTTATCTTAGAAGAAATGCTTTCAGTTTTTCACCATTGAGAATGATGTTTGCTGTTGGTTTGTCATATATTGTCTTTATTATGTTGAGGTAGGTGCCCTCTATGCCCACTTTCTGGAGAGTTTTTATCATAAATGCTGTTGAATTTTGTCCAAAGCTTTTTCTGCATCTATTGAGATGATCATATGGCTTTTATTCTTCAATTTGTTAATATGCTGTATCACATTGATTGATTTGAGTATATTGAAGAATCCTTGCATCCCTGGGATAAATCCCACTTGATCATGGTGTATGATCCTTTTAATGTGCTGCTGGATTCTGTTTGCTAGTATTTTCTTGAGGATTTTTGCATGTATATTCATCAGTGATATTGGTCTATAATTTTTTTGTAGTATCTTTGTCTGGTTTTGGTATCAGGGTGATGGTGCCCTCATAGAATGGGTTTGGGGGTGTTCCTTCCTCTGCAATTTTTTGGAAGCGTTTGAGAAGGATGAGTGTTAGCTCTTCTCTAAATGTTTGATAGAATTCATCTGTGAAGCCATCTGGTCCTGGACTTTTGTTTGTTGGAAGATTTTTAATCACAGTTTCAATTTCATTACTTGTGATTGGTCTGTTCATATTTTCTATTGCTTCCTCGTCCAGTCTTGGAAGGTTATACCTTTCTAAGCATTTGTCCACCTCTTCCAGGTTGTCCATTTTATTGGCATAGAGTTGCTTGTAGTAGTCTCTTAGGATGCTTTGTATTTCTGCGGTGTCTGTTTTAACTTCTCCGTTTTCATTTCTAATTTTATTGGTTTGAGTTCTCTCCCTCCTTTTCTTGGTGAGTCTGGCTAATGGTTTATCAATTTTGTTTATACTCTCAAGGAACCAGCTTTTAGTTTTATTCATCTTTGCTATTGTTTTCTTTGTTTCTATTTCACTTATTTCTGCTTTGATCTTTATGATTTCTTTCCTTCTGATAACTTTGGGTTTTGTTTGTTCTTCTTTCTCTAGTTCCTTTAGCTGTAAGGTTAGATTGTTTACTTGAGATTTTTCTTGTTTCTTGACGTAGGTTTATATTGCTATAAACTTTCCTCTAAAACTGCTTTGCTGCATCCCATAGGTTTTGGATCATCCTGTTTTCATTTTCATTTGTCTCTAGGTATTTTTTGATTTCCTGTTTGATTTCTTCAGTGATCTCTTGGTTATTTAGTAACGTACTGTTTAGCCTCCATGTGTTTCTGTTTTTTACCTTTTTTTCCCTGTAATTGATTTCTAATCACATAGCGTTGTGGTCAGAAAAGATGCTCGATATGATTTCAATTTTCTTAAATTTGCTGAGGCTTGATTTGTGACCCAAGATGTGACCTATCCTGGAGAATGTTCTGTGTGCACTTGAGGAGAAAGTGTAATCTGCTGTTTTTGGATGGAATGTCCTATAAGTATCAATTAAATCTATCTGGTCTATTACGTCAATTAACACTTGTGTTTCCTTATTAATTTTTTGTCTGGATGATCTGTCCATTGGTGTAAGTGAGGTGTTAAAGTCCCCCACTCTTATTGTGTTAATGTCGATTTCCTATTTTATAGCTGTTAGCAGTTGCCTTATGTATTGAGGTGCTCCTATGTTGGGTGCATACATATTTATAATTGTTATACCTTCTTCTTGGATTGTTTCCTAGATCATTATGTAGTGTCCTTCCTTGTCTCTTGTAACATTCTTTATTTTAAAGTGTACTTTATCTGATATGAGTATTGCTCCTGCAGCTTTATTTCATTTCCATTTGCATGGAATATCTTTTTCCATCCCCTCACTTTCAGTCTGACTGTGTCCCTAAGTCTGAAATGGGACTTTTTAGACAGCACATATATGCGGCTTGCTTTTCTATCCATTCAGCAACCCTGTTTGTTTCGGGTGGAGCATTTAATCCATTCATGTTTAAGGTAATTATTGATATGTATGTTCCTATGACTATTTTCTTAATTGTTTTGGGTTTGTTTTTGTACGTTTTTCTTCTCTTGTGTTTCCCACGTAGAGAAGTTCCTTTAGCATTTGTTCTAGAGCTGGTTTTGTGATGCTGAATTCTCCTAGCTTTTGTTTGCCTGTGAAGCTTTTGATTTCTCCATCGAATCTGAATGAGATCCTTTGTGGGTCGAGTAATCTTGATTGTAGGTTCTTCCCTCTCATCACTTTAAGTATATCATGCCACTCCCTTCTGGCTTGTAAAGTTTCTGCTGAGAAATCAGCTGTTAACCTTATGGGGGTTCCCTTGTATGTTATTTGTCAATTTTCCCTTGCTGCTTTCAATAATTTTTCTTTGTCTTTAATTTTTGCCAATTTGATTACTATGTGTCTTGGCGTGTTTCTCCTTGGGTTTATCCTGTATGGGACTCTATGCACTTCCTGGACGTGGGCTGCTATTTCCTTTCCCATGTTAGGGAAGTTTTCGACTATAACCTCTTCAAATATTTTCTCGGGTCCTTTCTCTCTCTCTTCTCCTTCTGAGACCCCTATAATGCGAATGTTGTTGCGTTTAATGTTGTCCCAGAAGTCTCTTCAGCTGTCTTCATTTCTTTTCATTCATTTTTCTTTAGTCTGTTCCGCAGCAGTGAATTCCACCATTCTGTCTTCCAGGTCACTTATCCGTTCTTCTGCCTCATTTATTCTGCTATTGATTCCTTCTAGTGTACTTTTCATTTCAGTTATTGTATTGTTCATCTCTGTTTGTTTGTTCTTTAATTCTTCTAGATCTTTGTTAAACATTTCTTGCATCTTCTTGATCTTTGCCTCCATTCTTTTTCCAAGGTCCTGGATCATCTTCACTATCATTATTCTGAATTCTTTTTCTGGAAGGTTGCCTATCTCCACTTCATTTAGTTGCTTTTCTGGGGTTTTACCTTGCTCCTTCATCTGGTACATAGCCCTCTGCCTTTTCATCTTTTCTATCTTTCTGTGAATGTGGTTTTTGTTCCACAGGCTGCAGGATTGTAGGTCTTCTTGCTTCTGCTGTCTGCCCTGTGGTGGATGAGGCTATCTAAGAGGCTTGTGCAAGTTTCCTGATGGGAGAGACTGGTGGTGGGTAGCTATCAGTGATATTTTCTGACAGATGACTGCATTGGATACCAGAAGAGAAAATTTCTGTGAACATCATTAATCTCACCATCTCACTTGACTAGAGGAGGAATGAACGTCTTCTAGAATTCAGAGTAGGGGACAAAACTCAAGAACCACACAGGTGGCAATAAATGTTTGAAGCAGATTAGGTCGGTCTACATGATGCTGCAGAGAGGAAGTTCCTCTAAAGGGCTCATCAGCCACCCACCCTCAGCTAACTATTGTCATGTGGGGATGTGAGTCCAATGTAACCTGTTTTTTAATTTCTATACAAATACAGACATTTGTATGAAATCTCTCAGATGTTAAGATAATTGACTTCAAATCTGAATTTTCATAAGACACTCTGTGGACCAAACATAAAATATTTTACAATTATATATATAAATTTTTTCAACCAAGACCGAACTGACCTATAACTATACTGATCTGAAACTATGAGTTTTATGCCCATCACATGTTGAAACTAACATGACCTACTTTGTCCTTTTTATCTGATCCCACAGCTGAAAGAGACATAAGGATTGATGATATGCAAAAACTAAAAGTGGTAGAAAACTTTATTTATGAGAGCATGCGGTATCAGCCTGTCGTGGACCTGGTCATGCGCAAAGCCTTAGAGGATGATGTCATCGATGGCTACCCAGTGAAAAAGGGGACTAACATTATCCTGAATATTGGAAGAATGCATAGACTTGAGTTTTTCCCCAAGCCCAATGAATTTACTCTTGAAAACTTTGCCAAGAATGTAAGAGCCCTTCCTTAAAACTGTGTGTGCCACTCTTGAAAATGTCAACTCTTAAGTCCTCTCTGTTTCTGTGTTTTCACTGCATATATTTCATTCTATTTACTCATTCTCTTCACACCTCACCAGGAAAACACATTTCTCCTAGCTTGGAACATGGCTACCATGTCTGTCCTCAAGGCAAGGAGGCTGGCTCTCCAGCTCTCAGAAATGTCTTCATGGAGGTACACAATAGGTCAAAAGGTGAACAATTCAGGCCCTTAATTTGCTTAAAATGAGGCAAATTTTCTTTAACCAACCCATTTAAACTTAACTTTTCCATTTAAACTTATCACCTTGTCACCATGTAGATTCAGCCGTAGCATCATCTAAGTCAAGGAAATCCACTTCTGCTTCAGATGGAAATCAAGTGAGAAGAAAAGATTTGGTTTTGGCAGTGGGCCTTTGGTTTCTCAAATGGCCCCACAAGCACTAGGCCTCATTCTATATAAGACTTTGTAATTACAAGAGCCTCAGCTTCTTCTTTTTCTGTAACTGAGGTGTACTGGAGATTCTGCCTCCATTATGTCAATTCTAGGCAATGACTTTTTTAACCTGAATTATCCTGATAGTTCCCTCTGTGTCCCCTTTTTCCATTTGCATATGGAAATATGATCTTAGTTAAACCAGTTGTCTAATTCATTCCATTTCTAGATAAGCAACCCACGCCATGTTGGCAATTGGTCAAAAATAACTTACTGAGCGTGTATTAAGTGCCAGGCACTATGTGAGTCCAAATGGGGACAAGACAGGCAGAGGTGTCCCATTAAATATTTGTATAACTAAATATATTTAGATCCTTGGCACTAATAGACAGGGAATCCACACCTTTGCCTAAATTTGTCCTTGTCATCATGTTATATGCCCTGGCACAAAAACAATCTTTGCCTCAATGACTGGCAGAACAGCAGTAAAGCCATGGTCTTCCCACAGAGCTAGCTGAGTATTTACATGAAAAGCAAAACAGGGAATTGTTTGAAGTTGTGTCCGTAACACAAAGGGTGAATCAAACTGGAGGGAGAAAGAGGCTTATCTGAGTTACAGTCATTCTTCTCCGTGAAGGAGCAGTATGGCCAAGTCGCCGAAACCGAGCATTCTGACTCACAGTGTTTTCAGGGTGAATCAAACAGATATGCATGACTCTAGCCTTTACTTCTCGGGCTAATTGTCTGATCATTTTCCTAGGTTCCTTACAGGTACTTTCAGCCATTTGGCTTTGGGCCCCGGGCCTGTGCGGGAAAATACATTGCCATGGTGATGATGAAGGTCATCCTGGTCACACTTCTGAGACGCTTCCACGTGCAGACATTGCAAGGTCAATGTGTTGAAAAGATGCAGAAGAAAAATGACTTATCTTTGCAACCAGATGAGACCAGCGACCTGCTAGGAATGATTTTCATCCCAAGAAATTCAGACAAGTGCCTCGACCACTAAAAAAGTTTGGTCAGTCCCTGCCCTGGAGCACTTCTCAACAGTATTCCACATGGAAACCACCCACCTTTGCCAGGTAGTCCTCCTCCCATGAACAACCGTGGCCTCTGGCCTTTTACACACTTACCTCCTGTGGGGTGTTAGCGAGCCGGGAGACACCGGTCATCTGAGCGCATCCAAACCAGAAACCAGACTGCAGGAGAAAATACGGAGGCCAAGATTTGTGCAGGAAACTGCAGCCCTAAAGGCCCAGTTCCACAAAACGTGCTTTGGGAAAGACAAGCCATCAGCAAGACTCACGCCCGACTCCTCACTGTCCTGCCCTGAGATGGGAGCTTTGTAATGACTGGGGCAGAAGCATTCAATTCCATTACAAAGGCCAGGCTGACACTGGGTACCTAGAGCTAAACACACCCACTAGTATGAATAAAGGGCTTTTGATTTTGTTTTTGGTGGGTTGGGTACTGCAATATTCACACCTTTGGAGAAATACTTACAAATTCAGCATTTGCCTTTTCCTATGAATTATGTTAAATTAACTCTTGTTTAACCTCATGTGATTTAACTGTGGCAAAAGTTCAATGGAAGACTGGTTTCCCAGTCTCTCAATTTATGCCTCAACCAGATTATATATGTGTTCTAGGAAAGAAATTCATACAATGGGTTTGAAATTAAAATAAAATTCCTTTTTTCCATGTCTGCATTGTTGTTTAGTTCCATGAGTGCCCTAAGAAAGAGAATACCCTAGGCAGTAGCACCTATTAACTCTTATCACAGGTCCATGATTTGGGGGAGGGGAAGTCTCTGAATCTATATCTAAATCTACAACCCAGTGAGTTCAAACTTCTAAGGAGTGCTCCTCATATACCATTATCCTTCTCCCTCAACATTTCTCCCCATCTTATTTTCCATGGCCCCAAAGAAAAGAGCAACAGATCAGTAGAGAACATGGCCAGGGCAGATCCCCTACAATCACATTTTATCCTAGCTCAGATTTAACAATTACCTTAGAGATTTAACAGTTATCTAGTTTATCTAATCATTACATGTAGTCAGGGGTAAAATGCAAACTTCAGAATTAGCTCTTGAGAGAGAATAAAATAGATGAGTGAATTTTCCAAATACCAGTTTCTTTCTGTTATATCACCAATATGGATGTGTATACTGAAGGCCACTTAAAAACTGAAAACTTAAACTCATTTATACACTTGTAAATCTTGGCCATTGAGTCAACCTGAATATTCTTCTCATCCTGCTATTTGGCAGAGCTCTTTTCTTTTGGAATCCATGCCGGTCCCCCATTCTTTTTTTTTTGGCCATGCCTAGTGACACGCAGCTTCCTACTGTCCTCCATTCTTACTCTCAAGATCAGTACTGAATCAACATTCTGGCTCAGAGACATTCTAATTGACCCAGAATCCAGGTAAAAGGGAGAGGTATTCAAAGTGGTCCGGGATGGGCATTAGTAAAGCAGGAAATATTTGCACTTTGCTGTACACCTGAATCTAACACAGTGTTGTAAATCAACTATACTTCAGGTTAAAAAAGTAGGAAATACTTGAACTTGGAATCATCTGGATCATCTACATGGCCTAAACATATGTTGAAATAGGCCTGTGCACCTGGATATGTCTGTAGTCAAGTCTAGACAAGCATCCAAATAATCCAGATCTGCAAAAGACAGTCCAGGATTTTAGACAATGTCTAAATTCCTTAATTCACATTAACTCACTAGATGATTGTGAACACACAGTTTACTGTGACTAGAGCTGTACAGTAGAGGAAAACAGATTTTGGACCACTGCACTTCAGCTATCCAATTCCCTTGAACATCTACTGTATTTAAGGTGTACATATACGTAGCCAAGGCCATCACCTATACAGTCAAAGTGAGATGGAGGTGGATATAGTTGTCTATAGATAATGTAGATAAAAAATATGCTAGGGGAAAACAGCACTAGGAGGTGGAGACCAGAGGAGGACAGGAAGAGGGGAACTGCTGGTTTGCATGATGAAAGCAAACTCTCCCAGAATCAAATTATCTGAGTAATTACTCAACTTGAAATTCTCTTTCTCTGGTATTGACAAACCCCATATGTTTGTACAGGCTTGGTCTAAGGATCTGGAGTGTCATTGACTCTTCACTGGGCTGATGGGCATATATTTGAAAATCCTGTTTTCTCTTCAGAATTTTACCTAATTATTAAGTACTTAGAGCACTCTGAATGTGCTGTGGATTCTGTTTTTACTAACTCAGAAAACTGGGATGTACCAAAATGAAAATAAATAAGGAAACACAAGCTTTAAATGACACATTAAACAAGATGGACTTAATTGATATTTATAGGACATTCCATCCAAAAACGACAGAATACACTTTCTTCTCAAGTGCTCATGGAATGAACAATCTCTAGGATAGATCATATCTTGGGGTCACAAATCAAGCCTTGGTAAATTTAAGAAAATTGAAATCATATCAAATATCTTTTCTGACCACAATGCTATGAGACTAGATATCAATTACAGGAAAAAATCTGTGAAAAATACAGACACATGGAGGCTAAACAATAAATAACTAGTACTTAATAACCAGGAGATCACTTAAGAGGTCAAAGAGGAAATCAAAAAATACCTAGACATAAGTCACAACGAAAAAACGACCATCCAAAACCTATGGGATGCAGCAAAAGCAGTTGTAAGAGGGAAGTTTACAGCAATACAAGACTACCTCAAGAAACAAAAAAATCTCAAGTAAACAATCTAACCTTACAGCTAAAGGAACTAGAGAAAGAAGAACAAACAAAACCCAAAGTTATCAGAAGGAAAGAAATCATAAAGATCAAAGTAGAAATAAGTGAAATAGAAACAAAGAAAACAATAGCAAAGATGAATAAAACTAAAAGCTGGTTCCTTGAGAAGATAAACAAAATTGATAAACCATTAGCCAGACTCACCAAGAAAAAGAGGGAGAGGACTCAAACCAATAAAATTAGAAATGAAAAAGGAGAAGTTAAAACAGACACCGCAGAAATACAAAGCATCCTAAGAGACTACTACAAGCAACTCTATGCCAATAAAATGGACAACCTGGAAGAGGTGGACAAATGCTTAGAAAGGTATAACCTTCCAAGACTGGACGAGGAAGCAATAGAAAATATGAACAGACCAATCACAAGTAATGAAATTGAAACTGTGATTAAAAATCTGCCAACAAACAAAAGTCCAGGACCAGATGGCTTCACAGATGAATTCTATCAAACATTTAGAGAAGAGCTAACACTCATCCTTCTCAAACTCTTCCAAAAATTGCAGAGGAAGGAACACTCCCAAACCCATTCTTTGAGGCCACCATCACCCTGATACCAGAACCAGACAAAGATACTATAAAAAAAGAAAATTACAGACCAATATCACTGATGAACATAGATGCAAAAATCCTCAACAAAATACTAGCAAACAGAATCCAGCAGCACATTAAAAGGATCATACACCATGATCAAGTGGTGTTTATCCCAGGGATGCAAGGATTCTTCAATATACGCAAATCAATCAAGGTGATACACCATATTAACAAATTGAAGAATAAAAGCCATATGATCATCTCAATAGATGCAGAAAAAGCCTTGTACAAAACTCAACACCCATTTATGATAAAAACTCTCCAGAAAGTGGGCATAGAGGGAAACTACCTCAACATAATAAAGACAATATATGACAAACCCACAGCAAACATCATTCTCAATGGTGAAAAACTGAAAGCATTTCTTCTAAGATCAGGAACAAGACAGGATGTCCACTCTCACCACTATTATCCAACATAGTTTTGGAAGTCCCAGCCATGGAAATCAGAGAAGAAAAAGAAATAAAAGGAATACAAATTGGAAAAGAAGTAAAACTGTCACTGTTTGCAGATGACATGATACTATACATAGAGAATCCTAAAGATGCCACCAGAAAACTACTAGGGCTAACCAATGAATTTCATAAAGTTGCAGGATACAAAATTAATGCACAGAAATATCTTATATTCCTATACACTTATGATGAAAAATCTGAAAGAGAAATTAAGGAAACAGTCCCATTTACCATTGCAACAAAAAGAATAAAATACCTAGGAATAAACCTACCTAGTGAGTCAAAAGACCTGTATGAAGAAAACTGTAAGACACTGATGAAAGAAGTTAAAGATGATACCAACAGATGGAGACATATACCGTGTTCTTGGATTGGAAGAAACAATATTGTCAAAATGACTATACTACCCAAAGCAATCTACAGATTCAATGCAATCCCTCTCAAATTACCAATGGCATTTCTTACGGAACTAGAACAAAAAATCTTAAAATTTGTATGGAGACATAAAAGACCCCGAATGGCCAAAGCAGTCTTGAGGGAAAAAAACGGAGCTGGAGGAATCAGACTCCCTGACTTCAGACTATACTACACAGCTACAGTAATCAAGACAATATGATACTGGCACAAAAACAGAAACATAGATCAATGGGACAAGATAGAAAGCCCAGAGATAAACCCACGCACCTATGGTCAACTAATCTATGACAAAGGAGGCAAGGATATACAATGGAGAAAAGACAGTCTCCTCAATAAGTGGTGCTGGGACAACAGGACAACTACATGTAAAAGAATAAAATTAGAACACTCCCTAACACCATACACAGAAATAAACTCAAAATGGATCAGAGACCTAAATGTAACACTGGACATTATAAAACTCTTAGATCAAAACATAGGAAGAACACTCTTTGACATAAATCAAAGCAAAATATTTTTTGATCCACCTCCTAAAGTAATGGAAATACAAACAGAAATAAACAAATGGGACCTAATGAAACTTAAAAGCTTTTGCAAAGCAAAGGAAACCACAAACAATACGAAAAGACAACCCTCGGAATTGGAGAAAATATTTGCAAATGAATCATCGGACAAAGGATTAATCTCCAAAATATATAAACGGCCCATGCAGCTCAATATTAAAACAAACAAACAACCCAATCCAAAAATGGGTAGAAGACCTAAATAGACATTTCTCCAAAGAACACATACAGTTGGCTAAGAAGCACATGAAAAGATGCTCAACATCACAAATGATTAGAGAAGTGCAAATCAAAACTACAATGAGTTATCAATTCACACCAGTTAGAATGGGCATCATCAGAAAATCTACAAACAACAAATGCTGGAGAGGGTGTGGAGAAAAGGGAACCCTCTTGTACTATTGGTGGGAATGTAAATTGATACAGCCGCTATGGAGAACAGTATGGAGGTTCCTTAAAAAACTAAAAATAGAATTCCCATATGACCCAGCAATCCCACTACTGGGCATATACCCAGAGAAAACCGTAATTAAAAAGGCACATGCACCCCAATATTCATTGCAGCACTATTTACAATACCCAGGTCATGGAAGCAACCTAATTGCCCATCAACAGACAAATGGATAAAAAAGATGTGGTACATGTATACAATGGAATATTACTCTGCCATAAAAAGGAACAAACTTGGGTCATCTGTAGAAACGTGGATGAATCTAGAGACTGTCATACAGAGTGTAATAAGTCAGAAAGAGAAAAACAAATATCGTATATTAACTCATATATATGGAACCTAGAAAATGGTACAGATGAACCGGTTTGCAGGGCAGAAATACAGACACAGATGTAGAGAACAAATGTATGGACACCAACGGGGAAAAGTGGAGGGGGGATGGTGGTGGTGTGATGAATTGTGAGATTGGGATTGACATATATACACTAATATGTATAAAATGGGTAACTAATAAGAACCTGCTGTAAAAAATAATAAATAAAATTCTAAAATTCAAAAAAAAAATTTGGTTATTCAATGTCAAAAAACAACAACAAAAAAAACCATGATGACTCAAAAACCTATGGGATGGGCTTCCCTGGTGGCACAGTGGTTGAGAGTCAGCCTGCTGATGCAGGGGACAGGGGTTCGTGCCCCAGTTCGGGAAGATCCCACATGCCACAGAGCGGCTGGGCCCATGAGCCATGGCCACTGAGCCTGTGCGTCCAGAGCCTGTGCTCCGCAAGAGGAGAGGCCGTAAGAGAGGCCCGCGTACCGCAAAAAAAAAAAAAAAAAAAAAAAAAACCTATGGGATGCAGCAAAAGCAGTTCAAACAGGGAAGTTTACAGCAATACAATCCTACCTGAAGAAACAAGAAACATCTCGAATAAACAACCTAACCTTACACCTAAAGCAATTGGAGACAGAAGAACAAAAAACCCCAAAGTTAGCAGAAGGAAAGAAATCATAAAGATCAGATCAGAAATAAATGAAAAAGAAATGAAGGAAATGATCACAAAGATCAATAAAACTAAAAGCTGGTTCTGTGAGAAGATAAAATTGATAATCCATTAGCAAGACTCATCAAGAAAAAAAGGGAGAAGACTCAAATCAATAGAATTAGAAATGAAAAAGGAGAAGTAACAACTGACACTGCAGAAATACAAAGGATCATGAGGAATTATTGCAAGCAACTATATGCCAATAAAATGGACAACCTGGAAGAAATGGACAAATTCTTAGAAAAGCACAACCTTCCTAGACTGAATCAGGAAGAAATAGAAAATGTGAACAGACCAATGACAAGCACTGAAACTGAAACTGTGATTAAAAACCTTCCAGCAAACAAAAGCCCAGGATCATATGGATTCACAGGTGAATCCTATCAAACATTTAGAGAAGCGCTAACACCTAACCTTCTCAAACTCTTCCAAAATATAGCAGAGGGAGGAACACTCCCAACCTCATTCTACAAAGCCACCATCTCCCTGATACCAAAACCAGACAAAGATGTCACAAAAAAACTACAGGCCACTATCACTGATAAACATAGATGCAAAAATCCACAACACAATACTAGCAAACAGAATACAACAGAACATTAAAAGGATCATACACCATGATCAAGTAGGGTTTAGCCCAGGAATGCAAGGATTCTTCAATATATGCAAATCAATCAATGTGATACACCATATTAACAAATTGAAGGAGAAAACCATATGATGATCTCAATAGATGCAGAAAAATCTTTCGACAAAATTCAACACCCATTTATGATAAAAACCCTCCAGAAAGTAGGCAAAAAGGAAACTTACCTCAACATAATAAAGGCCATATATAACAAACCCACAGCCAACATCGTTGTCAATGATGAAAAACTGAAACCATTTCCACTAAGATCAGGAACAAGACAAGGTTGCCCACTCTCACCACTATTATTCAACATAATTTTGGAAGTTTTAGCTTCAGCAATCAGAGAAGAAAAAGAAATAAAAGGAATCCAAATCAGAGAAGAAGTAAAACTTCCACTGTATGCAGATGACATGATACTATACATAGAGAATCCTAAATATGCTACCAGAAAACTACTAGAGCTAATCAATGAATGTGGTAAAGTAGCAGGATACAAAATTAATGCACAGAAATCTCTTGCATGCCTATACACTAATGATGAAAAATCTGAAAGAGAAATTAAGGAAACATTCCAATTTACCACTGCAACAGAAAGAATAAAATACCTAGGAATAAAGCTACCTAAGGAGACAAAAGATTTGTATGCAGAAAATTATAAGACACTGATGAAAGAAATTAAACACAATACAAACAGATGGAGAGATATACCATGTTCTTGGATTGGAAGAATCAACATTGTGAAAATGACTATACTACCCAAAGCAATCTAGAGATTAAATGCAATCCCTATCAAATTACCAGTGGAATTTTTCACAGAACTAGCACAAAAAATTTCATAATTTGTATGGAAACACAAAGACTCCGAATAGCCAAAGCAATCTTGAGAAAGAAAAACAGAGCTGGAGGAATCAGGCTCCTGGATTTCAGACTATTCTACAAAGCTACAGTAATCAAGGCAGTCTGGTACTGGCACAAAAACAGAAATATAGATCATTGGAACAGGACAGAAAGCTCATAGATAAACCCATGCACATACGGTCACCTTATCTTGGGTAAAGGAGGCAAGAATATACAATGGAGAAAAGACAGCCTCTTCAATAAATGGTGCAGGGAAAACTGGACAGCTACATGTAAAAGAATGAAATTAGGACACTCCCTAACACCATACACAAAAATCAACTCTAAATGGATTAACAACCTAAAGGTAAGGCCAGACAGTATAAAACTCTTAGAGGAAAACATAGGCAGAACACTCTATGACATAAATCACAGCAAGATCCTTTTTACCCACCTCCTAGAGAAATGGAATTAAAAATAAACAAATGGGACCTAATGAAACTTAAAAGCTTTGCACAGAAAAGGAAACCATAAACAAGACGAAAAGACAACCCTCAGAATGGCAGAAAATATTTGCAAATGAAACAACAAAGGATTAATCTCCAAAATATACAAGCAGCTCATGCAGCTCAATATCAAAAAAATAAACAACCCAATCCAAAAATGGGCAGAAGACCTACATAGACATTTCTCCAAAGAAGATATACAGATTGCCAACAAACACATGAAAGGATGATTAACATCACTAATCTTTAGAGAAATGCAAATCAAAACTACAATGAGGTATCACCTCACACCGGTCAGAATGGCCATCATCAAAAAGTCTACAAACAATAAATGCTGGAGAGGGTGTGGAGAAAAGGGAACCCTCTTGCACTGCTGGTGGGAATGTAAATTGATACAGCCACTGTGGAGAACAGTATGGAGGTTCCTTAAAAAACTACAAATAGAACTACCAGATGACCCAGCAATCCCACTACTGGGCACATACCCTGAGAAAACCATAATTCAAAAAGAGTCATGTACCAAAATGTTCATTGCCTCTCTATTTACAATAGCCCGGAGATGGAAACAACCTAAGTGCCCATCATCAGATGAATGGATAAAGAAGATGTGGCACATATATACAATGGAATATTACTCAGCCATAAAAAGAAATGAAATTGAGCTATTTGTAATGAGGTGGATAGACCTAGAGTCTGTCATACAGAGTGAAGTAAGTCAGAAAGAGAAAGACAAATACCGTATGCTAACACATATATATGGAATTTAAGGAAAAAATTGTCATGAAGAACCTAGGGGTAAGACAGGAATAAAGACACAGACCTACTAGAGAATGGACCTGAGGATATGGGGAGGGGGAAGGGTAAGCTGTGACAAACCGAGAGAGAGGCATGGACATACATACACTACCAAACATAAGGTAGATAGCTAGTGGGAAGCAGCTGCATAGCACAGGAAGATCAGCTCCATGCTCTGTGACCGCCTGGAGGGGTGGGATAGGGAGGGTGGGAGGGAGGGAGACGCAAGAGGGAAGAGATATGGGAACATATGTACATGTATAACTGATTCACTTTGTTATAAAGCAGAAACTAACACACCATTGTAAAGCAATTATACTCCAATAAAGATGTAAAAAAAATAAAGAATATACTTCAATTAAAAAAAAAGATGTGGCACATATATACAGTGGAATATTACTCAGCCATAAAAAGAAAAGAAATTATTTGTAGTGAAGTGGATGGACCTAGGATCTGTCATACAGAGTGAAGTAAGTCCAAAAGAGAAAAACAAACACCATATGCTAACACATATATATGGAATCTAAAAAAAAAAAGGTCCTAAGAACATAGGGGCAGGACAGGAATAAAGATGCAGACGTAGAGAATCGACTTGAGGACCCGGAGATGGGGAAGGGTAAGCTGGGATGAAGTGAGAGAGTGGCATGGACATATATACACTACCAAATGTAAAATAGATAGCTAGTGGGAAGCAGCCACATAGCACAGGAAGATCACCTCGGTGATTTGTGTCCACCTAGAGGGGTGGGATAGGGAGGGTGGGAGGGAGACGCAAGAGGGAGGAGATATGGGGATATATGTATACATATAGCTGATTCACTTTGTTACACAGCAGTAACTAACACAACATTGTAAAGCAATTATACTCCAGTAAAGATGTTAAGAAAAAACAAACTGGGATGTATAGACTATTAGTGAAATGCATGCCTATAAGATTTCTATCATTTTCAAACTGTGAGGAAAACTGTAGTCTCCTGTCTTTGGATGTTCCAGACACCTGCCTCTGCCTTCATTGACATCTTACTCTTACTTCTCCCAAATGGAAAATCATCTCATTCAGAAAGGCTCCACGTATTCAGAAATGCCAGCTGGGAGTTGTCACTTTTTATTTCTAAGCAGCAGCCATTCATGGCTAATGAATGGCTCACCATTCATGGTGCTAATATTCCATAATAGTGTGTGGCATTGGCTCACAGAAAGAATGGTACCTGGACCCTCCTCAATCTCCTGTATTATTTGGTCTCTGGGACTGAAACTCTCACCGGTACTTGTAGAAAGTCGGGATAAATTAAACTTTTTCAAACTGACAAGTCGAATGGAATTTGTGTACTTTCAGCTGGACATGTCAAAGTCTTAAGTTCTAAGTTATGAGACACGGAAGTTCAGCCTGTGGCCCAGGTGATTTTTAAAGTTCCTTTCAGCTCTACGAATCTATAAAAATGGAGGGAATGAAGCCTTGAATCTGGGCTCAGCCATTTCTTAAATGTATGCTTTGGTCAAACTGTTTAGTCTTTCATACCTCACTTTTCTCATCAATCCAATGGGGATAATAAATTCCTCATAAGGTTGATGTGGCGATTACAAGGGATAAATTTATGTGAGCTCTCAGCACAGTGTCTGGTATAGGGCAACCTCTCAGTAAGCCTTGGGCCTGAAAATGATGATGCTCAGTAATTAGGCTGATCATGACACCCTGAAACCTCTTTTCATGCAGTGGAGGGGGCAGAAGATGTGCCAGATGCTTCAACATTACGATTCCATTTTAAGCTTCATGACAACTCTCACATTAGTATGATTGCCCCAGGAAGCCCCACATTGTTCATGACAAGACAGAGGCCCAGGGATTTGGTGAGACTTGCCCTCAAGGGCCCAGCCAGTAAAGGAGCTGGATTCTAGTCCATTTCTCATCCCAAAGTCTTGGCCCCTCCATCATGCCACCTCTTTGCAGCAGGACTCACTGCTGGAAGGCTGAGGAGTGTAGTCCCAGGTTCCTGGCTCTCCCCCAGGTGGTGTTGGGTAAACCCCTTTCAAGCCTTGCTCATTCCCTGCCTCATTACCCAAGGAATCTAAGTCAGGAAGTACTTTAGTTACTTCGTCCAGAAAATCTGGATGATTCTACCTGCCTTACTCACTTCCATGCATGTTTGGAGGCTCCTTCTCAAGAGAGGTAGTGCATGGGAAAGTGCTGTAAAACTTCACTTAGTGTGAGGTGGTAGTATTAACGTGTGGATTCCATCAGCTGCCTCAACTGGAAATTATCAGATTCCATTAAGCTATTACCTAACCACTAGGAACGCTTCTAGTTTTGCACAATTTCAATTCATGTCAGATGTGGTACTGCATGAAAAAATCAGACAGTGGAGAAAAGAGTAGTAATTTACTGTAAACACACAGGGGCAAACTAGACCTCATGATGGCCATAAAATTCTCTCCATTTAGGCCAAACTGACAAGTGCTAAGAAGCCCATTGTGATGGAGACAGCTGTTAGGCAATCTCTTCTTTTGGCAAGGATGTCGGCTATGAATGAAATAGTCAGTCCCTCATCTGGTTATTTCCAAATGGCCAGGTGTTTGGCATGGAAGAGACCCAGCCAGACACAGGCACGGAGGCTTCCTCTTCTAGCCTAGTGCAGCTTGGATGGATGAGGAGGTGAGAACACTTCACTTTTCTGCCTCTTTCCCATTCCAGTTTATTGTGACATGTATTCATTCTTTCAGACCAAGAAAAACAATAGTAACTGTACTTACTTTCTTATTATATTAAGTCCTTTACATAATCATTTCATTTAATTCTCTCAACAATACTGTGAGGCAGGTACACCCCCATTTTACAGATAAATTCTGCCCTTCCATCCATTTATATTCCTTTGCTACCTGCTTCATAGAGTTTATCAAACCTACCCACACAAACCCCAACACACAGGCTTGGTGTCTCAAGTTCTCTTATCAAAACCTGCCCCCCACCAATTTTTTCTTGATCTGCTAAACTTACCTACTCATGTTATAAAGCATAGCTAATATTCAAAATGTTTTCCTCCCTTCCAACATAGGTTTTTGTTTTTCTAAGGAATTGTCTAAAAGAATTGTAAGCATCAGCAAGCAGGGCTTGTGGAAGTAAAGGAGGGAAGAAAGGAGGTGCTGCCTTCCAGATACCCCTAAAATAATAGCACCTACTTTACCTACCCATAAAGCTGGTCCTACCTATGGAGTGGTGTCTAGCTAGTAAGGGTTCCCCAATCAGAATGTCTAGAGGAGTGAGACACCTATGATCAGGCCAACTGTAAGCAGAGCTTGTGGGAGAAAAGGAGCATGTCTTCACCCATAGGCACTGAACATAGGTTCAGTGTTCTAAAATTCAGTGTCAGACAAACCAAAGTCATCCATGAGCTGGATTAGGCTCACTAGCACCTCTCTTTTCATGGGAAATTAACCCGTTGCCTGGCCACCAAAACTTTCCCTCAGGCAAGATTACCACCTTCCCCAAATGCAGCTTGCTGCTTTTACTACTCACTGTGATTTAGAAACAACGAAAAATTGGAAAAGAGAAATCAGTTGTCACTTTGGAGAGACCCCTGCCTGTGATATAGCAGGTGTGGATGACACTTCTTTGTGTGTTGTCCTTGAGGCAAGTGGAAGATGAAAGAATTGTTATAAATTGTTAATGAGCCACAACTAATAGCTCTCCATCTCCAAGTGCTTACCATGGACCAGGTTATCTCATTTAAACCTCACAACAGTCATGCAAGGTGGAAATTATCCCACATTTTACAAATGACAAAACTGATTCTCAAAGAGTAACTTGCCCATATCTCTTAGCTAGAAAGTTGAATCCCTGACTTATGCAAAGTCTATGATCTTTCCTGAAAGCTACAACAACTAAAAGTGGGATTTGGTCCTTTGTAAAATCAAATACAGTATAAATATATATGCCTGTAATTTTTCATTGGTAGAGATGTTAAAATTGTGGTACGGGTAGGCAGAAATTCAGGTATTGAGAAAGTGATAAATTTTTGCTGCAATTTTAGCTCTGATTAGCCACTTCACCATGGGAATGAGCCCAACAACAATGACCTGGGACTCTGGCCTGTCTCTCCAACCACCAGCCAAGGGTGGGTCAAACCAGTTATATCAATTTGTCTATATTAAGGAATCAAAGGAAATTAACTGAAATGTTTTCTCTAGTCACTTATGTATTATTCATCTCACTATCAGACACAAAGCCTGAACTCAGTACATTTTTGGTGGATGAATGAGGAAAGAATCTTTGAGCCAACAAGAAATGCAAGCAAGATCTAGTAGATTCACAAAAATAATTGGTGTCACATGTACATATTCTAAACTGTGTCTTTGCATTTAAGGCCACTAAATGCCAATGAACCAGCCTGACATGGACAGTGAACAAGATCTGGCTACACATTTAAAACAAGAGAAACATGGCCAAGCAGGGGGAGCTGGATACCTCTCCATCAGGGCTACTAGGGAAGGGGTTCCTGCTCATTAGGGAGTTACACTACATGAACCTTATAGGACCTCCTCTGCCACTGAGATTCCACAAGTCTGTGAGTTGGTGCCAGTTCTAAAACAAAGTGGTCAGCACTTGAACATTTTCTAAAGGAAGCCAAAGAACTGGTCCTGTGCAATATACAGTCTCAAGAGGCCATCTTCCAGAAGAACCTCTCTTAGCTTCATCATCAGTCCTGACCACAAGGATCCCAAGTATGTGGTATTTTGTGCACAACGATCATATTTGATCACACTGGTTACCAGGAGAGGTAACACTATGTGTATTTGTAAGTATAACTCATTTGCAAATCAACCAAAAGAACACATTTTGTCATATTTCAATGCAATTATTGCTGGTTCTCTTAGATCTCATTCTATTCTCTTCAGTAACCTGTGCTCCTACTTCTGGTAGATCTTTCATGGCTACTTCCATAGGGGTTCTCTTGGTAGCCCCTGCCTTCTGTAGTGCCCCTCAGCCTGTCTCAGGTCAGGGATCCCCTGCCCTGGCTGCTGGTCCCAGGCCTGCTGTCCTCTCCCCTCAGACATGCCCTGTGTTTGTATTTGCTTTCTGTCCTTCTCTTTCTTCTTCTGCTGAAAATCCACCTCCCACATTTCACTCGTCTTCCTGAACCTCTGTTATCTCCTTTTTCTTTCCCAGCCACCTTCCTGAATTGCTCTGGGCAGGGGTCACTGGTTCACTGGTATCATGGGCCTTTTATTGTGAGCTGTGAAACTGAGGCACCCAACCCCCTTTTACCACAACAAGCTCTTGCCTACATGAGGTGTGGCTTTTCCTCCCTGAATCAATTTCCTAGACCATCCTTAACAAACTACCAAAAACTGGGAGGCTTAAAACATCAGAAATGTGTTCTCTCACAGTTCTGGAGGCCAGAGTCTGAAATCAGGACGTAGGCAGGGCTGCTATTCCTGGGAGTCTCCAAGGGATAATCTTTCCTATCTCACCAGCTTCTTCTTGGCCTGCTGAGCTTGTGGCCACATCACTCTAATCTCAGCGTCTGTGGTCACATCACCTCCTCCACTTTGGGTTTGTCTCAAATCTCTCTCCGCCTTTCTCTCCTAAGCACACTCATCATTTGATTGGGGCTCAGCCAGGTAATCCAGAATGATCTCATATCAAGATCCTTAATTACATCTGCAAAGATTCTTTTTCCAAATAAGGTCACATTCACAGGTTCTAGGGATTTGGATGTGGACATATTTGGGGGGGGGTGGAATCATTATTTACACTCCCCCACTATACCCCCTCCCAGGACATGGCTGGCAGTTCTCACTTTCTAGAGCAATGTTTGCCAAACTTGAACATCTGAGTCACCTGGGGATTTTGTTACTAACTCAGTAGGAGTGTGTGGAGCCTGAGATACTGTATCTCTATCAGGCTCCCAGGTCATGCTGATGCAGACCTAGGTGGTCCAAGGTGAGCAAAGACTTTAACAGTGAGGTCCATACAGCAGCAGGAGCAACACCTGGGAGCCTGTTAGGATGGAGACTCTCAGGACCAACCCAGACCTGCCGAGTCTAAATATGCATTGCAACATGATCCCCAAGCAATCTGGTTGCAAGTTAAAGTTCTAAAAACACTCATCAGAGAAGTTTTCACATTCCTACTTCACACCCAAGACCCCACTCACCATACTCTGCACCTGTGCTTATGAATCTTCATCCCTGTTTGGTCAGGTCTTCAATTCCCTGCGTGGCTGTAATTCCCTTGGGACCCAGAGGGGAAGGCCCTGGAAGAAATGCACCCCATCCTCCCTTGTACTCAGTTCCACTGCAGCAACAGCCCATCTTGAGACCCAAGGCAAGCAGCCACTTGCCCCAAGACTGTGAATACCACACTGTATGATTCCAAAGAGCCACAGCACTTGTGACGCTCACAGAAGCTACCAGAGGGCATCTTGTCCTTCTCATACAAAGTGCTACAAAACTCTCCTGGGAATCCTGGAATTTCTTCCTGATATAGGGATCAATTCCATGTGCTTTCTCCACCCTTCTGATGCTCACAACAAACTCTTACAAGCAGTCAGACAATGCAGATATGTCCATTCATGCCTCCCAATATATTAAGAAAAAGGATCCCACAACAAAAATCTTCTCTCAGGCATCTTCCATCATCACTTCTGTGGTTTCTTTGCTCAGGGAGTTTTCCCTGAAAAAGAGCCTACTCCCTTTACGGCCTGCCTGCTCCCCCCACTGGACGTGCACAGTCAGGCAAAGGCTGAACCTAGTTGAACCTAGAATATAATCCTAGCTCTGCTATTTACCAGCTATGTGTCAGGGGCCAAGTGGCTTAACTTCCCAGAGCCTAGTTTAACCCATTTGAAAAAGTGGGTATAACATATGCCTCCCAGGATCCTTTGATTAGACAGAGACTGGAGTACTGGATAGAACCACACATGGAAGGGGCAGTGAAGGGGCTCAGAGAGTGTACATGTTCTTTCTTTGCTCTCCCTTGGGTCCTTTCTTCCCGTGGCCCTTAGGAAAATGGATTGCCCAGTTTTGCATCTTTCCTTTTTCTTCCTCCACCTCTCTCTTCCAGGTTCAGTGGTCTTTCAGATAGTTCATTTTGAAGAAAAGACGAGTCCTAAACTTGTCTTAAGCACTCTTATCTATACTCATTTCCACATCAAAATAAAACTAAATAAAACTATGTCAAATAAAAACCTCTGATGCGAATTTTATAGATGTCCAGAATTGAATTGCTTTTCCCAATGCTTAAGCAACTTCCATCTTGCAACAAAAATAATGCATTCTTGCCCTATTACTTATTTCTTCAAGAGACATATATTAGCACATATATTAGCACATCTATGTAGCCAGGCCTGTTCCCTTGCAGCTTATATGTTGAAACAGAAAATAAATAAGCTAACAGATAATGAGCAATATCATTTCAGATAGTGGTAAGGGCTGTGAAGGAATTAAACTGGTGATGAGATATGATGGGGTTAGAGGCTCTATTTTAATGTTAGATGGTCAGGTAAGGCAACTCTGAGATACTGAATATAACACCAGATTGACAGATTAATTTAACATCTGGAGATAAAATTTTCTAGATAGAGGAACAGCACGTAAGAAGGTCTTGGGTTTGATGAAGCTTGAAGTATTCCTGGACTCACAGGTGGTCTAGCTGCAGTGTCATGATCAGAAGGGAGCATGAAACAAGGTGAAAACGATGAGGAATGAAGATGTTATGGACTGAATTGTGTTCCTCCTAAATTCATGTGTTGAAGCCCTAAACACCAATGTGACTGACTATATTTGGAGACAGAATCTTTACAGAAGTAATTAAGGTTAAGTGAGTCTTCCCATAAGTTTGGGAAGAGTAGGACCTAATAGGATTAGTGTCCTTTCAAGAAGAGATACTAGAGAGTACTTTAATCACATGAGGACACAGTTGGAAGACAGCTGTCTGTAAGCCAAGAAGAGATTCCTCACCAAGATCTGAACTGGCCAGACCTTTATCTGAGACTTCTAGTCTCCATAACTATAAGAAAATTAATTTGTGTTTAAGCTACCCAGGCTGTAGTATTTGGTTGTGACAGATTGACCTAAGACAGCAGACCATGCTGGGCCACAAGGGCCACAGTAAGAAGCTGGCTTTTAAGAGGGTTATACTGAGTCCACCTCTTCGCAGCTCACACAAGTCAATTGTTCAGGTTTCAGGAATTTTGTGAGTTGTTAACTGTCAACTTGGCAGCTAGAAGTTATCCATAATGGGAGTATTTACACCATGGAAATAGGCAAATACTACTAATCAAGTCTCTTCTCTCTCCTCCCAGAAGCCCCTTCCAAGAGAACCAGTTGTCAAATATTTACCAGCACACTAATATGGCATGTGCAATTTAAGTTCAATCAGATGTCTCTGGAAGGTTTAAGCAGGATGACGAGTTGACCTAATTTATATTTTGAAATAATCACTCTGGCTGCTGTGTGGAGAACGGTTCCTGGGGGATGAGAGTGGAAGCCAGAGGACCCAAGAAGAGAGGCTTGAATCCAGATATTATGACCCGAAGTCCAGTGATCATTTTACTGTCACAACTCAGGACTGCCCTTAGTAGTCCCTTCCCGAGCCTATAGAATCTCTGCTCCTTTAATCTTTTGCTCAGGTGCCCAATTTCCTAAACCTTCAATCAGAGACCAGCTCTCCTCTGCACCCAAAATTACCATTAGGGTCAGGCTTTACATTTGAGACCCTCAAATAAATCGGAGCCTCAAAGACCGTCGGAGAGGCAGGGCCTTTAAGAGCATATGGCTCAGCCCTTGTCTCCACTGCCAACTCTATTCAATGTGGAAACTGAGCCCTGGAGAAGCTTAATGGCTTCCCCATGATAGACAGATGGGTAGGGGAAGAGCACAAGGGACACTGGCTCCTTATCCAGTGTTGTTTCTGCTACATGGAAAGGCTGAGAGACAATGAATGCAGAAATCTGTCCTGCCATTCTTACTGCAGGTGAGAGCAACAATAAATAACAATGGCAGGAAACTTTTGCAAACTGTAAACTAAAAAAAAAAAATTTGTAATTTAGGATTAACATTGTTTACTCCTACCCTGGAGAGCACTAAGACTGAACTTTGGCTGCTTCGTTTGTACAGATCAGCCCTTGCCCTGCTCCTCTTGGCCTCGTTTGCCTCCTTGGATGAATCATCTGTGACTTGGTCTACATGACCAGAGATGGGACATTTCCAAAAGAATTGCTGGATGCAGGTACCTACAAACAGGATCATCTTAATCCTTCTGAGTCCAATGCTGCCACAGCTTTTACATTCCCTTCATCACAACCTGTCAAGTCATTTTCGGTTTTCCTGTCGGCTACTCATGTTTCCAATGATATGCATTCTGATCAGCACTCTCTGAGGCCTTTATTAGCATGTTTCCTGTCAGGCCACTTGGAACACATTTAACAACAGCATGGGGAGAAACAGCTCTTATGAAACAACCTGCTTTAAACTCAGTCTCAAGAAGATGCACCCTCAATGCTGATACTTTCTCAAAGCTTCTAGTTGTTTATGATAGGAATGCCAGTAATTTAAAGGTGGCCATAAAGGCAATCAAAGAAGCTCTCATTTTTTAATCACAAGAAAACAAAAGAGAGAAGTTAATCAACCCACCCCTTTCAAAAGACCTTGCAACTAAAGACCATGGAAATAAAAGTAACTTAAGTTCATTAGGATGAAACAATTGCATATTTTCTCATTAGGAATTAGTCATATCTTAGGGGTTCAGGAGAAATTCTTTACAGGTTTTTTACTCTTTTCATAGATTTATGGAACGTTATTGCTGGAGCAAAAAGATCTACCATCTACAAACCCTGAAGGTTAGAATGTTAAGAATTCTGCCTAAGGCCACACAGCGCTCATGAACACCAAAACAAAGAAGAAACTCAGTCTTCTGTTTCTCAGCCCAGTGCATGCTCACTCAACTCTCATTTTCCCCTCCAGAAAGCTCAGGCTACACCCAGCCCCGTAGGTCAGGCTGTTTGCTGCCTACCAGCCCAGGGATGGGGCTGAAATTTCTTCAGCACTGCATTCACCTCCTAGACTCACATGGCTGTCCTCTGTTCCTGACCGGACCCTGGCCCTCCCTTTCCAAAGCATAAAGCAAGGCAGTGTCTCAGAAAGCCTGTGCTAAGTGAGGCAGAAATGGCAAAAGACATTCTGTCCATTGATGAATGCAGCTCACTGCTTCAACACTTCACTCCAAAAACATCTGGATGTGGGCCAGACTTGGTCTACTTGGCCCATATTCAAATTGCTTTTCTTGTGCCCATGAACCTTGGTTCTACTGATTACAGGGGAAATTGGAGGAAATGAATAGACGTATAAAGTATTCAGGTCATCCTTGGCATTTCTAAGGATTGGCATCAAGCTCATGGTAACAACACAGGCATGAGATGCTCAGGTGGGAGATGTGAACTGAAAACTCACTTTTTTACCTTTCTCTTTTATAAAATTTTTTTATTCTGGTAAAATACACATAACACAAAATTTACCACTTTACCCATCTTTAAGTATACAGTTCAGTGATATTAAGTACATTCCCATAGTTGCACAACCATCACCAACATACATCTCCAGAACACCTTTCATCTTACAGAACTGAAACTCTATACCCATTTAACAATAACTTCCCAATCCCTCCACCCTCCAGCCCTTGGCAATCATTATTCTACTTTCTGACTCTATGAATTTAACTACTCTGGGTATCTCATATAAGTGGAGTCATACAGTATTTGCCCTTCTACAACTGGCTTATTTCACTTAGCATAATATCCTCAAAGTTCATTCAAGTTGTAGCATGTGTCAGGATTTTCTTCATTTTAAGGCTGAATAATATTCCACTGTATGTATATACCACATTTTGTTTATCTATTCACCTATTCATAGGCACTTGGGCTGCTTCCACATTTTGAGTAGTGTGAATATGCTTTTTTGGTTATGTACAAGAAGAGGAATAGCTGGATTATATGGTAATTCTATTTTTAATTTTTGGAGGGACAGCCATACTGTTTTCCATAGTGGCTGCACTATTTTACATTCCCACCAGCAGTGCACCAGTTTCCAATTTCTACACGTCCTCATCAACACTTGTTAATTTCCATTTTTTAATAGTAGCCATTGTAATTAGCTGAGGTGGTTGAAACCCCACTTTTAATCCATAATCTTCTATTGGATTCCTTCTGCCTCTGCTCAGAGACTTGGCCTTCTAGAGAAGGGACTCAGGTGGGGAATTCTCTCAATGCTGGTATCTAGTCTGCAGAGTTCAAGAAAAACCAACACAAACATCAGCTTTTCTTCCTTAGTAAGGGCTTTACCTGTCTGATTTAAATACTTGCCTCAGGGCAGAAGATGTTAAAGGACCACGGTGAGGAAGTAGCCTATGAAGATGGAGAGTGTGGGATGAAGAACCTAGAGAACACACTGAGTACGGGGAGGCTGGTGAGAGGACCAGGGTGGGTCATGGGATGGGAAAGAGGAAGGACCAGGAGGTGCTGGCTGAAGGTGGTTATCCCGGACCTTCAGAAGCAGAGTGTGCTGAGACCTGGTGCTGACCCAACTTCTGCACGAAATGGACAAGCACAGGAAAGTTAAACCATAAACCACAGGACTGCCCGAGTATATAACAGTAAAAGGAATTATTTGGGAACCCAGTTATCCTCAGAACCCTGGGCAGACTTTAAAATTTATATATTTTTCCAACTATTTGCTCCACATAATTTTCAAGTGATTCTCTTACTTCTGCCTGGTTTGACATAGCCTGAGGGTGACCCTAAAATTATATTGTCAGTTAATGCTTTCCTAGAAGATTCCATCTGAATTATTTCCCTAAATCTCAAGTTACTAGAGGATATAATGAAAAAGTTCTGGGGTTTTCTGTGGGTACCCGTCATGTTCTGTTTCTTGATCTGCTGCTTACATGCATATACACTTCGTGAAAATTCATTGAGCTGTGCATTTTTTCTGCAAGTTTTATATCAGATTTCAAAAACAATAAAAACAAACAAGAAAACAAGCAGATCCAGGGGTCTTGACACAGCAGGTTCCAGAGAGAGCAGTGCACCATATGGCACCCACCCTAATGCCAAACAGGGGTAGAGAGTGACCAGGGAGTGAAGTGTGACCACCAACTCCATAGCTGGCTTCCTAGGGTAGTCAGCCAACTCACTCATGTCAAGACATGGTTGGATTAAAGAAATGAAGCAGTGCTGTGGCACCTTCATTTCCTGAGTGCAGGCTAAGTATGGCAGCAGAACCAGATGGCCTGAGTTTGAATTCCAGCTCCACTGCATGGCCCAACAGCATGACCCTGGGTCAGTGCCTTCAACACCTGGTGCCTCAGTTTCCACATCTCTAAAATAGGGGTGGTGGTAGGTTTGACTACATTAGATTTGGATCCATGTCCCACACAGTACAAGCAGCATGTAAGGGTTTGGTTCTGTTCTATCTGTGTACCATGCACTTTAATCCTCACATCCACCTAAAGAGGTAGACTCAGGGAAGAAAGTGATTTCAATGAGGCCACATGCCTAGTAAATGCAGAATTGAGATCTGAACCCCAGGTATGCCTGGTTCCAGAGCCCGCAATCTAAGGCTTACTGACAAAGAGAGGGAAAACTCTCTCCCAGAAACCAGGAAATAGAGAAGATGACCAAGAAAATCATTCAAGTGCGAGGAAACATGTTAGACTTTGGAATAAGCAAAGGAGATTACTGGATAGCCTTTCAATGGGATGCTGGAGTCTTCTCTGATTCTGTGAGGGCCCTATGACTTTCATTGCCTTTGAGCTATTTTACAACTCTGAAAATTGTAAATAAGGGATGGCAATACAAAGAATTTTTGTCTAAAGACATGCAAATAAATTCTAGAACCCCCTAAAAATAATTAAAAAGCAAGTTTCAAATCCATACAAAAAGTTACTTCAACATTCCTTTACCCCATACTAATTTGTGGTCTTTCGACTTCTCCTCTGAACCAGTTACAATGTCTTCTCAGTGCCCTTACTCAATCAGTGAGTTAAATAAAATCTCTGACAAGTGTTCAACTTTATGTTTGCATAAGAATCATGATTTTACTCTTTTTTAATCCTCTAACACAGAGAAGAGGACAGGTTCAGATTTGTGCCCCAGGGCCTCCTGGGGAAGGTTCACTCTTTGCCATAAATACAGTATTATAATGGACACCCAAGTAGACTATCTTTGGATTCAACCATAAATGTTTCTACTTTATGAAAGCCTGTATTTTTTTAAATGGCATAAATTTCAGACTACAGCCACATCTCTTTGAAATATTTTCTAGATGGTGCCCTTACAAATTATTTTTTAAATGGTGCTATAATTCCAATCAAAGCTATACACAGTCTGAGAAACACCTACACTGGACATATTATTAGACATATCACTGTTTAGGTTGAGGCTTTCCTTTAGAAAACAACTTATATATTGCAGCTAGAGGGTGTTTCCTGAGCTATTATGCTTCTAAACCTCTTAATTAAGAACAAGGAATAAAAAAGTTGGATACGGATATTAGCATTGGAAGTGCCAAGAAGTGCCTAGAAATATGACCAGAGGCTGCCTTAAAATGAATTGAAATTCACTGACCAGAGAATCAGGAATGAGAAGGTGAAGAATTTATTGACCCAGCATGCAGGAGCAGAGGGTGGGCTCAGCCCACTTGGACATTCCAACCCTGACCCTGTCCATCCTGATAGAGACTGCCTGAGCATAAAACAGCAAATGAAATTATTTGGGAACCATGTTATCCTCAGAGGTCTTGGATAGACTTTGAAAAAAGTATATATTTTTCCAATTATTTGCTCCACATAATTTTCCAGAGAATTTCTTGCTTTTGCATGAATTGACATAGCTTGAGGGTGATCCTAAAATTATAGTCAGTTTATGCTCTTCGAGAAGATTCCATTTGAATTATTTCCCTATACCTCAAGTTATTAGACAATATAATGAAAACATTTATTAATGTCTATCAAGACCAAGGGTGCTCACTAGCTACCAGGTCTTCCATCCTTCAGGAGGCTGATTACTTCCTCCCAGGGTGCTGGATGTGGCACCTAGATTATATCTCTATTGTGCTTAGTCTTTTAAAGCTTGGCTGGTATCTGTGAATTTGGTGCTTTATGATGAAGAAATAGGTGCCCCTAATGCTGTGCTGAGGCAGGTTCCTGTCTGAGGCTCATCTACGGATGCTGGGACCAGTGCTGCTCCATCCTATGCTGCAGCCTCAAATCCCTCACCACGGAGCAGTCGCATTTGTTGAAATGTCTTTGCTACATATGATTTCAGTGATCCTGCCAGACAAAATGCTGAGCTGAGTAGAAGTGTGATTCAACATAGCCCAAGGGTCTATCACTTCTGGGAGGAAGAGACGGGAACGCTGGGCAACTGTGTCCAGGACACACAAGGGGTGCGTGGAAACTTCCTTTTTGACAAAAATCAACCCCATCAGGGCATCAAAAATTCTTTTCAAATGTTTCCCAGGTGACTAAGTGAACAAAACCACAACCTTGCATGACTTTACAACTCCCCTGAGAAATTGTCACCATGTAGTTGTAATTACAGTGCACTACACTACTTCCCCCCTTATCCTGGGGAAACAATCCACCACCCCTAGTGGATGCCTGAAAACTCAGACAGTACTGAACCCTGTATGTGCAATGCTTTTTTCCTATATATACATACGTGTGGTAAAGATTAATTTATAAATTAGGCACAGTAAGAGATAACAACAATAATAAAATAGAACAATTATAATAATATACTATAATAAGAGTTATGTGAATATGGTCTGTTTTTCCCTCTCTCTTTTAAAATATCTTATACTAATTTAATGTCTTTTACATCTTAACTAAGCACCTACCACACTGTGGCCATATGACTGACAGGATGCTTGGTAAACTACCACATTGTGCAAAGGTTTGTTACTACATCTGACTCCATCTTCAGTGCCCAACAAAACCCCATTTAAGCTCTTGGTTTCTGCTTCTCTCTTTCTACATCCTGAGTCAGGTCTCCCAGGGGCTGGGAGGCAAGCTGGCCTGAATGCCAAGAAGTATAGCCCAGTTTACTTTCTGAACCATAAGATTCCCAGTCTCAGTTCCTGTGAGCCTGGAGACTTCATACAAAGGTTCTGAGGCTGTGTTCGGGATCAGGAGGAATAGGTTGCACCTGGTGCAGAACAAGTTGTCCCGCCACAGGGAGATACAGGTCAGCAGCTCAGAGATGGTAAATGGGGGGGGGGCGGGGGGGACAAGGTTTGGAGTGAGAACCTGAGATCGGAAGAAGAGACCTGATGAGGGGAAGTCTTTAAAAGGACTTACAGGTGGAGGGTTAGGACTGAAGGAACATTAGAGTCATATAGTCTAATACCTCATTTTGCAAATGAGGAAACAGATCCAGAGAGGGTATTTGCTGTTCTGGTAGGTGGCCCTCCTGGGACTAGAACCCAAGTCTCCTGACTTTTCTTCCAGTGCTTTTAAAACAGGTCTAGTTCCTCTACGCTGCCTCCACCCTATGCCAAGTGACCACACAGAATAGATTTGCCAGGACGGCAACCAATTTAAACAGTCTTTGTTAAGACATTTCGATTTGTCAGAGCACAGGTCCCAGTCCGAGGTTTGGGTAGTACACCACCCTCTCAATTGGCAGATGAGCCAAGCAGTGGGCCCAGGCCTCACTTAACTCTCCTTGAAGATGCTCTTGCAACAAGCTGGGAGAAAGCCCTGCTATCCTCCCTGCTAGGCGACACACATGGACTAGACCTGAGGAAGGTCTAGTCTTTGCTCTACTGAAATCTGCTGGCAGGAGCCCAGGTGGCCCTCATGGTGCAGGCATGAGGCCAGAGCCTCAGGTTTGGCCTGTACTCTGCTTCCTGCCCAGGATTAGCAAGGACAGGAAAGGCTGGTTGGACCTTGGAAGGAACTCTGGCCAACCAGAAAGCAATTAATGAGTAGGGAGGGATTCTAGCAAAGCCAGGGCTGTGGGCACCCTCTCAGTCTGCATAGTGGCCCAGGGGCCTGCAAAAAGGAAAAAAAAAAAAAATTCTAAGCCAGAGATATTAACACTAGATCTTGAAGGATTGGGGTTTAATTCCTTTCTCTGACCATTTCTCTTGATGAGTTATAATTCCCCAAGTTTCATTTCTTCCTCTTTAAAATGTGGATAATACCAAAGTACCTAACTTTCTAGTGGGGAGAAGGATGTGAAAATTTAGTAAGGTGATATATGTTGAACTCTTAGCACCATCTCTGCCCTTAGCATGTGATAAATGGCAGCTATTTTATTGTTATCATCAGTGGGAGACCCTGCAGTTCCTGATGGAGGATACAGTGAGGAAATGCTTGTGACTCTTGGGTTTTTTGATCAGTGGAGCACTATTTATTACTGTTGTTTCTCCTTGACATAAGAGAGGATTGTAACCTTCACTAGGTGAATTATAACCCAGTCTAAAAGCAGGTCAAGTTTTTGTTTTATCAAAGCAAAAGTAAATATTTTACAATTCTTAACCACATGAACAAAGGTGAATTAAGGTATTCTTTTAAGAGGAAAGAGTAGCTCAGGATGGGGATAATAATGGCTGGCATTTGCTTTCTGCCCAACATAATCCCTAGGGCTTAGCATTTTCTCCCTTCAAGACAACCTCATGAGGTGGGAACAGTTATCTGCCCTTTCTGTTGAAAAGTGAAGTAAAGCTGGTATTTAAACCTGCACTAAGACACTCACCCCCACCGTACATAGATCACCCTGGGAGGGCCTGATCTTAGACCTAGGCTGCGAGGATGTGCATCTAGAATGGTGGGTCTGAGGTTCCAGCAGGACCTCCAGGTGGTACTGTCCAGCCAGAAGTTGAAAATGTAGGACTGATGCTAAGGAGAGGTCAGATGATTTATCCATTCAGCAAGTATTTACTGTGGGTCTGTTATGTCAGGTGCTGTTTCAGGCTGACTAAAACAGGCAAAAATCACTATTCTCATACAGCTAAAATTCCAGTGGGGGCAATTAGATACTAGACATAAGTGAAATACATAGTAATGTTAGATACGCATAAGTTTTATAGGGTAAATCAAAGAAGATAAAAAAGATTTGGAGAATTAGGGATGGGGAGTGGGGGTGGTGATGCAAATATACTTAGTGTGGTCAGAGAAGTCCTCAGTCAGAGGGCATTTGTGTAAAACCTGAAGTTAGGTGAGGTAGTAAGCCATGCAGCTATCTGGGGGAAGAACATTCTAGATGAAGGGAAAAGCAGTGCAAAGGTCCTGTGGTAAGAGGGTACTTTGCATATTTGAGGAAAAACAAGAGGCCATGTGGCTGTACCAGGGTGCACAGAGGACAAGCATGTCAAAGACGAAGCTGGAGAGTGATAGGAGGTGTAGATTAAATAGAGCCTTTTATACTCAGGGAGATGGGGAAGGTTCTGAGCAGACCAGTTACATGACCTGACATATTTGAAAAGAACCACTTCATGGATGATGAATTGTAGTGGGGCAGAGGAGAAGCAGGGAGCCAACTGTAGTAGTTCAGATAAGAAACGACTGGAACAGACTGGTCACTGGACATGGTGAGAGGTGGTCAGATTCTGGAAACATTTTGAGCGTAAAGCCAGAGAGACCTGGGAGTCTTCAGAAACCTTTGAGACCATCCTTTATGGATCTTCTAATGAGGCCCAATCCCAAAAACCTTTCTTGGAAAGCCCTCTCTTGGTGTCTCCAAGATAATAGATCCTATCACCCTTGGAAAGAAAGCTTCCTGGCTTTTGCCAAGTGCCAGGGCACTGTGCCAGCCTTTCCTCTCCCCTGTGGATTCCGGGCCCCTCTCTAAGATATGGAGGGCATCAGATAATAAGCAGTGCAAGCTCCTCTCGTTCCCCTCAGATTTCCCTCACGATTGACGCAAACACCATCAGGAACGATGTTCCAGTTCTTATTACTGCATTGAAAACCACCCCAAAACTTAGTGACATAAAACAATATTATGCTCTTGGATTCTGTGGGTCAATAACTCAGACAAGGTAACATGGGGATGGCTTGTCTCTGCCCCACCGTGTCTAGAGCGTTGGCTGGGAACTCAACAAGGGGGACTGGAATCATCTGGAGGTGTCCTTACTCACATTCTGGCTGTTGGTGCCGGTTGATGGCTGGGTGTTGGCCAGAACATCTCCACAGGGCCTCTCCCTGTGGTGTGTCTCTATGGCATGGTTTGGGCTTCCACATCTTGGTGGCAGGTTACAATGGCGTGTATGTTTGTACATAAGACCTAGACCTACAGCAGCCAACTTATAAGGAAGGGAGATACCCCAAAACAAGATCAGCACACTGAAGATGGCACAGCAGGGAGATGTAAAGAACCGGAACCACTGAATTTAGCCTGGAGCACTCTACCTCAAACTCCCTATTCAGTGAAATAAAATAAGTTTTCTGTTTGTTTGAACCAGTTTGAACTGGGGTTTTCTGTTACTGCTGCTGAAGGCAGTGTAACTGATACCGGTCCTTTAATCTCCCACTTCTCTGGTGGGCTACATACTCCTGGGGAGGAAGCAAGGGCTAAAGTCACCACCAATGACAACTGAGGTCCTGCCATCACCAAACAGCTGCTTCTCACAGAGCAGCTGGGGCCCAGGGCCCTGTGGCCATTTCTGCTGTGAGCCTTCGAACCGGAAGGCTTAACACCTTCATCGAGAAAGGTAAGGAATCAGTTCTTTGCAATTATCAAGAAGGTATACCCAGTGGGGAAAAGGAGAGTAGTTCTGATGTGGGGTAACTTGATGGAGGTAAACAAAAAATACCATGAAGGGTTTTCTCCCCTTCACAGCATTTTTTGTTTACCACCATCAAATTACCCCATACCCTTCAGATATGGCTCTATCACTCTGACTCTGAGGGAGTCACTTGCCTTAAGCCATGTGTGGGATGAGAGCAGACACTGCCAGCACCCCAGACACATCCCTCAGATCTGTCAGTTCTTTTCAGCCAACCTCACACTGCCAGTCTCTGTACTCCTGTCCCTGAGCCTTTTTTCCAGAACTGTGGAAAGGCCCTCAGCTCACATGCAAGAAGTCCCAGAATTTCTGGGAATTAACACACTCAGGAAGCAGCCCTCAACCCATGCTCCTTGAATTTGGTACATCAATGCCCCAGCTCTCTCACCCTTGGTGGAAGCATTCTGAGGGATGTGTCTGACACTCTTTTCCAGAGCTCCCCCCAGGACTGAACTCTGTTTGCCTGCTGTGATAGCTGTGGTATTAATGAGCCCTTCCTTGACTGCTTTCCTTCCCTGTATCACTTTCCTACTGGGGTTTTGACCCCTCCCAAATCAATTACCTGTGCTCAGATCTTTGCCTCAGCATCTGCTTTTGGGGGAGCCCGAATTAAGGCAGTGATCATGGGGCAGTGGTTGGGGAATGTAGGAAAGGTGGTGAACAGGGAAGTTCCTGAGGGATGAAATGACAATCTAGCTACAGTCTTCTCTGTATTGGGAAGTGCTAGAGGCATGAAACCAAGGCTTTTGGGAATTGCCAACTGGGAGATAAGCCTCCAAAGTTTTCAAGGCCCACAGTTGAGCATGAGTGTCCAGTTGGTGAGGCCTTCAGTACAAATGGGTGTCAGGACACTATTCACGTGCTCTGACTGGATCCCAAACCCAGAAGCACCTTTGGGTTGTGTTTCACTCTGACGATCGACTCATCCACTCAGCCCCCATCTTCCTGCAGCTGAGGGAACCTCTCAGCAGTGATCAGCATTGAGAATGGATCTTCTTTTGTTCTTATCCATTCAATGTGTTTATTTTCAAGAATGCATTTATGGAAAGCATTTAAACAGCACCATTTAGAAGAAAACAAAAGTCACCAGATGGAAAAATAGAATAAAAGACATGCACACACACAAAATTCCCCAAGCAATATAGTCAGGGCAGTGGGAGTTATTGTGGTCCTGCTGTTGTGAATAATGCAGCTGTGTTGGAAAAGCTGCCTGCTCTTGACAGTCTAGAATTTTCAAAAGAGAACTGAACACAGGTCAACAGAATTCCATGCTGTAATTTATATCTTGAGAAAGTTTGACAAACCTTCCTTCTTCTTCCCTCTAGTAAAGACAGAAGAACAGTTGCCAGGACTACCATATATATTGAATTATAAAATACGGGCAACTTTTTCTTGGAGTAATGCCTTCTGGTTGGCCCATATCTTATTTTGACAGGCTTTGTTCTCAAATGCCTAAGCACCATCCTTAGCCACAGTCTGGCTTCAAAGCCAGATGGATAGGAAAGCAAGAGAGATGGTAGCTGCTTCTGAGGCTGAGACAGACATCCCCTCCCATCCCTTCAAGAAATCATGAGAACCAAACTGCTTTCCCTCTCTTTCCCACACCACCATATACAACAGAATTTTGCTTCCAGGAGGAGTTGAAAAACTTTAGCAATATGCCAAGGGTGGCAGAATGACCAACTTTCATTCACAAGTAGGCCCTAGTCATTGCTTCTTCCCTGCCTTTCTTTCTCCCAGTGGCCAACACAGGGAGGAGAAAGATGGCAATGAGAAAAGGTGCTCCAGTCAGGATGGTGCGCTGGGTGCTATGAGGAGGAATCTAAACATTCCCTGATCTTAACTGGGCTCACGGCTCCCACACACAGCCATGCTGGATATAAAGTGTCTAGGGCATTCCCCCATCTGCCCAGAAGAGGGAATCTGGTCACAGACAGCAGCAGCGGAAATTATGTAGCATCATGGCCCCGGCAGTGGGACGGGAATACTGGCCACATAGTCAGTCACTCTCTGCCCTGCCATTTATCAACTGTGTGACACTCAATAGTTTGTTTAACCTCTCTGTGCCTCATCTCTCCATCTGAGAATAGTAGCTCGTACCTCATATACTTAACATGAGGATTAAAAGAATATAAAATGTTAGTGCCTAACGCATCATAAGCTCTCTATAAATGGCAACTCCTATTACTACTGTGGAAATATGGCTGTGGCTTCTAACACTGTGAGGAAGTATGGGCTAATAACAGCTGTTTCCACAATTGTCATTTTTAGGGCTGTTAACATGGTTGTAACTGTGTATCTGAGAGCAATAATGACTATGAGAGAACCCAACTGGGATTTCACATTAAGGAATCAGTCACATTAAGGAAAGAATGGCATATTGGGCACCGGCTGGATAGTTAGGACAGCCAGAGAACATGTAGAAAGTTACCAGAAGGTCCAGCTGCCATCAAGAGGGCTTCCCAGGGGGAGAGCTCATTTGGCCTGACAAGGACACAGGAGCCAGAGGAAAAGGCAGGCTCTGACAGACAGAACTCTGTGAGCCCTGGAGCAAAACCCACATATGCAGGCTTCATTAACCGCAAAGTCATGAGAAAGAGATTTTATAGAGGCTGAGGCTCTCTGAGGAAAAAAGCGGTTAAAGACCACAGGCAAAGCCATCTCTGTTTCATAGGAGTGTCCTTGCCAGGCCAGGCCTCCCTGAGCTCAGCCATGATGGAGGATACAATGCACCCTGGGAACTGGTCCCAAGCCCACCTCCGTAACTCATGTTTCTAAAGCATTAATCTGAATCTCGTTCAATAATATCAAGCACTTTCCTTTCCACCCTTTCAGATACACAGGATAGTGATGCATGGCTGGGAAATGCCAAAAGTGCCTTAGTGAGAAAACTCCAGAAACGAAGAGGATGGATTCTTTGAGGAAAGGGGTAAAATAAACAGAGATTTTGGTGGGGCTAAAAATGATGTATGAAGAGGTGCATAGCAGAATACCCTGGTGTGATACTGTAATTTATAATAAAGTGGCACAGAGTTCCAAAAACCCGTGGAATTTCCTAAGTGATAAGAGCGATAAAGGTGTAATGATATTTATAACAAACCCTTTTCAACCACACCTGAGTTTATGTTTATGAGGTGCCTTTTGGAAAGCACCTAAGGATGGGGGCTAGTTGCCTGGAGAATCAGCCATGTGATAAGAGGATTAGAACTTTCAGTCCCACCCCTGACCTTCAGGGAGGGACGAGGGGCTGTAGATGAGTTCAGTTGCCAATGGCCATTGATTTATTTAATCAATCAGGCCTATGTAATGAAGCGTCCACAAAATCCCAAAAGGACCTGGTTCTGAGAGCCTCCAGGTTAGTGAACCTGGGGAGATTTGGGGAGAGTGGCGAGCTCAGACAGCATGGAAGCTCTGTGCCCTTTCCTCATACATTGCCCGATGCATCTCTTCCATTTGGCTGTTCCCGAATTATACCCTTTTATCATAAACTGGTAATCTAATAAGTAAAATGTTTCCCTGATTTTTATGAGCCTCTCTAGCAAATCAATCAAACCTTAGGTGCGGTCATGGGAACCTCAGATCTACTGCCTATTAGTCAGAATCACAAGTGACAACCTAGACTCATGATTGGCATCTGAAACTGGTGGGGGCAGTCTTGTGGAACTGAGCCCTTAAACTGTGGGATCTGATGTTATCTCCAGGTAGATAGTGTCAGAATTGAGTTAAAGTGTAAGACACCCAGCTGGTGTCAGAGAATTGCTTAGTGCAAGGGGAAAAATCCCCACACATTGGAATTGGTGTCACAATCCTACCTAAGGAAATTTTTCATAACACAGCAAATGGCAGTGAGCTCCAAAGAGCATCAGACTAGGGTGAGGTGGGAGGGGGTCCTGAAAAAAATTTGAAAAATATCCTTCAGCAGAGAATATTCTGATATACACCCCTCAGGAGCTAGAAAGCAATGAGACAGGGGCCTGGTCTACTAGAGAGAACTCCAGGAGGTGGGAAAGGGGTCACTGTGAATGCCTTGAGGCCTAGAATCACTTCTAATTAGATATAATTCATTTATTTTAGTTAAATAAAAGACATTAATTTTGCATTCATTTATTTCAGAAATACAACTTCATTTCTCTCCCATCCTAACACCTTTTCCTCCACATCCCATGCACACAACACACACAGCAAATTCCACATCTTAGTAAATAAAGCAGTGCTGGCTCTTGCCCAGAAGCCACTGCCCAACAAGAGCAAGGCTGCCTCCCAAATCCATCAATCACATCATCATGACTGTGTCATCATGGTCAGCGTTCAGTCCATTTCATGAGTCTCTGCCTTTTTCTGTAAGCCTATGGCACAATCAGGTCTGACCAGCAGATTTCCCTTAATGAAAGCACAAGAGAAAATCTTTAGCAACAGCTCAGGATAAATGTTATATCCTAAGAAAATAGACTATTGTAAAATCTACTTAATACATTTACTCCACTCCAGCCAAGGAAACCAGACCCTTTACAAACTGCTTGTTAGTGCCTCCCTGTTACTGCCATGGACCCCACTTGAAATGACCAATGTCCTTGGACTTGCTGTCATGGAAAGAGCAGTTGTTCTGGAGGAGGAAAGGACCAGCTTCAAGCCCCGCCTCATGCTCACGCAGCTGTGGGTTTCTCTCCTTATTTTGAGAATAAAGATAATGGTACCCACATCATGGGGATGTCATGAGGATTAAGTGAGGTAACTTCTGGACCCCAGGTTATACAGTTTAGCTGCCAAGCCAACCTCCCTGCCAAATGACAACCAAACCAAAGTCAGCCTAATGAACTTAAGGAGCTGAATAAGTGTGCTGGACTACAAATCTGTAGAAGGGACCCTAAGGGTGGGGAGGGAGGGCAACAGGAGAGGACCCATGAGGTCATAAACCCTAGGCAAGGGGTGGGAGTAGTACGACAGCAGAATGGAAGCTTTCCTCACTTCCAATCTAACTTTCTTCCTATTAGACTGATTTTGTGGTGGGTGGCAATGTGCCCAAATAAAAAAACTGTTTCCCAGCCTACCCTGCAGATAAGGATGGCCACATAACTAAACTCTGGCCAATGGTATATAGACATAAGTTACGGAATGAGACATTTGGGAAAACTCCTTGAAAGAGCAGCTGACTCAACTGAGAAATGCCCTTTGGCATTTCCACCTTCCTTCTCACTAACTGGAACTCAGACATGATGACAGGAGCTTCAGAGACCCTCTTGGGACCATGAGGCAAACCTGAGAATGAGAGTACAGAAAGATAAAAGATGTCTGGGATGATGATGTCCACCTACAGACTTACTTTATGTGGGAGAAAAATAAAACCCTATCACTTGTTATTTCAGGCCTCTGTTACTATGACAGTGTGGTAGCCAGCTTCCAAGTTGGCTCCCAATGATCCTCACCTCCCGGTATTAGTGTTTTTGTCTAGTCCTTTCCCACACTGGATAGAGCTGACCTGTGTAACCAACAGGATATTGAGGAAACGATGGTGTGTGACCTCTTAGGCTAGGTCCTAAAAGACATGGTGGATTCTGCCTTACTTTCTCCTAGATCATTCACTCTTTGGGAAGTCAACAGCTATGTGTTGAGGGCATTCAAACAGCCCTATGGAGAAGTCCATGTGGCAAAGAACTGAGACCCCCCACCAACAGCCAGCATCAACTTGCAGCCATGTGAATGAACTCTTAGAAGCAGATTCTCTACCTCAACAAGTCTTTAGAAGCCTGAAGCCCCAGTTGACATCCTGACTGCAATCACCATGGAGATCTCAAGCCAGAACCACCACATAAGCTGCTCCTGAATTTCTGACCCACATAACTATGAGATAACAAATGTTTGCTATTGTTTTAAGATACTAAATTTGTTACACAGCAATAGATAACTAGTACATAGATATACTCAATTCCTAACTGATACAGAACCTAAGGAGTCAATTTGACATAACCACATCTGATACCTGGATGATCTATGTTCTCCAACCTGCTAAACTCCCATCCTCAAAGGCACAGCTTCCTTTCTCTCTTGCCACCTCCTCCTGAACACTTGTGAAACACTCAGCACCCTCCTATGTATTAGACATTGATTGATTGATAGCTGTCATTAAAGAAGCAAGTCTACTTCCTTCAACTTCAGGATAATGTCTGCCAGTTCTTTCTCCTCCCATCTTGCCCAGGTTCAGGAGTTCTCACTTCCATACCACCTCACTCCTGGGTATCTACAGCCCCAGCACCTATTATATGATGGGCCTACTAGTATTCTGGGCCATGGAAAGTGGGGCATCCATGTGAATTGGTGGAGAGCTGAGACAAGTTTGGGGGAACAGAGAGGAATCCCTCAGCCAACTGTCACTGATGGGCCCTCTTCACTGGCCTGACTCAGTAGGCAACTAGACTTGCTCATGAAAACTGGCTCCCTCAGGACTCCGGGAACAGAGAAACTGAGCTGTAAAAGATAAACTCCTCAGGTCTCTTCCTGGCATTTCTACTCCAGCTGTTCTCCCCAAAGCCATGGAAGAAGTTATATCCAATCTGAAGGGTTGGAAATGTGCTCACACAATGCTTGAAAACTCTTCTTAAGCTAAGAACTTTGAAAGTGAGACCAGGAATGTGCTGCTGCTTCTATTCTGATTCTACAAGGGACACTATTCCTTCAAAGAAGAAACTAACTTTTCTAATTGCCATTTGAGCAGGGAAAGAAAGATCTTAAAATGGAAGTGAAAAAAAAACGCAATGAGTTCAAGATAGGGTGAGGGAGAACATCAAGTAAGATTCTGAACATAAACTGTATGTCAGGATTCTCCAGAGAAACAGAATAGGATGAAATTTATTATAAGGAATTGGTTCACACAGTTATGGAGGCTGAGAAGTTCCATGATCTGTCATCTGCAACCTGGAGACCCAGGAAATTCCACTCTGAGTTTAAAGGCCTAAGAAGCAGGAGCACGGATGTTCTAAGTCTTAGTTCAAGGGCAGGAGAAGACTGACATCTTAGCTCAGCAGTCAGTCAGAAAGAGAAAATTCAACCTTTCTCCATCTTTTTGTCCTATAAGGGCCCTGAACAGGTTGGATGATGACCATCCACTTTGGGGAGGGCAAACTGCTTTACCCAGTCCACCAAATTCAAATGCTAATCTCTTCCTGAAACACCCTCACAGACACACCCAGAAACAATGTTTAAAAAGATATCTGGGCATCCCGTGACACAGTAAAGTGGATGCATAAAATTAACCATCATAAAAAAATTAACCATAAAAAAAGCTTATTTATGGAGTACATGCCACTCTCTGCCTCACACCCAATGCTCTGGGAACAAGGACCTCTATACACATACTATGCTGTTTTCTCCCTTTTTCCGTGCTTCTCTTCCCACAACGGTCTTTTCTCAACTTCATCTCTGGCTAAGTCCTACTCACTCTTTAAGACTCAACCTAAGCAACTATTTGGAGTGTGTTAGGAGCAACTCTGGATGCTTCCATAATACCCATGCTATTACCCACTGTACACAGCCCCCATGACACTCTGTGTACCCATCAACAGTCTTACAAAAGTGACTCCATATATCTCTATCTCCCCCAACACTCTGAGCGCTTCTTAGGACAGGAGCTTTGTCTAAATCACTTCAGTATTCCCAGCCCTTATCTAGATTCTAGAACAATGTCAAGCAAACAGTGATGCTCAATAAATGTGCACTGGTTGAAAAAATGATTGAATAAGTGAGTGAATGTGTAATATGCACTGTGCAGTGGAACACTACCTATGCACTCTTAGATCAATGTCCATTTTATTTTCTTAAGCTAGAAACATTGTCCTCAAGCAATATTGGGGGGGGGGCAGGTGTTCCCTAACCCTGTGATTGTGATATCCTACTCTTAAAGCTGGTCTTTAAAACACCACACTTAGGGGCTTCCCTCGTGGCCCAGTGGTTAAGAATCCGCCTGCCAAAGCAGGGGACACGGGTTCAAGCCCTGGTCTGGGAAGATCCCACATGCCGCAGAGCAACTAAGTCCGTGTACCACAACTACTGAGCCTGCACTCTAGAGCCTGTGAGCCACAACTACTGGGCCCACGTGCCTACAGCCCGTGCTCCACAACAAGAGAAGCCACTGCAATGAGAAGCCCTCGCACCACAATGGAGAGTAGCCCCCACTCGCCACAACTAGAGAAAGTCCGCGCACAGCAACGAAGACCCAATGCAACCCAAAATAAATGAATTAAATAAATAAATTTTAAAAAAAACAAAACAAAACAAAAAAACACCACCACACTTAGGAGCAAGAATTCCATTTCACTTCATTTATCTAACTCAAATAAATCTAAGTTCAATAACTCTCAACAGTGGTGAGAAATTCAATCTCAGTCACATTTGGGGGTGGCAAAGTAGAATTTTCAAAATGCCAAAACATGTAATTTTCATATAAATATAAGGAGCATGCATCAAAAAATTTTCCATAATTTATTAATGAGGAAAGGCAGGATGAAAAAGCTGGTTCAAGGAAGGACGCAAGAAAATGAGATAGAGAGTCAGTGATAAAGGAAACAGGGGAATAAGATTGCTAAATTAGATGCAAAATTTGTTAGCACCCTACACAGCAACAAAACCATCACTCTTGAGGTTATCTTCTCTACCAAACAGAAGCATTTGCATCTCAGCCAGGCAAAAACCATTCATCTTCTGTCAGTTTCCTATGAGCAGACATCTAATTTTATACAGTCTGGGCAGTAACGACCATAAAGAGTAAGCTCAACAGTTATCTTCCCGTACAGAAAGCAAGCGAACCCTATTCTGAACATAATGCTACCAATATAGAGGTTAAAATGAGAGGGAGTTACGGTGAAGTTCGGGGATCTATATATTTAAAACAAATGCAGAAATGAGCCTAAATTGGATTTAGACACAATATGTACATGCAGCAAGGGAGCAGTCCCAGCAATGTGACCAGGCAACATGAATAAAGACAATAGAGATTGTATCAGGGATGCCAGTGCCAACGTGTATGCAAAAAAAGAGAAGCAACAAAAGACCCAGTGTTTTCAGATAGTGATCTGAAACAGACTAACCAATTATATTGGGCAAATATCCAAAATGTGCCTTGATACAGTATTAACTAAGGGGTTTATTGGGAATCTAGGATGTGTGCCCAGATCCTCCCCTCCAGGATTCTCTACTACATAAGAGAAAACTCTAAGTGTGAAATAAAGATTTCTACTCCTACCTCCAAACCTAAAAGTCAGGGCCTGAAGCACAGACTCAGAGCCCCCTTACTCCCTGGGCCGGGAGCAGTGGGGAAAGCTCCAAGGCCTCACCTCTGGAGGGAAGCTTTCCCTCATGTGCTTTCCTCACAGAAGTGGGAAATGCAAGAGCTCTGAAAACTAAAAATGTGGTGACAAAACTTAACTGGAACTGATGGGAACTGAATGGAACTGAACTGAGTGGCTTAAACCACAGACATTTTCTCACAGTTCTGGAGACTGGGAAGCCGCAGATTCTGTTCTTGGTGAGAGCCCTCTTTCTGGCCTGTAAATGGCTGCCTTCTCACTTTGCCCTCTTATGGTGGAGAGAGGAAGCTCTGGTGTCTCTTCCTCTTCTTATAAGGGCACTAATCCCCATGGGGACCCCACCCTCATGACCTCATAGAAGCCTAATTACCTTCCAAAGATCCCCAACCAAATACCATATAGGCTTCAACATATGAACTGTGGGGAGACACAAACATTCTGTCCGTAACAGCACCTGACATCAAAGGCTTTAATTAGGGGTTGTGATCCTGTACCACACCCAGAGATTACCAATGTTAACATTTTGATATCTAATCTAATTTTGATTTTTTAAGTTTCCCTGTTGTTGGATATTTAGGAAGATGCTTTCAATTTTCCCCATTAAAAAAAATTCTGCAATGATTATTTCCTATGATAAATTCCTTAAAATTTATTTTAAAATCCCTTTACTCTGGAAACAGAGTAAAGGGGCATGCATATTTTAAGGCTCTTGAAACATGTTTCCAAATGACTTTCCAGCATTGTTCGCTGGTATTTAATAAGGCCATCTCAGCACAACTCACTTACTCTGAGTCTTACTGTGGCAGCATTATTTTTTATTTATAGAAAACAAGCATGCGTGTATGACAAGGTACTCAATAGTACAGGAATGTATACACTGTTGCTGCCAACTTTGAATCCCTTTTTCCAAAGGAAGGAAGGGAGGGAAGTTGAGGGAGGTTAACCATGTTCATATTTTCCTTAAATCCCTCTTAGCCTTTGCTACCACCTCCACTAACATTCTCCAATCCTGTGCCTTTAGAGGCCAGGTAAGGATAATGACTCATTCCAAACTTGGCCTTCCCTCAGCTGTTTAATTACTGGACTTTGCTAATATTTGCTATTCAAATGCAGCTAAAAATTCCCATTCTACCACCTATTTTCTTATTTTAATAGGATTTGACATCCCCTAGGCATCAGTCCTGGCTGAGAAATTAGAGAAAAGGACTTTTAACATTTGTAAACCCCATTACATCTCTGGCTACCGACACAATCTGCCATATCTTCTTCAAACCACATGGCTACCGCCATGATGAGAATACACTTGCAGGGACACAGTCTCCTCTGACTTTAGCAAGACTTTGCCCTTTAAAGTCTGACCCCCGGAAAGATACCTCATCTTCACTCTAGATTAGATCTCTTGGGGATGGGGTACAGAGGAGATACAGGCCCTATCTTGGTGCCCCATGATACCATGATTGGAGGAAGGACTATGGCTGGGGGTACAGGTGTTCTGAATTGATCAGGACAAGAATTGTCCACCATCACAGCCACTGGCTCTGCCTGCCAGGGTCCTCACTGTCTGGCAAACTCACCCTCCTGAACCCTCAGCTGGTTATGGTGGAGAGAAGAGGAAAACAAACAACCCCACATGGATTCATTATAATCCTGCTAGGCAGGTCAGATCCATTCATTTTGGATGACACATTCCCCAACACCCACTCTGGGGTTGCAGAAATGAACCCAACCCAGACACTTCCCAGGAGAGGACAAACACTGTGATAGGGTTCCTTTTAAAGCTCTTCCCTTTGAATCATAGTTGGCACTGTACAAAGCCATGTTCTGTGGCAAGAAATAGGCTCCACGTAATGGAGCAGTTTCTGTAAGTTGCAGCCCTTGCAAGGAGAATGCATCAGGCTGTGCAAACTTCCCTGTGATACTTAAACAACTAGCTCCAGATGAGGAAGTAAATGAGAAGTAGACAGGAAGGGGCCTTGGGCACCCACTCTGCTCCCAGTCCCAGCTCTTGATTCCTGGCTTCCTTCTCTGGCAGCTAAGACCCAGGGTCCCCATGCTGTGCTGTGGTGCTGCCCCCGGACCTGTCTGCCCCATCCACAGTAGCTCTATTTTTTCCCCTCTCCACATCAAACCCCCAGGCCAGAGACTCTGCCTCACCCTGTCCCTCTAGACTTCTCAGTTTCAAACCACATTCCTTGGCTTATATTTCTATGTGGTCTCTAAGACCATTAACACCCACTACCTAGGACTTTCTTTCTCATTTACCAAAGACTTAGTAAGGCTGTTGGCTCCATGACACTATTCAGATTTGTAACACATGAAAGGAAGTCATCAAATCACACGTCCATTTCCCAATTTTCCATAGACTTCATGTGTCTGGCAATATGTTTTCAAGTACCATGTTTTTCAGGGACGTATCTGTCATACAACTGAGATTTGACTGTGCAAAGTAAAACTTCATTGCTAACATACTGATTTCTTTTTAAGTGTTTTCATTTTTATCCTCAATTTGTAGCCAAATTTTCATTTGACAACAATTTCTTATACATCTTAACACAGTTAACTTAGGCTTCATGCCTACAAGTTCAGACTAATTTGTACCACCAAATGATACCGTATTTTCATGGTAAATAGCCTATCTTTAGATTTCACTATAAATGTTTCCATTTTATGGAAGTCTATAATTTAAAAATGACATAAGGTTCAGCCTATAGCCACCGCTCTTTGAAATAATTTCTAGATGTTGTCCTTACAAATTATTTTATATCTGGTGCTATAATTCCAGTCAAAGTAGTCCAGTCTGAGAAATACCTACAATGGTAAAGTATATTATTAGACATATCAGTGTTTAGGTTGAGGCTTTCCTTTGGAAAACAACTTGCAGGTTGCAGCTAGAGGGTATTTCCTGATCTACTGTGCCCCTAAAACCTCTTAATGAAACACAAGGAATGAAAAAGTTGAATAATGATGTTGACACTAGAATGTGGACCCAGGTGAAGGGTCTATAAATATGGACAAAGGCTGCCTTGAAATTACTGAAATTCTCTGACCAGAGAAGCAGGAATGAGAAGGTGAACAAGTTATTGTTGCTGCATCCAGGAGCAGAGGGTGGGCCTAGCTCACTTGGACATTCCAACCCAGATCCTGGCCATCCTGACAGAGATTCCTGAGTCCTGGGACTACAACAGGGCCTCCTTCAGCCCCTCATCATGCAAGGAGGGCCAGAGAGCCCAGTTCACAATGCCACACCCCACTGATGCTCAGCTGAAAACCCATTCCACTCTAGGGGAAGCCAGCAGAAACATCTGCCCCTTCCTGAAAGTTCTGGGGTCAACCACCCACACCCTCATCCAAATTTAGACATTCCCTGTCCCTGGCTGGATCTGGCGCCTGAGATGTTCCATGGTGCTGTTTGAAACAAAAGGAACAAGATGCTTTTAGGGCCAAGGAACATATTGGGCTCAGCGGGAGGCCCCGGCACCTCCTAATGGAATCAGCATGGGCCACGACACAGACTCCTTCGTTTTAACTCCTGATCTGCTACCAACTGTGAGATCTTAAGCAAGTTGCTTCACCTCTCTGCGTCCCCCATTTCTCCACCTACAAAGTGCAGATAATATGATATGGGGACATGGTGGCCATACTGAAAGTATGCACAAAGGAAAGTATTATAAGAACACTCAGTACAATTATCGGTCTGGCAATATGTTGATGCTAGCCTTGAACGGTTTGCATTACTTTCTAAAAATAAAAAGGCTGTTAAGAAATTTTATGAGAATTCATCTTTCCACTTGTGTAATTTTCATAAAAACTCTGGAAGTGTTAGCATGTAAACAATGCCAGATACTCATTTTCTTTATAAATATCTATAATTGAAACCAGCTTTACAAAACAGAACAAACCCAAGTAAATTATATGCACATGTAATTACAAAATTTTTGTCTCATTAACAAAAGCTTATGTAAATCTGAATTAGGAATGTAAAGAGCATCCTTGAACTTTCTGATCCATTTCTTCAAGCTTAACTGCAAAAATCTTAAGAACCATACAACTATTCCCACTCCCTGAACTAAATCCAAAGGAAGAGAGAGAGTGGAGAATGAGCCAAAACCCAAGCCTTGGGGATGCCCATGCTTTAAAAGTCGGGGAAGAAAGCTCAAAGTCATTGCCAATGAAAAAATAAAAATAAAAACTCCTAGAATAGCTAAAATTAAAAGGACTGAAAATACCAAATGTTGATGAGGATGTGAAGCAACCAAAACTCCCGTAAGTTGCTGATGGGAGTGTAAAATGGTACAACTTTGGAAAGTTATTTTCTTATACATTTAAACATGTACCTACTGTACTTCTGATCCTGTTTACCTAAGAGAAATGAAAACATATATCCACAAAATACCTTGTATAAGAATTATTCATAATGGTCAAAAATAGAACACAACCCAAATTTCTACCCCCAGGAAAATAGATAAATGAACTGTGGTATAAGATGGATACTACTCAGCAATAAATAGGAAAAAACTACTGTCAGATGATAAACGAAATTCATTAACATTATGCTGAGTGAAACAAGCCAGTCATAAAAAAGTAGACAATGTATGAATCTGTTTATATGAAGTTCTACAAAAGACAAAACCATAGTGAAAAAAATCAGAAAAGTGATTAACTCTGGGAGGATTGACTACGGAGGGGCATGAGGGGACTTTCTGGGGTGATGGGATGTTCTATGCCTCAATAGGAGTATGTGTGTGTTCATGTGTCAAAATATATCAAACCATACTTTTAACGATATGTGCATTTCACTCAATATTAAGTATTGCCTAAAAAAAATTCCTGAAAACAAATGCTGAACTCCAGACAGTAGACTGCTTCTCTCAGTGGCATGAGTCAGCAATTCTGAAACTACTTTCTGTGTATCCTAGGCTTGAGCAAATGAGTAAACATGTTAAGGGGACTGGGGGCCAGGTTTCTCACTATGTCAAAGAAAAGAGTTACAAACATGGAAAAGGGGAAGAAAAGAAGGTTCTCTGGTTATGCATTGCAATTGGAGGTATCAGTATGAACTCGTGCTTTTTTTTAATAAATTGATCAATTATTTATTTATTTATTTTTGGCTGTATTGGGTCTTCGGTGCTGCACGCGGGATTTTCTCTAGTTGCAGCGAGCGGGGGCTACTCTTCATTGCAGTGCGTGGGCTTCTCATTGTGGTGGCTTCTCCTGTTGCAGAGCACGGGCTCTAGGCACATAGGCTTCAGTAGCTGTGGCATGTGGGCTCAGTAGTTGTGGATCGTGGGCTCTAGAGTGCAGGCTCAGTAGTTGCGGCTCACGGGCCTAGTTGCTCCGTGGCATGTGGGATCTTCCCGGGCCAGGGCTTGAACCCATGTCCCCTTCATTGGCAGGCAGATTCTTAACCACTGCACCACCAGGGAAGTCCCTGAACTCGTGCTTTTTAATAGGTAGATAAATAAATAGTTAAATAAGTATATTTTCTAGCTCTGTCCACTGAGAGCACTTAGAAGAAATGCCACTCCGATAGCAATCAGCATATCTAGCACTTATGTCTTGGTTTCTAAATACCATTCTTCATTAAATGAACCAGGGCTCCTTAGACAAAAGTCTTATATTCCAGGACTGAAGCTTTTCAAGCACAAGATGAGCCTGGAACATCTTTTGTACCAGAAACTAAAGAGATGCTCAATAGGTAGTTGAGAAAATGACCCAGGATAATCTCAAAGGAATCCTACTGGCCAAATCTGGGACAATCTGAACATTAGTGATAATAATGCATTATATTCCACTGAATAAAATAAGAATCCATGAGACCACACTGTTATGAGTAGACACATATATACATAAGCAGGGGAAAAGATAAAGTTCTTCTTTATGGAAAAACGCTAATAAATATAGAAGGAATAATACAATTAGAAAATCATCAATGGACACTAAAACTAGTTTGATTAGGGTGAAAGTTTGGTGAGGAACAGAATATTTATATAATCTCAAAATATAAATTATTTACTACTTACAAAGGGGAAAGTGGTACCTTTATGGTGGAGAAATTTGGCAGACAACACCTGTTCCAGTTACTAGGACTACACAACAAATTATCCTCAAACTCACCACCATTAATCAACCATTTATTATGATCATGGATTCTGGGGTTTAGGAATTTAGACAAGGTGCATCAGGGATGGCTTGTCTCTGCTCCACGATGTTGGAGTTCTCAGGTGGAAAACCTGAAGTCTAAAAGCTGGGAACACCTGAAGGCTCCTTTACGCACATACATCGCATACTTGATGTCTGTCCCTGGGAGATTCAGATCTTCTACATGTGGCTAACTGGGCTTCCTTACAGGATGGTGAATACCTGGACTCACTACTGTAAATTACTACTTCTTGCTTTGTAATTAATTAATTTACAGGGAGATAGTTTGAGACTGTATTAATACTCTACATCTCAGTCATGCATGTTGTCCACTAATTTTAGCATCTACTAATGATTTTTGCCTGCAACAATTATTATTGTATTATTGTTGCAAACTCTATTTTAACATGCTAGTTTACTTCACAGACATCTACATTTCTTCAAGAAGTTCAAAATGCAAACAGAGTAATTCTTGGAAGCATAGAATCCATCTGTTTGGCTCACAAGCCTTCAAGTCTTTGAAAAAGACCCTTGTTTTTCTAGTTTGATACTCTTTGCTAATCCAATAGGTTAAAAAAAAAAGACATCTTACCATGCCATTAATTGCATTTCTACTATTATACACTAAAGCTGAACATTTTTCCAGGTTTGAATCATTTGTATTTCCTTTTTTGATAATAATTTGTTTTTATCATTTATCCATCTAATATTTACTTGCAGGAATTTTTATATACTAAGAAATAATTATGGAATAAAGAAAGATATTATGGAAGATAACCCTATATTAGTTATCTTGCAATCATTTTCCCAGTTTTGTGTTTCCTCCTTTTTCTTTTAATTTTGTTTGAGTATTCTTTATTTATGCACAATATTTTTTGTTATTTCTTTGTAGTAGAATTTACCAACTTGTGTGTGTGTGTGATTTATTAGAAGACCCTTCCAGATTTTGTATTATTAGTCAAATCTCTCATATTTTCACATACTACTTATATTATTTCATTTTTCACATTTGTATATTTCATCTAGCTGGAATTTAATTTGGTGTAGGAACTGAGTTAGAGATCCAATGTTTTTCATATAATTGTCTACTTGTCTGAACACTATTAAACGAATAATTTACCTTTTCCCTAACCAATTTAGTATCATATACTAAATTCCCGTATGTATTTGGCTTGACTTTCTAGTCTGTAATAATGATCTAGTTATGTATATTTACCATGTTGTTTTAATTACTGTAGATTTATAATGTTTTAGTGTCTTATATGACCAATATCTCTTCTATTCTTTCTCTTTTCCAAAATTTTTCTCTTCAAGAATATGCTGGACAGGGACTTCCCTGAAAGTCCAGTGGTTAAGACTCTACACTTCCAATGCAGGGGATGCAGGTTCGATCCCTCGTCAGGGAGCTAGGATCCCACATGCCATGTGGCAGACCCCCCCCCAAAAAAAAGAATATGCTGGACAACCTGGAAGAAATGGACAAATTCTTAGAAAGGCACAACCTTCCCAGACTGAACCAGGAAGAAGCTGAAAATATGAACACACCAATCACAAATAATGACATTGAAAGTGTGATTAAAAATCTTCCAACAAACAGAAGTCCAGGACCAGATGGCTTCACAGGCAAATTCTATCAAACATTTAGAGAAGAGCTAACACCCATCCTTCTCAAACTCTTCCAAAAAGTTGCAGAGGCAGGAACACTCCCAAGCTCATTCTACAAGGCCACCATCACCCTGATACCAAAACCAGACAAAGATACCACAGAAAAAGAAAATTACAGGCCAATATCACTAATGAACATAGATGCAAAAATCTTCAACAAAACACTAGCAAATAGAATCCAACAACACAGTAAAAGGATCATACACCATGATCAAGTCGGATTTATCCCAGGGATGCAAGGATTCTTCAATATACAAAATTAATCAATGTGATACACACACCACATTAACAAATTGAAGAATAAAAACCATGTGATCATCTCAATAGATGCAGAAAAAGCTTTTGACAAAATTCAACACCCATTTATGATAAAAAACTCTCCAGAAAGTGGGCATAAGATGTAGAGAACAGACTTGAGGACACAGGGAGGGAAGGGAGAGCTGGCATGAAGTGAGAGAGTAGCACTGACATATTTACATACCAAATGTAAAATGGATGGCTAGTGGGAAGCTGCTGCATAGCACAGGGAGATCAGCTCAGTGCTTTGTGACCACCTACAGGGGTGGGATAGGGAGGGTGGGAGGGAGACGCAAGAGGGAGGGGATATGGGGTTAGATGTATATGTAGAGCTGATTCACTTTATTGTACAGCAGAAACTAACACAACATTGTAAAGAAATTACACTTCAATAAAGATATTTTTAAAAAATAAAAATTGAACATAGAAAAAAGAAAGTGGGCATAGAGTGAACATACCTCAACACAGTAAAGCCCATATATGACAGACCCACAGCTAACATCATTCTCAATGGTGAAAACCTGAAAATATTTCCTCTAAGATCAGGAACAAGACAAGGATGCCCACTCTCGCCACTTTTATTCAACATACTTTTGGAAGTCCTAGCCATGGCAAGCAGAGAAGAAAAAGAAATAAAAGGAATCCAAATTGGAAAAGAAGAAGTAAAACTGTCACTGTTTGCAGATGACATGATACTATACATAGAATATCCTAAAGATGCTACCAGAAAACTACTAGAATTCATCAATGAATCTGGTAAAGTTGCAGGATACAAAATTAATACACAGAAATCTCTTGCATTCCTATACACTAACAACAAAACATCAGAAAGAGAATTTAAGGAAACACTCCCATTTACCATTGCAACAAAAAGAATAAAATACCTAAGAATAAACCTCCTAAGGAGGCAAAAGACCTGTATGCAGAAAACTATAAGATACTGATTAAAGTAATCAAAGATGACACAAACAGATGGAGAGATATACCATGTTCTTGGATTGGAAGAATGAATATTGTGAAAATGACTATGCTACCCAAGGCAATCTACAGATTCCTTGCAATCCCTATCAAATTACCAATGGCATTTTTCACAGAATTAGAACAAAAAAATTTTACAATTTGTATGGAAACACAAAAGACCCCAAAGAGCCAAAGCAATCTTGAGAAATAAAAACAGAACTGGAGGAATCAGGCTTCCTGACTTCAGACTACACTATAAAGCTACAGTAATCAAAACAGTATGGTACTGGCACAAAAACAGAAATATAGATCAGTGGAACAGGAAAGCCCAGAGATAAACCCACACATCTATGGTCACCTAATCTATAACAAAGGAGGCAAGAATATACAATGTAGAAGACAAACTCTTCAATAAGTAGTGCTGGGAAAACTGGAAAGCTACATGTAGAAGAATGAAATTAGAACACTCCCTAACACCATACACAAAAATAAACTCAAAATGGATTAAAGACCTAAATGTAAGGCCAGGCATTATAAAACTCTTAGAGGAAAACATAGGCAGAACACTCTTCGACATAAATCACAGCAAGATCTTTTTGATCCACCTCTTAAAGTATGAAAATACAACCAAAAATAAACAAATGGGATATAATTAAACTTAAAAGCTTTTGCAGAGCAACGGAAACCATCAACAAAACAAAAAGACAACCCTCAGAATGGGAGAAAATATTTGCAAACAAAGCAACTGACAAGGGATTAATCTCCATAATATGCAAATAGCTCATGCAGCTCAATATCAAAAAAAACCAAATAACCTAATCAAAAAAATGGGTGGAGGGCTTCCCTGGTGGCACAGTGGTTGAGAGTCCACATGCCGATGCAGGGGACACAGGTTCGTGCCCTGGTCCAGGAAGATCCCACATGCCGTAGAGCGGCTGGGCCCGTGAGCCATGGCCGCTGAGCCTGCGCGTCCAGAACCTGTGCTCCACAACGGGAGAGGCCACAGCAGTGAGAGGCCCGCATACTGCAAAAAAAAAAAAAAAAAAGGTGGAAGATATAAATAGACATTTCTCCAAAGAAGACATACCAATGACCAAAAAGCACATGAAAAGATGCTCAACATCACTAATCATTAGAGAAATGCAAATCAAAACTACAATGAGGTATCACCTTACACAGGTCAGAATGGCTATCATCAAAAAATCTACAAACAATAAATGCTGGAGCAGGTGTGAAGAAAAGGGAAACCTCCTACACTGCTGGTGGGAATGTAAATTGGTAGAGCCACTATGAAGAACAGTATGGAGGTTCCTTAAAAAACTAAAAATAGAACTACCATGTGACTCAGCAATCCCATTCCTGGGCATATACCTGGAGAAAACAATAATTCGAAAAGATACATGCACCCCAATGTTCACTGCAGCACTATTTACTGTAGTCAGGACATGGAAGCAACCTAAATGTTCATCAACAGAGGAATGGATAAAGAAGATGTGATACATATATACAATGGAATATTACTCAGACATAAAAAAGAACAAAATAATGCCATTTGTAGCAACGTGGATGGACCTAGAAATTGTCATACTGAATGAAGTAAGTCAGACAGAGAAAGACAAATATCATACGATATCACTTATATATGGAATCTGAAAAAAAAAAGGATACAAATGAACTTACATACAAAACTGAAGTAGAGTCACAGTTGTAGAAAACAAACATATAATTACCAGGGGATAAGGAGGGCTATGGATAAATTGGGAGATTGGGATTGACATATACACACTACTATACATAAAATAGATAACTAATAAAAGAGAACTCTACTCAATACTCTGCAATGGCCTATATGGGAAAAGAATCTTTAAAAATAAAAGAAAAAGTGGATATATGTATTTATATAACTGACTCACTTTGCTGTACACCTGAAACTAACACAACATTGTAAGTCAACTATACTCCAATAAAAATTTTTTTAAAATAAAGAATATGCTTGTTTGCTTTTGCACAGCAAAGGAAACCATAAACAAAATGAAAAGACAACCTATAGAAAGGAAGAAAATAATTGCAAATGATGTGACCGACAAGGGATTAATCTCCAAAATATACAGACAGCTCAAACAACTCAACAACAACAAAAAAAAAAACAAATAACCTTATCCAAAAATGGGCAGAAGACCTAAATAGACATTTCTCCAAAGAAGACATACAGATGACCAATAGGCACATGAAAAGATGCTCAACATCGTTAGTTATTAGAGAAATGCAAACCAAAACTACAATGAGGTACCACCTCACACCAGTCAGAATGGCCATCATTTAAAAGTCTACAAATAACAAATGATGGAGATGATGTGGAGAAAATGGAACCCTCTTACACTGTTGATGGGAATATAAGTTGGTGCAGTCACTGTGGAAAACAGTTTGGAGGTTCCTCAGAAAACTTAAAACAGAATTACCATATGATCCAGCATTCCCACTCCTGGGCATACATCCAGACAAAACTATAATTCAAAAAGATACATGCACCCCTATATTCATAGCAGCACTATTCACAATAGGCACGACACGGAAACAAGCTAAATGTCCACCAACAGATGAATGAATAAAGAAGATGTGGTACATATATATACAGTGGAATACCACTCAGCCATAAAAAAGAATGAAATAATGCCATTTGCAGCAACATGGTTGCGACTAGAGAGTATCATACTAAGTGAAGTCAGAAGGAGAAAGACAGACAGATACACCAGAAATACATCTTCGCGTGGAACAACTCCTACGGAGCACCTACTGAACGCTGGCAGAAGACCTCAGACCTCCCAAAAGGCAAGGAACCCCCCACGTACCTGGTTAGGGCAAAAGAAAAAAATAAACAGAGACAAAAGGATAGGGACGGGTCCTGCACCAGCGGGAGGGAGCTGTGAAGGAGGAAAAGTGTCCATACACTAGGAAGCCCCTTCGCGGGCGGAGACTGCGGGTGGCGGAGTGGGGGAGCTTCGGAGCCGCGAAGGAGAGCACAGTAACAGGGGTGCGGAGGGCAAAGCGGAGAGATTCCAGCGCAGAGGATCGGGGCCGACCGGCACTCACCAGCCGAGAGGCTTGTCTGCTCGCCCGACAGGGCGGGCAGGGCTGGGAGCTGAGGCTCCGGCTTCTGTCGGAGCGCCGAGAGAGGACTGAGGTTGGCGGCGTGAACACAGCCTGCAGGGCATTAGTGCACCGCGGCTAGCCGGGAGGGAGTCCGGGGAAAAGTCTGGACCGCCGAAGAGGCAAGAGACTTTTTCTTCCCTCTTTGTTTCCTGGTGCATGAGGAGAGGGGATTAAGAACGCTGCTTAAGAGAGCTCCAGAGACAGGCGCGAGCCGCGGCTAAAAGTGCGGAGCCCAGAGACAGACATGAGACGCTAAGGCCGCTGCTGCCGCCACCAAGAAGCCTGTGTGCGAGCACAGGTCACTATCCACACCCCCCTTCTGGGGAGCCTGTGCAGCCCGCCACTGCCAGGGTCCCGGGATCCAGGGACAACTCCCCCGGGAGAACGCACAGCACGCCTCAGGCTAGCAACGTCACGCTGGCCTCTGCCGCCGCAGGCCCGCCCCGCACTCCGTGACCCTCCCTACCCCACGGCCTGAGTGAGCCAGAGCCTCTGAATCAGCGGCTCCTTTAACTCCATCCTGTCTGAGAAAAGAACAGACGCCCTCCGGCAACCTGCACGCACAGGCGGGGCCAAATCCAAAGCTGAGCCCCTGGGAGCTGTGAGAACAAAGAATAGAAAGGGAAATCTCTCCCAGCAGCCTCAGACGCAGCGGATTACAGCTCCACAATCAACTTCATGTACCCTGCATCTGTGGAATACATGAATAGACAACGAATCATCCCAAATTAAGGAGCCCTGTGGATGAAAGGCTCTTGGTGCTGCAGCCAGGGGTTAGTGCTGTGCCTCTGAGGTGGGAGAGCCAACTTCAGGACACTGGTCCACAAGAGGCCTCCCAGCTGCACATAATATCAAACGGCGAAAATCTCCCAGAGATCTCCATCTCAACGCCAGCACCCAGCTTCACTCAACGACCAGCAAGCTACAGTGCTGGACATCCTATGCCAAACAACTAGCAAGACAGGAACACAACCCCACCCATTAGCAGAGAGGCTGCCCAAAATCATAATAAGTCTACAGACACCCCAAAACACACCACCAGACGTGGACCCGCCCACCAGAAAGACAAGATCCAGCCTCATCGACCAGAACACAGGCACTAGTACCCTCCACCAGGAAGCCTACACAACCCACTGAACCAACCTTAGCCACTGGGGACAGACACAAAAAACAACAGGAACTACGAATCTTCAGCCTGCAAAAAGGAGACCTCAAACACAGTAAGATAAGCAAAATGAAAAGACAGAAAAACACACAGCAGATGCAGGAGCAAGATAAAAACCCACCAGACCTAACAAATGAAGAGGAAATAGGCAGTCTACCTGAAAAAGAATTCAGAATAATGATAGTAAAGATGATCCAAAATCTTGGAAATAGAATAGACAAAATGCAAGAATCAGTTAACAAGGACCTAGAAGAACTAAAGATGAAACAAACAATGATGAACACCACAATAAATGAAATGAAAAATACTCTAGATGGGATCAATAGCAGAATAACTGAGGCAGAAGAACGGATAAGTGACCTGGAAGATAAAATAGTGGAAATAACTACTGCAGGGCAGAATAAAGAAAAAAGAATGAAAAGAACTGAGGACAGTCTCAGAGACCTCTGGGACAACATTAAATGCACCAACATTCGAATTATAGGGGTTCCAGAAGAAGAAGAGAAAAAGAAAGGGACTGAGAAAATATTTGAAGAGATTATAGTTGAAAACTTCCCTAATATGGGAAAGGAAATAGTTAATCAAGTCCAGGAAGCACAGAGAGTCCCATACAGAATAAATCCAAGGAGAAATATGCCAAGACACATATTAATCAAACTGTCAAAAATTAAATACAAAGAAAACATATTAAAAGCAGCAAGGGAAAAACAACAAATAACACACAAGGGAATCCCCATAAGGTTAACAGCTGATCTTTCAGCAGAAACTCTGCAAGCCAGAAGGGAGTTGCAGGACATATTGAAAGTGTTGAAGGAGAAAAACCTGCAACCAAGATTACTCTACCCAGCAAGGATCTCATTCAGGTTTGATGGAGAAATTAAAACCTTTACAGACAAGCAAAAGCTGAGAGAGTTCAGCACCACCAAACCAGCATTACAACAAATGCTAAAGGAACTTCTCTAGGCAAGAAACACAAGAGAAGGAAAAGACCTACAATAACGAACCCAAAACAATTAAGAAAATGGGAATGGGAACACACATATCGATAATTACCTTAAATGTAAATGGACTAAATGCTCCCACCAAAAGACACAGATTGGCTGAATGGATACAAAAACAAGACGCATATATTTGCTGTCTACAAGAGACCCACTTCAGACCTAGAGACACATACAGACTGAAAGTAAGGGGATGGAAAAAGGTATTTCATGCAAATGGAAACCAAAAGAAAGCTGGAGTAGCAATTCTCATATCAGACAAAATAGACTTTAAAACAAAGATTATTAGAAGAGACAAAGAAGGACACTACATAATGATCAAGGGATCGATCCAAGAAGAAGATATAACAATTGTGAAGATTTATGCACCCAACATAGGAGCACCTCAATACATAAGGCAAATACTAACAGCCATAAAAGGGGAAATCGACAGTAACACATTCATAGTAGGGGACTTTAACACCCCACTGTCACCAATGGACAGATCATCCAAAATGAAAATAAATAAGGAAACACAAGCTTTAAATGATACATTAAACGAGATGGACTTAATTGATATTTATAGGACATTCCATCCAAAAACAACAGAATACACATCTTTCTCAAGTGCTCATGGAACATTCTCCAGGATAGATCATATCTTGGGTCACAAATCAAGCCTTGGTAAATTTAAGAAAACTGAAATTGTATCAAGTATCTTTTCCGACCACAACGCTATGAGACTAGATATCAATTACAGGAAAAGATCTGTAAAAAATACAAACACATGGAGGCTAAACAATACACTACTTAATAACGAAGTGATCACTGAAGAAATCAAAGAGGAAATCAAAAAATACCTAGAAACAAATGACAATGGAGACACGATGGCTCAAAATCTATGGGATGCAGCAAAAGCAGTTCTAAGAGGGAAGTTTATAGCAATACAATCCTACCTTAAGAAACAGGAAACATCTCGAATAAACAACCTAACCTTGCACCTAAAGCAATTAGAGAAAGAAGAACAAAAAAACCCCAAAGTTAGCAGAAGGAAAGAAATCATAAAAATCAGATCAGAAATAAATGAAAAAGAAATGAAGGAAACGATAGCAAAGATCAATAAAACTAAAAGCTGGTTCTTTGAAAGGATAAACAAAATTGATAAACCATTAGCCAGACTCATCAAGAAAAAAAGGGAGAAGACTCAAATCAATAGAATTAGAAATTAAAAAGGAGAAGTAACAACTGACACTGCAGAAATACAAAGGATCATGAGAGATTACTACAAGCAACTCTATGCCAATAAAATGGACAACCTGGAAGACATGGACAAATTCTTAGAAAGGCACAACCTGCCAAGACTGAATCAGGAAGAAATAGAAAATATGAACAGACCAATCACAAGCACTGAAATTGAAACTGTGATTAAAAATCTTCCAACAAGCAAAAGCCCAGGACCAGATGGCTTCACAGGCGAATTCTATCAAACATTTAGAGAAGAGCTATCACCTATCCTTCTCAAACTCTTCCAAAATATAGCAGAGGGAGGAACACTCCCAAACTCCTTCTATGAGGCCACCATCACCCTGATACCAAAACCAGACAAGGATGCCACAAAGAAAGAAAACTACAGGCCAATATCACTGATGAACATAGATGCAAAAATCCTCAACAAAATACTAGCAAACAGAATCCAACAACACATTAAACGGATCATACACCATGATCAAGATGGGTTTATCCCAGGAATGCAAGGATTCTTCAATATACGCAAATCAATCAACGTGATACACCATATTAACAAATTGAAGGCGAAAAACCATATGATCATCTCAATAGATGCAGAGAAAGCTTTTGACAAAATTCAACACCCATTTATGATAAAAACCCTGCAGAAAGTAGGCATAGAGGGAACTTTCCTCCACATAATAAAGGCCATATATGACAAACCCACAGCCAACATCGTCCTCAATGGTGAAAAACTGAAAGCATTTCCACTAAGATCAGGAACAAGACAAGGTTGCCCACTCTCACCACTCTTATTCAACATAGTTTTGGATGTTTTAGCCACAGCAATCAGAGAAGAAAAGTAAATAAAAGGAATCCAAATCGGAAAAGAAGAAGTAAAGCTGTCACTCTTTGCAGATGACATGATACTATACATAGAGAATCCTAAATATGCTACCAGAAAACTACTAGAGCTAATCAATGAATTTGGTAAAGTAGCAGGATACAAAATTAATGCACAGAAATCTCTGGCATTCCTATACACTAAGGATGAAAAATCTGAAAGTGAAATCAAGAAAACACACCCATTTACCATTGCAACAAAAAGAATAAAATATCTAGGAATAAACCTACCTAAGGAGACAAAAGACCTGTATGCAGAAAATTATAAGACACTGATGAAAGAAATTAAAGATGATACAAATAGATGGAGAGATATACCATGTTCTTGGATTGGAAGAATCAACATTGTGAAAATGACTCTACTACCCAAAGCAAACTACAGATTCAATGCAATCCCTATCAAACTACCACTGGCATTTTTCACAGAACTAGAACAAAAAATTTCACAATTTGTATGGAAACACAAAAGACCCTGAATAGCCAAAGCAATCTTGAGAACGAAAAACAGAGCTGGAGGAATCAGGCTTCCTGACTTCAGACTATACTACAAAGCTACAGTAATCAAGACAGTATGGGACTGGCACAAAAACAGAAATACAGATCATGGAACAGGATAGAAAGCCCAGAGATAAACCCACGCACATATGGTCACCTTATCTTTGACAAAGGAGGCAGGAATGTACAGTGGAGAAAGGACATCCTCTTCAATAAGTGGTGCTGGGAAAACTGGACAGCTACATTTAAAAGTATGAGATTAGATCACTCCCTAACACCATACACAAAAATAAGCTCAAAATGGATTAAAGACCTAAATGTAAGGCCAGACATTATAAAACTCTTAGAGGAAAACACAGGCAGGACACTCTATGACATAAATCACAGCAAGGTCCTTTTTGACCCACCTCCTAGAGAAATGGAAATAAAAACAAAAGTAAACAAATGGGATCTAATGAAACTTAAAAGCTTTTGCACAGCAAAGGAAACCATAAACAAGACCAAAAGACAACGCTCAGAATGGGAGAAAATATTTGCAAATGAAGCAACTGACAAAGGATCAATCTCCAAAATTTATAAGCAGCTCATGCAGCTTAATAACAAAAAAACAAACAACCCAATCCAAAAACGGGCAGAAGACCTAAATAGACATTTCTCCAAAGAAGATATACAGAGTGCCAACAAACACATGAAAGAATGCTCAACATCACTAATCATTAGAGAAATGCAAATCAAAACTACAATGAGATATCATCTCACACCAGTCAGAATGGCCATCATCAAAAAATCTAGAAACAATAAATGCTGGAGAGGGTGTGGAGAAAAGGGAACCCTCTTACACTGTTGGTGGGAATGTAAATTGATACAGCCACTGTGGAGAACAGTATGGAGGTTCCTTAAAAAACTACAAATAGAACTACCATACGACCCAGCAATCCCACTACTGGGCATATACCCTGAGAAAACCATAATTCAAAAAGAGTCATGTACCAAAATGTTCATTGCAGCCCTATTTACAATAGCCCGGAGATGGAAACAACCTAAGTGTCCATCATCGGATGAATGGATAAAGAAGATGTGGCACATATATACAATGGAATATTACTCAGCCATAAAAAGAAACGAAATTGAGCTATTTGTAATGAGGTGGATAGACCTAGAGTCTGTCATACAGAGTGAAGTAAGTCAGAAAGAGAGAGACAAATACCGTATGCTAACACATATATATGGAATTTAAGAAAAAAAAATGTCATGAAAAACCTAGGGGTGAAACAGGAATAAAGACACAGACTTACTAGAGAATGGGCTTGAGGCTATGGGGAGGGGGAAGGGTAAACAGTGACAAAGCAAGAGAGAGGCATGGACATATATACACTACCAAACGTAAGGTAGATAGCTAGTGGGAAGCAGCCGCATAGCACAGGGAGATCAGCTCGGTGCTTTGTGACCGCCTGGAGGGGTGGGATAGGGAGGGTGGGAGGGAGGGAGACGCAAGCGGGAAGAGATATGGGAACATATGTATATATATAACTGATTCATTTTGTTGTGAAGCTGAAACTAACATACCATTGTAAAGCAATTATACTCCAATAAAGATGTTAAAATGAAAAAAAAAAATAGGAAAACTGAACAAGTTAAAGAAGAACTTGAGGAAAACTGTCCCCCAGTTCTTTTTTTAAAAGTTGTTACATTGTTACACAAAACTAATTTCAAGGGAAAGATAATTTCCATTCAATGATAATAATATCATCATCATCATCATCTTTACCATCATTAGCTCAACAGAAGCCACATTTATTTAAGGCTTACAATGAACCAGGAACTGTGATAAGGGCTTTGCATATATAATCTTATTTAATCGCACAAAACCTTTTAGGGTAGATGCTTGTGTTACATTTTATAGGTGATGAAAATGATGCTTAGACAAGTTGAATAACTAGCCCAAGGTTATAAAACTGGCAGGTGAATAACCCAGAATTCAAACTGAGGTCTGTGTATATCCCCAAAGCCCAGTTTCTAAAACACAGAAAAAGATGAACACCTTCTAAATTAATTTTGTGAAACATGCATAAACCTGATAGCGATATTGATGAAGATAGTAATTAATAAAAAAGGAAAACTACAAGCCAAGCTCACTTACAAAGCCTCCAATAAGAGAAATCAAGACCAGCAGTTTAAAACGGAAGAAAGGATCATAAACAAGAATGGTTTGCTATGATTTAATCTATTACAATGCTAGATCAAGTAGTTAAGTTTATACACATTTATATAAAGCTAAAAAATGTTTGTGAAATTCATCATTTATTCCTGACTTTTGCTCATTTAAAGTGAATCAGAAATAGAAGAGTACTTCCATAATATGGTAAAGAAGTTCTACCTAAAACTAATTTCCAAATACAGTAAATAATAAAACATAGGCATCCTTCCTCTTTGTATCAGAGGCAATACAAGAAGACATCAACAAAACATTTCTAGTTGATACAATGAGAACAGAAAAAGAAAACAAGGAGATATATAAATATTGGGGGAAAATTAACATTTTCAGACTTTTCTTTCTTTGCTTTGGAAAGTGAAGAAAAAAAAGAAGGAGAAAGACAAATACCATATGATATCACTTATATGTGGAATCTAAAATATGACACAAATGAACTTATCTATGAAACAGAAATGGAATCACAGACATAGAGAACAGACTGGTGTTTGCCAAGGGGGAGGGGGTTGGGAGAGGGTTAGAGTGGCAGGAAGGGTTAGCAGATGTAAGCTTTTATATATAGGATGGATAAACAACAAGGTCCTACTATATAGCACAGGGAACTATTCAATATATTCAATATCCTATGACAAACTATAATGGAAAAGAATATTTTTTAAAAAGAATATTTTTTAAAAATATTTTTTAAATATTTTTTAAAAAAATATTTTTAAAAAACACAACATTGCAAATCAACTATACTCCGATTTTTTAAAAAAGCAAAATGTTAATAATTCAAACAAACAAACAAACAACTATATGCACCTGAGGGGCCTGGAAGGTATTAAATGGGCTTGAAAAAGTAAAAAAAAAAAAAAAAAAGAATATGCTTGTTTTCATGTGACCTTAGATTCAGTTTATATGCTTAAAAATGCGAATTTTTAAATCAGGAAAGTAACTGATTTCTGGATTAATTTAGGGAGACAACATATTTTGATAATGAGTCTTCACAAGCATTTGAAAGCTCAAACACAGCAGAACTTTCCATTGTGTAAGGCTTCTTTTGTACCCTCCTTTTTGTTGTGGCTTAATATAGCATTTTAAATGTTTTTGATACAAATCTATTTATATGATTAAATTTATTTGGGGGGTATTTTATCTGTTTTGTTACTATTACAAATGGATTGTTTTCTCCCATATCTTCTAACTGATTGCTGCTTACATATAGGTAAATGTTTATAAATAGTTAAATAGTTTGTAAGTTCTCTAAGCTTATATCACTTAATAAGGAGGAAGAGGATTTTCTTTGTTTCTATATCAATCACCAACCCACAATCCTAGAAATGAATCTAGGATCTAGGGCTACATACCAAAAGGAACCTCAGGCAATTCTCTTTTTTTCTCTTGATGAAATGAAATAGAACATTCAACACTGACTTTGGAAAAAGGAGACAGATAGATAGATAGAGAGATAGATAGATAAAGTCCTTTTTTAAAAAACGCTGCTTCAGATTAACTACACTAGCCCCAGTTAATATGAGTGAAGAAATAGTGAGAACGAAAGTGAGACTGAAAGGTAAAAAACGGAAGATTTTGCAGTGCTTGTCAAAGGTCATGACCACACTTCCACTTAGGGCGTGGGCTTTGCAGTAACCACACTGCCCTTAAAAGGAAAAAATTTTTTCTTTAATGCAACTATGCATAATTCTCAGAACTTTTCATAGTCTAATTCGAGGTAGCAAACTCATATGCCGAAGGGGGTCAGGCAGGTGACACAAATGAGTGAAGCAGTCCTGGGGATAATAAAATAGGGAAAGGTGAGGACTGGGGCAAACAGCCTACCTTGTGCTTCACTAAAGGGACAGCTTCCCCTCAACACGAATCAGTGGCCTCCGTGAGTTAATTAGGACCCATGTTGGTATATCTTCTAATTTTTTGAGAGAAGCCAGAAATCCAGATTTAACATATCAAAGTTCCCAGTTGTTAAATGCGGGCTCAAATTTTCTAAAACAAAAAAATACTGTGCAGGCTCGACATAACCCAGGCCCTCAGGCCAACCAGGCCCTCAGGCCTGCTCTCAGGCTTGCTCCTGTACCTGCAGCTGAGTGGTGACCCCAGCAGTCAGCACTCAGCACATGCCATGTGGGATCCAGCTGAGGCCATCTCTGTACTCCAGACTGAGCATTACCACCCCAGTTTGATGGGATTTGCACCGGAGACAGAAGTGGAAAATTAACCTACGATTTTTAACATTCTCTAATTATGGCAATGACGAGCTCCAGGAAACCGCCAAGTTCATAACGGCCTCCTCCCAGTGAAACAGCTGTTTGGCCCCTTTTCCTAGTAGACTGCACCTGGGGCACCTCATTGGCTTCTAACAGAATAGCAACCAAGGTCCGTGTTCTAGACTCCAGAGGAGAGGCAGAGCCTGCCCTCCACACTCAGAATGCATAGGTTGTTCCACAATTGTCACATTTTGTGAAAGAATCCTCCACAGCTAGCATGTTCTTTAAAATTAAGTAAAGAGTTTCTCTTTGAGGAACAGCATCTTTTTAAAAGAGATCTATTGATCTACAACATTGGTACACTGATTTGCAATTTTCAGTGTCTCCTGTCCTCTTCTTATCCAATCTTAAAACAACCCCATGTGGAAGATGTTGCGATAATCCTCATTTTACAGGTGAGAAAGCTGAAATCAGCATGGTTTGATGGCTCGCCCGAGCTCCACAAAATCAGTGTTTCTGTGCAGGCAGTTAGCCTTCTCTGTCTACCTTCAAATGGTTCATCAAGCAACCCCTACCACAAGCCTTTGTCCCTGTTTTGTGTGAAAATCTATGTAGGAAGAAAGAAACAAGTAGTGCGATTTCTTTCAAGCCTCAGAAAAGGCAGAAATAAACTTCACAAAATTCTAGGACAGAAGCTGAGGCAGACAAACAGAATGCAGAAAAAGAGCCAGCTAGAACCCCTGCAGTGATGAGTTCCTCAGGAAAAGTCAGGCAGGATAGTACCTGGTTAGAGAAAAACAGTCATTTGATTTGTTTGTATATTTATTCTGAATAGTTTTTCCACTCTTTATATGTATCTTTGGTAAAATGCCCCACTTTATAACATGAAGTTTTGTGTGTTTTTTTACAAACAGGAATCTATAATATTTTTATAGAGCTGGAATATGCAAGGCTAATTTTGTAGTTTATCAAAAAGCAGGTGCTCTCCAGGGAGGCAAGTGAGTCTCTGTTGCCACCTAGTGAACATTGCTTTTTTTTTTTTTTTTTTTTTTTTTTTTAGTGAACATTTCTAAATGGGAAACAGTAGAGCAGGCTCACCATGGGTGCTTGGAGCCTTCAACCACATCTCACCAATGACATCCATGTGACAGCCACTGGGAGGCCAGAGCAGTCTGGGCAAGCCAACCCATAATTAAGCATCATTTCTTATTAGAAGCATTTAAAAGATCTTGAAAAATTGCTTGCAATATTTGACACGAAGTATCACAAATTGAACAGGAGCTCTCACCAGATCTATGTGCCGTACTCCTTTTCTGCTCTCCAATATTATGTTCACATTTTCTCTGAACCAAAGTATTGCTTTGTTGACTTAAATATTCATATTCAGTGTATGGACCACGTGAGCTGACCATACTCTACGTCCAAACCTGACTTACTTGATTCTTTGGACTTCAAACCTGTGACACATGCCCTCCTTGTTCTCCAGATACAATAGCCTGTCATCCGAGCCTATCATTTCCACTTTCAAAATATTTTTATGGGCTTCCCTGGTGGCGCAGTGGTTGAGAGTCCACCTGCCGATGCTCGGGACACGGGTTCATGCCCCCGTCTGGGAGGATCCCGCATGCCGCGGAGCAGCTAGGCCCGTGAGCCATGGCCGCTGAGCCTGCGCGTCCGGAGCCTGTGCTCCGCAACGAGAGAGGCCACAACAGTAAGAGGCCCGCGTACCGCAAAAAATAATTTTTTAATTTGAAAAAATTTATTTTATTTTTTATACAGCAGGTTCTTATTGGTCATCTATTTTATACATATTAGTGTATGTATGTCAATCCCAAACTCCCCATTCATCCCACCACCACCACCACCACCACACCCCCACTTTCCCCCCTTGGTGTCCATACTTTTGTTCTCTACATCTGTGTCTCTACTTCTGCCTCAAAATATCTTTAAATTAACCCTTTCTTCCTACCGCCACATCCCATTCCTGGTCTTTATCCCTGAATTCTGGATTCTCTCATTTATTCAGCACATTTTGACTGGGCACTACTGCTGATATATTCAGCCACAGCACTGGGCACAGGGTAGAGAAATGAGGGCGGTAGCACCTGTGGACACGGGAAAGGGCGTACTGACAGAAAGTTTCAGGTGAAACTGCAGCTCAGGTCAAGAAGGATGAGGAGCTTCCCTGCTGGGCTTCCTGACATGAACTCTTTCTAGTTCAATCCACCATGCCTTCTCTTCAGCCTGACTGCTCTCCTTCATTCCTGACTCGAAGCTTTCAAGTTCCTTCCTTCATCCATTCAGGTCATGCACCGAGTCTGTATGGCTCTGTGCTCAGAGATACAGATAGGATGAGATCCAGCCCCTGGCCTTAAGAGCTCAGCAGGAAAAACACCAGCAGACCCACAATTATGGAGAGAGCCTCCTGAAGCAGGGATAACAGGTGCTCTGGGGTCTCAGAGGGGGCATGAGAAATTCTGCTAGGCAATGGAAAGAGCTGGCCTGGGGAGGTTTCCAAGAGAAGGTGACATTCACACTGGACCCTGAAAGATGAGTAGAAGTTTATCAGTTGGACGTGGGGGAAGGCTAAGCAGAGAGCATCCCAGGCAAAGGGAGCTGCAGGTGGAAAAACACAGAAGAATGAACGGAGGGCTCAGGGACAGCAGTCCCTCTGCATGGTGGAAGAGGAAGTGTACAGCTAATGTGGTAATGACCCAGATTCTGACCACACCACTGGATGTGATGGCTATATGTTCCCTCCATCATGTGGATTTATCATCCCTGAGGATGCCTGAGGCCATAACAACTAGTAATAAGGTTTCAAATGAATGAAATCCCATGCAGCCACTTCTGACTCTCATCTCACATGCCATTGCACTGCTATGGCTGGGCTTGTACAGGGCTCAACAGTCACCGTGAATCAGGCTCTGGGATCAGGGCTCATATTCACAAGTCACAGCGTGGACTGAAGGAGTATAAGTTGTAGCACTGAGGCATCTATTGCCCTAGCTGCAAGAGTGTGGGCATCTGATGGCTCAGACGAGCTTTTCTCTAAGACTTGCTCTTAGTTGAAGAGAGCAGCCTCACCCAAAGTCATGACTTCTTCCTATATGTAACCCTCATCCAGCAACAGATGCAGGGAACAAAGCCTGGGCCCCTTACCTTGATACAGAACAACTATAAAGGACCACTCTAGCTCCAGGATCTCCCATGGGATTGTCTGACCTTTGTCACATCTGTATGGCAGTTCAACTCCCTCTTCCCCATCCTGCTTCCTTCACTCCACCATAGGTGTTCATCCCAAGAACACTCTCCAAGGCACATTAATCTCTGTCCCAGAGTCAGCTTTCCAGAGAATCTTATCCATAACAGATACCCTAGGAAGCCTGGTTCCCATTAAAATAAGACCAGATGGTATTAACATAGTTTCAGAAGAACTATATCGATCTGAAGGAAGTTGGTCTGCTATGGAAACCCCATAGAGGTTCACCCAAGCTCTGTGCTGGGAGAAGAAGCCTCATCAGGGCCTTGCAAGCTCTGTTCCACCTGGAAGGATGCTTTCCTCCTGAGGAGATGGATGTGCAGGGCTGCTGAAATCTGATGCCATTAAATGAACCCACATCCTGTAACTAAATCCTCTTTCCCATTTCTTATGCTCATCAAGAGACACTGTGATTCTCATCTGCCTTTCTGTGTACCTGCAAACAGAGAGTGCCTGAATGTGCGGTCCATCTGGTAGTTACAATTTCTTATTTTCAATCATCACATTGACATTCAGGCTTGGAGTCCACCACTTGCAAACTCCGTCGGCCTGAGTGGACTGATGGGTGCTGAAAGCAGGGAAGACATATGTGCAAGCCCACAATGCAGAGTTCAAAACGTGGATGATAGTCAATTCACCATGGCAATGCTCTTCTGGTGGTCTCTCGGTGGACAGACAGTCCACTGCTTCTTATGATATCTCAGCCCAGACTTTCAAATGTCTATAGACTTAACTCAGAGGGAACACAGAAACAGTTCTGCTTTCTCAATGTAGCCCCTACTCAGACCAAACTCACTAAGAAACAGACCTCTTTTCCCTCAGATGTCAGGAGAAATGACTGGGTGGTTGGAAGAGATTTTTCATAAGCAAAGGAAACTAAAGAAATTGAGAGCTCCCCCTGGAGTAAACCATGACTAAGGCCCTCCTTTGAGGAGATACTGTTGATATATTAAAGCAAGAATTTCTATAAATAATCCTCTCGGAATAAAGGAGTTGACTGGATGATTGTTCTGCTTAACTTCTTTCTGACTTCACTTTAAAATCTCAACAGATGTGGTTTTATTTTGCCTTGTTGCAGTTGTTTCAATTGTACTTTTATTTTTCCTAATATAATTTTTATCTTTCTAAATTTATTTTGTTTTTATTCTTTGATATTGTACTGCTTTTTTGTTTCTTACTTCCCTTTTTTTTTTTTTTTTTACCATGCCGCAAAGCTTGTGGGATCTTGGTTCCCAGGCCAGAGGTTGGGCCCGAGCTCCTGTAGTGGGAGCTCCATGCCCAAACCACTGAACAAACAGTGAACCTCAGACCCCAGGGAATATCAGTTGGAGTGAGGCCTCCCAGAGGTCCTCGTCTCAGCACCAAGACCCAGCTCTATCCAACTGCCTGTAAACTCCAGTGCTGGACGTCTCAGGCCAAACAACCAGTAAGACAGGAATACAGAACCACCCATAAAAAAAAAACAGAACCAAATGAAACGAAAAAACAGCCGCATGGCACAGGGATATTGGCTCGGTGCTTTGTGACAGCCTGGAGGGGTGGGATAGGGAGGGTGGGAGGGAGGGAGACGCAAGAGGGAAGAGATATGGGAACATACGTATATGTATAACTGATTCACTTTGTTATAAAGCAGAAACTAACACACCATTGTAAAGCAATTATACCCCAATAAAGATGTTAAAAAAATAAAAAAAATAAAAAAAATAAAAAGAATTTCATCTTTCAAAAAAAAAAAAAATTATGTTACACATGAAGGGGAAAGGTAAAAACCTACAAGACCAAATAAATGAAGATGAAATAGGCAACCTACCTGGAAAAGAATTCAGAGTAATGATAGTAAAGATGATCCAAATCTCAGAAACACAATGGAGAAAATACAAGAAACATTTAACAGGGATCTATAAGAACTAAAGAGCAAACAGACCATGATGAACACAATTACTGAAATTAAAAGTACTCTAGAAGGAATCAATAACAGAATAACTGAGGAAAAAGAACGGGTAAGTGACCTGGAAGATAAAATGTTGGAACTGCCACAGACCAGAATAAAGAAAAAAGATTGAAAAGAAATGAGGACAGTCTCAGAGACTTCTGGGACAACATTAAACGCACCAACATTCAAACTATAAGGATCCCAGAAGAAGGAGAGAAAAAAGAAAGGGATTGAGAACATATCTGAAGACATTATAGTTCAAAACTTCCCTAATATGGGAAAGGAAATAGTTAATCAAGTCCAGGAAGCACAGAGAGTCCCATACAGGATAAACCCAAGAAGAAACAGGCCAAGACACATATTAATCAAACTATAAAAATTAAAAACAAAGAAAAAAATATTCAAAGCAGCAAGGGAAAAGCAACAAATAACATACAAGGGAATCCCCATAAGGTTAAAAGTTGATCTTTCAGCAGAAACTCTGCAAGCCAGAAGGAACTGGCAGGACATATCGAAAGTGATGAAAGGGAGAAACCTACAACCAAGATTACTCTACCCAGCAAGGATCTCATTCAGATTCGATAGAAAATTAAAACTTTTACAGATAAGCAAAAGTTAAGAGAATTCAGCACCACCAAACCAGCTTTACAACACATGTTAAAGGAACTTTTCTAGACCAGTAACACAAGAGAAGGAAAAGACCTACAAAAACAAACCCAAAACAATTAAGAAAATGGGAATAGGAACATACATATCAATAATTACCTTAAATGTAAATGGATTAAATGCTCCCACCAAAAGACGCAGACTGGCTGAATGGATACAAAACCAAGACCCATATATATGCTGTCTACAAGAGACCCACTTCAGACCTAGGGACACATACAGACTGAAAGTGAGGGGATGGAAAAAGATACTCCATGCAAATGGAAATCAAAAGAAAGCTGGAGCAGCAACTCTCATATCAGACAAAATAGACTTTAAAGCAAAGACTATTATAAGAGACAAAGAAGGACACTACGTAATGATCAAGGGGTCAATCCAAGAAGAAGATATAACAATTGTAAATATTTATGCACCCAACATAGAAGCACCTCAATACATAAGTCAAATGCTAAGAGACATAAAAGGGGAAATGGACAGTAACACAATAGTAGTAGGAGACTTTAACACCCCACTTTCACCAATGGACAGATCATCCAAAATGAAAATAAATAAGGAAACACAAGCTTTAAATGACACATTAAACAAGATAGGACATTCCACCCGAAAACAACAGAATACACTTTCCTCTCAAGTGCTCATGGACATTCTCCAGGATAGACCATACCCTGGGTCACAAATCAAGCCTTGGTAAATTTAATAAAACTGATATCATATCAAGTATCTTTTCCAACCACAGTGCTATGAGACTAGATATCAATTACAAGAAAAAAACTGTAAAAAATACAAACACATGGAGGCTAAACAATACACTACTAAGGAACCAAGGGATCACTAAAAAATTCAAAGAGGAAGTCAAAAAATACCTAAAAACAAATGACAATAAAAACATGACGACACAAAACCTATGGGATGCAGCAAAAGGAGCTCTAAGAGGGAAGTTTATAGCAATACAATCCTACCTCAAGAAACAAGAAACATCTCAAATAAACAACCTAACCTTACACCTAAAGCAATTAGAGAAAGAAGAGCAAAAAAACCCCAAAGTTAGCAGAAGGAAAGAAATCATAAAGATCAGATCAGAAATACATGAAAAACAAATGAAGGAAATGATAGCAAAGATCAATAAAACTAAAAGCTGGTTCTTTGAGAAGGTAAACAAAATTGATAAACCATTAGCCAGACTCATCAAGAAAAACAGGGAGAAGACTCAAATCAATAGAATTAGAAATTAAAAAGGAGAAGTAACACTGCAGAAATACAAAGGATCATGAGAGATTACTACAAGCAACTCTATGCCAATAAAATGGACAACCTGGAAGAAATGGACAAATTCTTAGAAAAGCACAACCTTCCTAGACTGAACCAGGAAGAAATAGAAAATATAAACAGACCAATCACAAGCACTGAAATTGAAACTGTGATTAAAAGTCTTCCAACAACAACAACAAAAAGCCTAGGACCAGATGGCTTCACAGGCAAATTCTATCAAACATTTACAGAAGAGCTAACACATATCCTTCTCAAACTCTTCCAAAATATAGCAGAGGGAGGAACACTCCCAAACTCATTCTACAAGGCCACCATCACCCTGATACCAAAGGCAGACAAAGATGTCACAAAGAAAGAAAACTACAGGCCAATATCACTGATGAACATAGATGCAAAAACCCTCAACAAAATACTAGCAAACAGAATCCAACAGCACATTAAAAGGATCATACACCATGATCAAGATGGGTTTATCCCAGGAATGCAAGGATTCTTCAATATATGCAAATCAATCAATGTGATACACCATATTAACAAATTGAAGGAGAAAAACAATATGATAATCTCAAAAGACGCAGAAAAACCTTTTGACAAAATTCAACACCCATTTATGATAAAACACTCTCCAGAAAGTAGGCATAGAAGGAACTTACCTCAACATAATAAAGGCCATATATGACAAACCCACAGCCAACATCGCTCTCAATGGTGAAAAACTGAAACCATTTCCTCTAAGATTAGGAACAGGACAAGGTTGCCCAGTCTCACCACTATTATTCAACATAGTTTTGGAAGTTTTAGCTTCATCAATCAGAGAAGAAAAAAAATAAAAGGAATCCAAATCAGAAAAGAAGAAGTAAAACTGTCACTGTTTGCAGATGACATGATACTATACATAGAGAATCCTAAACATGCTACCAGAAAACTACCAGAGCTAATCAATGAATTTGGTAAAGTAGCAGGATACAAAATTAATGCACAGAAATCTCTTGCATGCCTATACACTAATGATGAAAAATCTGAAAGAGAAATTAAGGAAACACTCCAATTTACCACTGCAACAGAAAGAATAAAATACCTAGGAATAAAGCTACCTAAGGAGACAAAAGATTTGTATGCAGAAAACTATAAGACACCGATGAAAGAAATTAAAGATGATACAAACAGGTGGAAAGATATACCATGTTCTTGGATTGGAAGAATCAACATTGTGAAAATGACTCTACTACCCAAAGCAATCTACAGATTCAATGCAATCCCTTTCAAACTACCAATGGCATTTTTCACAGAACTAGAAGAGAAAATTTCACAATTTGTATGGAAACACAAAAGACCCCAAATAGCTAAAGCAACCTGGAAAAAGAAAACCGGAGCTGGAGGAATCAGGTTCCCAGACTTCAGACTATACTACAAAGCTACAGTAATCAAGACAGTATGTACTGGCACAAAAACAGAAATACAGATCAATGGAACAGGATAGAAAGCCCAGAGATAAACCCACACACATATGGTCACCTTAGGAGGCAAGAGTATACAATGGAGAAAGGACAGCCTCTTCAATAAGTGGTGTTGGGAAATCTGGACAGCTACATGTAAAAGAAAGATATTAGAACACTCCCTAACACCATACACAAAAATAAACTCAAAATGGATTAAACACCCAATGTAAGGTCAGACACTGTAAAACTCTTAGAGGAAAACATAGGCAGAACACTGTATGACATATATCACAGCAAGATCCTTTTTGACCCACCTCCTAGAGAAATGGAAATAAAAACAAAAATAAACAAATGGGACCCAATGAAACTTCAAAGCTTTTGCACAGCAAAGGAAACCATAAAAAAGATGAAAAGACAACCCTCAGAACAGGAGAAAATATCTGCAAACAAAGCAACTGACAAAGGATTAATCTCCAAAATTTACAAGCAGCTCATGCAGCTCAATGTCAAAAAAAACAAACAACCCAATCCAAAAACGGGCAGAAGACCTAAATAGACATTTCTCCAAAGAAGATATACAGATTGCCAACAAACACATGAAAGGATGCTCAACATCACTAATCATTAGAGAAATGCAAATCAAAACTGCAATGAGGTATCACCTCACACCAGTCAGAATGGCCATCATCAAAAAGTCTACAAACAATAAATGCTGGAGAGGTTGTGGAGAAAAGGGAACCCTCTTGCACTGTTGGTGGGAATGTAAATTGATATGGCCACTATGGAGAACAGTATGGAGGTTCCTTAAAAGACTAAAAATAACTACCATATGACTCAGCAATCCCACTGCTAGGCATATACCCTGAGAAAACCATAATTCAAAAAGAGTCATGGGGACTTCCCTGTTGGCACAGTGGTTAAGAATCCACCTGCCAATGCAAGGGACATGGGTTTGAGCCCTGGTCCGGGAAGATCCCACATGCCGCGAAACAACTAAGCCTGTGCACCACAATTACAGAGCCTGTGCTCTAGAGCCCACGTGCCACAAATACTGAAGCCCGCATGCCTCGAACCTGTGCTCCGCAACGAGAAGCCACTGCAGTGAGAAGCCACCACAATGAGAAGCCTGTGCACCGCAAAGAAGAGTAGCCCCTGCTCACTGCAATGAAAACCCAATGCAGCCATAAATAAATAAATTTATAAAAGAAAAGAAGAAGAGTCATGTACCACAATGTTCATTGTAGCTCTATTTATAACAGCCAGTACATGGAAGCAACCTAAGTGTCCATCGACAGATGAATGGATAAAGAAGATGTGGCACATATATACAATGAGGTATCACTCAGCCATAAAAAGAAAAGAAACTGAGTTATTTGTAGCGAGGTGGATGGACCTAGAGTCTGTCATACAGAATAAAGTAATCAGAAAGAGAAAAACAAATACCGTATGCTAACACATATATATGGAATCTAAAAAAAAAAAAAAAAAAGGTTCTGATGAACATAAGGGCAGGACAGGAATAAAGACACAGATGTAGAGAATGGACTTGAGGACACAGGGAGGGGGAAGGGTAAGCTGGGACAAAATGAGAGAGTAGCATTGACATATATTCACTACCAAATGTAAAATAGATAGCTAGCAGGAAGCAGCTGCATAGCACAGGGAGATCAGCTCAGTGCTTTGTGACCACCTAGAGGGGTGGGATAGGGAGGGTGGGAGGGAGATGCAAGAGGGAGGGGATATGGGGATATATGTATATGTATAGCTGAATCACTTAGTTATAAAGCAGAAATTAACACACCATTGTAAAGCAATTACACTCCAATAAATATGTTAAAAATAAAAAAACTCAACAGAAAATGATGATATTATAAGTAAACAGCCAGTCAAAATCGTATCTGCCCAACCTGCTTGATGCCATGAAAAACATCCACTCAGCTTCCAGTCCCCAAGAGCAGGAAGCCAGGTGATTACCTTCCAGATCCTGTCTCTGAAAAACAGAATTCTGGATGGACATTTCCTGTCTCTCACCGTCTGGTGTTTCTTTGTGGGGAGAGGGGTATTCTCCAAGTATCTGCTTTTGAAAACTGACTTCAAAATGGAATTTAGGAAATCACTCTCATCTCTACACCACCTCTATCTCCTCCCTAATCTCTCTCCTCAACACCGCATTACATCCTGCTCCTATATGGCGTGTGGGTCCCCAGAAGTCTACTGCAGGAGAACATGTACGACCTCTGGTCATTTGGTCAGTTGAGGTGACTTTCTCCTGGACAGGTGTCTGTGTCAGCTGGACCTGGTGACATGACGGTAGAGGTGCCGGCAAGGCCTGACTCAGAGTGGCAGTGCTGATGGAGAGCTCCAACTATCTCCCCAAGGCCCTCTCTTGCTCCTTAGGCAAAGGAGGCTCAGGGAGTGTTGTGAGCAGAGCCCAGAACTGATTCCTAGACCAGGGCCCCTTCCACCAGGACATTTGCTGAGCTGTTTCACTTATGCACTAATCAATCACACATTTAGACAACTACTTAGTCCACAAATGTTCAATAAGCCTCTACCGTGGGAAAGCACAGAGCTGGGGTCAATAAAAGGAGCAGGAAGAAGTGCTGGTGCTGAATTCATTTATTAGTTCCAACAGTTTTTTTAATGTGTGGAATCTTCAGGATTTTCTACATATAGTTCATGTCATCTGTGAACAGAGATCATTTTACTAATTCGTTTCCAATTTGGATGCACTTTATTTCTTTTTCTTGCCTAATTGCTCTAGCTAGGAGTAGGGAGGGCTTTTTAAAGGCTCTGCCTGTGGCCCTACAAGGCCGTTTTCCTTCCTTCCCCAAATCCCCAGTATGCTAAACTAATTCTTTTGGCTTAACTGACTTGCACACGTCACAGCTAATATTTGGTTAAGGAAGGAATTAGTCTGAGAACTATCCGACCACAGATCAATCAGGCTTTTTCCACTTTCTCTTGAGCTAAGTGATCTATCATTATTAAAATGACATCATTAAATTGAACAGGTAACACCCATTGACACCTCAACATAGATTCCTTTAGAAAAGGGAGTTCCAAGATTAGGTCAATATTGACTCTGGGGGAGCAGAGAAAGATTTAGAATTGGATCCAGGAGGGAATGGGGCCTCTGGAGAGCAAAGAAAAGGCAGTGGAGGCCCTTAGGTAAGGGGTGGAGGAAAAAGGAGTAGAGTTGATGGGGGGCTATGTACACTATGATTGAGGTGGCTACCTGTTTCCCATACTCCCATCCATGGGGTATCACCAGCATGATTTTTGCTATTTTCTAGGACCACTTGTACTATTATTGACTCTGTTTTTCTAAAAATAAATAGTTTTTCAAAGGAAATTTTATATCTCTACTCAAAATCCCTACCAGAATCATTTGCCATAAATAGAATGTAACTGTAGAAAATACATACAATGAAAACAATATCATATTGTTAAATTCTAACTAAACAGTCGTCTGCCAAAGGATGCCAGCCTGGGGCTTATTTTCTCAGTTAAATAGAATAGCATGAGTTAGGGAGGCGTGGAAAACATTACCACCATGCTAAATTTCTCCTTGAAACAATTAGAAAAATGAGGAAACAATTAAAATGGGAATAACTTTCTCACCCTCTAATTCAAAGTTATTTTATGTTGGGGTGCTGTCCTATCTAAAATTACCTCCCACACCTCCAATGGAACATATGCTTAAATAAAGAAATTCTGAGGTGGAGAATCAGATCTGCCTTCTTTTTGTGAAAAGAGCCCAAAGCTCCCTGCCAGAGAAGACTTGAGAAATGAGGGTTATGGCTGGGAAGGGAATTTGGAGCATTTCTAGGGAGGTAACAGCGTGGAAGTTCACTAGAGGCAGTAGGGAATGAAGGCTGAGCAACACAAACATCTCTCATCCCCACAGTTAGCTTTCCTCGCAGAATCTGTGGGGAAAGCAAAAGCCATTTAAAGGCTAGAGACAAGAAAGGGAGCTAGCAAGGTCTGCTATGGCTTCAGTTCTCTGTTTACACTCCTTTTCATCCTCTTCTCCCTTCTTCTCCCTTCTCTCTCCCTCTCTCCCTCTCTCTCCCTCCCTCCCTCTCTCTCTCTCTCTCTCTCTCTCTCCCCCCACCCACTACCACCACTCACTCCAGTCTACTTTAGCTCACCTTATACATGTAGGAAAAGATGGAGGGAGGCATGCCAAAATGCCATAGGTGTATACTTGAGGGTTGAGAGTGGAAGGAGCAGGGCTTGCTTGACAGGGACCTTATTTCATGTACAAACTTTTATATGATTTAAAATTTTCAACAAATATGTACCAACTCAGTTAAAAACATTTTCATGTCTTGAATAACAACAACCAAAAAGAATGACTCAACAAGCACTATGGTAACTGTGTTTCTGCCTAATGGGAGATCTGTTTTCTGTTTAGACTCAATATGAAAGTTACTCTTTTCACCAAAGAAATTAAGTATAACGTCCCACCACCACCACACTGGCAGCAGAATATGGAGTGTTCAAATTAGAGAGGTGTAGGAGCAAGACTACTGCATAATCAATTTTTTTAAAAGCTATTGAGTACTTTAATAAATAGCAAGTAGCAAGCAGTTAGCAAAAAGCATACTGAAAGATTTAATTTCTTTTAAATACCAATGATGCAGGATGCATATAAAAAGAAATTTAGCAAGTAAAAGCAAATCATTTTCTACAATGCCTTTGAAAGTAGTTTCTACCATTATTTTCTACATTCACTCCTTGCTGCTTTTACATGGTATTTAACAAAATTTTAAATTGTTTTAATTATTTGTCATTTATTTTTAGCCTCTCCCTCTCCCCATAGAATATAAGTCCACAGGAGTGGGAACCATATCTGTCAATTACAGTCTCTGGCAAATGATAGGTGCTTAATTAATTTGTTGGATGAATGAAAACAATGATAAAGATCTTTAAATAAGAAAATAACAATCTCAGAACAACTTACTGTTGGATAAAAATAGAGTAGAAAACTCCTTAGAGATCAAAAAACCTGCACGATATAAGAAGAGAAAATTGGCAGATTGTAGAGAGAATACTTGGCTAAGGGTTTTCATCAGTTTTTTAGTGAAGAGAAATTGCAAATTACTACCTTAGTTTTACTGCCTAAAACAATATCTAAAACTTATAAATTGGAGTGTGTGTGTGTGTGTGTGTGTGTGTGTGTGTATACTCAAGTTAACTATGGTATAAACTCTACAGATTTCTCCAATTCATAATGCAAGTTTGGTGTTTGGAAAGAGCATGCGTTTGTGGCCAGACCAATGTGGGTGTGAATTCCAGCCCCAACACTATAGAGGAGTGTGTGTGTGTTCCTGATTCAAACAAACTGTGAGGAAATATTTACAAAACAATTGGGGAAATTTGAACACCAGTAGAAAGTGAATGATGTTAGGCCATTGTTCACTTGGATAGGTGGTACTAACAGCATTGTGGTTACATTTATAAAGGGTCCTCATCTATGGAGATGTGTATTGTGGATGGAGTGGTATAATGTCTGGGATTTGCTTTAGAATAATCAGAGTTGAGGCTGGCTAGGAGAATGGATAAAACAAGATTGACTGTGAATTGGTGATTGCTGAAGCTGCTGTTGGCTGCACAGGACTTCACCATTCTATTCCCTTTATTTTTGTATAAATTTGAAATATTTTCATAATCAAAAGTTTAAAAACAACCCAATACACATGTACAGGTTAGAATAACACACTAGTTCCGTGACTCTGGGTAAGTTTCAAACCTTTTCTGAGTCTTAGTTTCCTCATCTGTAAAATTGGATTATGGGGTTGGTCAAAGAAGTTTGTTCGGTTTTTTCCATAAGATGGATCTAGTAATGCTTAGTTGTCTTTAACTTCATTCAAAACAATTTTGTTAGATTGTACTGTAACACCTGTCACATCAGCGTGAATTTAAAAAAAAAACTTATCGGGCTTCCCTGGTGGCGCAGTGGTTGAGAGTCTGCCTGCCAACGCAGGGGACAAGGGTTCGAGCCCTGTTCTGGGAAGATCCCACATGCCGCGGAGCAACTAGGTCCGTGAGCCACAATTAATGAGCCTGTGCATCTGGAGCCTATGCTCCGCAGCAGGAGAGGCCACGATAGTGAGAGGCCCGCGCAGCGTGATGAGGAGTGGCCCCCACTTGCCGCAACTAGAGAAAGCCCTTGCACAGAAACGAAGACCCAACACAGACATAAATAAATAAATAAATAAAATTTTTAAAAACTTATCAAAATTGGTGAATTTTAGGGCTTCCCTGGTATCACAGTGGTTAAGAATCCACCTGCCAATGCAGGGGTCACGGGTTCGAGCCCTGGTCCGGGAAGTTCCCACATGCCGCGGAGCAATTAAGCCTGTGCGCCACAACTACTGAGCCTGCGCTCTAGAGCCTGCAAGCCACAACTACTGAGCCTGCGCTCTAGAGCCTGCAAGCCACAACTACTGAAGCCCGCATGCCTAGAGCCCATGTTCCGCAACAAGAGAAGCCACTGCAATGAGAAGCCCACGCACCACAACGAAGAGTAGCCCCCACTCGCCACGCCACAACTAGAGAAAGCCTGCATGCAGCAATGAAAACCCAACGTAGCCAAAAATTTAAAAATTAATTTTTTAAAAACAATTGGTGAATTTTTGTGTAGCCATTTTCATATTGCAGATGGAAGAAAAAAGTAATGTTTTTAGCATAGTATGCTTTATTATTTCAAGAAAGGTCAAAATGCAACTGAAACACACAAAAAGATTTATGCAGTGTATGGAGAAGGTGCTGTGACTGATCGAATGTGTCAAAGTGGTTTGCGAAGTTTCGTGCTGGAGATTTCTTGCTGGACAATGCTCCACAGTCAGGTAGATCAACTGAAGTTGATAGTGATCAAATGGAGACATTAACTAAGAACAATCAACGTTATACCACGCGGAATATAGCTGACATATTCAAAATACCCAAATCAAGCGCTGAAAATCATTTGCACCAGCTTGGTTATGTTAATCGTTTTAATGTTTGGGTTCCACGTAAGCTAAGTGAAAAAACCTTCTTAACCAAATTTCTGCATGTGATTCTCTACTGAAACATAACGAAAACGTTCCATTTTTAAAACAAATTGTAACAAGTGATGAAAAGTGGATACTGTACAATAATGTGGAATAGAAGAGATCATGGGGCAAGCGAAATGAACCACCACCAACCACACCAAAGGCCAGTCTTCATCCAAAGAAGGTGATGTTATGTATATGGTGGGATTGGAAGGGAGTCCTCTATTATGAGCTCCTTCCAGAAAACAAAACGATTAATTCCAACAAGTACTGCTCCCAATAAGACCAACTGAAAGCAGCATTCGATGAAAATCATCCAGAATTAGTCAACAGAAAACACATAATCTTCCATCAGGATTATGCAAGACCGCATGTTTCTTTGATGACAGGGCAAAAACTGTTTCAGCTTGTCTAGGAAGTTCTGATTCATCCGCCGTATTCACCAGACAGTGCACCTTCAGATTTCTATTTATTTTGGTCTTTACAAAATTCTCTTAATGGAAAAAATTTCAATTCCCTGGAAGACTGTAAAAGGCACCTGGAACAGTTTTTTACTCAAAAAGATAAAAAGTTTTGGGAAGATGGAATCATGAAGTTGACTAAAAATGGCAGAAGGTAGTGGAACAAAGTGGTGAATACGTTGTTCAACAAAGTTCTTGGTGAAAATGAAAAATGTGTCTTTTATTTTTACTTTAAAACCAAACGAACTTTTTGGCCGACCCAGTAATAATACTTATGTCATAGATAGCTATGAGGTTTAAATAATGTAATACATATATCAAACATAACAGTGACTGGCACATAGGGCTCATAAATATTAGCTGTTGTTGACATTAATATTATTAGGGAGGGAGAGAGCACAAAATCTGGATACATATGTAGCAAAAGGTCAATCGAGGCACAGGGATTATGGGTGATTTTAATGTTCTTTTTTTTGTTTGTTTAAATAACTAATATTTTTAACAGTGAATATGGATTATTTGTATAATAAAAATTAAGCTTGAATGCTGCCTCAAATCCTTTCATGAATGAAATGGAACTACCTAATGAAAGTTTAATGAAATTGAATTAATCATTAATTGAAAATTGTCAAGGATCAAGGGAAGAAGTCACAGGAAGGAAGGTGGGGCCAGGTCCAGGGGAGTGGACAAAGCTGGAAGTGACAGCGAGCCCTCTGGAGAGGAAAGAGGCCTCCAAAAGCTCTCCAAGGATAGCCTGCCCCGCACAGCAGTCCTTTCTGCTTAGTTGTTCTTTTCCTCCACTATAAAAATTGGGTCCTTGCCTTTTTACTGTCAATATATTTTCTCCTTAGAAGAAAGCAGCCTTCAAACAAACTCAATTATCACTCTCCCAAGGACAACTCTCAAACCCACATCACCAATTCTCACTGTCTCTGAGCTGCCTGCCAAGCAATTTCAACTTGGTATGCTCATTTTCACCTTAAATCTCAATATTTCTATAATGGCACAAATCCTGTTCTACTCCCACAATATGACACTTATTATGACACTTAGTACTGCCTTTCCAATTCCACTAGGACTCCAGTCTCCAGAGGAAAAACCTCCCTCTCTGCCCTCACAATTGATTCTATTTGACAACATCATAGTAGCCGATTATGTGCCAGGCACTAGGGTTAGAAAGATGAAAATATGTGGATTCTGCTCTCAGGAGTCAGTGCTTATGCCAGTGTCCCTGTCTGGAGTGTCCTTTGATCATTTTTCACTCCGTAAACTCCTATTCACCCTTCAGTGCCCACTCAAATGTTACCTCTTTTGTGACATCTTTCTGACTTCTTCCTCTGAGGTCTCAGTTTGGCACCTGTTGCCTTGTATCATGATTACTTGTTGTGGAAGAGGCTGAGAATTGTCTTCAAATATTTAGTATCTCCCCTTCTCTCATAGCAATAGATTCCCTAAGTTTTAGCCCAAGAAGTGACCTCCCAGAATAAAGACTGCATTTTGCATCCTCCCTTGCAGTTAGTTGTGGCCACATGACAAAATTCTACACAATGGGATGTGAAAGAAAGTGAGGCAGACAACTTCCAGGGAGAAACTTTGAAAGGAGGGATTATGGTCTTCTTTCCCACTCCCTCCATCCTTCTGATTGGAGCAGAGATGGACTGTAAGCCCTCTTGGTTCAGGCAGGTAAGGGCAACACCTGATGAAGCAAAGCCACCACACCAAACCTGGGATGCCTACCTCCAGCCTATCAAGTAAAAGAGAAGTAAACCATTTTATTTAAGCCACTGTTATTCCATGTCTCTGAAATAGGCAAGTAAACCTATTTCTTAAATAATATACTTGCCTACTTCTGACCCCCCCCGCCAAAGTTGTATAATTCTTGACGGTATTACACACATGTAATTGAAGTCTCAAAACAACAGGAAGAAAAGCATGAGGCAGAAGGAATATTTGAAGACATAATGGCTGAGAATTTTCCAAAACTGATGAAAAACCCCAAGCCACAGATTTAAGAAGATGTATGAACTACGTACATCTATACAAGCAGAGTAAATACAAAGGAAACCATACCTACCATGCCATATTTTTTAAACTGGTAAAAATAAAGACAAAGAGAAAAATCTTGAAGGCAGTCAGAAAAAAAGACACCTTTATTTGCCCAGTGCTTGGAACAGATCAAGCTCCTGAAAAATATTTGCTGAATGAATGAATGATGACTTGGGTGAGTGTTTGATTGACTCAGATCACGTTGTTGCCCAGCATGTTGTGGCAGAAACACTGGAATGGGTATCAGGAGACCCGAGTTCTAATTCCAGCTCTGTCTTAATTAGCAATACGAAACTAGACAACCATTTACTTCCTCCAGACTTCTGTTTCCTTGCTACAAAATGAAAAAGCCAGATTTCTGACTCTGATAATGGCAGAGTAGCTTGTGGCAGACCAACCCTCCCACTGAGAACATCTCAAAACCTAGACAAGATATAAAAGGCAAAAAAAGTTTAATAGTATTGGAGAGAAACCCTGGCAGCCAGTACTTGAGGAGACAGGATCTCAGAGAGAAGGGAACCGAATGAAGTGAGTTCAACAATCTGCCAGCACTTTGCCCCACAATGTTCTTTCTGATTCATCAGTAGTTCAGGATGAGTGAATAAAAACTCCAGCAGAAAAAAGATCCTAAGAGTTTGGGAAGCTAACCTTAGCTCTCAGCAGCTGCACAGGGTTGAGGAGACAAAAACATGTCCCTTGTCCTGGAAGCTATAAAAGTTCTAATTTAAAATAAAATCTAGTAAGTCATGGATGTGTGTTAAGATCTCTGAGGTAACCACTAAAAGAAGAGTAAAAGAATTATAATAAGCTAGTAGAAGAGGAAATTCAATGATAAATATATTTCATTTATCCATAATCCATGGAGACAGAATGCACATTTGTGGTTACCAGGGACAAGGATGGGAGGGGGAAATGGGGAGCAACTGCTTAATGGGTGCAGGGTTTCCTTTCCGGGTGATGAGAATATTTTGGAACTAGATAGAGGTGGTAGTTGTGCAACACTGTGAATGTATTACATGCCACTGTGTTGTCCACTTTAAAATTGTTAAATTTTATGTTATATGAATTTCACTTCAATAAAAATTTTAAAATTTCAATAAAAATGACAAAAATGTGTAAAATACTTGATTTATACAAAAGAAGGCAAGGAAAAAAATTTAAAAAGGAATACAGAACAGGTGAGACAAAAGAAAATAAGAAAAGTAAGATGATAAAATTTAACTCAATGTATCAATAACTACATCAAATGTAAATGGTCCTAATATATTGATCAAAAGACAGAAATTATCATAAAACTCAACTATACTGCTTATAAAAAACACACTTTAAATATTAGAATACAGGAAGGTGAACTGAAGGAAGAAGATATACCATATAAGCATAAACCTGAGGAAAACAGTGGAGCTGACTAATACCAGACAAAGCAGACTCTGAGGCAAGAAGCATTACTAAAGATAAAGAGGAACAACTCATAATTAAAAAACTCAGTCCACCAGGAAGCAACAGCAATTCTAAATTCAACTGTACCTCATAGCACGACTTCAAAAATATGAAGCAAAACTTGACAGAATTAAAGACAAATAGGCACTCCAAAAGTCATAATGGAAGATTTAATATGCCTCTCAGTAACTGACAGAACAAGCGGGGGGAAAAAAAATGACAAAAATATCCAAGATTTGAACACCACAATATACAGACTTGATCTTATTAACTCATAAAGAATGTTGTACCCAACAACTGTAGGATACACACTTTTCTCCATGTGTACCAAAATTTTACATATACCAAAACTGATCATTCTCAGGGCCATAAAGCAAGTCTCAACACAATTCAAAGGACTGAATCCCACAAAGCATGGTCTCTGACAACAGTAGAATTAAGCTAGAATCAATAACAAAAAGATAACAAGAAAATCCCTAACTGTTTGGAAACTGAGCAACACACTTCTAAAATGAGGAGACCAGAACACATGCTCTCCAGGGTCCCTTCAAGGTCTGACAGTCTCTGAGTTTGAGTGCCTCATTTGCCAGCTTTCCACTTCACGCCAAGCAGTGCAGGCCACAGCAAATTTTCCTCATGTGTTTGGAGGCTAATGGGATTGCCAGCTTTTGCTCCATTCTCTTTGCGCGTGCGAGAGAGAGAGAGAGAGACAGAGACAGAGACAGAGACAGAGACAGAGAGAGACAGAGAGAGAGACAGAGAGAGAGAGACAGAGAGACAGAGAGACAGAGAGACAGAGAGAGACAGAGAGAGACAGAGAGAGACAGAGAGAGACAGAGAGATTGATTCCCTGGGCAAAGTGAGACAATCTCCTATTTGCTCTCCTTCCTCCCTCTGCCTCCTGGGGTTCTGCAGGAGACATTTATGTTCCCCAATGACCATTTTTCCCAACTAGAGGATATACCTTCCAGATTCCCATGAGGCTCTCCCAGTCTAATGACAGTAGCCACTCCATTTCCAAGGCTGCTCACCGGAGGGGCAGCATCAGCCACAAAGAAAGTGATGCCTGGTCTACGTACAGACTCCTCAGACAGAAGCCAGGGAGACTGACAGACCAACAGCTTGGAGACATCATTCTGCCCTGAACTCTCAGAGCTGGGCCACTTGTAGCCACCTTATTTGGGCTCCTGAAGGTGGCTGAAAGCAAGTCAGATAAACCTAGCATCCCTTGATTGGAGGAGTAAGTCAGGCCTGGTGTAGACCAATACCCAAACGGCCAAGAGCTCTCTTCAGTTATCCTGTCCAGACTTGCCATGTGCTTATTTGTTGGGAAAGATTGAATACTCCTTTACACTAGGGTAAACATGATTGATAACCTTTAACAGGCATCCAAACCTCATTCGCTCAACATACTTTTATTAAGCTCCTACAACATGACAGGTACTCTGCTAGACACTAGTGTTACAAAGAGGAATCAAATGGATTCGTAAGTAAGAGAATTAAGCTCTAAAGTGTTGGTGAGAGTGTTTTCAGGAATATCCATGGGGACTATCCCATGGATGAGTCTAAAGTCCAGCATCTTCCTGAAATCAGAACCTGAGCCATAGCCAATCCTGGAGCCTAGAATGGTACAGGTCTTATTGCTCCACAGTAAAAGCCAAGAGTGGCCTTCCCCCAACACCAATCTCAGCACCAGTGCTCCTGCATCATACATTACTGGATTCAGAAATTTTTGGAGATGGTGACAAAGTAAACATATGGATATGGGGCACATAAACTTGTTTACAGCAGACAAAGCCACTATTACCCACAACCTTGTATTATTGGTATTGTAGCAGAGCCTCCTGGTCCCAGGGGTTGTACTGAGGCACTGAGAGGACTCACATGTCATGCTCAGGCAGCACTGTACTTGTATTTTCACAAATGGACAAAAAGAGCAGAAGATATGTTCCTGTGGGAGAATGGGAAGGAGCGCTGGTGCTTTGAGTGATGGCTATACGGACCGGTGTAGGGAGAGGGTGTAGCTGAGCCCAGATGGCCTAGCTGAGATAGGCAGTGAGCGCCCATCAGCCCTCCCTGGAGGTCTGCTGGGCCAGCTCTGGGCTTCCCTGCCGGCAGCTGTGATGTCTGGTGCACCTCACTCAGCTACCCCTCAGTAGCTCTCTACCCTAACTCCTGCCTCCCAGTGCACCTGTGACTCTGTGCGAGACAGGGGCCTGCACAGATCACTGTCAGCTTACCTCCTGAGTTCTGGAGCCAGGCCACCCTCAAGGCCACAGAGCTGACCCACAGTCCCATGTCCAGGTAAAGTGACTGGCAGACAGCTGAGAGCAGGTCCCATGGGCATCACAGAATCAAAGTAGAAGAGGTCATTCAGCTAATCCCTCATGGCTGGGTGAGGAAGCAGGTACAGAGGTCTCCTGCCTCCCCAGACCTAGAATAAATCCTTCCTCCATTTCTTGCCTGTCCTCCACCTAGCAGGTTCCTGTGGAGCTGTGAGAAAACACACACACACACGCAGGTAGACCCACACATGTGCGCGCACACACACACACACACATATCAGGTGCAGAGCTGAGCCCTGACCCGTGGCTGGTGGTTCTGGGTGTCACCCATTTGACAGTACTCACTTCCTATTTGGCTTCCCTGAGGCTTGGAATGGACACAGAGGGGTCACAAACAACCTCTCCTGCAGGGTGGGGGCAGAGGCTCCCAGAGAGACCTGCAGCTAGTCCACACAGGCAGGGGGAGGTCACCAGGCTCCTTCCCAGTGCCCTCCAGTCCCTGTGGAGTCCCTCAACACTATTTCCCAATCTGACAAATGTGAACCAAACCTGGCTTCTCAGTGACAACACCCACTCCTAGCATAAAGGGTGAGTGACAACATTCTAAAACAGAAAAAAGAAGATGCATGCCTCCCTCTATGAGAAGAAATCCTTTGGGGCCAGCCAAAGGGGAAAGAAATGAACATTTACCATGCACTTGCCATGCATTTTCACATATGGTCTCAGCAACCATCGGAGGAGGATTATAGTTTCCAGTTTTACACAAAGGGAAACTGAGGCCCACAAATGCTAGTTATGCAATTTGCCCAAAGTCACAGCACTACTGAGTGGTGGGATAGCATTCAAACTCAGGTCTCCTTAATGGGCAAGGAAAAAAGCCTCGAAGGCCAAGGTGGTGATTTGAGAAAGAAACAGTATGCGGAAAGGGCAGAGCTGAGTATAAAAGCAAAACACGTGCATTTGAGTTTATTTTTAAAAGCCCAAATTTCTAAAAGAAAGGAATTTATATATGGGATATGTTACATTTCTGGTAGATTTTCAAAAAAGAATAGACCCTTCCCCCCTGAGCGAATTTATATCCAGTCTGAGTCCAAAGACTTGAGCCATGTAACCTTGGATGAGCCACTTAATCCTTTGGAGAGAGGCAGATTGGAGACAGCCCAGAAATGAGCTGGCAGAAGGAGGAAACTGAAGGCTGCTGATGTGAATGACAAATGCTAGAAATGTGGATGTGGAAGGGCAGAGAGAAACAGACATCTGGGAAGCGGGATGAGGGCTGATGGCAGTGGGCAAGCAGAGAGAGCATGTCTGAGGCCAACCATCTGAGGGCCTACAGACAGGGGAGGGCACTCAACTATAATCTCCATGTAGCTAAAAGCTCATCTGATTCTGCCACTGCCCCAAGGCCTGAGGCCTAGGTGGTATTCAATGACAAGCTAAGAAAAGAGCAAAGAAGAAATTCAATCCTGTGCTCAAATGGAGAAGGTAGGATTCTAAGAGGTTCCTGAAAGGATAGTGTCCAGGGGCCCAGAACAGTGTTGGCACAAAGTAAAAGATCAATATCTGTTTATCAGATGAATTAATAAATCAGGATATCTAGTTTCTGACCCAACTCTGCTTCTCCATCAATCTAAAGAAATCAATTTAATCTCTCAGGATCTAATTTTCATCAAATGTAAATTGAAGAGCTTATACTGGACAACCTCCAGCTCAGGTGCTCTATGGCCCCAAGGCTGAGGACCCCCCTGGCCAAAGCACACCCTCTCACAGACGAGAGTGGGATGAATGCCAATAGACCATGGAGTCCATGGATGCCAGCCCAGGGTTCAAGAATCTTCTTTGAGGAAGAGGTAGTGAGTAACCTCTGGGCTGGAACACAGGAGATGGTACAGAAAATTTATCCAATCTCTCTCTCATGCTTTCTCTCTCTCTCTCTCTCTCTCTCTCTCACACACACACACACACACACACACACACAGAGTCCCTCTTACCTCCCAGATCACACTTAACCAGACTAGCAAAGGTTTGAGCCACGTGTGTCAGCTCAGGAAGGTCTAATCCTCGACCCCCAACAACTCCTCAGACTCCAATGCGTGTGGCCCTGTGTTATTTCAAATGTGAGATCCATTCCCCATCTTTTCTCCTGCATCCCTATCCTTCATCCATGTCTGCCACTCATCAAGCCTCCCACAGTGCCAGGGGGCATGGGCACAGGCTCCAGCCTCAAAGCACCTCTCCAGCACTGACTCCCCAGCTGACTTCGGGTAGTCATTTAACCACTCTGACTCCAGTTCCTCATCTGTGAAATTAGGAAATAATGCCTACCTGCAGGTTTTTTGCAAAAGTTAAATAAGAGAGTGAACATAAAGAACCCTGCACACTGTAATAGGGGTATTGCAGTAGGGGAGACAGGTGAACTTCAACTCCAAATTCAACAAGGACAAGTGGGGATTCACAACCAACAAACAGGGTGAGGGGTCAGTGGATGGAAAATTACTAAGAGGAGACATAAATGGTAGGGGGATTCTTGCTAAACTGACTTAACAGGATTCATGCTGAAGGCAGGCCAGGATAGTCAAATACCAAAGGTGGGAGATGAGGAATTTGATCATAGACGGTGATTAGATATCAAGGGTGGGGGATTCTGTCTAAACTGACTTAGGATTCTTACTAAAACTAGGCTTAGCAAAAACAGACATGGAAGCCCAAGGTCAAAGCCTAATCAAAAAGAGGGTTCAAAGGAGCCTAACAAATGTTTGGTAGGATTGGTCAAGGAGAGAGTCTTGATAACCTGCCACAACTGTCCAACTAACAATTATCAAGCCAAACACAGGGCCTTAGTGTTCTGAGTCCTCAAAATAACCCTGGAAGGAGGATCAAGAATCATCATCCCAGTTTCATCAATAAGAAAATAAGGGCACCAACAGCCCAAAGTCACACTGCTGGTGAATGACAGAGCTGGAATTTGAACCCAGAAAGTCTGGCTCCTAAGCCCATAGCCTTAATCACCAGATGACACAGCTTCCTATCTAGTTCATTTTTGATGGATTTCATGCTTAATTACTCTCTCCACAAATTTGGGGCACAGAGACCCAAAGAGATATGGCTCTCATGCCATTCTGCTTTACAATGGGCCATCCCTTCACATCCTAATCATTACTTTGGGGCCTAGAAAGATAAGCCACTGTAATGGACGCTCCATAATGTGATTTGACCAACAAAAACATTGGTACACAAAAGAAGAAACCAGAGTAGATTTCTGCATTAGTTTCTATTTTTGTTGTGTTCTGCTTTTGTTTGATAATAAGGGGGAGGAGACTGAGCTTGAACACTCATCTGCAGCAAAAATTTTTTTATCACCAGGGCCTGGAAAACAAAATGAGTTTTAATTTCTTCCAATTTTATTTCAACTTTGCCAGTGAACATCTGTTCTCATGGGCTTGGAAGCCATAATACACGGCTAACACTTTCCAATAATTTTCTTTTGATAATTCCTCTGACAGTGTGAATAAAAGGGCCTGAATATGGATTAAACGTCACATGACAGTACTTTCCCGATTCTGTGTGACAAACTGATACTTTTCTTTTTCTACCAAGATAATAAGAGGGAAAAAAATGACTTATTAGAAGGGAAAAGCATTGGACTAGGCATCAGGAAAGTCAGGCTCTCATTCAGGCTCTGCTACCTACTCTTTAGCTGTGTGACCTGGGGTGGGCAACTTCACATCTCTGGGTGTCTTTTTCAACAATGGGAGGTGACAATCTTATTCTACCTTATCCCCAAGTCCCTCCCAGCTCTGAAATTTCCTGCATCAATAATACAATATAGTGCCAGGAGACCCTCACAGCACCAGTATTTTGGCTTTGGACCTAGTTTGAGTTAACCTGGCTTGCTGGCTAACATAGGGGAAAATCCACAATTAATTGTATACATTTATGAGCATAAAAAGGACAATGTCTATGTCAGGGATCCCACATGACAGGCGACATAAGGGAGGGCATCAGAGTGAGCAAGTAAACAATAGGGAGAAGTAGGAACAGTGGTGAACAGTGTCTCTGAAGGTGGCAGCAGTGGAAATGCAGGCCCAGTGTGACCAGAGTCTGAGTTTTCAAGAGAAGATAGAAGTCTAGATTTTTATGTGAGACTTCCCAATTTTTAAAATACTACTGGAGCCAAAGAAAACATACTCAGGGTCCCAGTTAGCAAATACTGGGTCACGTTTACTGGGTCTCCATACCCTTCTCTTTGCTCCCAGAGCTACAAGTATGAACAGCATTCGTTCTGTTTACTCATCTATCTCCTTGCTGGGCCTAGAACATCTTGAGGGTCCTAGATTCTATGTCAATCTTGAGTAGCACATTCTGAATAGTTAATGGAATAAAGGAATCATTATTTACAACTAAAACCTCACAAAAGACCACAGACTGGGTGGCTTAAACAAGAGAAATGTATTTTCTAACAGTTCTGGTGGCTGTAAACTCCAAGATCAAGGTTCCTGCAGGATTCAGTTTCTAGTGAGGCCTCTCTTCCTGGCTTACAGGCAGCGACCTTCTTGCTGTGTCTTCATGTGGCCCTTCCATGGTGTGTGAGCACAGAGAGACAGAGAGCTCTCTGGGGTCTCTTTTTATAAGGCAATAAACCTATCAGGTCAAGCTCCACCGCCCTATGACCTCTTTTAAACTTAATTACTCCCTTGGAGGCCCCATCTCCAAATATAGTCATACTGGGGGTTGGAGCTTCAACATATTAATTTGGTGGGCACACAAAAATTCAGTCAAGGGGGGAAACTCTCTGGCGGTCCAGTGGTTAGGACTCCATGCTTTCACTGCCAAGGGCCCGCATTCAATCTCTGGTCAGGGAACTAAGATCCTGCAAGCTGCTTAGTCTGGCCAAAACAATTTTTTTTTTTAATTTAAAAACTGAAACAAAAATTCAGTCCATCACAGTCACCTAATTCCAATCCACAAGAATTGACTAAAGGGATGGAGGAGGGAAAGGATAAGAAACTGAGTCTGGAGGGCAAGTCAAGAGGGGCAGGAGATGCAGAGGCCCTCAGCCAGGTTTGCCTGAGCCTCTTTCCTTTTCCAGTGGCCTGCATTTTCTCAAGCTTTACTGATGCTCCTCCCCCCTCCATTACCCACTGAGCTAAGCAATGGGCTCTCTCAGGACCATGGCCTTGAGCTTTCCTACAAGCTGATACACATACAGTATTGGCTGGGCCACCTCCAGCACCCACATAGTCTCCCTTCCTCACAGCAGACCTGCCACGGAGGCATCATTATCCTCACTTTCCTAACGAGAAAACTCAGGCCCAGGCAGGTGGAGTAACAGGTCCAAGTTCATATGTCTAGTGAGTGGCAGGGCCCAGATTCAAACCCCAGTCTGCTTGGCAATAAGGCCTTTGCCCCACCCCCTGAGCATCACAGCTTTCCTGCCATCCACCTCTTCACTAGCTGCCCTGTCCCCAACCTAGAACCTTCAGATATCAGAAGCCAGCACCTGAACCACAAACTGATGTTTACCAGGAGTCAATCCTCATATTCCCCAGATACCTCATGCCTCATCTGATCATCATTTTCCCTCAGAGGCAGTCTTAGCATGTTACAAGTAAGAAATGATCCATGGTGAGTGGCTTCTGGGGTCCCAACAAGGCCCCCCTCACTTCTTAAGCCAAGTTAAGAAGTGCTTTCTTAACACTCTGCTTTCTGGTACCTGAAATTCCATTTTTTGAGCTTCCTAAATCAAACCCTGATGATGAAGCCTGGTTAATCATCAGATCATTCAGGAAGCTTTTTATTTTTTACATAATGAAAAAGCTCACTGGTTCCACCCCCCATTTATATAAGTAATAAATGTTTATTGTAAAATGTTAAACAATACCTAAAGATATAAGAAAATAAAACTCACCTGAAATTCTACCCTGAGATAACCATCACTAACACATCAATTACCTTATTTATATATATATAGGTTTTATGAGGTCTTACCACACATGCCACTTTTATTGCTAACTCTTTAAATGTGGTTTGGGGAGGGGAGGTTACTTTCTTACTCCACCTCTGTCCCCTATCACCCATAGTCTTTGGCCCAGGTCACCAATGTTAACAACCTTTCTCTATGCTCATATGTACATACACAGACAGGCACAGACTGATAACGATGATGATAATGATAGGTTTAAAAGGGAGATCTGGATTATTCTTTGATTTATCCTTTAAAAAAAAAAAAAGAAATCGGGACTTCCCTGGTGGCACAGTGGTTAAGATCTGCCTGCCAATGCAAGGGACACGGGTTCGATCCCTGGTCTGGGACGATCCCACATGCCGCGGAGCAACTAAGCCCATGCGCCACAACTACTGAGCCTGAACTCTAGAGCCCGCGGGCCACAACTACTGAAGCCCACCTGCCTAGAGCCCGTGCTCCACAACAAGAGAAGCTACTGCAATGAGAAGCCCACTCGCGGCAGCTAGAGAAAGCCCACGTGCAGCAACAAAGACCCAATGCAGCCAAAAACAAATTAAATAAATAAATAAAATAAAATTTTTTAAAAAGAAATCATATACATTTCTCTGACTTGATTTTCTCAGTTAATAATAGCTCATGGGAACACCTTAGTCATCTTTTTTAAAACTTCAAAGTATTCCATGATATTGATAATCACAATGCATTGAACTACTCCCCTACTGATGGAAACTTTATGTCCTATTTTTGTCACTATGCAACAAATATTCTAGGACATATCTATCCATACACACTGCCTCTATTCTATGAAAGAGATTCTCTGGAATGGAACTGCTAGGTTGAAATGACGTGTGTTTTTAATTTTAACTGCTAATGCCAGATTTCTTTCCAAAATGTTGTAGCAATCTACCTCTCTACCAACACTCTCCTGCTTCCCACCAGTAGTAGGTGTTATCATTCTCTAATTCTGTCAATCTGATGGGTGGAGAGTGATAGCGCATTGTTACTTTTTATTTTTTTCATTTCCCTGTCTACCAGAGAGCTTGAGCATCTTTTTAATGTTCATGAGTCATTTGGGTTTGTGTTTCTGTGAATAGTCTGTCCTTATTCTTTGCCCATTTTTAACTGGATTGGTTGCCTTTTTTAAATTTTTATTTTATATTGGAGTATAGTTGATTAACAATGTTGTTTTAGTTTCAGGTGTACAGCAAAGTGATTAAGTTATACATACACATGTATCTATTCTTTTTCAAGTTCTTTTCCCATTTAGGTTATTTCAGAATATTGAGCAGAGTTCCCTGTGCTATACAGTAGTTCCTTGTTGGTTACTGGTTGCCTTTTTACTATCAATTTGTAAGATATTAATCCTTTGGAATAGAGACAGGCTAACAGTTCACCTAAGCTTTTTCTTCATCCTCCTAAGAACAGCCAGACTACATGCCCCAGCCTCCCTAGTGCTTAGACATATCCAAAGACTTAGTTTCAGCTGCTAAATCATGGTGGAAGTGTGTGTTCCACTCCCAGACCCAGCCCATAAAATTGCCCACTTGTGAGTGTCCCTCCTAATTGTCCTTCCCCAACAACCTCGGAAGCCACATATTAACGATGGAGCTGCAACAAAATGGAAAGAGCCTGGGTTCCTGAAGCCCTCCCTGGAAGAGAGCTGCATCCAAACAGGTCACCTACTGTGGACTTCATATGAGTCAGAAACTCATTTCTATTGTGTTAAACCATAGGGAGTAATGGGTTGATATGTATAGCAGTTAGTCATGTCCTAACTAATACACCTACCACCTGCCATATGTTTTACAACTCTGTTCCCCAAACTATCACTGTGTATCAACTTTGCTTGTAGTAAAATTTAAATTTTAAAATGCCTATATTTTCTTGTACTCCTTCATTTTATTGTTTCTATATTCTCTATCTAAAATGATCTCTTGGAAGATTTTCAGGAATACAGATTCTAAAATCCATCCTAAAAAATTCTGCTATAAGAGACTGTAGTGGAGCCAGGAAATCTAGATATTTTTAAAGCTCCCTGGGTGATTCTGTTACTTTCCCAGGATTGAGGGTATTGCTTAGGCCATTAAAGTGGCAGCCCCTACCACAACAGAAGTAACTTGGGGTAATGACCCCCTTATTATTCATTGATGCCACTGAGAATAATTTACCTGTCTTCTAAAAGTAGACTCCTGGAGGCATCTGGAGAGATCCTAACCTGAAGCTATGTGTTAGCCCATCATTGTAGGAGGCTACAATGGGTTCATATCCTGACTCCTCTACTTGTGTGTCCTTGGGCAAGTGACTTACCTTCTCTGGGCCTCCTTTTTCCTCCTCTACAAAGTGGAGGGTGATTATAATTTCTACTTTGTGATATGAATACTGACTTAATTTTCAGGGTCAAGCCAAAGATAAAGATACACATAAATATATTTAATTCAAAACCTGGCACATGAGAGCAGCCCAAGAAATTGTTATTATTAATTCTAACTTAGAGAGACACTAAATACAACCTTGTGTAATCTATAATTTTCCCTGTGGACAGTTCCACTGGACATCTTCAGGCACTAAGCCCTTTCAGTTAAAGAAATGCAAATTAGAAACATCAGATATAGATAAATATTTAAAGAGCAATTAGCTTTACAAGCATAAAAATATCCCAGAAATTCTCTGAATCTCTCAAAACTTGCTCAGTTTGGTCTGTATTGTATTAGTGTATTTCTGTATTTGTGTGTGTGTGTGGTTTCGTGTGTTGCGGAGCAGGGGATCTTTAAAACGTTAGGTTAAGTATAAGGACTGCAAGCTCTTAAGAAAAATAATTGCTATCAGAATGACTATCATCAAACAGTCTAAAAGTAACAAATCCTGGAGAGAGTGTGGAGAAAAGGAAACCATGATACACTGCTGGTGGGAATGTAAATTGGTACAGCCACTACAGAAAACAGTATGGAGGTTCCTTAAAAAACAAAAATAGGACTACCACATGATCCAGCAATTCTACTCCTGGGTATATATATGGAAAAAATAATTTGAAAAGACACATGCATCCCAGTGTTCATAGCATTATTTATAATAATAGCCAAGACATGGAAACAACCCAAGTGCTCAGAAAACTGGATTAAGAAGATGTGGTATAGTAAAACTCCTAGAAGAGAACACAGACAAAACATTCTCTGACATAAATCATACCAGTATTTTCTCAGGTCAGTCTTCCAAGGCAATAGAAATAAAAATAAATAAATAAACAAATGGGACCTAATCAAACTTACAAGCTTTTGCACTGCAAAGGAAACCATAAAAAAAAAAAAAAAAAAAAAACCTATGGAACGTGGGAAAATATTTGCAAATGATGCAACCTACAAGGGCTTAATCTCTAAAATATACAACAGCTCATATAGCTCATAAACATAAAAACAACCCAATTGAAAAATGGGCAGAAGACTTTAATAGACATTTCTCCAAAGAAGACATTACAAATGAACAGTAAGCACATGAAAAGATGCTCAACATCATTAATCATTAGAGAAATGCAAATCAAAACTACAGTGAGGTACCACCTCACACCAGTCAGAATGGCCATCATTAAAAAGTCTACAAATGGGGCTTCCCTGGTGGTGCAGTGGTTAAGAATCCACCTGCCAGTGCAGGGGACACGGGTTCGAGCCCTGGTCCAGGAAGATCCCACATGCCGTGGAGCAACTAAGCCCATGTGCCACAACTACTGAGCCTGTGCTCTAGAGCCTGCAAGCCACAACTACTGAGCCCACCTGCCACAACTACTGAAGCCTGCACACCTAGAGCCCATGCTCTGCAACAAGAGAAGCCACCTCAATGAGAAGTCTGCGCACCACAATGAAGAGTAGCCCCTGCTCGCGGCAACTAGAGAAAGCCCACGTACAGCAACGAAGACCCAGGGCTTCCCTGGTGGCGCAGTGGTTGAGGGTTCGCCTGCCGATGCAGGGGACACAGGTTCGTGCCCCGGTCCGGGAGGATCCCACATGCCGCAGAGCGGCTGGGCCCGTGAACCATGGCCGCTGGGCCTGCGCGTCCAGAGCCTGTGCTCCGCAACAGGAGAACGGGAGAGGCTGCGACAGTGAGAGGCCCGCGTACCTCAAAAAAAAAAAAAAAAAGACGATGTGGTACATATATACAATGGAATACTACTCAGCCATAAAAAAGAACAAAATAATGCCATTTGCAGCAACATGGATGCAACTAGAGATTATCATACTAAGTGAAGAAAGTCAGAAAGAGAAAGACACAATACCATATGATATCACTTATATGTGGAATCTAAGATATGGCACAAAAGAACCTGTCTACAAAACAGAAACAGACTCAGACACAGAGATCAGACTTGTGGTTGCCAAGGGGGTGTGGAGGAGGGAGAGGGATGGACTGGGAGTATGGGGTTAGTAGATGCAAACTATTACATTTAGAATGGATAAACAACAAGGTCCTACTGTATAGCACAGGGAACTATATCCAATCTCCTGGGATAAACCATAATGGAAAAGAATATAAAAAAAGAATGTATGTATGTGTATAATGAGTCACTTTGCTCTACAACAGAAATTAGCACAACATTGCAAATCAACTATACTTCAATTTAAAAAAAAACGATGTGGTATATATACATACACACACACACACACACACACACACACGTACACAATAGAATATTACTAAGCCATAAAAAAGGAATGAAATATTGCCATTTCAACGTGGATGGACCTACAGAATATTATGCTTAGTAAACATAAGTCAGAGAAAGACAAATACTATGATATCACTCATATTTGGAATCTAAAAATAATGCAAGTAAATGTATATACAAAACAGAAACAGATTCACAGACATAGAAAACAAATTTATGGTTACCAAAGGGGAGAGGGAGGGTGGGAGGGACAAATTAGGGGTATGGGTTAATAGATACAAACTACTATACATAAAATAGATAAGCAACAACAATTTACTGTATACCGCAGGGAATTATACCCAACAATCTTATAATAACTGATAATGGAATATAATCTGAAAGAAAGAAAACTGAATCACTATGCTGTACACCTAAAACTAACACAATATTGTAAATCAACTATACTTCAGTCTTTTAAAAATAGATGCTGGGACAATGATTCATGAATAACTGCTCAGGGTAAGTCCAGTTAAATCCCAGAAAAACAACTGCCAACATTAATTAAGGGAACCCGAATTTATTGAGGGCCTACCCTGTGCCAGGCTGTGTGCTAAGGATGTTATTTGCCATCTCCTTCATCCCTTGAATAGGCCCATGAAATTGCATGTTACTATTCCCACCTAGAAGATGAGGAAACAGGGGCTCAGAGAGGTTAAATAAGTTGTCCACAGCTACACAGCTATTAAAGAGTGGAGTCAGGATGTCCACTCAGGTACAAGGTTGCTTTTGGGGATGGTGAAAATGTTCTAAAATTAGATCATGATAATGCTTGCACAACTCTGTGAGTATACAAAAAAAATCACTGAACTATACACTTCAAACCAGTGAACTTTATGGTATACAAAGTATATCCCAATAGAGCTGTTTAAAAAAAAAAAAGTGCACCAGGTCTGTCTGACTCCCACACCAGGCTCGTGTAAAATGCTTTCTGGCTTAAAAAGTGCTTTCACGTGCATCACCTTGTTAACGTCCAAACCGCCCTCCTTCCCCCTCCCAACACCACACTGTAGCTGTGGAAATCCCACAGGCCTACAGAGACACGAGGGATGGATAAACAAAGCCAAAACTTTTACATGGCCTCTCAGACCAGATGGTCGGCAAAATCACAGGGGTCAGAGTGGGTATGGAAGTCAGGTATCAGAGTCTGAATGTGTGGGAGAGCAGGGCAGCCAGTGCAGCTGGTGCCTTCCCATGCTCACCAAAACCGTCACAAAAACCTCTTCAGTCCACTTACAATGCTGGCTTGCTAACCTTTATTTAAAAATCAAATCTGATCTCATGGATCCCACTAGAAGCCCTCAGTAGCTCGCCTTTGCATTAAGGTTACAGGCAAAGATTTTAATGCAAAACCCAAATCCCTCAAGACCTAAGGCCTCATGACACCCTCCACTCTAGCCACACCAGGCATGGCCAGTCCCTGGCTGCCAGAGAGTGCTCAAGTCTTCATACTTCTGCCATCATTGCTCCTTATCTGCCTGAAGGATCCCAAGCAGCATCGGAGTCAATTTTAACTCTGCTCTGTGGGCCCTGCTGCCCTCCCTCACCCACAGCCCGCACCTTCTAGTTCTCCACTTACATTTTCTTCGTATCTTTTTTTTAGCATTTTCACACTTCATTGGCACTATTTGTTCCTTGCCATCTTCCCCTCTCTCCACAGCCTTATCACTACAAATCCACACAGCCAACTGCCCACTTGCCCACTTACCCTCTCCACGGGGAAGGAGCACAGGCACTATTCTGGACTGAATTGTGTTCCCCCAAAAGGGAGAAGTCCTAACCCCAAGTTCCTGTGAGTATGATGTTATTTAGAAATAAGGTCTTTGTAGATGTAATTAGTTAAGATGAGGTTGTACTGATTAGAGTGGGCCAACTTCAGTATGACTGATGTCCTTATAAAAAGAGAAGACAGAGATACACAGACATTCAGGAATAATGCTGTGTAATGATGGAGGCAGAGATTGAAGTGATGAAGCTACAAGCCAAGGAATGCCAAGCGTTACCAGCAACCACCAGAAGCTAGGAAGAGGCAAAGAAGGACCCTCCCCTAGAGATTTCAGAGGGAGCATGGCCGTGCCAACACCTTGATTTCAAACTTCTAGCCTCCAGAACTGTGAGAGAATACCTTTCTGTTGTTTTAAGCCACCCATTTCTGTGGTTTTAAGTGAATCACCCAGGTTCTTTATTACCACAGCCCTAGCAAACTCATACAAAAACTTTATACCCATTAAGGTGAAGGGTAGCAGAATATGTCATCCTAAATATGTCACTTGAACATAAGGATTTATGACTGAAGGCAACTGAGAAGGAGCAAGTAAAAGAAAAGCTTTCTGTCCTCCCTCTATTTGCCTAAAAGCGGGATATAAATTTGTAAAGGTGTCCCTCCCTCCCCTCTCTAACAGGAAGGATAGAAGCTAATCATCATAGACAACTCTAGACCCTTATTGGTCCAGAGAACCACCAAAGGAGTCTACAAAACAAAGTTTACGAACTAGCCCTTATCTTCCGTAAGTCCCCCATATATCTGCCTTTCTCGGAAGGAAGATAACCCAAAACAATGTCCTCCTCTCTCTTTAAAAAGACTTTCTAAACATTCTTTAACACCATACACAAAAATAAACTCAAAATGGATCAAAGACCTACATGTAAAGCGGGACACTATAAAACTCTTAGAGAAAAACATAGGCAGAACACTCTTTGACATAAATTGCAGCAATATCTTTTTTGATCCACCTCTTAGAGTAATGAAAATAAAAACAAAAATAAACAAATGGGATCTAATTAAACTTAAAAGCTTTTGCACAGCAAAGGAAACCATCAACAAAACAAAAAGACAACCCTCAGAATGGGAGAAAATATTTGCAAATGATGCAACGGACAGGCGATTAATTTCCAAAATATACAAACAGCTCATGCAGCTCTATGTCAAAAAAAACAAACCCAATCAAAAAATGGGCAGAGCTTCCCTGGTGGTGCAGGGGTTGAGAGTCTGCCTGCCTATGCAGGGGATGTGGGTTTGTGCCCCGGTCCGGGAAGATCCCACATGCCACGGAGCAGCTGGGCCCGTGCACCATGGCCGCTGAGCCTGCGCGTCCAGAGCCTGTGCTCCGCAACGGGAGAGGCCACAACAGTCAGAGGCCCGCGTACCACAAAAATAAATAAATAAATAAATAAATATTTTGGGGCTTCCCTGGTGGTGCAGTGGTTGAGAGTCCACCTGCTGATGCAGGGGACATGGGTTCATGCCCCGGTCCAGGAAGATCCCACATGCCGTGGAGTGGCTAGGCCTGTGAGCCATGGCCACTGAGCCTGTGCGTCCGGAGACTATGCTCCGCAACGGGAGAGGCCACAACAGTGAGAGGGCATACCACAAAAAAAAAAAAAAAAAAAATGGGCAGAAGATCTAAATAGACATTTCTCCAAAGAAGACATACAGATGGCAAAAAAACACATGAAAAGATGCTCAACATCGCTAATTATCAGAGAAATGCAAATAAAAACTACAATGAGATATCACCTCACAAGAGTCAGAATGGCCATCATCAAAAGGTCTACAAACAATAAATGCTAGAGAGGGTGTGGAGAAAAGGGAACCCTTCTACACTGTTGGTTGAAATGTAAATTGGTACAACCACTGTGGAAAACAGTATGGAGGTTCCTTAAAAAACTAAAAACAGAACTACCATATGTTCCAGCAATCCCACTCCTGGGCATATATCTGGAAAAAACCCATAATTCAAAAAGATACATGCACCCCATAGTTCATTGCAGCACTATTTACAATAGCCAAGACGTGGAAGCAACCTAAGTGTCCACTGACAGAGGGACGGATAAAGAAGATGTGGTACATATATACAATGGAATATTACTCAGCCATAAAAAAGAACGAGAGGTCTAGCGCAAACAAGCGAGAGGGAGGAACCCCCACAGTGGCGCCCGCTGGCACTGGCTTGTCGCGATAGAATGAGCGCCTAAATATTTCTGCCCCAGCATGAGCTGAAGCTGCCCTCTGCCTCTTTAGGAGACTCTCCAAGACCAGCAGGTTTCCTGAATGAAGAGTTAGTGGGTGAGCTGTGTGACATCTACGGGGGAAGTGGAAAGACTGAAGGGCTTCCCTGTATTGCTCTCTTTCCTGAATTACTATCTACGTAGAGTCCCTCTCAAAGCCAGAGTCCAAGGGAAAGATATCCAAGAATGACAATTAGAACCTGGATTTTGGTGAATTTAACAAGTGCAGAGAGAAGGAAGTTGATGCTCTTATCTGCAACTTTTGGAGAATTCTGACTAGGAATCAGAAAAACTGATTTTAAATATTTCTTATTTTTCTATCAACCAACTGGATGACCTGAGATCTGCCACGTATACACTGAATCATTGAACAAGCCATAAGATCTTACTTGAATAGCTTCTCATGTGGTCACTGTAGCCATCAGACAAGAAAACATGTACAAATTACTTGTAATAACTCAAAATTCACTATATGCTACTTGCTATATTTTCATGACACATGGTAGAATTATAAGTGTTACAAGAGATACTGAGAAGGTGTTCTGAAAATTCAGTTGAATCACAAGATTTGATATCATTCAAATCTTATTTAATTGGGTATAATGGGGGATAAACGTTAGTCAAACTTCTACTGTTACCATATACTCCTTTATCTTTCAGTCTTCCATGTGCTTGCGTAGATTTCTACTGATTATAAACAAATAAAAAAAGGAAAGAGAAAGTGAAAGTCTGGAAAGAGGGAAAAAAAAGAAGGAAAGTAGGCAAAATTGAAAAATGACAAATAAAAGACCAAAAAAATTTGGAAAGGAGACTAAAATAAAAGTATTAGAAGGATGCAGAATACTAGGGAGAGAAGGATAATGTTAAAAAAATTCAAGTGAGCATATTTTAAAGATCTTAATAGCTTTATTCAATGATTCATGAATCGAACAGCATCCAATCTAGCAGACAGAGAGCTCTGAGGAGCTGTACAAAATGCAAAAGACTTAATATGCAGAAGGGAATGGGAACAAGGGAGTTACACTAGGCAAAAAGCAGAATGGTTATGGCAAGGTCACTTTCCTTTAGGGGACGGCAGATTACCTAACCTGCTGATTAGGTGATTCCTGACGGACTGGTTTAAGATTCCATTTTTGGGAGAGCAGAAACTGTAATTAAGTCTCCTCTCAGTTTCGTGACATGAGGCTTAGCATAAGTGACTCCATTTGAGGCCTACTGTCTTGTTTTTAACAACAGAAAGAGGACAAGAGTGTTACAGATGAAAACAGATTAGAGAAGTTATTATTAATTCAACCCTAATAAACTTGCCTAAAATTAAGAAAGGAGTCTGCATTATTCGGCAAAAAGTTTAGATAATAATCAGCATTTTCAGATTTTTTGTAGTGACAAAATAGCTTCAATATCTCTTATTCATAAAACCACATCTTTACATATTCATATATCATTTACTTTTAAGGACAGAATCATCAATGGCAGGAGGGAGAAGCATATTAAAAATAAAAGATTATAATGAACATAAGTGACAATCACTTCTGGTTACCTACAATTTTTTTTTTTTCAAAACCCAATTTTTTGGGATATGAGTGGCACTATTTTCAGGGTATGTCAGCCCTTAGACAATCCATTTCTCCCCTGGTTTCTAAAGGTGGGCAAATAACCTGTTAGGACTAATGAGACCTGAGGGGAATTTTCTGAGAAAGATTTTCCTCCTTAATAAAAACAAAGAGATGGGCATAAAGAATTTCAGACTTGCACCTTTCCCCTTGTTCCTGCTTTGGATTGCAATTGTTAGAGGAATTACTATAGTTATCCATGTGATCGTAAAACTCAAAAGAATCACTGAGAAGGTAACTCAGGGTTTTAAAATCATTGCACCACTGAACCAATTTTGTAAAAACTACTTACCTTTGAAATTAATACTACCCAAGACAATAAACTTTCATTTTAGGCTAAAAAAAAAGAACAAAACAATGCCATTTGTAGCAACATGGATGAAGCTAGAGATTATCACACTAAGTGAAGTAAGTCAGAGAAAGCCAAATAGCATAGAATATCACTCATATTTGGAATCTAATTTTAAAAAATGATACAAATGAACTTGTATACAAAACAGAAACATACTCACAGACTTCAAAAACAAACTTATGGTTACCAAAGGAGAAATGTTGCGGGGAGGGATAAATTAGGAGCCTGGGATTAATATACACACACTACTATATACAAGATAGGTAACCAACAAGGACCTACTGTATAGCACAGGGAACTCTACTCAATTTTCTGTAATAACCTATATGGGAAAAGAATCTGAAAAAGAATGAATATATGTATAACTGAATCACTTTGCTGTACACCTGAAACTAACACAACATTGTAAATCAACTAAACTCCAATAAAATTTTAAAAATTAAAAAAAAGACTTTCTAAACACAGGACATTTCCATTTATAGCTCATTGGCCAGAACATAGTCATATGGTCATACCTAGCTACAAGGAACGCAGGGAAATGTATCTTTCACCCAGGTGAAAATGTGGCCAACTGAAGAGTAGTAGATGAGGAATGGCCTCTTATAATATTATTCCAATAAATAAATGAAAATGAAATTATAGAATATCACCATCTTGCATCCTCCAACAAATTAATGGATAAAAGCATTGAGCATCAACGACTGCTAATATAAGAGAAAAAGACTGAAAAGCAGACATTACATGCCTCCTGATGAAAGAACACATAACACTAACAATCCAGTTAAAACGATCAGTTATGAGTTTGATCAAACCTCTGGTAATCAGCAAAACTAAAACTGTGAGAAACTCTATAGGTCAAATAGATCAGGTTCTTCAAAAGATAAACTGTAAGAAGAAGAAAGGGATGGACAGGAAGGTGCAGTTTAAGAGATTTAAGAGACAGATCAGTGTTGTTAAAGAGCAAAGTAAACTCTGTTGTCTAGAGATGCATGATGGGGGTAATCAAACTGTGAAGATATGCAAGGAAGTGATTATCATAAAAGTTATGATCAGGGCTTCCCTGGTGGCGCAGTGGTTGAGAGTCCACCTGCCCATGCAGGGGACGCGGGTTCGTGCCCCGGTCCAGGAGGATCCCACATGCCGCGGAGCGGCTGGGACCAGAAGCCATGGCCGCTGGGCCTGCGCAACGGAGCCTGTGCTCCACAATGGGAGAGGCCACAACAGTGAGAGGCCCGCGTACCGAAAAAAAAAAACAAAAAAAAGAAGGATGCCAGGAGCTTCCCTGGTGGCACAGTGGTTAAGAATCTGCCTGCCAATGCAGGGGACACGGGTTCAAGCCCTGATCCGAGAAGATCCCACATGCCGCGAAGCAACTAAGCCCGTGCGCTACAACTACTGAGCCTGCACTCTAGAGCCTGCGAGCCACAACTACTGAAGCCTGCACACCTAGAGCCCGTGCTCCGCAACAAGAGAAGCCACGACAATGAGAAGCTCACACACCACAACGAAGAGTAGCCCCCACTCACTGTAACTAGAGAAAGCCCGTGCACAGCAGCAAAGACCCAACACAGCCAAAAAATTTTAAATAATTAATTTTTTAAAAAAAGGATGCCACAACAAAATTTAAAAGGGCAGCAAGATACCCACTATAATCAAAGAAATAACTGAATAAATTTTTCCTAAGCTGAAGATGCTCTCAACAAGGCAATGGAAAGGATGTACAAGCTGCTATACAAGAGTATTCCTTACAGAGAACAATTTCTATAAGACCTTTTGACTAAGAAGTCTGAGCCCTTAATTCATTGCCAAGGAGTTGCTCAGGGCAACCTCAACTCGAGCCAGGAAAGGCTCTGTTTCCTAATAAAGAGGAGGTGGCCGCCTGGCATAGCCACTCACACTGTGAGTCTGGGAACGTAAGTTCCCGCTTTAGCTCAGCCACTGCCTCCCTACATGACCTTGGGTGAGTCACCTAAACTCAGTGTCTCTATCACCCAAATGGGGAGTGAGTGTTGAATGAGGTAATCAAGAGGCCCTTCCAGCTCTACCTTCATATAATCTTATGATTCTAAAGCAGGATCTCTCAGAAGGTAGTCTGTCAACCACCTATGTTAGAATCACTGGTTGTCGAAAAGGCAGATTCCTTGGCCCCATCCAGACCTAATGAGTCACACACTCTGGGGATGGGGCACTGGAATCTGGGTTTTTTCCCAAGGACCCCAGGTGTTTCTTATATGAATTAGTTTGAGGGCCCCTGTTCTAAGGTACTGTTTAGGTAGAAAGAGGGTGGAAAGGACTTCACATCTCAAACTCCTCCTATATGCCAAAATGCTAGGGCAGTTTGATTATATATATATAAGTAAGGTGGTACTCCCCCATCCTACAGATGAAGAAAAGGAGACTCAGAGACTTTCAGTCACAGAGCAGTAAGTAAGGGATCTGTCTGAATTGGAGGGCTTCTTCACAAAAAGTTAGGAAGGGAGGGAGAGAGGGATAAATTCAAACTGAGAAAGTGTCCCAGGATTGGAAAGATCCTAGTTGAGAGGCCCTATTATGCATTTGTCACTGGCAAAGCCCATTAACAATTCCCAGGAAAGAAAAATAGAATAAAGTCTAACCTTTTTTCGTCCTTTGTGCTTAGTTTCACTCGCTCGTAAGGTATCACACGTGGAGGTACTGCACCGGGCACTTCAGACGAGAGTTCTAGTGCGAAACGACTGCGCCGGCACCTCAGCTTAGACGCTGCAGATGACTCTGTGATTCAAGATGGCGGCAGCAGTGTGCCGTGTGTAGAGATGCTGCACCTGGCACCTCAGCTCGGCGGGCCGTGTGCAGAAGCTCCGCACATGACACTTCAATTCAAGATGGCGACGGCAGCGTGCTGTGTGCAGAGACGCTGAGCCTGGCAGTTCAAGCTGGAGCACCTTTGAGCTGCACAGCTGTGCGCAACCGGGAAGAACTCCGCCCCCTCCCCACTGACAAGAAACCTACAAAGCAGCGCTGCTGTTAGCCGTTGCCGAGGGCTTTTTGGGAGAGCGTTTGCTCTAGGGCGAGAGTTCCATTATTTGATGAAAGAAAGAGCTTTCCCTTGCTTTTGAGTCGACAGCGGTCTCGTTAGGTTGGCACGAGTGACACAGGGGGCAGGGGGACCCTTGTTGGGGACTGACTCGAGGGGGTCAGTAACGCTTTCAGCACAGGCACACACCATACAAAACTATCTTTAGATTAATATTGTAAAGAGGAAGTGGGTGGGGAGTAAAGGGAGGGATGACGTGGGAAGACAGAGTAAGGTCTCTCCTTTGACCAACATGGAAGCCAGAGGAAGATACGCAAACACTTGAAGTTTCTGGTGTAGAAAAATAAGTAGCCAGAAAGATCTTAAAGTTAAGTGGCCTAGAGAACAAAACAGCCAGGAATAGCTTTTGACTCCTGCATGTTAAGGAAGAATTTATAATAAAACAATATTCTGGCATATTGATTTCTTTAAAAGTTGCTATAAAATATGATCTTTAAGTATACGGATTATTTAATATATCTTAAATGTCTTAATAAAGAAAAATTGTTATAAAAAAAGGACTGAAGATGCCATGACTGGAGGTAGATCTCAAGCAGACTTTGCCTTGTAGGACAGATCATGTGTTTGAGTTCCCATTGCCAGGGGTCAGCACACGCAATATTTGGGGAGAGAAGATGATAACCTTCTTAAAGGTGAAATCTGCAAATATAAAATGATCAAAGTCCTAGCCAGAGGCATAGCCATGTGGGAGAGGGGGTAGAAAGTGCTTTCAAATATCTGTTAAACATTTTTTAAGTAAATCAAAGGATGGAAGGGGCTGCAGTAAGTAACATCCAGCTCTCTGGACAAGGAGAAAGAGAGCTCAGAGAGCCTCTGGCTGCAAAAGTCAGGCTGCAGAGTAGTTGAGTCGAATGGGGCAGCCACTAAGATCATGGAAAGGTTTGTAACCTACTAGTGTCAGCCACTGAGGTAGACACTGTGGGGGAGGCACTTCTGCCGTAGGAGGCCAGTCACGCACAGGAAAAGGTAACTAACAAGAAGAGATGGTAGAATGAGAACTACAGAGCAAGATGAGCCAGAAAGTGCTGTGGGGATACAGAGGTGTGAGATACCCTCTCAGCCTAGGGCTTCCAGCGGAGCCAGTTTTCAAAATGAGAGACTTGTAAGTCAGACTCCAAATGGGGAATGGTGAGAAAAGGCACAGAGTGTGCACACCACACGGCATAGTTGGGGATCAGTGAGTCAGTCAGTTTAGTTGGAGAGGAGGGTTCCTACAAGGGATGTAAGATTGCAAAGGGCCAGACCAGGGATGGAGTAGGGGGCTCGAATGACAAGATTAAAGAGTTTAGAAGTTATCTTATAGGCAATAGGGAGCTAATGAAAGGTTAGGAATAGCATAACCCTTATAAATCCCAGATCCATATGTCCAATCTCTATATGGAGTTACAATAAAAAAGCACAGTCCCGGGCTTCCCTGGTGGCCCAGTGGTTGAGAGTCCGCCTGCCGATGCAGGGGACAGGGGTTCGTGCCCCGGTCCAGGAAGATCCCACATGCCGCAGAGTGGCTGGGCCCATGAGCCATGGCCGCTGAGTCTGCGTGTCCAGAGCCTGTGCTCCGCAACGGGAGAGGCCACAACAATGAGAGGCCTGTGTACCGCAAAAAAAAAAAAAAAAAAGGAACAGTCCCATCAGTTAACAACAAAAAGAATTCCAGTCTTTTACTTCCATCTCTCCCATTCATAACTCCCAGCAACGTCTCTTGAATACTTTTTTTGTTCCCTCTCTTCCTCCATACATACTACTCCAGAGTTCAACTTTCTAGCTAAGTTCTTCCCCTTTCCCTCCAATCTCTCTGCTCCAATCTTTCTATATTGCAAAAGTCTTGGAGCACTTCTGACAAATGGAAACACTCTTAAGCATGGGAGTGGGGAGGGAAAGAGTGAGGATGTAATACAAGGAACAAAGTTGAGGCGTAAAGGCAGCATTCTCCAAATCAAGAGGAGAGAAGGGAATATTCAAGTCTACATATATTTTATACCATCACTGTAGTGAAGATGAAATATGGAGTTTTAGAAAAATGTCTATAATTATTGATCTGACCCTGAAATGTTACAGATAGATTGGATATACACAGCTTTTTTATGTTTGGGAAGTCAGTGGATGGATGGACATATTCAAAGAGAGGAGAGTAAGCATGGGAGAGTGGTGAGCTGATTGACTGTGTGTCACCGAACTGGGCACAAAAGATAGTAAGTGATCAGCAACACTGACAAAGAAAGCTAAATTTTTGTGATTTTTCTGAAGGTTAATGAGTCATGAGTCAACCACTTGCAAGTAAACATTTCAAGCTGCATATCTAGGTCTTTTGGCAGTAATAAAAATGAGAGAGTTACATTTATAATTTCATTCAAATTTATTTTGTTTTATTTTTTATAGACATCATTTCAGACTCACAGAAAAGTTCCAAGAGTAGCTAGTTATTCTGTAGAATGTCCTCAGTTGGGTTTGTCTGATGTTTTGTCATCATTAAATTCAGATTATGCCCTTTTGGTAGGAATGCCACATAAGTAATACTGAGTTCTACTAAATGTCTCGTATGAGGAGGCAGTATGTTTTCATTTAAAAATAAAATATAACATATTATAAGGAGTGATGTTTCTGAGAATGATTATGGCAAAACTATGTTTAGCTATAAAAATGAGAACAAACAGCTCCTAAAGGAACCATAGTAGGAACAACTGTAGACAACGGAGTTGTTTTCCAAGATGACACCAGAGCCTGTGGTTGTTTTCTTTCTGTTTTCAGAAATTTTTCTGGGTGTCTCATCCTGAGTCCATGTAACCCCAGGTGGCCTTTAAAACTTTTTAAATCATGTAATTTAAGGAACAGAAGTCTTTATGATATAGCCACAAAATGGAATGCTATGCAGCCATTAAGATGATGAAAAGGTAGGAATCACATGAATAGACATGAAAAGATGCCCAGAATTGGCTTTTTAAAGCAGGGTACAAAGCAGTAGGCATAATCCCATTTTTGTAACAAAACCGGAAGAGAGAGAAATGGAGATGGAGAGAAAGAGAGAGAAACAGAGTTAGAGAGAGAGGAATGTGGAAAGATCCATACCTGGTTATTTCTGGGATGTGAGATCATAGGCAAATTTTGATTTCCACTGTCATCTGTCTATATTTTTGAATAATTAGAATTTTATAAATATTATTACTCATGATCAATACATGCAATAAAGATGCTTCCATTTTGGAAAAAAAATCTGATGTAAAACAAGTCCTGGGAGCTTGGTGACGTCTCCTCAGAAGCACCACTCTTACACATCCCTTCTTCCTTTTCTGTCTCCTAACAGAAGCCCTCACAGTCTACAGCCCTAAAAAGAAAGGGAACCCCCTCCATTTTCCTGCCTTGCACCTAGCAGTTTCTCTGCATTACTCCCCATATTGCCTGCTGCCCTCCTCTCAGAGGAAGCCCCTTCCTCTCCCCTCTCCCAGGCCCCTTTTCTCTGGTGTCTTGTCTCCCCCTTATTCCTGGCTTCCTTCCCAACACAGAGATTCAGAAATCTCCCCTAAAACCCTTCCCCCATTCCCTCCCATCCAGCCAAACTCCCCAGAGAGGTGTCTACCCTTGCTAGCTATATTGCCTCTTTAAGTCTTGAAGTCAGCTTCCATCTCCCCCCTCTAAAACGTTGTGCTCTTAAATGCAGATCAAATCCAATGGTGGCTTTTCTTTTCCTTTCCTAGAAGACTCCTCTGCAGCTTTTAATACCTGCATTGGCCTTCTTGAAACACCCTTTTCCATGGCTTCTAGGACAAGCTGCAGCCCCAGCCCTTCTCCCTCCTCTTTGACTGCTCATTTCCAAACCCTCCTAGATGGGTATTTCCCCAAGACTCTGCCCTGAACCTTCTGCTCTGCTTTTTGACACTCTTCTCCTGGGTAATCTTACCTACAACAGAGACTCATCATCTTTCCTCCAAACCTCCGAGTTCTCTGTTTCAGCTCTTAGCATCTAGTCTTTTCTGTCACGTGGGATAGATAGTGCTGATATTTTCATATCCACCGTCAATTACCTGCTAAGTCCAAGTAATTCTACTGCTGAAATGTCTTGTTATGAACTGAATGTTTGTTCCCCCCCAAATTCATACACTGAAGCCCTAACCCCCACTGTGATGATAGTAGAAGGTGGACCTTCGGGAGGTGATTAGGTTTAGATAAGGTCATGAGGATGGGGTCCCTCTGATGGGATTAGTGTCCTTATATGAAGAGGAAGAGACACTAGAGCTCTCTTTCCACCATGTAAGGACACACCCAGAAGGCAGCCATCTGCAAGCCCGAAAGAGAGTCCCCCAGAACCAAACCTGCCAGAATATTGATCTTGGACTTCCCAGCCTCCCAAATTGTGAAAAATAAATGTCTGTTGTTTAAGCCACCCAGTCTGTGTTATTTTGTTATGGCAGCTCCATCAGACTAAGACACGTGTTAAATCTCTAGTCCCTCTTCTCCCACCCCACTGCCACTGCCCTGGTTTAGGTCCCTGTCATTGCGTGGATTGTGACAAAACCCTCTTCCCTGAGTCACTCACCTTTACACACCATCCCTCAAGCTCAGACCAGTATTCCCTTCCTGAAACACAGCCTGAGGATGTCATTTCTCTGCTCAAAACCAAAATTCAGATTTCCCACAGGCCATTCCACAGAACACTTGTTCCATTGGTTGTTAATAGCAGATAGAGCAAAGTAAAAAAGGGGGAGGGCAATGACCAAATAAGTTTGACTTAATGAGAAGCATTGGGTTAAACAAAGTTCAACAGGTTTCTTCACTGTAGAACTCATCACAGTTCTTCATATGCTAATGAAAACTTTGAATCTCTAAGAAAGAAGTTATAAGTGCATTATTTCTCAAATTTATTTGACCCCAGAAGTCTTTTGGTTTTGTTTTTTTTTTTTCACAGAATATTCACGCTCAGGAAGGATCCTTGTAAGAGGGGCCACAAGATAGAAGGAACCTACGTCCCAGAGTCTGCTTGCAGCTGCCCAGGAGAGCAGCCCTACGAGAAACGTCAGTGATGGACTATTGGGTGGGTGAGAAATACGTTTTTATTGTGTTTAGCCACTTAAACTTCAGGTTCATTTGTTATTGCACTTAGCCTTTGCTGCCTAATGCAGAATGCATACAGGTTTTTAAGATATCTGCCAAAGAAGAGGTAATCTTTTTCAGCCTGGGGAGTTTTGTCACAATAATAGGCTACAGGGATTGCAGCCTTATTAAGTGTCAGATAAGGTGATAAGCACTTTGCAAACATTACCTCATTCAATCCTCTTGACCACCCAGCAGGGTAAATATTTTACTATCATTGCCTCATTTCACAGACGAAGAAACTAAAGCTTAAAGAGGTTAACAACTTGGAGGTAAGAAGGTCAGGATTTGAATCCAGGTCTTTTGTCTAATGGATCCTGGATCTTAATCACACTGAGGTCCTGCCTCCTAAGCCCAGGTTTTGAGGTCAGAAAAACTAGATTTCAGGTTCAGTGTGTTACCTAGATCAACAAAACATCTAGATGACTGACTTACTTCCAGTCTTTATTAAGACCAGTGGTTCTCAACCACTGGAGATTTTGCTCCCCCAGGGGACATTTGACAATATCTGGAGAAATTTGGGGCTGTCACAGCTAGGGAGGCACTACTGGAATCTAGTTGGTAGAAAACAAGGATGTTGCTAAAACATTGTATAATGCACAGGGTAGTCCTCCGCAACAAAGAACTATCTGGCCTAAAATATCATAGTGCCAAGGTTGAGAAACCCTGACCTAGACATCTTGTATCTTTTATTAACAGAGCCCAAAATGTCCAGAATAAATCCACATTCATGCTTGGTATAAGAAGTATGCTTGAAAACTCTGCTTTCTGCCTTAATACGTAAAAGCAGGAAAGGCAGTAGCCAACAAGTGGCTTTTGGTGCTCAGTGGCCAAGACTCATTGTGGGAGAGAGTCCAGCCCAAAGAAGACTAGCCACAGAGAAAGAATTTGGCTTGGCAAGACCTCAGGAACAATATATGGTGGCAGAATAGAAATTCTCTTGAAAGAATGCCAAACCTTTTTGGTTTCCTAGTAACATAATTTTCCTGAGATTTCTCTTATATTTGAATTTGCAGCATCTCCATACCTATTTTAAATCAAGGCAACAAAAGAATTTTTGTAATGACATAATAGAATCAGAGCTTCTTGGGGAGGGAGGGAAACCTAAAAGACATCTGGCCCACCCCCTACCCACATATCTGGTGTATGATGCCTCTGTTTCAATATTATATGGTTACGAGGAGGGGATGTCACCAGGATCCCATTCCATTTCCAGAATTCTCTGTTAGAAAGTTCTCCTTCCCAGGCACAGAAACCTGCTTCTCTGAACTCTGCTTGTTGCCTCTAATTCAATCTGTTGTTGGAGGTTGGGTTTGCAGGAATGGATACAAGGGGACAAAAGGGGATGGAAATTGTCCTTCAGTGAAAGTTTACTGAGTCCCAGGTGCTGTGCTCTGTGCTTTACACACATTATTTCTAATCCTCCAACAATGTCTCACAGCAACCTCAGGTTAATGCCCATGCACAGCCTCCCACCCCTGCCTGTTGTCTCTGTTCCTGTAGAAACATCATGAGATCTATTTTCATATGGAAACATCCCTTTGGCACTCTGTTCATTCATTCATTCATTCAGCACATATTTACCAGGCACCTACTATGTGGCAAGTTTGTACCAGATACTGGGGGTACAACCTTGAGCAGGTTGGCTTTTCAGGACAGCAGGACTGCCACATTCTGTCAGCAAGGGAAGCCCTCAATCTAGGTGACTATATTATTATTATCTGCAGCCAAAAATAATCCCTAGGCTGGCACCCTATAAGGTAGCCTATGACTTGAGTGACTCATCCCAGATGTAGTGATGTCGAACTGGGAGGTTAAGCTGAGACACAGAGGGCTTCACCAGGTGATGGGGATGGAGAGTGTTACAGGCAGATGGAGTAGCCTATGCGAATACCATGAGTGCACGCAGTGCACTGAAAACAGGTGTGTGAGGCTAGAATGAAGAGCAAGGACTTGGGAGAGGTGAGAGAAGAATCAAGGTGTGAGAGAAGACAGAGGACAAAGAGGTGAGCCTGACAGAAGACTGAACTCTCCTTTGATCTCAAAATCTTCAGGGACGTCTGCAAACCTCACAAAATGCTTGCCATGATAGATGTCCCACGGAAACTAGAGTGTGCCTGATTGCCACATCAGGGTAGATGCAAGAGAAAACAGGATGCAGGAGCCAGAAGCTGAGGGGACCACAAGACTGTCACACCCAGGGCTTCATCAAGCTGTGGAAATAGGTAGGATGATGGTGGGGGAGGATGCCTAGTGATGTCTAGAATGCAAAAAGAAGGAGCTCCCTAATTCACATCTGAGTTCTGTACATCCAAGCCCTTGGTACAAGGGTTCATTTGCAGAAAGAGCTCCAGTGTATTACCATCATCCCCTCAAAAAATGTTTGCAAATATCACCAGCGGGAATAAACCCTTATTAGTGGAATTTTGGGTACTGCGGCAGGTTATTGGGGCCACACTTGGTGGCAGGGAGGATTTTGGCACCTTCCAAATCACACTCCCTGCCAGCAGCTTACTCCTCCCTTGTGCCCCAAGGTGCCACCTGAAGAAATTATCTCCCCGAAGCACCCCTGGGGACGACCAGACCCTCTCCGGCTGGTCAGGAGCCTCACCAGCAATCCCTGTGGAAGTGGGGAGACCCTAATGAAACAGCAACAGAAAACAAATTATACTGAGATGTCTCTAAATGAACCAAGGGAAATTGTGTACAATTCTATGTTTTTGCCATTATTCCTAGAAATAGGGGGTCGACTTTCCCTATGATTTTTACATCTGGAGACTGAATGTAAACAGACTTAAACAATTGCACAGAAGCTTCAGAATCTCCTGAAAATCTCTCAAAAAACAGTGTGAGGTAAATGTGGAACTTTTCAAAAAAAAAAAACAGTTTACTGAAAAATAACTTGCAGTTTGAATGTTCTATGAAAAAATTTTCATATCATGTACATTTTCATCTCAGGCTCATTTTTTTGAAATAACATTGTCTTTAATTTTTATTTTGTTTTGTTTTTAAGCATACAGCCAAGCAAGAAGAAGGCTCTGTTCTGCCTACTAGTAGAGTTTTTTGGGTAATTGTCTTCCATGTACCCTGCTTCTCCCCCCCACCCTCAATCTAGCTTATTGATTACTTAAGATTGAGAGGGTCTCATTTCTCACTAAGCAGGCACAAGACCAAACCTCACAGGTAATAGGTGCTCAATAAGAACATACAGATCTGAATGGAATTGTGGGGAAAGGCAGCAGCGTGGGCTTTTCCTCAGGAAAACAGGGACAGGAGGCAGCCATCTCAAAAGGTCCTCTCTTTGGGGTGCCCGTGACAGCAGGGACCGAGCCATAATTAGCTTTGTGTTCCCAATCCTTGGTACCCAGAAGGCTAATGTTTGATGTAAGAGGCCAGGCATTAGGGCCAGGAAAAAGAACATTTATGCATCAGGGGAAGTACTACAAATGCAGACATTTTTCTCTTTGCAATCAGGGAACTCCAGGCCAGAGGGGCAGCATCATTTTGGATACTGGCATAGCAGAGCCATCACTGGTGAGGAATGGCAGGAGAGTTTCCAAGATCTTCATTCTTGGTGGGCAAACAGTGCGGGCAAGATATATGGATCAGCTCCTCCATGCCTGGAGCTGCAGAGCTGTCCCTGCTACAATTCTCAATTCAAAAGCTCTTTCTGAATACATTCAACTCTTATTGTTTTTATGGTTGATTTGGGTTTCAACCAAAACTTCACCACTTACCGGCTGTGTGACCTTCAGCAAATGATTTAGCCTTTCTGAGCCTCCATTTTCTCATCTGTAAAATGGGGATAAAATTTAGTAATACCTATCTCACTGGGAAATCTTGACACATGTAAAGCACAGTGCCTAGCACACACCAAGCACTCAGTGAATTTCCCAACGGTAGGAGAGGCTTACCCAGGGTGAGCCTTGGACAAAATCGCAATGTGGAGGGTGTTTGTCCGCAAGCCCTCTCATAGCTCTTTTCCCCAGCAGTGATTCTGTGCAAACAGGCCAGCCTCAGAAATGGGGTGGGAGGACTGTCTAGGAACACAGTGGGTGGCACAGAAGCCTATACGAGGCAGGGCTGGGGTTAAGAAGAACCAACCTGCAAGGTGGCCTGCTCCCACCCTGGTTTCATGGGTGGGGGCATGGGGGGTGGCCAAGTGAAGGTTGTAGGGACCATGGTGGGGGTAAGGTACAGGAGCCTGCAGAGGGATGGTACTTGCCAATGCAGAGGGGAGGGGTGGGGTTACAGTTCCCCAATTCAACTGGGGAATTGAATTCCCCAATTCCCAGGGGAATTGGCAGGCAGTTTCTAAGCCCTCCTCCAGGTAAACTGGAGCTCTGGATGAAGCTCTCTGGCTCTCTGGGAGAGAGACTGCAGCTTGGCGAGTGCTGTCTACCAGGGTTTACCCCAAGCCTTCTAGGCACTCGGACAAGGAATGAGGAGTAAATGCTCCTGCCCACCTCCCTCTCTGTCCTCCTCACTGACCACCTCCCCATGCCTCCCCCAGCCCCCAGGCTCCTTGATGGTCCTCCAGCACACCCTGTGCCCCTCTGCCTGGGATGCCCTTCCCCATGTCGCTAGCTCACTAGCTGGTTCACTGTATACAGCTTCTGTCCAATTGTCACTTCATCCAAGAGAACTTTGCTGTCTGCCCATGTGAAATATCACACACATCTTTCCCCATTCCTATCACTCTCTGGCCCCTTATTTTCTTCACAGCGCTAATTGCCATCCGACCCATGACACATTTATTGGTGACCTTGTCTACTTCCTATACTATAATGAATGTCCCATGATGGCAGGGACCGGTGCTCACTCCAGTATCCCCAGAGTCCAGCCAAATGTCTAACACCTGAGCATGTAGCTGCTCAATAAAAACTGGATGAATGAATGAATGAGTGGGCGAACTGCCAAACCCCATCTGCTGGTAGGTAAAGGTCACTAACATACTGAATTGGCTCCAGAACTGACCAGGATTGAGTACATATGGCCTAATGAATGTCGTATGTACCAGTTACTGGTGCCTTGGGAACAGGGAGGAGGGGCTGAGCATAACGAAGGCAGCAGCTCAGCTTGGGGCTTCCCTATACCTGCTTCAAGTAACCATCCAGGGACGTTTTTATTGGGAGGCTCTTGTACACTGAAAGCTTCCTCTTGATTCAGTGGCCTGAATCCCTGATGGTGGGACTTCAGGCACCATGGCCAGCAGGGGAGAAGGTGTCTAGCTACTTGGCTGCCCCAAATTGCATGTCACCTCATGCCTTAAAGGCTAACTCCAATAGCAACCAAAGGGTCATTTATGCAGACACGCCATTAAAGAGATGAGAGAATTTAAGTCATAGTTTCCATGGCATTACTCAGATAAATGACGGCATGTGGCTAGGGCTTGGATGAAGTTCTTGCCCACAGGTCGGGCTTTCTTTTCTCTGGTGGTTAAAATCACTGGCTGGCAAAGGACGCAGCAAGCAGGGTATCATTACTGAACAATTCTTGACGCAAAATGCAAGAAGGTCCAGGCCCCACCCAGAAGCCCATGGTCACGACGCTTGCCTGATCTCGTGGCTGAATCCATTGAGAGGAATTATTTCAGTACCAAGAACACATTTCTTCAGGGTCCATCCATATGTGAGGAGAAATGGCAAACGCCTCTCTATGTGACAGTGCCCAGAAACAAGCAGGCTCTCACACTGGTGTGTGTGACAGAAACCTCACCCACAGGTGTGGCCAACATCCGAGAAGTTTTCCAGGGAGCCTCCTTGAAGAAGTAATGATATTCTCCTGTGGAGGGTGGGGTGTGGTGGTGATAACATGGCAGGGGAAAAAGAAAAGAAAACACCCATTCTGAAAGTGTGGGCTCAGAAAGTGGGGACTGTGTAAAAGGCTGTCCCTTGGGGGCATGTCACTGCTTCCTCTCCTGCAGCGGCTCAGCCTTCCCTGCCAGCTGCACCCCAGGGCCCTGGATCCCTCCTCCACCATGACAAGTTGCAACAAAGCCCCATCCCCACGAAACAGATTCATCTGCACTTGAACAGTGTTTGATTTATGCCCGGAGAAGTATTCTAACTTATGTGCACATCAAAGCTGTCATCAATCCCACCATAGCTGGAAAGGGCATGGAGTCTGAACCTTAGCTCTCTCACTTAGCTGTGTGACTGGGACAGGCTTATTAACCTCTCTGAGCCTCAGTTTTTTCATTTGCAACATAAGATAACCTTATGTCCATGGTGCTATCAGGATTAAACATGATTAAATGCACTTACGTAAATAAAGGATCTAGAAAATGCCTGAGAGCTAGTGGATGCCCAATAAATATACTTTCCCTGTTGAAACACCTCATTGTTTAGCTTACTAAATGATGTTATATTACTCTGTAGTGGATTATTATTTCTTTTAACTTCTGGTCTAGATGGCCCCTTTTAGTTTCTTGTATTTTTGTTTTAGATATGTTTGATATGTAAGATATGTTTGGTTTTTAATAAAGCTATATGTTGGAACTAGCTCAATCTAATAACACTAGCTCAATCTAATAACACTCTCAAATACTAGAGTGATTTGAGGGACATTCATTCCCACGTTAATCCATTTATACCCCACCTTATTCCAAAAGTATTTTGAGGGGCTAAAAAAAATAGATACAGCAGGATACAAAAATAAGATTAGTTGTTACAAGTTGGTCACAGAGTTAGTCCTGAGCTTCCTAGAAGCCAAAGCAAAGAGGGAAAGCTGAGCAATAATAAGATGCATAGTGTTTGCAAGATACCAATTGCTTCCAGGAAACACAATTTTTCCTGCACTAAGCTCTAAGTGAACTCTGTCCCATCCTCAACAGTATCTCTACAGAACAGCTGCCTCTGATCCTGCCTGATGGTACAAACCAGGGCACCACACCTGAGGGCTACTCAATGATCCAAACAAGGTAGGTTTCTGTTGGTCTGGCTTGATCCACAGATGGGATTTTACTCACAGGAATCAAATGAAATGCATATCTCTTTCAGTTACTGTAGATGCATAACAAAATTATGACTTAAATTTTTAAGATGACTTAAAAATATTTTATTTTGCTTACAATTTTGTGGGCCAGAAATTTGGGCAGGCTACAACACAGATAGCTTGTTTCTGCTCCACAATGTTGGGGACTCATCTAGTGGCAACTCAAAAGCTGGCAGATGGAGGCATCTTCACTTACATGTCTGGTGGTTGATTGGCTGTTGGCTGGAACAGGAGGGCTCACACATGGCCTCTTCACATGGCCAACGCTTCCTTGCATGGAGTCCTCAACGTAGTTGGAATTCTTACATGCCAGTTCAGGGCTCTGAAGGTGAGTGTCCCAGAGAGCCAGACAGAAGCTATATACTTTGCATACTTCTTGCCTACCTCAGAAGTATACAAAGTCCCTTTCACTGCATTCAGTTGGTTACAAACAAGTCACAAGCCCACCCAGATTGTGGGGAGAGGACAAAGACCCCACTTCTTGGTAGCAGACCTGTCAAGGTCACATTGCAGAAAAGTATGTGGATGGGAGATATTGTTGCTGCCATCTTTAAAAAATACAATATGCTATAATATCCTTTATGCAATCACCCATAAATACTGTATCTGCAACCAAGCCTTTGATAAGAATTAAGTAGATCCAGGATTAAGGGCTTAGAGGTATCTTTCTGATGCCAAACACCAAGCAAGGAGGTCTCGTCTTGGTCTAAATTGTATAGAGCAGGTTTGAGAGGCACAGTGACCATACACTAAAGGGATCAACAGATCTGGGTCCCCATGTGTATTATTCTGCTCAGGCTCCATAACAAAATACCATAGACTGGGTGCTTAAACAACAGAAATTCTATTTACTCATAGGTCTGGAGGCCAGAAGTCTACGATCAAAGTGCCAGCATGGTCAGGTTCTGGTGAGAGTTCTCTTCTTGAGTTGCAGATGGCCACCTTCTCACTATGTGTTCACATGACCCCTTCGTGTTTTTTTTTGCAGTACGCGTGCCTCTCACTGTTGTGGCCTCTCCCGTTGTGGAGCACAGGCTCCAGACACGCAGGCTCGGCAGCCATGGCTCACGGGCCCAGCCGCTCCGCAGCATGTGGGATCTTCCCGGACCGGGGCATGAACCCGTGTTCCCTGCATCAGCAGGCAGACTCTCAACCACTGTGCCACCAGGGAAGCCCACGTGACCCCTTCTTTATGTGAGCACAGGGAGAGAAAGAGGTGGTGGGGAGAGAGAAACAGAGAGAAAGGGAAAGGTCTCTGATATCTCTTCCTATAAGGGCTCTCATCCCATTATAAGGGCCCCACCTTTATGACCTCATCTAACCCTAATCACCTCGCAAAGAACTCATCTCCAAACACCATCACACTGGGGCTTAGGGCTTCAACATACGAATGGGGGCACAAACATTCAGTTCAGAACACCATGGCTACAGATATGCCAGAATTCAGTGTTAAATGATGTCAATTCCTGAATATTTCCAAATATCTGAAATCTTTAATCAAGTAGGCAAATCACCCACACATGTGAATTTTTCACTTTCTTTCCAATTTAGTCTTATAGCTAAAACTCAAGCCAGAGACTATGACACAGATATAAATAGAGCATCATTATATATAATTTGGAAAGGATTTCACTGGTGTACATCTGTAAGCAGTTCAGGAACACTTTCAAGCTGTGTTTACATGATATCAAACATCTGGATGAAAACTGCAAAAAAATAATCAATTTGGATTGGAAACAAAACAGAAGTACAAATCTCAGTACACTGGCCCTTGGAATACTGAACACAGAGACGATCCCCATACCCCAAGAATGAGATAATGGTACACAAGAAGGGCCGCTGGAATGACCAAGGAGGGAAAGGGGCTTCTGTGGGAAGGCAGACTTTAAAAAGAGAACTCCATTATGCAAACAGGAGATGAGAAGGGATAAAACCGAACAGTATGAAAAACATGAAGAATACAAATCTCAAAGAATCAAACTGTGGGAACCAGGAGCTTTGAAGCATGAAAGCAATAATTTTAGCTCAACTGAAAATCCAGTTAAGTCCTAGCTATCAGGGAAAGGGGCATCCAAGAAACGCAAGCTTCTAGAGAGCCAATGAATTATTCCTTTCAGCATCCCAACCTATTTTTACTCCTTCAGGCAGAAACCTTTCTAAAATGTTGTAGTTATTTCCCAGGCCTCCAGGAGAGAATACACTATCCACAGATCACCACTATAGCCCTCAGTGTGGCAATAATTATGTCACATACCCTCATCCCAATGGTCCCTGCTAGATGAGCCCAGGGCCCTGATACTTTAGTTCTTGTCTCTGCCTTTTCAACGTTCTTCTATTTTCTCTTTCCATCATGTCTCGGCCTTTTTGCTTGACATGTGATTTAGGATAGCTTCCTGTGACATGGACCCTGAGATAAGGATTTAAGGATTTAACAAGTTTTTTGTTAGGGTGGTAATTCCAGGAAGCTCCAGCAGGGGGCTGGGAGAGTGACAGGAAAGGGAAAGCAGCCCACACAGGTGCATAGATTACAGGTGGAACTTACCCTTGTGGGCAGCTGGGGCCTCTACAAGACTGTGTAGAGCTGTCCCACACAAGGGGTGGAAACCTAGATCTTATTCCCAAATTCTGTCCACCATCCTTTGAAGGCTGCTGCCATTAGCTCCCCAGCACTCCCAGAAGCCTGCAGGCGTTTGCAGTGGGAAGCCACCAGGACATAGGGGAAGGTGAGCACCCCGGGGATGTGGGCAAGGACAGAAGCTCCTCCACTCTGGCTCCAGTGCTGCCTGGAGTGGCTGCTCCACCCCTCCCTCTTGTCCTCACACCTGACAGAACTTGAAAAGCTAGACTATGAGTGAGAGTCTAAGGGACTCTCCTCTGACTAAAAGATAGCTTTTACTTTTCTGATAGCTCAAGGGTTTTTACTATCTGACTTCTCCTGGTTCTTGGTTATGTTCTTAAAAGGTGCTGTAAGACAACTGATAACCAAAAAAATTTTTGGCCATTCAAAAATATCCAATCAAATTAATTTTTGAAGCAAAGTAAGAGTCTACAAAGAGTAGCTTGTACTGGGCAAGCTCTCTAGAGATGAAAACTGCCTTGCTCTTGCTACCTCAAGTAATAGGAAATGGCCAGACCTCAGAGTCGGTGTCAAAGGTGGGGCCACCACCCCAAGAAGAACACGTGAGCGCAAATGGGGAAACTGAGGCAAGACCAAAGCACATTGGTTTACACAGTCTGTGGGACAGATCCAAGGGAGAAACTGTGGGTCAGTGAATAAGCAGGGACCCAGGGTATGCTGAATGCCGGGTTACAAACAAGACTCATCCCCTCCTCATCTTGTCGGGGGAAAGGGAATTGGTCAGGACAGGCTCAGGCATTAGCAGGGAAGTGCGGGATATGTTCAAGGCATGCAAGATGGCAAGCTGAAGGTCCTCAGAGCTGGCATCTGAAGAGGGCTGGGGCACGCAGCCCTGATGTATTTAAACTCACACATTGAGTTCATGAACAGCCAGGACAAAAATCCAGGTGTCTTCACTCCAACATGCCAGAAATTACCCAACACTTAGTGGTCCAGAAGCAAAGCCAAGAAGAAGATGTGGGTTCCAGGAACACCAGGGCATGCTGGCCTAAAGTTCCCTAGAAGATAATTCTGGGGACAAGGGCCTGAGGCCAAGCCAGAGAGAGCCAAAACCTCCAACTATCACAGCACAGCATCCAGGCTGGCAGGAAGGAGACAGGCCTTGTGCTAGGGGAAGGCAGTGGGAGGAGCCCACACATCAGGGATGGAGCTGCAGCAAACAGAGAGCCAGAGAAATTAAGGCAGGAAGCAGGGAGAGGATGGACTGGGATAAACCCATCATTATTCTGGAACATAGTCAAGGCTCTCCTGTGCACAGGGAACAGAGAATGATGGTAAAGACACAAGCTCTCGAGTGAAAAATAGTGACGGTTGAGGGAGCCTGAGCTCTGGCTTGGGTGTAGGGAGATTTGGGCAACGCTGGGGAAGTGTTGCTGCAGCAATCAAGATACGGGTGAAGAGCTGGGAGGAGGGAGACTGTGGATTTGGAAAGGAAAGGGTAAAATCAAGAAACTTGTATAAGAAATAGCATTAGAATTTGATAGAACGGTGAACGCCAAAGTGGAAGTAAGACCCCAAAAAATCACAGAACTAATATGAAGATTACAAGTCTGGGGAACTGGGAGGCTATTGGCACCTTGGGTAACTATGGAGATTTCGGAAAGATGTGATTATTTGGAACTGAGAGTTAGCATTGCTATGACCCACCCTCCACTCTATCTAGGAGAGGAGAACATGATGCAGTTCAGATCCTGGTGTCCAAGCCTGCCCTCTTTCCTCTGGGCCACTCCCCATTCCTGCTAGCTCTTGCAGCACTATCACCTGGACTAAGGAAGGAGGCAGGTGTCCCCCACACTTATTTTCTGGGACAGAAATCCAATACTTGATCCTTGGACTTATCAACTTCATCAAGAGAAATGAAAGTGTGAGCTACAGGAATGTGAAGGGTGAACTGAGTTCTTGGATTCTTAAGTATGTGACTTGACAAAATCCACATTGGAAGAAAGTAACAAAAATTTGGAAGGATAGAAGAATAGAATTAAGCCAACTGGAAATATGGTGTCAATGTGTCTGTCTGGGGGTAGGATTAGTTCATTTGAACAAGGTCACAGTGACTCAAATATTATATTGTAATGATGTTATCCTGAAAGAGCTTCAATAAATCTAACCACTCATGAATGTCTAGATAACACAAATTTGGAAAGATTTAAAAACCAGCTAAGACTGATACTGACAGCCAAAAGAGAAAGTTGTTGAAACACTGGAAATTCCCATGGGATGATACGTGTTAATGGTTTGACCTAAAATAAATGCTTTATTCTTGGCTATGGGAGGATTTCCCATCTATGCCATAGTGTTTGAGGTGTTAAGATGATCACATCCACAATCAAGAGGCCAAGGAAGTAATCTGGATAGTCCCAGGAGTCCTGCCAAAAGATGACATTAATTTATGGCTTTCCTCAGAGAATGATCAAAGGTTTATGGCAACCAGGAATCAGATCCAGTGTTTGAAAGATTCCTCCCTTAGAAGTGCTGATGGCTTCAATTGGGCAGATTGGCTTTGAACACAAAAGAGAGGGATCGATTAAAGGACAATGCCAAGAGAAGACTTGGTGGGAAGGAAAATGTTGGCTTGAGAAGAGAGAAGAATGGAAAGTCTGAAAATCCAGAAAAGAAGGGGAGGGGAGGAGAAAGGTAGGAAAGATAGGGAACTGAAGGAAGATATTGATGAGATAAAGAAATTAAAAAGAGGGGTTGGTCAAGTCCTGCTTTTGAGAATTCCATTCCAAGTGGAGATGGGCTACTAAAACTCCTGGTAAGCAGGAGTTGAAAAGAGGGGAAAGATCAGCATTGGGGAAGAGATTTGGGAACCGAAGGCAGAAGCAGATGGAAAACTGGATGTAGTGAAGGAGAGTAAACAGTAAGCTCATACTGCCATGCTCCTATAAAGGATCACGGGAGCTCCCTTATGGGAGCATGGCAGTATGATGAGTATCCTGAACTCAGGCCTGAGACCTGGGTTCTAGCCCCACTTCTGCCCCTAATGTTGGGCAAGCCACTCCATCTTTCTGAACCTGTTTCTTTATATCTAAGGTGATGGGATTAGTGACCTCAAACATTCCTTCCCTTTTCTACAGCCCTTGATTCAGCATAGACATTATGAAATCAGAGACTTACATAAATGGAATATTCCAGATTGGAGCATGTATTTAGCTTTTCTAAGTAAAAAATGCTTTGAAGGGAGGAAAAAAAGGTTTCGGTAACACTTGACGAGCAGTATTTGTCCTGTAAAATGACTAGCAAGTAAGCATTATTGAACTAGGTTGTCACATAATCATAAGAGAATTTTTTTTAAAAAAGGATTTAAGAGACTCAGTTTTCCCTCCTATAGATCAAAAGAGTGATTAATATAATCCACGAGTGGATAGTTAATAAAGATATATGCAGAAGGAGAGCCAACATAAAAGGAAAAGAGCGCTGATCTTGGGTCAGGAGCCTTGAGTTCTAATCTCAACTCTGAAAATATATAATTTTCAAAAGAGTAACACAGGGAACCAACTACAGTGGTGACAGAAAAGCTGAGAACCCAGAGGACAGTAATGCAACCTAGATATTAGCAACAGCAGGAAGCCACTGCCACCCTGGGCTGGAGGGACACAAGGGAGGAGGTGCTGTTACTGGAACCCAGAAGCCGTGGTCACCCGATGGAAGCTGGAACTACAGTGGGTCCATCTGGAAGGAGTTGGAGCCACAGAGGAGATGCAGCCACTATCATAGAACTGAGGGATAGAGGGTTGAAGAGAATATCCTGGCTCTCCCTTGCCCTGCCCTCCAATCTTCTGCCAGTGCCTCACATTGGCTGGATCCAGCTGGCACCTAGTTTACAGGATGGCAAACGCAGCCTGCAAGGGTCAGCCCTTCCTCCATACAGAGCAGAGAAAGGACACAGATGGATCTGAAGGCCAGCAGGCCGAGACTGGCCCTAGATCCAAATTCTGCTTTCTTATAACATCTATCTATCAGTTCTGTATCAGCCTTGAGTCTAGGTCTTCACACATTTGAGGACATCCATCTGGTCATGTCTTGTTTTCTTTCTTTCCCAAGCCTGACACTCAAACCTCCTCATACAGAATATTTTCCAAACCTCCTTCACTGCTCTGGTTCCCCTCCTCTGGGAGCTCCCTGGTATGTCTCCTTAAAATGTGGCACCAGATGTTCACAAGACCCCTGGTGTCCATAATACCAGATCAAATACAGAGGACTATTCCTGCCCTTCTTGTAGCAATGCAGCTGCTATCCCACTGTGGACTCGTGGAATTCATGGACAGTCAAGACCCATATACCTTTTCCATGTGATTTCAAGTCTTCCCTGACCTGTCCTAGCAAGGCACCTACACATTTGATAAGCACAACCAAATTCAACCTCTAAAGCACTGATTTAAAAAGAGTTAAAAAAAAAAAAAAACAGAATAGACCAGAGCCAAGACAGAGCTCTGTGTCACTCCATTGGAGAACTCCCTCCAAGTTAACTCAGAACCATGAATCAAGGCTCACTGGGTAGGGCTGTTCAACCAGTTCTAGATCTACCTAACAGCAAGGGAATTATGTTAAGACTTCATCAAATTCTTTTTTTAACATCTTTATTGGAGTATAACTGCTTTACAGTGGTGTGTTAGTTTCTGCTGTATAACAAAGTGAATCAGCTATACATATACATATGTTCCCACATCTCTTCCCTCTTGCTTCTCCCTCCCTCCCACCCTCCCTATCTCAGCACTGAGCTGATCTCCCTGTGCTATGCAGCTGCTTCCCTCTAGCTATCCATTTTACATTTGGTAGTGTATATATGTCAATGCTACTCTCTCACTTTGTCCCAGCTTACCCTTCCCCCTCCCCGTGTCCTCAAGTCCATTCTCTACATAAGACTTCATCAAAATCTTTACTTAAATCACAACATGTAATATCTGTGGCAGTCAGTTCCCTTCACTTTGCACCTGAAGCACAGAGGGTGCTTAACTAATACTTGCTGCCTCGAAGTTAAATAAAATTATCTTGATTTATACACCTAATGACCCTGTTTAAAGAAAGTTAACATGGTCATTTTAATGGGACATGATAATGAACCCATGTTGGCTGCTAGTGATCACCGCTTTCTTCTTTAAACGTCTATAAACGTGTTTGTTCCAGACTTTTGCTAGAGAGTGGCAAAAAGGCCATCAATCTGTTATTCCTGAAATCCCCTCCTTTCTTACTTTTGAAAACTGGAACAATAATTGCCCCTATCCAGCCTTTGCGTACGCTCTCATCTTCCTAAACTGTCAGGACTCTAGTTGCTGCTTGAGCCTCATGGGTCTTGAGTCCCTCTTCTCCCCAGTAGGAATAAATAGACGGTTTCCACGCCACAGAGCTGTGTAAGGATCCAGGAAGATGGGAAGACATAGAGCACAGCTAAAACAGTCACTTAGGGTGCCCATGTATGAGCCCAGTGGATGGTTGTAAGAACAGCTCCAATACAGCACAGTCACGTCCTGCAGCCCCCAGAGTGAATGCCACAGGGGGCCCAAGACACCATATGTGGCAATCGGGGAGACTCCTCGCGGTGCTGAACCTATGATCCTCATCCTGTTTGTAAGACAATTTGAAAGGCTTACAAGCAACCCCATAGGAATCTGAGCCAAAGCACAACAGAGACTGGGCCCATAGAGTTTTCCTCTTTCTCCCTCTTTCTCTTCCTCTTCCTTCTTTCTCAATTTCCCTCTCCCTCTGAATCAGTGCTTTACAGTCACTATCACTGCATTCACTGCTCAGGAAGCTGTCCTGTAGGCAGCCCATGAGGGCAGAAGCTAAAAGCTTGGGAGAACAGCCTGATGCCCAAATTGCCAGCCTCTCCCACCCCTACCTCCCACAGGTGTCTAGATGTGGATGGGCCTCTGTAGAGGACATACTGCCCACAAAGAAATGCAGAAGGATGTTTTCCATTTCTCTCCTCAACCTATAGGAACGCCCCCTGGGCTCAAGCAATGCTTGATAAATTCAAGCATGAATTCAACTAACCCACCCTCTGCCGAGAGGGATCATGCTCATTAAAATTCTTGATAACCTTAATGTCTCAGCATAGATATAGCAATTATTTTGTTAGCTATAATCTTCTGTCTTGTTTCTTTCTCCCAAGAACGAAGGAGACTGCTGAAGGTTCACAGACATTGATTAAAGATGTGTGCAGGGCTTCCCTGGTGGCACAGTGGTTAAGAATCTGCCTGCCAATGCAAGGGACACAGGTTCAAGCCCTGGTCCGGGAAGATCCTACATGCCACGGAGCAACTAAGCCCATGCGCCACAACTACTGAGCCTGCGCCCTAGAGCCTGCGAGCCACAACTACTGAGCCCGTGCACCATAACTACTGAGCCCACGTGCCACAACTACTGAGCCTGCGCTCTAGAGCCTGTGCTCCAGAACAAGAGAAGCCACTGCAATTAGAAGCCCATGCACCACAATGAAGAGTAGCCCCCCCACTCACCACAATTAGAGAGAGCCCACAGCAATGAAGACCCAACGCAGCCAAAAATAAATAAATAAAATAAATAAATAAATTTTAAAAATGTGTGCAGAGATTTGGACATGAGGATGTTCACTGATGCTATCTATTTTAGCAGAAAATTGGAAACAACCTGTATGCCCAACGATAGAGGATTGCTGAAATACCTTATGGTACACCCACCCATACAATAGAATACTGTGCACCTATTAAAAATCCTATTGTCAGAGAGTAGATGGAATGATGTTCACCATCGTTAAAAGGAAAAACAATTTACAAAAGCAGAATACTGTACACACAAACAAGGAAATTTTTCAAAAGATGTTAATAGTTATTGCAACTGGTAGAATTATGAATGGATTTTTAAATTTTCTTCTTTCTTTGCTTATAAGTTTTTTCCATTTTTTTCTACAGTGATGTGCATTGCTTTTGAAATAAGGTTGGGGGGGCAATAAAACTTATTTTTGCTAGCCAGGAGAAAAAAAATAGGAAAATCCCCCTCTTTCAAGGCTGTCTCCCAGCATCTTGTTCTGCCAGATGGATACGAAGCCAGCTCAGACCCCGCTGTCCAGCTTGCCTAGAGCCCCGTGGAGGTCACCTTGGCTCTGGGCACAAGCTTCCTTGGTGCCAATATCCACCTTGAAACAAGTTATTAAAAATGGGGCTATCCTGGCCAAGATCTCATTCCAAAGTACCAAGGGCCACTTCAGCCCAGAAAAACAGCAGTTCCAGGACCCTGTGGGTTTTCAAAGTAGAACCACAGCCCTGGTTTGTGAGAGGAACCTCCCTCCCTCCCTTCTCCCGGCTGTCTGCCGAAGGTTGCAGACAGCTCCCTTTCCATCCCACAAGAGAAGACAGGCAGATGAGTCATAGCACTGGCTTGGATCAAAGGAGTATTATTGTGTTAGCAGAAATGGATCTATTTTATGATCTGTTTCTTGACGCCTTACAAATAAACATGCTTTTCCCACCAGACAGACAAGTTCCTTAAAAAGCTACCGATTTCATTAGCTGAAGCTAAGAAATGACCAATAAGAGTTAGAAATTTTTGTGTCTGAAGAGTAGCCAAGCTGAAAAGACGTAGTGGAAACACTGAGGAAAGCAGTTTATAACCCTCAGACCCTAGATTCAAGTCTGCAAAGCAATGCCATTCTTCTAAAAATACACAGAGGAACTACAGAAGTCCTTTCCTCTTTTCTAAGAGCTTTCTCTTTCTTTCTTTCTTTTAAAGAAATATACTAGGATTGGTTTGTAAAGGAGATTCACCACCTCAGATTTCACTGTTTTCATGGGGGTGACGGCCGTGGGATACTATTTTAAGGACTTCCTTCTCTTATACAGATTTTTCCACACTGGGAGGACAGATAAGGTATGTTCCACTAATGTTCTTCATTAAACACACATGCGTGCCAGCAGTCATTTCCCTTTGTCTTGCTATCCCATGACAACAGATTGAATATCATAGGAAATTGGAATGGAGATCTTATTTAGTTTGGATGTCTCTTCTCCATTGTTTAATTCCACATTCAATTTTTCATTCTACGTCTGCCTCCTTTTGCAGAAATATTCTATGACTGAACACAGGGACAGATAAATGAATAGGTGTTGTTTATTAAAGACTCACCTCATAGACTTTTCAGGAGCACTGTGACTAGCCCTCTCCCTCCCTCTGCCCACAGAATTTTATCTCTGGTCTAAAGTGTACTTCGTACTCAGTAAAGATCTGATGACTGATGGACATATCTGTATTGTGAACTGCACTCCCAGTACTTTGTTTACTGTTGATCAAGTTCCAGTAGTGAGCTTCCCTGTTTTCTCTGGGATACACAGATGTCTCAGTGGTATTTCTGTCTTCAACCCAGACCACTTGTCCATTAAAACAAACACACAAACAAACAAAAACAAAAACGCTTCCATCAAGTGCCAGGAAAGGAGGTCTAAGCGAACAGAGAAAGTTTCACATTTCCTGTTGTTGAACCTAGGCAACAACTTCTTAGAGGAAGCTGGATGACTTTTCAATCCAATACGCTCTGTTCTCTGACGCTATCATCGTTGTTTTTCCTCAAGACTACAAAGCTATGATGCCAAACTTTTAAAATGATCCCAGCTATTTGTTTTTTGAGTGTCAACTTTTATCCAAATGTTGCTGCTACTTTTTTCTTTTCACTTAAATATGTGCTTTTAAAATATTTTGTTTTTCTAAATGGGACCCATTAGCTCTAAGAACATTCTTTCCATTTATCAAACATCAACTGTGTGCCAGGCATTGGGTACTAAATTCCACACTCATTATTTCATTCACTTCCTTACAACCACCCTATGAAGGAGATGCCATCACCTGAGGAAACTGAGGGAGGTCAAGCCATTTGTCCAAGATCACACTTCTAGCGTGGGGTTCTTCTGACCCTTCCAATCCATCCAACTTTTACCAGCTAAAGTCCATGAGTTTGGCCATCCAAAAAACGTTTTCTGAGAACACAAAGGAGAGCTGTATGTGCACTCTGAGAAACCCATACCTTCACCAAAGGAGGTAGACTTCAGGGAGCCAAGAGGCCAAACACACTTGTGACACTATACCGTAGCGGTCAGTAGCAGGTCCGCACATCAGACCAGATTTCAAGGCCCAACTCACCCACATACTGGACCTGAGACCACAGGAAAGTTATCTACCCTGAGACTCAGCTTCCACATCTCAAAATGGAGATAACAATATAGGTTAAATTCTACGAAACTGCCAACTTTCAACCATTTTTGACCTCCAAAAAAGCATTTTCAAATCATTCGACGTAAATTCCTCACTAGGTCGTTCTAGAGATTAAATGGGTGCACACAGGAAACAATAAACGGCGCTTTTTGGTAGACTTTTCTCTTCCCAATTTCATTTTGCGCAGGTCAACAAAGTGTGTTTGTATTCTCTGCCCACAATTTGTATGTTGAGAAGCCAGGCTAAGGTTATGTAAGTGTTGCAGCTGATAATTCAGGGAGAAAATAAGACTGCGTGGATAATCACGAATTAACAACAAAGGATCCCCTCAGGCCTTACTGCTCCGTGCATTTCCCCCCTAGTTTAGTCTCTTAATTACTAAATAAATATACAGCCGCTTCTCTCTCTCTCTTTTTTTAGAAAGTGGAAGGAGGGGATATTGAGAAAGATTAGCACTCTGTGTTAAAGACAAACTAAAGGTTTTAAAATCCGTTCTTGCCCCTGAGTCGGGGCCGGGAAGTGGCCTGGCTCCTTGACCGGCAGCAGGGCGGTCCTGCCTGGGACGCCCGCGAGGGCTCCCCGTCCTGGAACCCGCCCCACAGCGGCTTGCCCAACCTGCCCGCCCCCGCCCGCGCCGGGAGAAGAACCACCAGCGTCAGCGTTGCCTCCGCGCGTCGTTTACTTCCTCGCTAAGTGCCAGGCCCTGCTCTCGGCCCCTCAAACGCATAATTTATATACTCCCCTCACAACCTCCCGGACAAAAGGGAACTCTGATTGTCTCCATTTTCCAGGTGAGGAAACGGGCACAGAGAACTTAAGTCACTCGGCCAAGGTCTCCGAACTGTGGAGTTAGACTCGAACCCGGGCAGCCCCAGCACGCCCACTCTAAACCTCCCCTTTTCCTACTTGGGTAGAGGCGTTTTTTCACCTAAAACTTCTCCAAACTTGGCCACTTCCAAGGGAAGGGGCTCAGCCTCGCCGGCTCGCACGACCTCGCCCGGCTCCACAAGTTCAGGACTCCGGGCGCCCGATGGGGGCGCGGGTGGAGGAGCGGCACCGCCCCCCGGGTATTTAACCCCAGGCTGGAGCGCGCGGGGCGCCGGACGCTCCTGCTCCTCCCCACTAGCGCCTCCCCGCCCTCCTCCCCGCGCTCTCCCGGCGCACCCCACCCTCCGCCCCGCGCTCGCCTGGCAAGCAGGCACCGGCCGGCGGGCTCGGGGAGCGGGGAACGGGGCGCGGGTGGCGCTAGCCTCTGCCGAGCGGCCCCCCGGCCGCGGCCGCAGCCGCAGCGCACTGCCCGGCCGGAGTGCGACGCGGCAGCCCGAGTCCGGACGCCGGCCGGTCCCGTGCGCTCCGCGGACGGGCGGGGGTCTGTGGACGCCCGGCCGGCAGCATGGATTCGGATTCCGGCGAGCAGAGCGAGGGCGAGCCCGGGACCGCCGCAGGTACGAGGGGTCGCAGCAGCCCAGCCGGGAAGGCTGGGGCAGACAGGAGGGGAGGCCGGGGCGGGAAATCGCGAGTATTTCTCGGAGCGGCCAGGCGGGAGGCCGATCCCCAGCAGCCCGATCCTTTCCGGGCCGGGACTGGGATGGCTCTGCGCTGTGAGTTTGCTTTGGGGCTTTCTCCCCATTGCACTCGGGCGCTGGAGGGAGAGTAGGTGCATTTGCGGGTGGCTCTCGGCGCTGCGGGACTCCGGCAGCGGGCTCCGGTCGCCGGGCTGCTGGCGGTGGGGCAGGGTTCGGGTATTCCGCGTCCTGTAGTTTGCTGCAGCGAGGGTTGCTGCATATCTGCTTTTGGAAATAACTTTCCGAGCGCCGGCCGGCTCCTCGAACCCCGGGCGCCAGGGACGCTGCGGAACAGGTGACCCGCTCCGAGGGCGTGACACGACGCTCTGGGAAGGAAAGGCCCCCGCGGGTGGGCGGGCAGGAGTCAAACCACAGCTCGTGGTTGCGGTTCCCGAAGCTGCTAGATGAGCCGATGCAGAAGCGTTGGCCCATCGCTGCCCTGCATGCGCGGAGGAGGTCCCCACGAAGGGTCCGGGAAGACAGACGCGGCGGCGGCGCGCGGGGTTCCGGCTTCGCCTTTAAGGGACGCCGCCAGCTTTTCACAATCGATAGTTATCGAAGCGACGGGTGGACGCTTACTTAGGAAATAATGAATGTCCTCCCCCTCCTCTCCCTGATACTGAGCAACAGGAGGAAGCCACCCACAGCCTTGGGTCGACTTAACCGCGGGCTCTGCCCCCCTCCACCAGCCCGCTCTGCCCGCCTCCTGCAGGTCCACGGGCGGGAGACCTATGGCCCTCCCACGTGACCGTGGCTCCCCACGCCCTCGTGGCCCTGCAGGCTAGCCCTGGCCAGCAGACCTGTGACCTGAGAGCTGGAACCCTCCTGGTACAGGCCTGAGGGCCCGGACTAGTCCCCAGTCTTCCCAGTGTCAGGCCAGTGTCCTGAGGGTGGGGACCGGGTGACCGGAGGCACCGTCAGCCCAGGTGTGGGTGTAGGAAGGCAGGCTCAGGAACCAGGTGGGACAGCGCCAGGAGCTGTACCAAGGGCCCTACGTATACTATTCTCCTTTATCTTCACAGCACCTAGCCAGGTGGTTGTTATCTCCATTTTACAAAGATTCAGAAAGGCTAAGTGGCTTACCCACGAATCAGAGCCAGGGAGTAGCCAAGGGCGGAGTGACTCCCTTTATACTGCATCATACCCCTCAGCCTCTCACAGGGTGGCTGTGGACAACACCTACAGTTGGGTGGGAAGAGATGAGGATGGAGAAAAAGAAAGATGGCATCGTCAAGATGCCCGTGTGTGAGGATGCCTGTGTGTGTGCAAGGGCCACCTGCTTTGTGTAGGTATGTGTGGACATAAGTAATAAACATGAGCCCTTCTCGAACCTGTATGTTCCTGTGACTGTGAAGCACCAAGATCTTGTTTCACAGGTGGCTTGTGGATCTCTTCACATCATTTAAAAGTTCCAGTGGGTGTTTTGTGTCTATCTAAGTATATCTCTAGAGCTCAAAAGGAGGGGGAGTGAGTACATTGACACTGACACTTTACTCTCTCAAAATCGGAGGAACTAACATGCTCTCCCTACTCTCACCCTCAGATCTTTCATGCCAGTTGATGGAGAAGGGGAGGAGGAGGCTTTGAGAAAGAGGAGGGGAGGGGAAGGGGGGGGGCAGGAGACACTCAGAAGAGTTGGTACTTGGATGAAAGGGGAGGGAAGGAGTTCTTAACAGTCCAGTTGCTTCTCCCCACAGCCTGCCCAGCAAGGAGTATCCCAGGGTGTTCATGTGTGTTTGTGTCAGAAGACCTCTGCACAACTAACAGCAGTTGTGACTACTGAGGTCAGATGGGTCTGATGAAGAATAGGGCAGCCAGCTCTCTGAGCTGTCACCATTTGTTTGTGCCTTACTGTTTTCTACAGTCATTTCTTCTTCCTCTCTGTGCTTGAATCTCAAGTTGAACATTTATTTGAATGTCACAAGCCATTCTGCTAAATGGCATTCAGTCTCCCTCATTATTTTCAGTCTTAAAGTATTCTTCGTGACAAAGCTTCAAAACTAGTTGCTAATTCATCGCCTTGCTATGGCTGCATCCTATCAAATGGAAACTCCTGTTGCAGCTTCAGATACTGGTTAAATTATCCATAGGAGTTGACCATTGTCCCTGTAAGTAACATGACATTCATCTGTGGACCTGTATCTGTGCAAGCTGGATGGGTTTATAACTGAGAAGCACAGCAGAGGAAGTGGGATCTCTCGGAGTATTAATGTGTGTGTCTGTGTGTACCTACCTCACAGGGAGAGAAGATGAAGGGCTGCTTCCTCCTCAGTGCCCTCCCCTTCCTGAACTTATGAAAAAGCCCTGCCATAAGACAGACCTTATTAAGGTCCTGAGCCTGGACTCTGGAATCAGAAAGACTCAGGTCTCAATCTCTACCTCACGGGCAAGTTACTTAACATCTCTAAACCTCAGTTTCCCCCTCTGTAAAATGGGGAAACAATAGTACAAGCGGGGGGGGGGGATGTGAGGATTAAATAACACATGAAAAGTGTTCCTCCTGGTAATCATTCAGTAAATGGCAGCTGCTATTTTTATCACCTGATTGGATTATGTTGTAAGAATACTGCTAAATAATATACCCCAGAGCTTTGTAAAATGTAAATCACTAGGCATGTGTGAAAAAATTAGTATTATTGTCGTTATTATCACATTAATGTAACTGCCTAAGGAGATTTGTTTTGAATTTTATCCTTTTCACTCTCTCATTCCCCACCCGCCCCCCCCCTTTGTTTGGGGGAAGTTATTTTTAAGGTATGTCTTCTCATGCACATCATCTTCCAGCTGAAGTCATAAAGATGGGAACATTCAAAACTACTGCTTTCACCATCCTTTTCTTTCAGCTCTAGAGAAACTTGCACAAAGTAGAGAAGGTGGCCTTACCCAGTCCACCTGATAACCTGGAGATTAGCCACTTTCATGCCACTTCCAATAGAAGAAGAGGCGTTAATTGCCCCCCACACACTGGTGCACCTTTTCCCTTCAAGGTAACAGGAGAAACAGGAGGTACTCACCATTCTCCTCTCCATTTTTGCCCATGTCGTAGCCTTCCCAGTCAAAAATTGGCAGAGTGAGGAAATCTCTGAGCACCACCTACTCTTTACTGTACCCCTTTCAAGAGACTTTTCCAAAGAGCTCCCCAGTATCTGCTGTGCAGCTCTCTCATCAAGCAATACCCTGCATAGGAAGTAAAGGGGGTGTGTATGGATGAGATTTGTCTTAATCTGCATTTTCTGTTTTTCAGGAAGCACAGGATGGTGCTTCTAAGTCATTCTGCTGCCTGCAGCTCTCCTCTGCCTTTCTGTCATTTTATGGTTCTTTCTATGATAAGGAAAGAGACAGGGTTTATGGAACACTGGATTCTTTCCAGAGACCCAACTTGGCAGTCTCTCCTTTGACAAACCCACCATCCATCTCTCAGAAATCCTAGAGCTTGGTGTATTAACTCAGCAATGATTTGAGTCTTTCCTAGGAAATAACAAGCAAGTAAACATTACCAGTGTCAGCTTTTTCCCTTTCTGACTTATAAGACAGAGATAGTCTACCCAGCTCAAGATGACAAGCTCCTTCCACCCAGAGCTAGGTGGTCTGGGGCAGTCAAGCTGATGGAGCATCCCTGTGGCTGGGTAGGTGCTACAGAAAAGCATTTCTGTGTGATGGAATCAGGATGTGGTAGGGAAACTTCAAAATAATAAAAGAAGTAGGAAAACAGCAGGCCGCTGACTTTGTCCTTCCTGTCTTTCCCATCGCCTCGGTCCTAAGCTTGGTCCTTGTGAACACAGTGGCAAGGAGTGGGTAGGATTCAATAGTTGGCCAAGAGGAGACAAGGCGTTTCAGAAGTCAGACACCATTGAGCAAAGGCACAGATAAACAGGGAGGTGACTGGAGTGGAGGACATATACTAAGGAGTACTGGGAAGTAAAGTTAGGTGAGTGTAGGGAGAGCCACTGACAACAGGGGGTCTTAATAACTAGTACCTGATGGTGCCGAAGGAGCCCCCGTTGAGCTGATAGTAGAGCAGAGACATGACCGACTGAGATCTGGGTTTTCAGAAGCCACATCAGACAGACATGAAGTGCAGGGATGGCCTAGGCTTGGAGCTTCGTGGCCACACAATCGGAGGCGATGGTAGCACTAAGCGAGGCAGAAGAGGAAGGATGCAAATGCCATTTCAGAGAAACAAACAACAGAAGTTGGTGACAGATTGTACAAAAGCAGTAAAAGGAGAGGGACAGTGGAAGGGGACTGGCATGTTGAGTTGGGCTGAAGCAGGGAAATGCAGGAGACTGGCTTCCCCACCCTGCCAGTGCTTCTTTTCTTTCCATCAGACACTTAATAGTGGTTACTTAAATTTTCTTAAAGGTGCTTTTCCCCTGTAGACAGTAAATTATGCTGGGGCATTGGTTTTGGAGGATCATGAGGTTCTGGAGTTTGTTGATTCTCATTGTTGGGTTATTCATGGAGGCTATTCAGTAACCTTTGTCAACTGACAGAGTAACCTTTGACGATTGATGGACTGGCCGACCAAGGGCAGGGACCACCTAGGGATGATGTACTACTTGGCTATTAGTCATAGTCCCAGGTCTTGTTCTTATCTGTGGACATTTTCAGGGGCCTCTGCCTCATCCACATAGTGGGCTGTTTTGAGGGTCAGGGCCTTGTCTTGTGCTTTCATGTTCCCAAGGTTTTATGGACATAATAAATGAATGAGCATCTTGAGGAGCCTCCTGAGAACTCTGCACTAAAAGGCCAGACAGGCAGCCAGAAACCTGTCCTATAAAGTAGAACTGCCAACGCTGTCCTTCAGTGTTTTGCTTCAGTGTTTTAAGATTTCTTGCACTGTCTGGGACTGTGTGTTGGGAAGTATGGGAAGTGCAAAGAGAGATAAGGACATAGTCCATCCTGTCTCCAGGGCTTGGGATCAGATAGGGAGATAGGAAGCATATACCGATGGCCACATCTTAAGCCAGTGCCAGAAGACTCTCACCCCCTTGCCCTGGGATTATACCCTGGCAGTGTCTCTGTTTATATGTTCTCTCTTGACACCATCCACTTTCCACTGTGTGCTTCACAGTTATTCCTGTACATGTCTCATCTCTTGTACTGGCCTTCGCTCCCTAAGGAGGTAAAGACTGGGTAAAGACTGGGTCTTTTTCACCTGTATCAGCACCCACAAACACCACCTGCGTGCCCTAAACACAGTGGTAGGTTGCTGGCTGGCTGGCTGGCTAGATAGATGGACGGATGTATAGATGATGTTGTAGCTTGGTTCCCCAGGAAGCAGACTCTGAGATGGAGGTTAGCATGCAGTGTGTTTATTTGGGGATGCTCTTGGGATCAATACCTGGGAAAGAGAAAGGGAGGGGAGGGATGCCAGACTGGGCAGAGTGAGAAGCTGAGCTGCAATGCAGACCCAATAATAGCCTCGAGCTCTGGAGCTGGAAAACCCTTCAGAACTGAGTTGGGGGACTTCCCTGGTGGTACAGTGGTTAACACTCCACACTCCCAATGCAGGGGGCCCAGGTTTGATCCCTGGTCAGGGAACTAGATCCCACATGCTACAACTAAAGATCCCATGTGCCGAAACTAAGACCCAGTGCAGCCAAATAAATAAATATTAAAATAAAAAGAAAAAAGAACTGAATTGGGGTGAGGGGCCAGGGCTTTATATCCCCTGACATAATGATTAGTCATTAATTAGATTCATGCCATCCCTGCATCTTGGGCGAAGCTGTTCCCTTCAGCTGAGGGCTGTCTGCAGACATCACTACCAGCAGCTTGTGAAGTGCTTAGTCCTTCATTCCGGAAGGGAACCTGGGCCGTACGTACATCGTACATCGTGCATTCACCACAGATGGCCTCCAAAGTTCCTCAGGGATGTTTCATGATGGATGGCAGCCCTGCATACGGGCAGAGTTCAGGGGATAGTTGTTGAGCTATAAACATTATCTAGACCTCATTAGGGCAATTTAGATAGCCAGATGGAATTAGCCATTTTAGACCTCACAGATCCAACAGATATTGGCTGATCCTCTGTTTTGTGTTCAGTGTGTGGAGGTGCTATGGTAGTACACCGAAATGGAATTAGATGTGGCCCCGCCCTCAAGAGGCTTGCAGCCAAAGGGAGAGAAAACACCCACCCAAAAGGAATCTGCAAGACTGGGCGGCATCAGCAATAAACAGTGTCGGTTTTGGAGCACGGGGCATCGTGGCTTGGGGTTCTGGTGGGGAGGCTTCATGGAGGAGATGGGCCTTGAGGATCGCCTGGAAGGAGTGAAGGATTTAGATGGGGGAGAAGAGCAAGTCAGGGGAAACAGAGGAGGTGGCAAGGACAGGAGCCTGTGAGAAGCATGGCCTGGAGCAGTGGGGCCCCCTTAGAGGGCTAAAAGAGAGGAGAGGGCGGACCTGCTCAAAACATAACACTGGATGTTGCAGTGATTGTGGCCAGCATGTAAGTTTCTGGGAGCTGGAGACAGAATGTGTGTGTAAATGTAAAGCTCTATTTCCTACTTTATTTTTCTCTAAAAACACGGCGCCTGCCGTTTTATTTCTCATCAAAACCAAATCATAGTCACACTTCCCATTAGCACTTTTCTCTAACTGGTTCATTGTCCTACAGAGTTACCATTGGCTCCCATTTGAATTCACATGTAAATCTCTTTAAAGACCCTATATACATAATTTTGTTTTGTTTTTCAGTCACTTGGCTTCCAACTCTTTCTGTAAAATGCCTGTGTAGGTGGGTGTTTGGGCTGTATTCTGTACAAGTATAGAAATAAAGGATAGAGAAGAAGAATATAAAAAATAAGTTTCCTGTGATACCTCAATCCAAGAAAACATATGAGAGTGAGTACCTTTTCCCCAACATATATTAAGACATGCCTCCAAAATATATTATTTTTTTATACATCAGACATGCTCTTTTTAGGCAACTGCATAACACAAATTCTGAAACTGCTTTAGAACAATCTTCACGTACATATTGGGTTTCCTAAACATCATTGCCTGGGAATAAATTTGAGCCTGTTCATGGAAAATCTAGTGTGCAGACTATAAACATGGAAGGCTTGGCAGCACAGAAAGTGCTAGACACACCCTAATAGAAACCAGTATTTTGTAATTCAGTTCTCCAGGAAAAAAAAAGGAGACACTTTGGTGGTATCCAAATACTGGTTTAAACAGTTGAAAAACCACAGCAGCAGCCACTAGCTTCTAGGTTGTCTTCTGGAAAGTAAAATACGCTTTCCGGGAAACTATTCTAGCCCCGAAAGGAAGCATTTTGGTGATGCGTAGCTTCATGGAGACTCCCAGTTGATATCTGTATGGTAGAGGCATCCAGTTTCATGTGCAGGAGGAAATTCTGTAAAAGGTTGTTCTGGTGAGCACACATGTCCTGCATCCCTGATTCGGGGCCTGGGAGTTATGCTGGGAAGGTAAACAGATTTTCAGTGAATAATATGGGAGGGAAGTGATGGGGGCTGTCTGCTGGCCTCTGCAGCAGCTTTCCTACCACGTTTGAGTCTGGTTCCTTGGAGTAACGTTAAGAAAGTCAGGGAGAGAAGGCTGGGGTTCAGGTTACAAGGTAGAGAAACTAGGTTTAAGAAGTTGTGCACATTTCAAACAAGATGAGAAATTGTGAGGATAGTCTTTACCAGCCAGAGTCCAGCCCCAGAGGGCTAGTACTGAATGTAAAATAATAATGATGTTTTGAATTTTTATTTAATTTTCTATTAATTAAGCACATACAATGTATTTCAGACTGGGTTAACTGTTTATATGGTATTTAAGCCTTCTATAGACCTTCTGGGCTAGGTACTATAAATAACCCCATTTTATAGACCAGGAAACTGAGGCACAGAGAGATTAAGTAATTTGCTCAGGGATGTGCAGCTTCTCAGTGGATATGAAGCCAGTCTAACTAACTCCAAAAACAGTGCTCTTTACCAGGTAGACTATGTAGTTAGATCGATGGATGCCACCAGGTTCCTTTACATCCCCCACCAGCTCCCACAGGGCCCTCAGACCGTTAAGTTCCTTCATTAGCCTCCTTCTGGTAGGTTAGGACATTAGATCTCCAGAAAGCCCTGCTTTAAGCTGCAGACGTTGCCTGCAGTGGCCCAATAACACATGGGCAAGGATGGGCTGTCACAGGCTCCAGAACAGGGGCTGGTGAGGGTTGGTTTGGGAGGAAAGATGAGGGGAGCAGCACAAAGCAGCTGTCAGAGAGAGAAGGTCCTGGGAGGACCCTGCAGCCACGTTCATGTCTAGGGTCCTGGGAACCTGATGGGTGGTGAATGTGGCAAACCACAAGAGGAGAGAAGGGTTGAGAAGCAGAGTCAAGAGAGGTGCAAAGACAAACAAATGTTCCCTCTATCAGAGTGTACTTGGGTTGAGTCCTAAAGTACTTTTTCCACTCCAGCATTTAGAATCATTCCAGATACAGAATCCCTAGGACAGGGTGACCAGTTGGATTCAAGGGCAAGAGAAAACTCGAAGATGAGACTGTAGTGCAATGAAGAGAACTTGAGATTCTGAGCTGGACAACTGGGGTTTGAGTTTTTAGTGGTGTCTCTTACGTATTGTTTTTTAGTAACATTTATTTTCCACAAAAGGAATGCAAGCTCATGGTAGAATATGTGAAAATAGTACAAAGAGGAAAATCAGATTGAGCCCTAAGAATAGATGTGCTTTTCCAGAAGAATGTCGTCCAAAAGCAATCCTGAAAAGATGCAAGAGACCTTTATTTGGGGAAGAAGGGGTTTTGTAAGAAAACAAGAGTCCCCCTTCTGAAATATTTACTTGGGGACACTAAGAACATTGGCTACACTGCCAGGCAGCATCAGAACCAGAATTGGAGCCCACACACTCTGGCTCCTCTATCGTTCCCCCAAAACATATATAATTTTTTAAAAGGATCGGAGTTATTCTGGGTGTTGGGATATCTAAGGGACCCCTGCTATGTTTCCTTCTGACACCTTCCACTGTGTTCTTGACACCCCTCCCCCCTTTTCCTCTCCTGAGCTTTCTCCCTCCCAGCACAGCTGCCCAGAGGTCAGACACTACAGGCCCACACCAGGCCCTTCCCGGGGCCAGAGCCCTTCCCGGGGCCAGAGCCTTCCCGGGGCCAGAGCCTTCACCAGAGCCTCACCGGCCAAACAGACCTGCTGGGTGAGCTTGCTGACGCCGCCATTTTGGCTCTAGACTGTGGCCTTACTGTTGCTCACTGACCAGCAGTGTGTGTAGCTGGCATCCCTGACGCTCACTCCCTCCCTGACCCCCATCCCAAACATGAATGACTTTCACTTTCCACTTGTTCATCTACACATTGATTTTGTGTCTTTATTACTTTTACAATTAAAAAAAAAAGAGGGGGGCATTTAAAATTCTGTTATAACAGGATTATTTGCTTTTAGTAGGTATTGGTCTGCCACCCCCAAGTTTGGTCTTTCCCAAAAAACTCATTATTGAAAAGTTATATGAGGGACTTCCCTGGTGGCCCAGTGGTAAAGAATCGCCTTCCAATGCAGGGGATGGGGTTTCAATCCCTGGTCAGGGAACTAAGATCCCACATGCCGCGGGGCACCTAAGCCCACATGCCACAACTACGGAGCTCACACCCCTCAACTAGAGAGCCCACATGCTGCAAACTACAGAGCCCATGCGCTCTGGAGCCCATGCGCCACAACTACAGAGCCCATGTGCTACAACTAGAGAAAAGAAAAAACCCGCACGCCACAACCAGAGAGGAGCCCGTGCACCTTAACGAAGAACCCGCACACCGTAACAAAGAGCCCGCACATTGCAACGAAAGATCCCACGGGCCTCAATGAAGATCCTGCATGCCACAACTAAGACCTGATGCAGCCATAAATAAATAAATAAAATTCCTTTAAAAAAAAAAAAGCTATATGATAATATTATATGTATCTATTTCTGAAGGAATTAGACAGAAATGTATTGAGGTCTTGTAATAACCTATAATGGAAAAGAATCTGAAAAAGAATATCTGTAACTGAATCACTTTGCTGTACACCTGAAACTAACACAACATGGTAAATTAACTATACTTCAATTTTAAAAAAAGAAAATGTATTGAGGATTTCTTGTGCATCTTGGAGCTGAAGATAAGAGATATCATGGTCCCGGTATTCCTCACTGCCTCCCTGTCTCCACCTTATTTTACTCTAGTCCATCAAATAGGGGTAGCCCAGTCAGGAAGCTTGTAGAAAACAGAAGTGCTCACCCTTTAGACTCACATTTATCAGAGTTTCTAACCTAGTTTTAAATTAGCCCCAAGCACCCTTAATGATTGATTTTCCCCATCAGCCAGGATTTTGTCTATCTTTACTTTTTTTTTTTTTGCGGTACGTGGGCCTCTCACTGCTGTGGCCTCTCCATTGCGGAGCACAGGCTCCGGACGCGCAGGCTCAGCGGCCATGGCTCACGGGCCCAGCCAATCCAAGGCATGTGGGATCTTCCCGGACTGGGGCACGAACCCGTGTCCCCTGCATCGGCAGGCGGACTCTCAACCACTGCGCCACCAGGGAAGCCCTATCTTTACTTTCTTGATTTATATTATAAAATATAATTATTTTACCCCTTTTCAGATTTAAAAACATAATATATATTAACTATGCATTTTCAACCCTTCCAGAAAAGTTCTTCCTTCCATTAAAAAAAAAAAATCACTTTCTTAATCTTCAAGAGGAAAGCAGTATGAGTTTCCTTATTAAGCAGCCATATTGTCTTATTAATGGCAAGTGGGTGAATATGACCACTGTGATTTTTAAGGGAGAGATAAGAGGATGTGAGAGGCAGAATAATTGAGATAGGAGTAAATTCTTACAGAAAGCAGGTGTTTATGTCGAGAATGATGGATGGTACATCCTAAGACCAGCAGGTGTAGTAAGCACCCAGGCATTATCTCTAGAGAGTTGTCACCCAGCTTTCCCTTCACCCCAGGAGGCAAGTCAGTGATGGGCTGATGCTGATGCATGAAGAAGTCTAGTTCCAACCATCCTTGGTTTTCTTTGTTTCATTTTTGTTATTTAAAAAAAAAAAAACCTCTCCACATAAATATAGCTCTGCCATATTGTTGTAACCCAAGAGAGTGGCTGAGGTCTGAGCCAAGCCTGAAGAGGGGTGAAGGTTGGTGATCATTAGGGGCCGAGACTGTCATACAGGCAGGATGCAGGCCAGGCAAGGACTAAATGCAGCTGGTCAGGGGGTTGGGTCATGTGGCAGGGAAGCCAGAGGGGCAAGGGGCTGTAGGCCAGGCCCATGCTCTTGAGGGTCACTTGGCCTGCAGCAGGTCTGCCAGTCACAGCTGCCCCGGCCTTCTTGGGCCTCTCCACCCGGATAGTAGCCCCTTTTAATATTAAAGAGTACAAAACTTTGAGAAAAGCTGGCTTCCAGCAGGGGCCCTCTGACCTCTGACCTCCACCCCAGGAGCAAGTCCTTCTCCTGACTTCCCTTCCAGCCCGTCTCCCTGGCCCCAGATCTCCCTGCCTCATCCTTGGTGCCTCCCTCCCCTGCAGCCCCTCGCACCCAGGTGCTCCTCTCCATTTCCTCTGCCTTGGTCCCCCCACCCATCGCACGAGCCCTCCTGGGTGCTAGAGGGACTAAGGCAGTGGAAACTTGGAGATGGAGAAGTATGGCTTGTGAGTGGAGACTTGTCATGAAGCGAAGATCTTTAAGCTTCCAGAGAGAAAAACCAGGCCCTTAACGCACTAGTTTTCCAAATAGCAACACCGAGGGCTAAACAACAATGGTGCAGTGTCTTTGAATTCTCAAGGTGAATGACTGGTGATGTAGAGTCCTGAACCCAGTCAAACCATCAGTCAAGTGTGCGGCTAGACTACAGCAGCAGTCCCCAACATTTTGGCATCAGGGACCGGTTTTGTGGAAGACAATTTTTCCACGGACCTGGTGGGGGTCGGGGGGAGGATGGTTTCGGGATGATTCAAGCGCATTACATTTATTGTGCACTTTATTTCTATTATTATTACCTTGTAATATATAATGAAATAATTATACAACTCACCATAATGCAGAATCAGTGGGAGCCCTGAGCTTGTTTTCACTTGCCACTCACTGATAGGGTTTTGGGTTTTTTTTTAAACATCTTTATTGGAGTATAATTGCTTTACAATGTTGTGTTAGTTTCTGCTGTATAACAAAATGAATCAGCTATATGCATATGTACATCCCCATATCGCCTCCCCCTTGCATCTCCCTCCCACCCTCCTTATCCCACCCCTCTAGGTGGTCTCAGAGCACTGAGCTGATCTCCCTGTGCCATGCAGCTACTTCCCACTAGCTCACTGATAGGGTTTTGCTGTGAGCCTGCAAGCAATTGATTTATTATGGTCTCTGTGCAGTCAGACCTCTCTGCTAATGATAATCTGTATTTGCAGCTGCTCCCCAGCCCTAGCATCACTGCCTCAGCTCCACCTCAGATCATCAGGCATTAGATTCTCCTAAGGAGCACACAACCTAGATCCTTCACACCCATAGTTCACAGTAGGGTTCACGGTCCTATGAGAATCTAATGCCACCGCTGATCTGACAGAAGGCGGAGCTCAGGCGATAATGCGAGCGATGGGGAGCGGCTGTAAATACAGATGAAGCTTCGCTCACTCGCCTGCCGCTCACTTCCTGGTGTGCGGCCTGGTTCCTAACAGACCATGGACTGGTACCAGGGGATTAGGGACCCCTGGACTAAAGTCATTGTATGATAAGTTAGATCTCAAAAAAATTACCTTACCGTGTTCCCTTCCTCAGGGAGCTGCCAGGTCAGGAGTCAGCCAACTGAGGCTCCCAGGCCCAGTCAAGCCTGTTCCCTGCTTTTGTATGTCCAACAAGCTAAAAGCATTTTTACTTTTTTTAATGGTTACATTATAAATGGTTTTATAGGTACCTTTTGATACTTTGGGCCCTTTATTCTCTAGCCCTTTAAGGTAGTTTGCTGATGCCTGTGCTGGACAAAGTGTTCCACTGAAATGGAGAGCAAGTTAAGAAAGAGGAAGCCGTAAGACCCAAGAAGCAGGAGATGGAAACAGGAGAGAAGGGATGAAGGAGGAAGGGAGAACCAGGCTGAGAGCCTGGAGCAGGCTTAGAGGGAAATGCACCCAGATTTGCGCCAGAGCACAAAGCGCTCCCAGAAGAGTCTCCAAAAAAGAAGACTGAAGTGGTAGATTAGTTGATGTGTTTGAACCTTTTGAGAAGAACCTTATATTCTGCTAAGAATTTTGAGAGTGAATTAGATAGAAAACTAATCAAAAGAAAAACAAGGCAGTGCTTAACGCCTGGGAGAACAAGATGAATAAGAAAGGAAATGCAGTCATGGAAGTTATAGAACATACATGACTCAGCTATGAATGGCATCTCAATCCCAGTAATGTAATCACTGAAGTTTGATTTAACCAAATATTGAAATAGAATCAAATCGGAAGGTGGAAGGAGAAATGAATGGAGAAGAGAGCTAAATTCTCACCTTCCTTAATAGGAAGTTAAAAGCAAATAAAATCAAGAACTAACAGTATAAGCATGTAATTTAAATATGTAGAGGTAATTATTAGTTGCAACAGCTAAAATAATTTAAAGTGTTTTGCCTCCAAAGAGCCAGCATCAGAAGTGGGCCAGAGGATGCTGCATTTTGTTATAAGCCTTATAGAATGGTTTGACTTTTTAAATAATGTACCTTTTTAAATAATGTAATATTACTTTGAAAATAAGTTTTTAAAAATAAAATGAAAAAGAAAAGTGACTGGTCAGCCCAGGGCGACCATGCCCAGGTGGGGAAGGGGCACAGTGGGGCAACCTCAGGCCCCTGAGTGGAGGAAGTAGGCGTCAGTGTCCCGAGGCCCCGCCAGCTCCAGTTATCATTATTTTTCCTGACATGAGTGTGAGTGCATTTCAATAAAATGTCAAGACTGTTAGCCATTCGTTCATGCAACAGTCTCTATGTTTCAATACCTGGCTAAAGTTGCAGCAATGAATAAATCATGATTCCTGCCCTCAAGGAGTTCACAGACTGGTGAGATATAAAGTCACTCATCCAGCCAATGGATGATTGCTCTCCATGGTGATAAGAATATACCAGAGGGAAAGGTGGTTGCAGAGAAAAGTCCCTCAGAGGTCAGAAGTCCTTCAAGGGAGCCCTGGAGGGTGAGGGGGGAGCCGATGTCCAAGCACAGGGGAACAGAATATGCACAGGTGCAGAGGGGACCCAGGCATAACAGAGCAGGACAGGTGACACCTATGTGTGGCCTGAAGTCAGAAGCTCAGAGTTTGTAGAGGATGAAGCTGGAGAGATGAACAGAAGATAGATTATCAGCTCAGCAACCAGCATGCCATGCTCAAGTGTCTGGACTTTGTCTTCAAGGTCATGGGAAGCCAGTCAGTGTTCTCTCTGGTGGAGTAGCATCATCAAAGCCAGTTCTCATTCCCAGTGTGGAAATTAGAATGGAAGCTGCAGTAGAGAGGTAAGTGAGGAGATGGACAATCATTCAGGTGAGAAATGATGAGGGTCAGTACTAAGGTGGTATCAGTGAGACAGAGAAAGGCGGATACAATTGAAGATGTGAAGGAGGCTGAATTGACAGTCTGATGCCCCATTAGATGTGGGAGGTGAGAGAGAAAGAAGGCAAAGATGGCCCCCAGGTTCTTGTCCAGACACTGGGCAGGTGGCAGGGCCACATATAATGCAAGGAGGAGGGTGCAGGGGGAGTGGGAGAAAGGGGATGAGGGAAGTTTTGAGCATGTGGAGGGTGAGAGGTCTGTGGGAATCTAGGTGGAGAGGTCTGGCAAGCAGTAACCTGTGGGGGTGGGCAAGCGGTGACATCTCACACTCAGGGACAGTGCGTGGCAAGAGAGAAGAGGGCCTTGAGTAAACTCAGAACACCTAGACCTCAGGCATGGACAGAGGAAAAGGAGTCCTGGCAAAGGCTGAGAAGGACCAAGAGGGGAGATCAGGAAAGCAGAGAATGAGGGAGGTTCGAGTGCCACTAGAGGTCAGGTGAGCCAAGGACCCAGGTGTGTGTCTCGGGGTGCTGCTGGCATTCCCTGTCCCAGAAATTACAGGATAGTTAGCATATCTGGCCCCGCCCACTAATGCCTGTAGAACCCTCCACTCACGTGCTGTGACAACAAAAATGTCTTCCCATGTTTCCAAACACTCCTCATGGACAATTAGAAGGCACTCGGTGACCTTGTGAGAGCCATTGCCATTGAGTTTGGGGTGAAAGCCAGGGAAGGACAAGACCACAGTTCCTCTGTCCTACTGTGGCTGTCCCTCCTCAGGCCTCTTCCTGGGCCCTCAGGCTCTCCTCTCCTCAATCCCCATTCTTTTCCCCATGACATCACTTCCTGGGCTGACCAGTCAGTGTTGGGTTTTGAGGTTTAAATCTAAATATTATTGAGCTCCTTCTATGTGCCAGGGACACCATGGTGGACACAGCAGTCCAGGTTCCCCGCTCCTGGAACTTGCAGTGAACAAAGAGGTGACACCAGGTGGGAGGTCCTTGAACAGGCCCCAAGTAGAGAATTTGTTCTGGATAGAGGGAGGGCTCAGGGGAGGGGTGGGAAAGAGGACAGCAAGGGGTGCTTGGATCTGGAGAGAACATGCACCAAGCAATGGGTGAGACCAGGAAAAGGATGAGCTACTTTCTCTTGGGGGCAGTGAAGTGGGATAACAGGGATGTGAGTCCTGATGAGAAGAACTGGTCCTAGGGTTTTGGATACAACTCCTGTATGCAGCTGCATCAGCACAGGGCAGCCTGCTGGGGCTGGCCATCTGCAACTTGGTCTTTGGGTGCTGAGGTCAGCACAGGGAGAAGCCTTGGGGAGAGCCTGCTGACCGCTGCTCTGTGGCAAGCACAGGCTGACGTCTGACAGAGGAGTCAAGGGCCCCAGGAAGCCAGGGGGTGGGGGGGATGCATTTTGGAGGAAAGCCAAAGAAAAGGAAAGATGGAGGCTCCAAGGTCAATGCCCCAGGCTTTCAGAAGGAGGGAAAAGCAGGAGGCATTCCATTGCTGACGCACTGGCATTTGCAGAGCTGGGAGAGAGTTTGGTGGCTGGAGGGAAATCAGTGTGAGAGAAGGAAAGCTGAGAATCCGTCCCACTGACATGGGCTCTCATCTCATGAATACCCAGTGTGGGTTTTTTTTGTTTTGTTTTTTTTAATGGACTTAAAAACTCAGTTTCTGAGTTTAACCTCTTCCTCAGAAGAGGTTATTATTAAATTGAGAATATAAAACAAATTAGCGGAATCATCTAGTCCAACTCCCTAATAGACGAAGATACCAGGAAGGTGAAGACTTGGGCCCAGCACACACAGTGAGCGCCCTGGGGGGCAGCAGGGGCGGGCCTGGGTGCTGGGCTCCTTCACCCCCTGCTGTGGGCTCAGTGGTGAGAGTCAGGACCAGGGGTTGGCTCTCCGGTTTTCCCTGTATTGGGGTTTTTCCCCATACTTGGGGATCGACTCCATGGCCACAGCCCTGGCATCCTGACTCCCCAGGACAGCCATTATCAGCATCTTAGAGTGACTGCACCCAGTGACTTGATTTGAAACGGTGAAAGTTTTTGGTGGTATTGTCTTATATTACCATGAAGTATAAAGAATTTTATTTGGAAGCTTTTACTGCCTTTGAGACAAGTATGAGGAAAGTTTAATTTAGAAAGGAAGCCTCAGAGAAAGACACATTTATGGGCAACTTCCAGAGAGGCAAGTTTCCACAGCTACTCCCCTATTCAGAGTAGTTCCATCAGAGGAAGGCTTCCAGCAGAACTAAGGAGCCCAACCTCAGGGTACCTTGCAGGAGAGCAAGCTATCCGCCACCCCACCTCCCATTTGCAAACTGGGCCAGATACGACCGTGGCACCAGTGGATATCCAAACTGTGTCTTACTCACGTCTCAGATCTCAGATGCATGAACAACAAGAACAACAAAAAACAGTTACTACAGAATACAGGTAAGGGGTGTTATAAGTGATATATTACATATGCCCCTTTCCTGTTTTTTCACTCTCATACTGACTGAAATCCAAAAATGTCATTGTACAAAATTCTTACTTCACTAAAAAGAAATTAAGTAGAACATTGAGCAAGGCATACTGCTGGCTGCCAAATCATCTCCCATCCAGAAGTACCTTCTGGTTTCCTCTCCCTCATGTGTTTCAACCTCCCTAGTACAGCTAACTGTTTATCTTTTTTTTAAAGCTAAACTGAGGGTTAACATATTACTGTATTAATCTAATTACAGTACCTTCCAAGAGCCTCAGTTCTTTAGGCTTAAATACCCACTGTCTCAGGCTATATTTTCTGCAAATATAGATTAGAGTTTGTTCCATTTTATTGCCTGCTATTTTTTAAAAAACTTTTTAGGCTTTATATCTATCCCCAAATTGGAGAATTCCAAAGACTGACATTTTTATTGCATCAGTCTATTTACTAATTTCACGTATTACCAAGTTGGCATCCTCCCACGGCTCTGAATTCAGCATCCTGCTGGCATCCTTGTTAGCAGTCTGGTGGCCTGAGCTTGAGTTTTTGAGCACCTGCCATAGTGAACAGTTTGAGATCTGCCAACAGAGAGAGAGGATCACCCAGAGAGACAGACATGGCCTGTGCTATTCTGATCCCCAACAGCCCCTGAGTTTTGAAATAGCTTGTAAGCATGAAGGGACATGAATGGGGAGGCTCCGGGGGTGGCAGGAGGGATGGATGCTGCTGCCATGGAGAGAGCGTTCCTGATGGAATTGAGCACTGAGGGTGGGGTGGGGTGATGCATCTCGGCCCCCAGGTGATGCTGCTGCTTGTGGGGCACAGTCAGCTCTGTGTGAAAGGCAAGGGACGGACCTCATGCTGAGTTCAGTACATTTTTTTTTTTTAGTGTGTTCGGTTCAGTCTACATTTTGTGAATACACACCTCATTCCAGTATGTATCCTGAACAGACAGACTGGGCCTCAAAGCCTGAGAAAATCATTCATTCAGTCATTCATTTAACAGACATTTATTGGACTACTTCTACTGGGTGGACACGGCCCTAGTTGTGAGGGTTCACAAGTCCCCCGAGCATTGGTCCTGTGAGAACTCAGCACCAGTCACAGTGCAGCAGCATGGGGAAAGGACTGTGCTGGAGTCGGGTGCGAGGGCCACTGTCCCCGGGAAGAAGGATGTGAGGGATGGCCATGGGCTCACAGTGGGAGGAGGCCTTCAGCTGGAACAGACAAGCTGTGGCTATGCCCCTTCTACCTAGGCAAGGGTCCATTGGATTCACCTGTGGGCATGAGAGGCCCTGCTGGTACTATTTGGCTTTCATCTGTCTGACTATCTTTAGCGAGTTGGGCTAGGGCACAGCCATCCTTGTGAAGGGGTGAGCCGCCCTTTGGCTTCTGATTTCAATATGACTTCTGACTGACATGGACAAGCAGGCCTCTGGTGGGAGGGCTGGGATGGGGGTAGGTGGAACCAAGGGGTCTGTCTGTGGGGCTCCCTCTCAGCATCACCTGCCACCTCCTGGCTCAGGAAGGAGCATTAGGAGGGAATACTGCCATATGCCAAGAGAAACCTTTGGACACCCTTTACCCCTACATGCAGACTGGTGCTGGGTTATTCGTTACTGTCCCCAGACCCTTTATAGCAAAACCTGGGAACAAATTAAAGTCTATCAGGAGAGGATTGGGAGAGGAAATGGGAGAATTGGGAGAGGAAATTATATCATCAAGATGATGATATAATCCATTTATTGACAAAGAAAGATATCCACAGAGTGTTGACTGAAAATGCAGATTAGAAAATAGTGTTCATTGATCCCATGTTTGTGAATATTAAAGTGCATATGCCTGGGAGAGTATTTGGAAGAATATATACATGCTAACCATGGTGCATGGTGGGATCATGGCATATTCATTTTTTTCCTTTAGCTTATCTGTGTTTTCTGACTGTTCTCAGTGCTCATGTATCAGTTTTTATAATAAACTTATTAAAGAAAGAAAATATTTTGAGAAATAGCTCCTCAGTTTCCCCTCTTAAAATAAAACAAGGAGAATGGTATTTAAAATTATGCCAGCAGGGCTTCCCTGGTGGCACAGTGGTTAAGAATCTGCCTGCCAGTGCAGGGGACACGGGTTTGAGCCCTGGTCTGGGAAGATCCCACATGCTGCGGAGCAACTAAGCCTGTGCACCACAACTACTGAGCCTGCGCTCTAGAGCCCGCAAGCCACAACTGCTGAGCCCACGTTCCACAACTACTGAAGCCCGTGCGCCTAGAGCCTGTGCTCCACAACAAGAGAAGCAACCACAATGAGAAGCCCGCGCACCGCAAGGAAGAGTAGCCCCTGCTTGCCACAACTAGAGAAAGGCCACACACAGCAACGAAGACCCAACGCAGCCAAAAATAATTTTTTTTAAATTATGCCAGTAGATGCATATCTACTAGATATGCATCTACTGGCATAGATTCTCAGAATTATCTCAATTCCTGAGACAATTCTCAGGAATTATCTATTCCTGAGAGTGATATACCATTCAGAGTGACTACCTACTTTGTAGATGCTCTAGGGAAAGAAATAAAAATCTAAAGATTTTAGATTAAGATTTTAGATTTTAAGCTCTAAAGAGTGGCTACTTGGTGTCACAAGTGGCTTTGTGGACGCATTTTACTAAACTTTCATAAAGCCGTTAATCCTTGTCTAACACATACAGTCTCAGAGAATAGAAAAAGAAAAAGCAACCCAATCCATTTTATGAAGCTAGTTTACTCTGACATCAAAATCAGACAAGGACTATACTAGGAGAAACTTATAGACCAATCTCACCTTTGAGCATAGTTGCAAAATGCTGAATATGATATTTACGAATATAGAACTCTTCAGTATATTAAATACATGATCAAGTAGGGCTTATCCTTGGAATGCAATGATGATTTAAATGAAAAGTCTCTTAATAACTGGTTAAATTCACATATTAAGAGAGATAAACCATATAATCATCTCAGTAGGTACAAAGAAAGTATTTGATACACATTTTTACCTTAAAACAAACAAAAGCCTTAGCAAACTAGGAACATAAGGAAGATTTCTTAACTTAATAAGTAGTATCCATCAAAAATCTACAGCAGACATTATACATGGTGGGGAAATTTTAGAAGCAACCCTGTTTAAGTCAAGAACAAGACAGGGATCCTAAATAGCACCCTTACTATTCAGCATTGTACTAGAGTTTCCCACCAGTGCAATAAGGGAAGAAAAAGAAATGGGAGGTAGAAGGAAACAATCATTTTGTGCAGGCAGTGTAGTTGTCCACATTAAAAAACCCAAGCAAGTTAGGACTAATAACAGAACTTAGCAAAATTTTTCAATTGGAGATAAATATACAGGAATCAGTTGGGTTCCTATACATCATTAATAACCATTTAGAAACTATAAGATAAAAAAATTACACTTAGAGTAGCAACCAAAACTATTCGGTACCTAGAAGTAACAATAATGAAAGGTATGCAAGAGCTTTATGGGGATGACTATAAAACATTATTGAAGAACAGAGAAGATGTTCTGACTAAATGGAGAGATATATCATGTTAATGGATGGGAAGCTTACTATCATAAAGATACCAGCTTACCTCAGATTAATACAAGGTGTTCATGGAATTTGGTCAAATGACCCAAAAATTCAGTTGAAGGAGTAAAGGCAAGAATAATCAAAACAGGGCTTCCCTGGTGGCGCAGTGGTTGAGAGTCCGCCTGCCGATGCAGGGGACACGGGTTCGTGCCCCGGTCCGGGAAGATCCCACATGCCGCAGAGTGGCTGGGCCCGTGAGCCATGGCCACTGAGCCTGCGCGTCCGGAGCCTGTGCTCCGCAACGGGAGAGGCCACAACAGTTAGAGGCCCGCGTACCGCAAAAAAAAAAAAAAAGAATAATCAAAATAATTTCCAAGAAGAATAAAATGGGGGGAACTTCCCTATGGCCAATCAAGACTTATTATGAGTTACAGTAATTAGGAGAGTGTGGTGTTGGTACTGAAATAGACAAATTGATCAATAGAATAAAGTAAAAAACTCAGACCCATGCAATAAGGGAACTTGTTAAGAAAAAGGTGGCCTAACAGATCAGTAGCAGAAGGATGAACTATTCAATACATTGAATAAATTATGAGGAGAAAAATGTACCTCCTACAACATCCCCAAATAATTTCCAGATAGATTAAAGACCTCAATGTGCAAAGCAAAACCTTAAAACTTTTGGAAAATATATAAGACTCATTTATCAACTCATGGCAGGAAAGGATTCTTTTAACACAAAATATAAAAACCACTAACCATAAAGGGAAAGACTGATAAATTAGTTAAATTTAACTAGAGTAAAAATTTTAATTTCTATACAGTTAAAGACACGATAAATAAAGTTAAAAGGTAATGCTACAGACTGGGAGGAGATTTTTGCAAGTCATGTGATCAGCAAAGAATTAGAATCCGTAATACATAAAACCTCCTACAAATTAACAAGAAAAAGACATACAATCCAATTAGGGGGGAAATGACTACATGAATAAGCAATTCACAGATGAGAAAGACCTGACTGCTCAATATATACAAAAATATATTGAATCTCAGTAACAATCAGGAAAAGGCATATTGAAACAAGATACCATTTTGTACTTAGCAAATTGGCAAAAATTTTAAAGGTGGACTATCTGAAGTGTTGATGAGGAAGTAGATCCACAGGAACTCACACACTGCTGCTGGGAGTGAAAATTAGTGCAATCTCGCTGGAAGCAATTGGCAGCTGTGCTACAGGACTCGGAAGTTGTGTTCTAGGTATAGAACCTGGGAGGCTATTGTGTGTGTGCACAAGGAGACACGACTGTGGACTTATTTGCTTACAAAAGTGAAAATAATGTAAATGTCCATCAATAGGAAACATGGATAAAGAATATATTCATATAAGCAATGAAATGACTAATTAGATAAATCTTGCAAGAAAGATGTTGAATGAAGAGATGCAGAAGGATCTGTGCAATGTGACACCTTTAACTGAAGTTTACAAACACTCTGAACAATATAATGCTGATGCATGCATACTCATGAGGCAAACGTAGAAAAACATGGATGAGACAAAAAGACACCTCGACTTCTGAAGTGCAATTAGATCTGAGGAGATAGAAGGGAAAGAAAGGGAGTTGAAAACAAAAGAAAGGGAGTTGAAAACAAAGAGGGCTTCACCCCCGCCTCTGTCTTTGAGGGCAGAATATTAAGATTTGTTCCATCTGGGTGGTGGCCATACAAGTAGAGTTTGTTATATTATCTTCTGTTTTGTCTGTATATTTGAAATACTTCATGGTTTTTTATTTTATTTATTTTTTATTTATTTTTATTTATTTATTTTTTTGCGGTACGCGGGCCTCTCACTCTTGTGGCCTCTCCCATTGCGGAGCACAGGCTCCGGACGCGCAGGCTCAGCAGCCATGGCTCACGGGCCCAGCCACTCTGCGGCATGTGGGATCTTCCCGGACCGGGGCACGAACCCGCGTCCCCTGCATGGGCAGGTGGACTCCCAACCACTGTGCCACCAGGGAAGCCCCATGGTTTTTTAAAACAATTCTTCGGAGGAAAAAAACAGCTCAATCTCCATCTTAAAATGGGCAATAATTCAAAAACACATTTAAACTAATTGATGTTTATCACCTCAGGAATGGCAGTTTAGTGTGGCGGCTTGAAGCACGGGACTCTGGGGCAGTCTGCCTGGGTCTGAATCGAGCTCTGCCACTTCCTAAATGGTAGTTTTAAACAAGCTGCTTAATCTCCCTTTGCGTGGTTTCCTTGGATGTAAATTGATGATGATGATGATGATGATGATGGTGGTGGTGGTAGTGATATTAGTACATGTATGTTAAGTTGTTGCAAGGATACAATGAGTTACTGTGCATAATGCACTATATACATAGACTCTATTTTTATTTTATTATGCCTGAGTATGACCTACTATTCAGAGAGACACTAGTTTTTTTTAGATGCAAAAGAGAGTGGGGGAGGGGATGAATAAGCTTTGTTTAAAGAAATCATGTAAGTAGATGTTGTTTTTAGTGATGATTGCTCTTCTACTGCAGTGAGACAAAAATATCTCTCAGATCTCCATAATTAACCTGTTGAGTTGGAGATGATTCACCCTGCCCCCCCCGCCCCCCCAGTGACTTCTCAAGTATCTGCTTCAGTTAGCTCTGGTAAGTAAAATTATCACTCATTCACTTTTCAGAGCTAGCTGTAAAATCAATATGAAAAACAAAACCACCACGCAACTCTGTTCAAATATATAGAATGCCCTCTAAAGATGAGAGCTACATCTACCTTCACGTTTTGATGAATAGGTAGTATTGTTCTATCACATCATAAGACTGGCTTTTTTTTTATTTAAGAAAAAAATTATGAAATGTAAATCTTGTTGCTAGATAGGAATTTTAATTGAGGCATAATTAATGTCTCAAATAAGTGAGAAATCACAGTCATTAGGGAGCCAGGGAAAATCTTCTAAAAGCAGATGCAGGAAGGCAAGGATTGCAGGCTTTGTCTAGATTTGATTTGACTCAACTGCAGCTCTCTTACTAGCCTCGTAGCTTTGAATGAATTACTTAAATCTGCTGTTCCTCAGTTTCCTTATCTATAAAATGGGACTTATTACAGTCTTTCTTTTGCAGACCTCTTGTGAGGATCAAATACATAGTATATACTACCTCAGGTACATAATCTGTGCTCAGTAGTTAACATTATCTCTGACATGATTATTAATTGAACTATGAATCCCTCAGTGCGAATGGATGGGTGGATTGGGGGCATCTACAACAAAATGAGATAATGAGCTGGAAGGTCTTACAGCTGACCCTGCCAACATTTCTTCACTTCACCTGAAACGATGTTATTTCAAGGCCCAGGAAATTTTTTTGAAATGAAAAAAAAGAGTCTTCATCTTGAATATCATCAAATGCTGGTTTTAAAGTGTAATTACTCAGTGTAAGGTGTCACAATGATCTGAATCTGCTTTCCTATAAGAAACACCCTGGGGCTTACCTGGTGGCGCAGTGGTTGAGAGTCCGCCTGCCGATGCAGGGGACGCGGGTTCGTGCCCCAGTCCGGGAAGATCCCACATGCCGCGGAGTGGCTGGGCCCGTGAGCCATGGCCGCTGAGCCTGCGCGTCCGGAGCCTATGCTCCGCAACGGGAGAGGCCACAACAGTGAGAGGCCCGCGTACCGCAAAAAAAAAAAAAAAAAAAAGAAACACCCTGTTTTGTCTACTATTGCATGTCCTTTCTCAGCACCCTAAAACATCCAGTATTAGCTAGGAAATTTCATCATATCTGGTCCCCCCAAAACACTCAAATCCTCACTCCTGACTGCTGGATGAATGAATCTCTAGGACTGAGCAGCCACCCAGGGCAAAGCAAAACTCTGTGCCTGTTCCCAGGCCTGACCCAAAGGCAAGATTTCAGGGGCACCCAAGCCCGAGCTAGAGGCAGGACGACTGGCCACATGAAGGGGAATGCAAAGTGGTGAAGACTGGCTAATTCAACACCCCTCCCCTGCATTTGGCTGTCTCTAGCAATTCAGTCCTTCCTCCTTCCACTCTCCACCCCAATCCTACTGTACCCAAGCCTGCCTCTCACTTCCTATCCTCATTTTAAAAGAATCCATTTTCTTGGTGGGGAAGGAGGGGCGATTTGGTGGTGGGCCACGAAGGGGAGAGAGAAGCCCTAGGAGGGCTATCGTGTGATTGACTAACTTGATCCCCAGCAAGCTTTGAACAGAGAGTACATTTTAACCACTGAAGTAGGAATTTGCATTTTAAAGGAATAACCTGTTTATCCCTCGGGATCTTTTTATTTTTTAACATCTTTATTGGAGTATAATTGCTTTACAATGGTATGTTTGTTTCTGCTGTATAACAAAGTGAATCAGCTATACATATACATATATCCCCCTATCTCCTCCCTCTTGTGTCTCCCTCCCACCCTACCTATCCCATCCCTCTAGGTGGTCACAAATCACCAAGCTGATCTCCCTCTAGCTAGCTGCTTCCCTCTAGCTAGCTATTTTACATTTGGTAGTGTATATATGTCCATGCCACTCTCTCACTTCATCCCAGCTTACCCTTCCCCCTCCCCGTGTCCTCAAGTCCATCCTCTACATCTGCGTCTTTAATTGGCTAATTATTTAGGGAAACTAGGTCTTTTCACCATCAATTGCTTGATGGATAGGGACATGGTTTGAATGGGGAAATGGGGAGCTCGGGGTAGAACATGTTGAGTTGGAGGTGCCTACTGTACAGGCTCATGTGACCATCTCTACCTAGATGCCCCCCCGGAACCCCTCGAACTCAGCGTACTCAGGACTGAAGTCATCTTCCCCACACATGCTCCCAGATGCCTGTTTCAGTTGGTGCTGCCTAATGTTCCCCACCCCACATCTCCCAAGCTAGAAGCAGCACTCAGCATCACCCCTGACGCATCCCTCTCCCCTAAAGTCACACAGTCTGTTCCTTATTGCCTCTCCCCGTCACCCACAGGACAAGCTAAGATCAAAATCACAATATGTCTGTCTTGCTAATTGCTGTGGCTTCCTACTGCCTTGGGGAATATCTCAAAGCAAGTAAAAGTGTGTAAAGTCCATATTTCAAATCATCTTATTAGAATTTTTGAAATTTTTATAGCCCATTTCTTGTTTGATCTGACTAGATCAGTACTTTTACCTTATAATTTAGCTGCAGAAAAGCTCTTACGATGAGGAGGATAATTGTCAGCTCTGCCATGTTCTTGCCATTTACTTGTGCTGGCATGATTAGTGTATTGTCTTCAGGCCTCAGTTTTGTTTCTTGCAGGAATCTTTTGAAATCATTGGTCCATTTCATAAGGGTTAGTTTAGTTAGAACTAAATAATATAATCAGTGAGTCTGTTTAACCAAGCACACGCAAACATATGCCAAAAAAAATCAAAACTGCTGAAAGGCAACAAACAAATGAGAGAGACACACTAAAATACTCCCCCATCCCCGGGAAACGGGGATCTTCCCCTCTTTCCTTAGAATGCCACACACCAGTGGGTCCCAAGGTTAGCCTGAATGTTAAATATTAGTAAAGCTTAACCCATCTCATTAGAAAACAAGGAAACAGAAATAAAGGTTCTAATGTTTTCATTTTGCACACGCCCTCAGAGTGCCTGGTGGAAGCTGCTGCCCTTCAAGTCACAGTGACCCACTCACAGGACCCACAAGCTGCTTGCTTCTTATTGCAGGCAGTGGAAATCTGGGGACCTCAGGTCTTCTCAGCATCAGGGGTGAGCCCAAGGGACATGTCCTCAAGGCTCTCTTGGAGGGTGGGGAAGAGACCAAACCTAAGAAAGCCTCAAGGGTGTGCTGGATTAACCCCCAGTCAGAAAAGTCTATTTCCCATCCCTCCTAGGTCATCTAAGTTTTACTGTGATGCCTTTTAAATTATCCCAAAGTACCTTTCTTAAGCCTAGAAAATGCCATCTCATTCAAGTATGACAGGGATTAGACCTAAAAGGCATTTTTCATGAGCTGCCAAGCATTGATCATTTTCTGTGGGGGGAGGGAAGGATCAAGATTTTGCTTGTCTCTAACTCAAAGATCCTACCATCCCTTGACCATTTCACTTCATTGTACCTCCTCCAGTGCCATCTTTTTTCTTTAATACTCCGGCAGTATACAAAGGAAAATGTTCTCCAGTTTGACTCCACTGGGGATGCAACACCTCAGTTAGTCTTTCTGGAAACTGTAACAGTGTTAGGTTTACATTTCAAAAAACTACTTAAGGTTCCTTAATAGTTTTGTCCCCATAGCTACATAGGGACCTAGAACTTAAGCAGAGGCAATGTCTTCTCTAGAAGGTGTTGTATCCTTGTCATGGATATCCCATCCTGCAGACCACCTCACCCCCAGAGCCAACCTCTTCCTTATCATTCATCCAGAGAACCCACCATGAAGCAGGAAGGGAGGGGGGAGGGTATTACTCTCCCCCGGCTCCTGGCCCCTTATTGGCTGTGAAGGATGGAGCTTAAGGGACATGACTGGCCCAATCAGCTTTTCTGGGTGCCTGTGCAGGTGAGCAGAAGGATAGGTGCTCATTGTGAAAGTTCACATTCAAAGTAGTTTGTAAGGCTGCTCCGTCTCAAGGAAGCTTGCTTGAACTTTATTTCCAACAGTTAAGTGTAAGTGATTGAGTGCCAGAAACTTGGACTACCACAAATCACCCTTTGCCCAGGCCTTCCCCTCCCCATGCCCCGGAGACTCCCCTCCCACCTTCCTTGTACTCTGGACCTTCGACTTTGACAGATGGTGCTTATTAAGCACCACAGATTGTTTTTCTCAGGGTACCATCTCCACCCCTAACTTCTACTTAACATTTTTAGCTAACTCTCTTCCTTGCCATTATCCTAAGCCGTTTACAGAAGTGAAGTGATATTGTGTGAGTGCTATTACAGATAACTTTATAATTTTGAAACAGCTATCCATCCTCATATGCTAGTTTTCCACACACTCCTTAACCAGAGGTAGAGAAGTTACCAAGTCCTGAGAGTAAGGAGAGAAGAGCTGAGTCTGTCCCCTAGCCCCTCTCTGCCACAATCCATCCTGGCTTGATGCTCAAAGCTCCTCTCTGGGCTGTAACTGACAGCTGAGAGCCTGTCATCTTTCATAACTATCATTTATATTTCCTGGAATGTATTACTTTGCCCTTACCATGCTGAAGTTCATCTGCCTCTTTTCTGCCCACTCACCCTTGACTTGATAAGATCTTCCTGCTGTTTATCACCACCAGCTTGGCATTTCACCATCCGGGAGAGCTTAGTGTTTTCTAGAAACGTGGAAACATCACCTGTGCTACAGCTGAACATCATTTATAGAAGCTCAGCTCAGACTAGCCCCAGCATTTTTCCATGCAGTGAAGGGCCCACTTAAATTATCTTTTGCTTTCTCTCTTCAAACTAGTTCACTCCCATTGTCACGCCATTTTCCCAACATAGTTCTGGTACTTTTTCTTTCCTTGTAATGTTCCAAGGGTGCTTATTCTCAGAGCACTGACTCCATAATCCTTTCATCTGAGCTCCTCCATCAGATTTGGTTTAAGGAAGCCCCTGTTTTTTCCTACAAGGATGAACTTTGCAGCTTCCTCAGTCTCCTCTCCTTGTGCTAGTTAGGTGAGCTGCATAATAATAGCTGCATAATCACATTTTTATTTCCATTCTCAGAGATTCTAAGCTACTGTAAACAATCCCTTACTTTTCATGGCTGGGAAATGGGAACTTTTGTTCAAAAATGGTTAAGAGAATCATTGCTGGCTAAAAGAGCCTTCTTAAGGCTTGTATGCAAGAAAAAAAGAATAGTTTTTGCCACGACCTATCCTAGATCTTCCCGGTGTTTCCCACAAACAAACATGTGCATGCCAGTTAGGCCTGTTTCCCCAGGTATCCCAACTGCACTCCTGACTTTGGCTTCCAAAGCTCACACTCTTCCTCTCAGCCCCTAGTGTTTCTCCCTGATGGGTCACCAACATGGTCCCTCTGCAAAACTGCAAAAGGTGGAGACAGAAGGATGGATGGAAGGAAACAAGCCCAAGATTTCCATCTACAAAAAGTCTGCCCCACCCAGCTCTCCCTCAGTGCACACACTCTCCCTTAAATCGTGTGTGCGTGTTGGAAACAGTACTGGCTCTCCAGCCCTCCCCCTGGGAGTTGTCAGAGTTGACCAGATTGGTGTCTTGATGTTATTTCATCAAATAAATAACAAAACTATACAGGTATCTTTACTACAGGACCTCTCAGAGCCTTTAATAAGCTACCTGGTATGGCGCACCATGAAAAGCCAGCCACAATGGGTAGTCATCTACAAACTCATTTAGCTCACCACAAAACTTTCTCCCCTGGAACATCTGATGGGACTAGTATTCTGTAAGATACACATTGGGGCATGCCGTGATCAGTGGGCCCTACCTTCAGCATGTCAGAATCATGCTGAATGTTAGAGAGCTTGTGATTACTGGCCTTACTCCTAAAGATTTTAATACTGACAGTCTGGAGTAAGTGTGGGAATCTACTTGCTTGTTGTTTTTTGTTAAAGCTTCCCTTATAATTTGATGATCTGTAATTCCTCTGCTCTAGCCTCTTGATTGTTGGGCTTCAGAGATTTGATACCTGTGACCCTCCTGAGCCCACACCATAGAAGCTTGTACCTCAAGTCCCTTTGTAGGTAAATAACATGTTCTTTTACAAGAGAAATAGCTGAGAACATATGAGGGAAACCACCCAAGGCCTTTGTGATTGGGGGAAAATTGCTGGCCTGTTTGGATAACTTTAGAAACCACTTCCTGATATTGTAGCCATCCCCACCTATCCACATTGAAGTCTACCTTCAGAGCCCATAGAGCTTCCCCCAGCTGTTCTCACTCATGCCAATTTGGGCTGTTTCACATATTTAAGTATTTTGTTTCATTTGTCTATATCTCTCCTCCCTGCAGGACAATATTCAGAGTAGCACCCAATTAAATATTGGGGGTGGGGAGGACGTCCCCCATAGCACTTCTTACAGAGTTGAACAAATAGTAAATGCTCAATAATTGCAGAGCAACCAAGGGACAAAAGAAACCTTGGCCCAAAAGAGACCCCCCCAAAAAAAGTTCAGATTGACTCTAGAATTTAAAAGTAGAGAAGGGGGCTTCCCTGGTGGCGCAGTGGTTGAGAGTCCGCCTGCCGATGCAGGGGATGCGGGTTCGTGCCCTGGTCCGGGAGGATCCCACATGCCATGGAGTGGCTAGGCCCGTGAGCCATGGCCGCTGAGCCTGTGCGTCCGGAGCCTGTGCTCTGCAACAGGAGAAGCCACAACGGTGAGAGGCCCATGTACCGCAAAAAATAAGTGTGGCAACAAGAGTATACAGCTTACCCTGCTGAGATGATAGGATCTTCAATATTAGGTATGTATCATCTTCCTCCCTCTGGAATTTTTCCTTTGTTACTTCCCTGTTCTTCATTTTTTAGGTCAATGATAATATGTATCACTAGTGGCTCAGGAATAGGGTGACCAACTTGTCCCAAGTTGCCTGGACTTTTCCAGTTTTAGCCCTGAAAGTCTACCATGCAGGAAACCCCTCAATCCTGGCAAATCAGGGCAGTTGGTAACTCTACTCAAAAAACACAGTTTTCTGGGACTTCCCTGACGGTCCAGTGCTCCCACTGCAGGGGGCACAGGTTCAATCCCTGGTCGGGGAACTAAGATCCCGCACGCCTTGCAGTGCGCCAAAAAACAAAAAAACAACAACGAATAAACCAGAGTTTCCTGACCAGATAAAACTGAGAAATGCTTTACCACACTCTACTCACCTGAAGTAGTTTCCTAGAGCTACTGTAACAAATTACCACAAACTCAGTGATTTAAAACAACATAAATTTATCATCTCACAGCTTTGGAGGTCAGACATCCTAAATGAGTTATACAGGTCTGAAACTCATTGTGTCAGCAGGGCTGCATTTTTTCTGAAGGCTCTAGGGGTAATCTGTTCCCTTGCCTTTTTCAGCTTCTAGAGGCTGCCTACGTTCCTTGGCTGGTGGTTCCCTCCTCCATCTTTGAAGCCAGCCATTTTACATCCCTTCGATCCTCTCCTCCCATCACCACATCTCCTTTTCTGACTCTCTCTCCCTCTTTCACTGATAAAGACCCCTGTGATTGCATCAGGCTCACTGGCTAATCCAGGGTGATTTCTCCATCCCCAAATCCTTAACTTTAGTCATGTCTGCAAAGTCTCTTTTACCAGATGAGGTAACACACGCACAGGTTCCAGGACTAGGATGTGGACATCTTTGGGGGCCATGATTCTGCCTACCATACCCACGCCTCTCTGACAGTTGATAAAACACCCTAATCAATTAAAGAAATATTTTTAAAGTCTTACAAGATTCTGTTTAATGTTGCTTAACCCAGTGTTTTCCAAACTTATTTGATCAAGAAACTTTATTCAGAGAGTACTATGAGAAGTGAAATGAGTCGGTCAGGGAAAGGCAAATACTGTATGACATCACTCATGTGGAATCTAAAACATACAGCAACAAACTAGTGAATATAACAAAAAAGAAGCAGACTCACAGATACAGAAAACAGACTAATGGTTACCAGTGGGGAGAGGGAAGAGAGGGGCAAGATAGGGGTAGAGAATTCAGAGGTACAAACTATTATGCAAAGAATAAGCTACAAGGATATATTGTACAACATGGGGAATATAGCCAATATTTTATAATTATAAATGGAGTATAACCTTTAAAAAAAAAAAAAACCTCTTTACTCCCCTCCCCCACCCCCATCCCCCAAAGAACACCACTTAACATCTCATGGAATGCTGCTGCTCTTACAAAAGAGCAGGACTCAAACTGGTGTGCGCACCACGGAGAGACCAGAGACTTTCCATGCGATGAGCAGATGAGGAGAGTTTTGGGGGAACTGATTTATAAATCCAATTCCTCTTTCTCACTTCAATACTCTTTTCTTATATAAATGTATTTAATTTTTTTTTTTTGGCTGCGTTGGGTCTTCGTTGCTGCGTGTGGGCTTTCTCTAGTTGCGGCGAGCAGGGGCTACTCTTCGTTGCGGTGCGAGGGCTTCTCATTGCGGTGGCTTCTCTTGTTGTGGGGCACACGCTCTAGGCGTGCAGGCTTCAGTAGTTGTGGCACACGGGCTTAGTTGCTCCGTGGCATGTGGGATCTTCCCAGACAAGGACTTGAAGCTGTGTCCCCTGTGTTGGCAGGCGGATTCTTAACCACTGCGCCACCAAGGAAGCCGCAATACTCTTCTAAATTCATCTGTCAGAGCAAAAATCTGAGGTCACAGGGTGGTGAACTTTCCTTCTTTCCACTGTTTCAGTCATGGGGTTCCCACCCATAAGGAATCTTATTGCAACAAATACATTTTCCTGGGTTGGAAAACCTGGTCAAACAAAGGGATGATGTGAAGCTTTGGTGTTGGTGATGCCTGTCTTAATCAAAGCACCATAACCTGCCCCTACCCATCTCATTTGGAGGTGCATTTCCATTAAAACTTTATTTTTTATGTTTAGTATTTATCAAAAGTTTAATACTTGTACCCAAAATAATCAGAATGATAACTCACTCCAGAAGGAATTTTTTTAAGGACTGGAGATTTTGATCACTGGAATTGTCTTTTAATTTAAATTTCAATATGTATGGATCCTTTGGTTATAGAGAATTATGACGGATTGATCAAATAAAACATTTTCAAGCATAAAAACAGATATCAAGTTAAAGTTTCTGAATGTCATAGAATAGAGATACAATTTCAAGGAGAAAAAAGAATAATGTAGCAACTCTAATTTTTTTTTAACATCTTTATTGGAGTATAATTGCTTTACAATGGTGTGTTAGTTTCTGCTTTATAACAAAGTGAATCAGCTATACATATACATATATCCCCATATCCCCTCCCTCTTGCATCTCCCTCCCACCCTCCCTATCCCACCCCTCTAGATGGACACAAAGCGCCGAGCTGATCTCCCTGTGCTATGTGGCTGCTTCCCACTAGCTATCTATTTACATTTGGTAGTGTATATATGTCCATACCACTCTCTCACTTCGTCCCAGCTTACCGTTACCCATTCCCATGTCCTCAAGTCCGTTCTCTACGTCTGCGTCTTTATTCCTGTCCTGCCCCTAGGTTCTTCAGAACCTTTTTTTTTAGATGACATATATATGTGTTAGCATATGGTATTTGTTTTTCTCTTTCTGACTTAATTTCACTCTGTATGAGTCTCTAGGTCCATCCACCTCACCACAAATAACTCAATTTTGTTTCCTTTTATGGCTGAGTAATATTCCATTGTATATATGTGCCACATCTTCTTTATCCATTCATCTGATGATGGACACTTAGGTTGCTTCCATGTCCTGGCTATTGTAAATAGAGCTGCAGTGAACCTTGTGGTACATGACTCTTCTTGAATTATGGTTTTTTCAGGGTGTATGCCCAATAGTGGGATTGCTGGGTCGTATGGTAGTTCTATTTGTAGTTTTTTAAGGAACCTCCATACTGTTCTCCATAGTGGCCATATCAATTTACATTCCCACCAACAGTGCAAGAGGGTTCCTTTTCTCCACACCCTCTCCAGCATTTATTGTTTGTAGATTTTTTGATGATGGCCTTTCTGACCGGTGTGAGGTGATACCTCATTGTAGTTTTGATTTGCATTTTTCTAATGATTAGTGATGTTGAGCATCCTTTCATGTGTTTGCTGGCAATCTGTATATCTTCTTTGGAGAAATGTCTATTTAGGTTTTCTGCCCATTATTGGATTGGGTTGTTTGTTTTTTTGACATTGAGCTGCATGAGCTGCTGTAAATTTTGGAGATTAATCCTTTGTCAGTTGCTTCGTTTGCAAATATTTTCTCCCATTCTGAGGGTTGTCTTTTTGTCTTATTTATGGCAGCAGCTCTAATTTTTAAAGGAGAGCTTGCTCCTGTCATTTTAAAACGGACAATAATGGATGTTGTATCACTGCGGTATGTGGTATGTACATTGGACACTTTTAAAAGAATAATTTAACACGTTGATTTTAAAGTATCAATATTTATAATATCTAGACATTTAATCTACTTAGAAATTCTAACTATTTAACCATAAGGTGAAAAATACTTGCTGTCAAGTTAAAAAATGTGCAAGGAGGTACTAGCTTTTCAAAATTCTTATGGGGCTGTAACAGCAAAAGGTGTGATGACCACTGCTCTGGAGAAAACTTCTGGGAATGCTGGTGGTGAAAGAGCAGGGTTTGGAATCCGGCTAGCAGGGAAGCCTTGGTTAAAAACACCAGCTTCACCCAGCTCTTAGGGTTAAAGCCATGAAGTGCCTGGCACAGAGCCAGTGCTTCCTCATTCAACAACAGCTGCCGTGGGCCACCAATGCCCTGGGCTTGGGACGTCCAGTGGGGCTTGGTCACAAATCCCTGCTCCCACAGAGCTTACATTCCAGTGGACACACAGTTGATCTGTTGCTTCTGTGTAAATGCGTGTGTGCTGCATTTCCAGAGAACCTCTTCAAATACCTTCTTCTCAAGCAGTTTTTAGGAGTTGTGTCTACAAAGAAATGACTCAATTTTTGATATTCCAGAACAGATCCATCTAGATTCCATTGTTCCCATCAAAATAATCACCTAAGGAGGCATATACTTATTTTGGTGACAGGGCCAAAGCTCAAAGTCTTTAAGTTTCTCCTGTGGAACTGATTTCAAAGCATACAGCACAATCTTTTAAACATCCTTAATGCTGGTAAATATTTGTTTGGGGAGGAGGAATTTGATGTTTTTGGAACAAAGGTTATTTACACAAAGGTCTGGGTGACCATGGTAGGTGATCAGACCGGGCAGAAATATTATTTGTCTCAAACTCTGGAAGGGCATAAATCTCACCGTAAGGAAAAGTCAAGAATTACTGTTTATTCCCTTCACACTGAAGCTGAAGGGAAAATCCTGGCTGTATCAGGGTCACTTGCTCCAAAGTTGCTTAAAGAGTCTATGGTCTCAGACTTTTAGGAGAGAGCTTCCTGGGGCTGTGGGAGACCCGTGGTGCCTGCTGCTTTAGTTCTGCTGATCCCACTTTAGTGACCCCACTCAAGGCCATGACCCTGCAGCTTACATCTGGAAGAGGTCCGTTAGCAGAAGTAGCTGTCCTGGAAAGACCCAGGGCCGAGGGAGCAAGGCTGGGCTGGGAGGGAGGGAGTCAGTCCATAGGGGATATGCAGGTGGAGGAAGTGCTGCGGTGTATGTCTGAATTGTGTTTAAGTGTTAACTGAGTCCGTGTCTGCAAGACCTAAGCACCAGGGATTAATAGCATTCCACTGAGGGGATGGGTCTGAGGTGGGCAGAGGGGGTGGGATATGAGTTGGGGAGGGGCCAGACAGGATTGCAAAAGCTAGTATGTGTGGCCACCTGTCTGTCCATGCTGCCTGTCACTTCCATGTTGCCACAGAGCACTGGACAAAAACTCTAGAGATCCTAGAGCCGTCAGTTCTCAAAGGAAAATTTATTCTTCTGCAGTATTATTCTGGCATTTAACTTAACAAACACCATTCCATCCCTGTGCCCAGAACTGAGCTAAGTGCTGTAGGAGATGTTGTCTCTGTCCTCCAGCGACTTGAATGTCCTTGGGAAGATAAGAACGATGCACACACGTACTGCTGACTGTCAAATATCAGTTCCAGCCTAACTGGTGACTTCATGGAGTGTTCGATCCAATCTAAGACACCATCGATTATAAGATGCCTTTTATGCTCTTAAGAAAGAAGAAAATGCTGCCAATTAAACTGCAAATGGTTGCTTTCTTATTGCTTAGAATTTTAATTTTATACTTATTGAAAGATCCCTTTTAGACTTACTTGTACATAGTGTTATTTCTTTTAACATATATTGTTCTCATTCGTTCATAAAGTGGAAAGTAACGGGGAAATAAAGTGGCTTTGGTTTTTCTAAGCTTCCTCACATTCAGGGTAGTTCTGTACTCAGCTGAAGCATCTTTGCTTGGAACTGTTGATGTCTGTGTTTCCCACAAAATGTGGTTCTGTGTGCCATCGAGAACATTGGTGAGCAACATTTCTTACAAGAGTACTCATGACTTATTCCAAATCTGTCTCCTATTGTGTAAACTGATGCACACACAGGTAATGCAACCACAGCACAACTACCACCTCGCAACAGTGACTATAAGACACATCCCAATTTCCAAGACATCAAACATGAAAAAAAATACATCTTAGACTCAATGAAATATGAATTCTGAGACTCAGTCAAAAAACACTACCATGGGGCTTCCCTGGTGGCACAGTGGTTGAGAGTCCGCCTGCCGATGCACGGGACACGGGTTCGTGCCCTGGTCCAGGAAGATCCCACATGCTGCGGAGCAGCTGGACCTGTGAGCCACGGCCACTGAGCCTGCGCGTCCAGAGCCTGTGCTCCACAACGGGAGAGGCCACAACAGTGAGAGGCCCACGTACCGCAAAAAAAAAAAAAAAAGAAAAAAGAAAAGAAAAAATACTACCATGATCAACCACCCAGGTCTGTCCTAAGAATGGGGTTGGCATTGGTGCTACGTTCTTATCATTAAGCAATAATTTCCTTCTGTAAATTTGCAAAACTGAATAGTTTCCTGGGCAGTAATCATTGTAGGGAGTTCTTCGTGAGCAAATAGAGTCAAGGAGGCTTTTTGCATGAAGTAAGTCAAAAGCATGAGATTTGGCCCGGACATGAGGAGACCACGTCTAGAGAGGAAAGAGCACAATTTAAAAGGTTCAAGAGGGTAAACAAGCATGTCATGTGGCAAGCACAGTCGAGTAACCGGGCTGGGGGTGGGGTTCCATAAAAGAGTCGTGGGGTATGAAGGCATGAATTTTTGCTGTAAGAACGTAAGTTCAAGTTAGTATGTTTCACTTGTAGAAACATAATAAACAGTTCCAGTATTTCTATAACTTTTATTTCTTTTCTTACCATAGGTCCTGATGTTTTTAGTTCAAAGAACCTTGCCCTTCAAGCCCAGAAGAAGATTCTGAGCAAAATAGCCAGTAAAACTGTGGCCAACATGCTGATTGATGACACCAGCAGCGAGATCTTTGATGAGCTCTATAAAGTCACCAAAGAGCACACACACAACAAGAAGGAAGCCCACAAGATCATGAAAGACTTAATCAAGGTGGCAATCAAAATTGGGATCCTCTACCGGAACAACCAGTTCAGCCAGGAGGAGGTTGTTATCGTGGAGAAGCTCAGGAAGAAACTGAACCAGACGGCCATGACAATCGTCAGCTTCTATGAGGTAGAATACACCTTCGATAGAAATGTGCTCTCCAAGCTCCTACATGAGTGCCAGGACCTGGTGCATGAACTGGTACAGAGACACCTGACACCCCGGAGCCACGGGCGCATCAACCATGTCTTCAACCACTTTGCTGATATGGAGTTCCTCTCCACCCTTTATAGCCTGGATGGAGACTGTAGGCCCAACCTCAAGAGGATTTGTGAAGGAATCAATAAATTGCTAGACGAGAAAGTCCTCTGAATGCCTTCCCTCCTCCTGGACTTGGCTGCATTCATGTTACAGCACCCAGCGTGTTCCAGGTGAGAATCAGGAAAACAAGAAGAAACCCTTGTCAAAGATGCCCGTGTTCTGTCCTGTTCATCCCTCTGATGTTGATGCTAGATTGAGCTCAGGTGTGTTTATCACCTAAGCTCTCTGCTGAGGTCTGTACTTAAAATCTCCTTTGTTTGCAAGCCCAAAGGACATCTCATCTATTCTAAGCAGAAAAGCTGCCCTACTCATCTAGGTGGGCCCAGTTCATCTTGTGGAATGGAAGGAGCCCTGGACCAGGGGTCAGAGGACATGGGTTTGGTTCCCAGCTCCATCAGTTACAATTTTGTCCTCTGGATCCTGGAACCATCATGCCCACCTGCCTACCTCCCAGGGCTGCTGTGAGGATCAAATGAGATTATGTTCATGCTTTTAAAAACTAATAAAAGGTCTAACTAGTTTCTCTTTGGCATGTGGCAGGGATCAACCTGGATCTAGACTATCAAGCAGCAGAGAAAAGAACAATAGTTTCTAATGGGCTGGGTTTGCAATTTGTCTCTAGATGTGCTGTTTCAAACAAAATAAAAATGAATCCAAAGGTGTGAAAAAGTATAGCTGCAAATTGGAAAAGTATTTTTCAAGAGCTATGTTTTTTAGGTCTTAGATGTGCAGGTTTATGGTCCTGCAGAGGGAAACTTTCTGGGGTGGGGAGGGGGAGAGTGGAGAGAGAGTTTCCCACCCATCATTCAGAAGCAGAGAAGAACTATGCTCCCCCTGCCCCTGCAGGACTGGCCTCTCCCCATCTGAGGGGCACCATCCGGGAGGCACAGGGAAGGTTTATGCTGGCATGCACAGGAGAGTTGGGCAGAATGAAGCCCTACCCATCTTTCTTGGTCTTTCACAGTCATTCTGTGCTGTTTTCTCTGGTTTGTTAATAAATTGAAATTACCCTTCAAATAAGAAGTTTTGGAGTTGTGATTCAAAAATCAAATTCCTTGGAGTTAGATACAGTGTTAGGAATAATGGGATTGAAAGGAAGACGACAATGAAGAGTAAGAGCTTTGCACTCAGACCCTAAGGGAAAGTAGCCCCTGGGGTAGAACGTACAGTGTGGAGCCTGTTCCCCTGGTTAGTGGGGAGCTAGTTCATAGACACTGTGACCGCCTTCTCTGAATGTCTCAAATCCTTGCTTTCACACAAAATATTTAATGCCTTATAACGTTGTCTGGAGGACACCACCTTAAGAGATTTGCCCTTCCATCATCACCTCCTGTCCTGTTATGCTTCTCCTGTATCTGATGATAATGCAAAAATACTATATTAGCTCAGCCCCATGGTTCATCCCACCCCATGGCCTCTCTCTAGCAGAGATGGTTGGTGCGAGGGTGTGAAAAGGTGGTCACTGAACCTGCTGTGGCCATTCAGCCCCAACTGGCTCCCATGTCAACATCAGTATAAAGTATCCTGTTAAGTTCTTCAGCTACCAGTATTCAAAATTACTTCACAGGAAGGATGTCCAGCGGGGAATAGGGAATAGTTACGTCAGCCCCTGTCTCCATGTTTGACAAACATGGCCCAGCCCCTTCTCACAGTCCCGAGGACAGAACAGTGATGCCCTGTGCACATCTGGGCTGGGGAGGTCACTGGTCATTTAGGCAGTGCCCGTGGAAGGTACAGGCGACAGGCTCCTCCCTGCCCACCTGCCACCAGGCAGCAAGCAGCCCAGCCGTAGCCGAATTTTCACATACAGAGTCCTCCTCGATGCCTGTGTTGGTGTACTTGTCTGATGAAGGACCGCTTTCTAGTATGATGGATGGTTCTAGAAGCAGGTTCTTTTTTCACTAAGTAGGTGGACCTACCCAGAGAACTCAGCCCTGCCAAAGGAATGGGTGGAACTGTCTCCTGTCCATCTGAGACACAGCAGGGAAGAAGGCAGGATCCCCAGCCAAAGAGGACTGCAGGTTCTCCTCTCTCCACAGGTCACGGCACAGTGGGAGGTTCTGAGCCTCAAGCCACTGAAGGAATGGGGTGCAATGACGATGTGGACCAAAACGTTCTACCACCTTAGGCTTCTCCACTGAGGCAGCCAAAGGGCGCTCTACCACGAGGCCAGCCAGGTGTGTCTCCATCTTATCAACAGTAGCCAAGGGAACCTGGGTTACCCAGGCACAAGTAACCCACCACGCCTCTAAAAAGTCAACACCTATCCCGTGTATGCCTTTCAAATATACCGCTGGCATGTAAATTCATGTGATGATTGAGTTTCATGGGCCAACAGAAAAGCTTACAAATTTCAAATATTTTACATAACAATCTAGTGGCCAAGGAATCTCATTATTGGTTTATCCTGAAGACTCTAACCACGTCACTTAGTGCCCCTAAAAAGCTGTTTTGGTTGAAAACAATGTGACAGAGGCCAGCAGATGCTTATAAAAATAAGGCTCTGTAGACATACATTTGTGCTTGGAACTCTGTACTAAATTTTCGATAGTGAAAACCCACAAAAGCAAAGTTACAATATCTACATGTAGGTGGCACCTTAAAGAAAACCGATTTCAAAAGAAGCAACAGTACTGAAACACTCACTTGCTCAAGCCCCACGCAAACTTCAGAGAGCAATGCCTGGCTCAGCAACCCAAGGGCAGAGACAGGACCCATTCTTTAAGGGTTGTGGGGGTGGCAGGAGCAGTTTCATCTGGAAACATCACTGAGTCTTCCACCATCCCTGAGCACTCAGCTCTGTCCCCAGGGGAGGACACTACCTCTGGTTGTGTCCTTCTTTGTGTGTCTGAACCCTACAGAAACACATTCCCTGCTGGCTGTGCCTGCCATGTGTCTGTTATCACTCTTCTTCCCTGTGTTTGCATTTGTGAGTCTTGACACCCTCAGCAACTCCAGGTCTCTGCTCAGTGACAAATCCAAATGAAAAGACTTCATCATCTGTACTTCTCCAAACTCCCATCTCACCCATCTGCACATTTTTCAGCAGCAAATCAGTACATTCATTGGCTGCTCCAATGAACTTCTTGTATCCATTTATATAAAAAAAGAAATGAGCTCAAATCAGGCCTATGCACCCTCTGCCCCAATATTTTGGGGGCTTTTAAAAAAAAATTCAACGTGGTCCCAGACGTCAAGAGCAAAACCAATCAGTGAAAATTCTAGATCAGCCAACTCTGGCTGCAAAGACATTGCATTAGCAGGAACTGTCCAGGAATGGAATGGGATATTGACAATAGAGTTATGAATCAGATGGCCTTTGAAGAAAGGGTTTCCAGGGCCCTCCCAACTCAGAACTGTGTGGTCAGTGGGTTTCCTTTGTTTAGTGTGATCCTGCTATTGGGCCACAGCTCAAACCAGGCCACCTCTTGCTCTTTCCTTAGAGGGAGGCCTTGCTTGATAGGGGAAAGACTCTTCTACAATCCTGTTCCTCAAAATGGCATCTGGAAATCCCTGAAAGTTCTGGGGGAGCAGGGGTGAGTGGGTTAAAGTCCATGAGTTCTAAATGGAGTTTTTAAATTTTTGTTTCATTCTGACAACATAAAAAAAAAAAATCAAAATCAGGGACTTCCCTGGTAGTCCAGCAGTTAAGACTCTGCGCTCCCAATGCAGGGGGCCCGGGTTTGATCCCTGGTCAGGGAACTAGACCCCGCATGCCACTACTAAAGATCCCACACACTGCAACAAAGATCCTGCATGCAGCAAAGAGGATCCCACGTGCCGCAACTAAGACCCGGCGCAACCAAATAAATAAATAAATAAATATTTTTTTAAAAAAATCAAAATCAGCCTCAGTACTTTCTGAGTCACATAGGGATGACTACCTTATAGCCACGTGGTGCCATCCGTCTTCAGGGTCCGAGTTTCTCTTTGTGTTTACAGTGGTGTTCATGCTGACTGATCAAGTGAAAGAAGAGAACTTAACTTAATGCATTTCTCTAACTACCTGGGCATCCCCTAGGGGTCTGCAGGCATAGCTTGGGCATCCATGAGTTCTTCATTTTGAGAAATGTTGCTACAACATATGAAAGTATAGGCTTGCAGAGAATGAATGAGTGTTACCCTGCCCCTGACGGTGACTCATTTTTGGGGGCTCAAAGGTTGAGGGGTGAACCTGTGTCTGGGGGACACATAGGCCTTCTACGGAAAGAGGTGGGATCCCACATGTCCCGCCTTCCCTTTGAAAACTGGCCAGAAAAAGCTACCATAAGTAATCAAAGAATTGACCAACCCATCCTGGCAATTCTGATAATAAATCTCAAAGCACAAGAGAGGCCATCGCTGGACACACCAGACACTGCTCCTCCCAAGGAAGGGAAGAGTGGAGAAACCTTGCAAAACCTCCTTGTGAAGAAAAGTCACCTGCACCTGCTCATACTCTCCCAATCCAGCAGCAGCTGTTGGAGTGCAGAGGCCCAGGTATCAGTTGTGTGGTCCCAGGATCCTAGGAGCTTATTTCTTATCTGAACTTAAGGCATGTGACACTCAGAATTCCTCCCAGTGTCAGAAGAAGGAGTGGTCAGCCAGAGCAAGCTCTCTTTCACACCTTACCTCCAGCACTGGTATATTCTCATTATAGTGGTATAGTGGTATATTTATATATTCCTCAGTGACACTACTAACCTGTCCTTTCCCTACCTTGTCATTTCTATGTTGAGCTGGGGCAGGTCTCTACAGAGGAGAGGTCTGGCCACTCACCCAGGAAGCTGGAGCTTGGGCAGCCAGTGTCCCCCAGGCTGTGGTATAGAGCTCCTCTTGCTGACTCTAAGGCCTTTCTGGACCAGCTCCTGGGACAAGGGAGTCTGGGGTTTGGCTCCGCCTTAAGGAGGAGCTGGGTGGGAGCCAGAGCTTGGCACAGAGCAAGTGCGGAGGCTAGCAAGGAAGCCGCAATTAGCCTACTTTATGGAGGGAGAGAGCACTCTTCCAGCCTCTCTCACTTGTGAAAGAAGAGCTTGTGGGCTGGTCCCTGGTGGGTAATTGGGGTCCTTCCACCTATCAGAGCAGCAGCTTCCCTGCTGAGAGGGTCATACTTCCTCAGTGATAGGATGGGGCTACCCCTGCTCTGTGATTCAGAAACAGTTACAACTTGATTTTAGAAACAGGTTGTTGAGTTTGGGTTTGGGGAGACCAGGGAGATGAGTATTTTGGGTTTTATTTTCTTTTCAGCTTTCATAAGCAGCAGAAGGTATAGAATATGAAACAAGCCATGAGTCAGGAGGTTTAGTCTCAGCTTGCCCAATACCTGGTGATTTCCTTATATCAATACTTCACTTCTCTGGGCCTCAGTTTCCTCAACCGTAAAAACAGAGAGTTGCACAAGGTCTCTAAGAATCCCTCCAGTCCCAAAATTTCACATTCCGAGTATTGTAAGAGGGAAGAAGCTCTGCGCATTTCTATATTGTATGTTTCTTAGAAGTGAAGCTGTTCATTATTTAAACGAAGCAATACTTCCAAATGGACTGAGAAATGACACCTCAATGATTCCCTTCTTCCAAATGGACTGAGAAATGACACCTCAATGATTCCCTTCAAGATCTTTGAGCATAGAAAGTAAAAACAAAAATGAAAACAGACAAACAAAAAACCTAGGAATAAACCTAACCAAGGAGGCAAAAGACCTATATGCTGAAAACTATAAAACACTGATAAAGAAAATTCAAGACAACTAACACAATATTGTAAATCAATTATACTCCAATAAAAATTTGAAAAAGAAAGGGGGTCTTCCCTGGTGCCGTGGTGGATGAGAATCCGCCTGCCAATTCAGCGGACATGGGTTCCATCCCTGGTCCGGGAAGATCCCACATGCCACGGAGCAACTAAGCCCATGAGCCACAACTACTGAGCCTGTGCTCTAGAGCCCGTGAGCCACAGCTACCGACCCCGTGTGCTGCAACTACTGAAGGCCACGTGCCTAGAGTCCATGCTCCACAACAAGAGAAGCCACTGCAATGAGAAGCCCACGCACCGCAATGAAGAGTAGTCCCCACTCACCACAACTAGAGAAAGCCCGTGCGCAGCAATGAAGACCCAACACAGCCAAAAATAAATAAATAAATTAAATTAATTTATTAAAAAAAAGAAAACCAAGAAATAAAAAAATTAATTTAAAAAAAGAAAGAAAATTGAAGACAATTCAAAGAAATGGAAAGATATTCCATGCTCTTGGATTGGAAGAATTAATATTGTTTAAAAGGCCATACTACCAAAAGCAATCTACAGAGTTAATGCAATTCCTATCAAAATACCCATAACATTTTTCACAGAACTAGAATAAATAATCCTGAAATTTATATAGAACCACAAAGGCCCAGAATTGCCAAAGCAATCCTGAGGAAAAAGAACAAAGCTGGAGGCCTACCCCTTCCAGACATCAGACTATACTACAAAGCTATAGTAATCAAAACAGTGTGGTACTGGCATAAAAACAGACATATAGTTCAATGGAATAAAATAGAGAACCCAGAAATAAACCCACATACCTACGGTCAATTAATCTATGACAAAGGAGAGAAGAATATACAATGGAGAAAAGACAGTCTCTTCAACAAGTGGTGTTGGGAAAACTGGACAGCTACGTGTAAATCAATGAAATTAGAACACTCCCTCAAGCTATATACAAAAATAAACTCAAAATGGTCAACTATAAGACATGACACTATAAAACTCCTAGAAGAGAACATAAGCAAAACATTCTCTGACATAAATTGTAGCAATATTTTCTTAGATCAGTCTCCCAAGGCAAAAGAAATAAAAGCAAAAATAAACAAGTGGGACATAATTAAACTTACAAGCTTTTGCACAGCAAAGGAAACCTTCAACAAAATGAAAACACGACCTACAGAATAGGAGAAAATATCTGCAAATGATGAGGCCAACTAGGGGTTAATGGACCTAGAGAATATTATGCTTAGTGAAATAAGTCAGACAGAGAAAGACAAACACTATATGATACCACTCAAATGTGGAATCTAAAAAATAATACAGGGCTTCCCTGGTGGCACAGTGGTTAAGGATCCACCTGCCAATGCAGGGGACATGGGTTCAAGCCCTGGTCCGGGAAGATCCCATATGCCACGGAGCAACTAAGCCCATGCGCCACAACTACTGAGCCAGCGCTCTAGAGTCTGCAAGCTACAACTACTGAAGCCTGCACACCTAGAGCCCGTGATCCGCAACAAGAGAAGCCACCACAATGAGAAGCCCGCGCAACACCAGAAGGAAGAGTAGCCCCCACTCTCTGCAACTAAAGAAAGCCCACACGCAGCAACAAAGACTGAGAAATGACACCTCAATGATTCCCTTCAAGATCTTTGAGCATAGAAAGTAAAAACAAAAATGAAAACAGACAAACAAAAAACCTAGGAATAAACCTAACCAAGGAGGCAAAAGACCTATATGCTGAAAACTATAAAACACTGATAAAGAAAATTCAAGACAACTAACACAATATTGTAAATCAATTATACTCCAATAAAAATTTGAAAAAGAAAGGGGGTCTTCCCTGGTGCCGTGGTGGATGAGAATGCAGCCAAAAATAAATACAATTTTTAAAAATTAAAAATAATACAAATGAATGTATATACAAAACAGAAACAGACTCACAGACATAGAAAACAAATTTATGGTTACCAAAGGGGAGAGGGAGGGCAGGAGGGACAAATTAGGGGTATGGGTTTAACAGATACAAACTACTATACATAAAATAGATAAGCAACAAGGACTTACTGTATACCACAGGGAATTATATTCAATATCTTGTAATAACCTATAATGGAATATAACCTGGAAAACAAACAAAACTGAATCACTATGCTGTACACCTGAAACTAACACAATACTGTAAATCAACTATATTTCAATTTTTAAAAAAGATTTTTGACTGTAGATCTAAATTCGTGATTTCAGAAGGGAAAAGCTTTAAGCCAGAAAATGCAAGGTAAAAACCACAAAGACCAGTGAACTGCACAATGTGGGCCCAGGTAGTCAGCCAGTCACCAGCTTAGTAGGGGCTCACTGCTATTCAATGTTAGGACTGATCTTTTACTGAGACATACATTTTAAGCTGAAACGTGTCCAACTCCAGTAATGTATCTCTGTAGAGATAACAGGGTAATATGCAAAGTCATGAATAAGTCACTACCGATTTGAGTCAAATATCATGGGAAACTATCAGAATTACTTTAAAATATATTAATAAAGCCATTCCCCCCAAAAATGGGACATTTTATGGAATTCTCAAAACCTTCCCCTGCATTGTTTGAATCATCTTTAATACATATCTTTACACAGTATATTCCATGCACCTTGGTGTTGCGAACTCACTTTTTTATTTTTTTATTTTTAGGCATTTTATTTTAAATATAGCAGTGTGTAAATGTCAATCCCAAATTCCCAGTCTATCCCTCCCTCCCACCCTTCCCCACTGGTAACCATAAGTTTGTTCTCTAAGTCTGTGAGCTCACCTTTTTAAAAATAGCTTTATTGAAATATAATTCACGTAACATACAATTCGCCTATTTAAAGTGTAGAATTCAGTGGCTTTGGGTATATTCAGAGTTTTGTGCAACCACAACCACAGTCAATTTTACAACATTTTCATGACCTCAAAAAGGAACCTGGTACCCTTTAGCTATCACCTCCCAACCCCACCTCACCTTACTAGCAATATAAAAGTGGCTCGCCCCTCCCCCGAAAAATATCATAAACAATAATTTATCAATATTGGAATTGCCCTATGATTGTAGATTCAGAGCAAACAAATCCTGATGACACCCATGACTAAGACTCATTATGCTGACCCAGGTTGAGCCTCAAGCATCCTCTGTTGAAGACAAGCCTCATCAGCCTCTGCATGGGGGGAAGGGGGGCGGATTCAGCTAAGTGTAAGGAAGAGTGGGTACTGAAGTCTCGAACTAGTATTGTAGAATATCTACTTCTCTCTTTGATTCTATCAGGTTTTGCTTCATGGCTTTTGATGGTCTGCTATTAAGTGCATAAACGTTTATAATTGTCATATCTTCTTGCTGTATTGAACCTTTTATCAATATACAATGTACTTCTTTGTCTCTTGTAACATTTTTGGATTTAAAATCTATTTTGTCTGATATTAGTATAGCCACTCCTGCTCTGTTTTGGTTTCTATTTGCATGAAGTATCTTTTTCCATCCTTTCACTTTCAACGTATTTGTGTCTTTGGATCTGAAGTGAGTCTTTTGTAAACAGCATATAGTTGGATCATGTGTTTTTATCCATTCTGCCAATCTCTGTCTTTTGATTGGAGAGTTTAATCTATTTACATTTAAAGTAGTTACTGATAAGGAGGGACTTACTTCTGTCCTTTTGCTATTTGTTTTCTATATGCCTTATAGCTTTTTGTCCCTCATTTCCTGCATTTCTTTCTTCTTTTGTGTTTAGTTGATATTTTGTAGAGAAATGTTAAAATTCTTTCTCATTTACTTTTGTGTATAACTATTTTCTTTGTGGTTACCCTGGGGATTACATTTGACATCCTAAAGTTATAATACTCTAATTTGAATTTATACCAGTTTAACTTCAATAACATACAAAAACTCTGCTCCTTTATAGCTCTGACCCCACCCCTTTCAGTTGTTGATATCACAAAATGACATCTTTATGCATTGTGTCCCTCAAAACATAAACAAATAATTCTTTTAAATGTACTAGTCCTTAAATCATGTAGAAAACAGAAAGCGGAGTTACAAATTATTGTTACATTAATATTAGCTTTTATAATTGCCCATGTATTTACTGCTATTGAGATCTTTACTTCATAAGCTTCAAGTTACTGCCTAGTGTATTTTTTTTTTTTTTTTTTTTTGGCTGCCTTGGGTCTTTGTTGCTGTGTGTAGGCTTTCTTTAGTTGCAGTGAGCGGGAGCTACTCTTCATTGCGGTGCGCGGGCTTCTCATTGCGGTGACTTCTCTTGTTGCGGAGCACAGGCTCTAGGCACATGGGCTTCAGTAGTTGTGGCTCGTGGGCTCTAGAGCGCAGGCTCAGTGGTTACGGAGCACGGGCTTAGTTGCTCTGAGGCATGTGGGATCTTCCCAGTCCAGGGCTCGAACCCGTGTCCCCTGTATTGGCAGGCATATTCTTAACCACTGTGCCACCAGGGAAGCCCTGCCTAGTGTCTTTTAATTTCACCCTGCAGGACTCCCTTGAGCATTTCTTCCAGGGTGGGGCTAGTGGTAACAAACTCCCTTAGCTTTTGTTTTTCTGGGAACATCTTAATTTCTCCCTCACTTCTGAAGGACAGTTTAGCCAGATATAGGATTCTTGGATGATGATTTTTTGTTGAAAACTGGACATTTGAATCTAATAATATGTTAACTTTGGAAATCAGGTTCTCCCCTTTCCCAGAGCTTGCTAGATTTTGTTGTTTCTGTTGTTGTTTTATTGTCATAGGCTGTCTCTGTGCCAAGCCTGAGGTATAAACCTAAGGTCTTCTCAGCTCCTTTCTGAGCTTGCACTTTTCCCTGGGCATGCATAGTCACTTTCTAATTTTCCCCATATATGAAGGTGATTTTGAACGTCCTTGTCTTTGATACCTGGCTCCCAAAAAGGAAAAAAGAGAAATATGACGAGGGGAAGGTGACAGTTCTCTAAATCCCCTAGAAGTCACATCAGCTGGAAGATGAGGGACTTACAGCAATGGTGGGAGGTACGACAATGATCACCTGCACCTCTGTGATCAGAAGGAGCAATCAGTGATCAGAGCACAGATCCCCGATATTTGGAAGACAGGGTCCTTTTTGCCCACCTTGGTTCCTGCAAGCTGTGCGTAAGATGCTACAGGGACATGCGCACAGCTGCCTGCCACGTGGCTGGGGATAGGGAATGGGTAGCTACTACTGTGCTAATAGCTGAAATTGACCAAAATTAACCTTCCAGGTCTTCCTCTGCAAGTGACAAGCCTTATTCAATAAACTCCGGAGTTCCAAAATAGTTATGTAAGACAAATTCTGCCAGTGCAATTGTTATTCTAGGTGGGGAAACACATTTCCTGTTGCTTCTTACTCCACCACCTTCCCAGAATCCTCCTTGGCACATTCACCCTTGGGTCCCCTGTCTGTTCACCCCATGCCCTAGCACATCTATATATGCAGGACCTCCAGTTTTCCTGTTCCACCTCCTACCTGGGTGTTCAGACTATTGAAGAGGTCATGAATTCCTCAGCAAGGGGCATCACAGCCACATGTCAGGATTTATTGGTCCCAGAGAACCAAGGACCCACCTCTTTAAATCTCTCAACTCCTCCTCATTTTCTTGCAGTCATATATCCTGTTACATTTTTGCCTAATTTTCTGCCAATGTGATCAAATTCCTGAGAAAAAGAGAGGGATCTTCATGCTCTGTGTGTGTGTGTGTGTGTGTGTGTGTGTGTGTGTACACACGTGTGGATATACCAGCACCTTCTTCTAAATCACAAAACCATACCAAGTTTTGGGTTTGGTTTTCTTTTTTGTGTGTGTGTGGTACGCAGGCCTCTCACTGTTGTGGCCTCTCACTGTTGTGGCCTCTCCCGTTGCGGAGCACAGGCTCCGGACGCACAGGCTCAGCGGCCATGGCTCACGGGCCTAGCCGCTCCGCGGCATGTGGGATCTTCCCGGACCGGGGCACGAACCCGTGTCCCCTGCATCGGCAGGCGGACTCTCAACCAGTGCGCCACCGGGGAAGCCCTTTTTTCATTTTTTTAAAGTTAAATTCTGTCAACAAATTTCCCCCAAGCTCTCTAACTACGGACAGTAGGGTTGTTTGAAGGATTCTTGGCAAAACGTAACATCTGCAAGAACTTGAACAAGGAAAACCAGCCCATGAGCATGCATGCTTGATGCCTCTGAGCCTGGAGCAGGTCCTCCGACCATGACTGGTAGAGAGAAGTGGTGACATGTCGCCTCCCATCTCTCCCCTCATTGCCTCTCACCCTCTGAGTGATGTTGGTCTCACTTGTGGACTAATAAACACTGGGTTGATGGGAGGGGAGACTGCAGGCTTCTTTACCCTGAAGAGAACTGCAGCTTGACTGGGCTGCTGAACTGGGCCTTTGTGAGGAAAGAGTTCCCCCGGCTCTCCTCCCCCACCTTGTAAATGCCCAGGGAGAAAAGGCCCACAGGGGAGTGAGTAACCCTCACAGTCGTGGCTGGCCAATTCCTTGCTTGCCTGTGAGTTCCCAGAGGAAATGCAAACAAATCAGACTACGCTTGGCTGCTGGCCAATGAATCTTTTAACTTCTTCAATAAAAAGTCTTTAAAACTTTGATTCTGACCCAAATCTGCTCTAGCATAAAAACTGCTGGGCCTCAAGTCTCTCTGTTGAGGGAAACAGTGTGTCTGTGGCATTTGAATAAGGATGTTTATCTCAGAAATGGTTCCTTGAGTTCTACCAGGTTCTAAAATAAGCTCACTGCATCTCACTTCAGCCTTCAAACCTTCCTGAATATCAGGTGTGTGCTTACCTACACCCCTTATAGCAGTTGTTGGGTGAATTTACTTGTGAGTGCTCTTAACTCCATCTTCTTTCTTTGTAAGCCCCCAATTTTGCTTTGTAAAAGGGCCCAGAGGTTGCTGAGTTTCCACTGAAACCAGGACAAGAGAGAACAAACACTCAAGCAGGAGGCACTTAAAAGGTGTTGGTCACTGGTATTCACTATCCAAAGTGGTCCTGGAGCTACCACATTACAAAAAATAAAAAATAAACTTAAAGAATTGGTGAGATATAAGGTATAGTTTTGTTTTCTTTTAGACTAAATGGTAAATTAGATTTTTTTTCATTCCCCCTTTGTTGCCGCTTACTTCCAAAGCAGATTATATGGCAGATACCTGCTCTCTAAAGCCACATCTCCTGCCCTTATAAACAGAAGTCTCAGGAGGAGGAAGAACCAAGTTTTCCAGACCTAGGCATCTCTCCTAGTCTCAAATCAATACTCTTACCACCTTTACTTCCACTTCTTCCTAGAAATAATATTATTGAGTTCACTTTGAGCCTTTGAGAGGAAGTCTGGAGGAAATCAGTTGCCAGCAAACCACTAAGCAGTGGTTTTTTAATCTACCCTGTCACCAATTTACCTATACAACATGGACATTCAAACAGCAGCTGAACCCTCAATGTGTCTCCTGGGTATTAAACTTGAACCTCCTCAACCTGAAATCTGCCAGCTCCAAACCTGTAGCATACCTGGGAACCCAAAGCCATCAATAAGGTTCCCCAGAAAATCTCAAATAGCTGGAAAAGTAACTGGGAGGAGAGGATTCCAAACTCAAAGAGAGAAGAGAGAATCACAGATCAGACCCCAGGCATATTTTTTCAGAAAACTGGCATGAGCAATAATTGTTAACCCATTTCTTTATTTTTTCCCTTAATTAACACCTTCACAGAGTCAACCCCAAACTGTTCATTTCCACCTAAATGACTTTTAGTGACAATAGATGGGAACCAACTCCATTTTAGAATTAATTTCCTTTAATGGCACACTTCCCGACGTGTCACAGGGCACTGAATATTATAAAGTAACATTTTTTGTTACTGTTAAAGTGCCAGTTTAAATTTATATATGTACATAAATGTGCTGAGTCTAGTCTGTTAGGTCCCCACCAAATCATTTCTAAAGATGAACACCATTAACCAGAGCGGGGGAAAAAGAGGTTCTAAAGATGTCTGCTCCTCGCATTCCCAATTTAGGCATCCTTTCTCTCTTTTAGCCTGGTGGCTATACACAACACACATCATTTCCCCCCACCCCACTTCCACCACACACACACACACACACACACAGACGCACACAGACACACACACACACACCCACACACAATTTACTTTAGTCACCCATTAAACAATTTCATTCTATCATAATGTTTGTGGATGAAATGCGATACTTGACCTCATTTTGTTCTGTTTTCATTATCTTGTTACCACTATATTGAAATATTTACATGGAAACTTCTAAAATTGGTCAGAACTTTGTTGGAGCAGACAAATTATAAAGCAGATGAAATAACATATTCGTAGATATTTATAATGTTGTAACTTTCTAAAGCACTATGAGGTCAACTCCTCATATGAAAATAATATTGCAAGTGTTGGTATTTATGGCAAGTCATAAATGACTATGTTGGATGCCTATTTTGGGTAATGGCTTTTCGGGTTTTGGAAGAATCCCTCACTGTAGGTCATTTTATTTGACATTACTCCTTTCCCTGGGGAATTTCTGGATGACTGTTTAAGGGCAGGCTGATCCTGGAGTGAGGCAGCCAAGGCTTCATATAAAGGGGTGTGGTCATTGTCACCTGCCCAGGTAAACAGTGGTTTCTGTTGTTCTCAGGTTGTAGCAAGTCCTATCTCAGGCTGTCTTGAGGCAGTTGAGGATTCACAAAGCTGCGCATTTGCCTCTGCTTCCCCTCTGCTTCCTCTGTTTCTATCCTTGTTCCCTACAAGAACTAGAACCTGATTGCTTTGGAGCTCAAACACAATTGCCTGCCCTGTCATTTCTCCATCTCACCATCCCTGCCCTCTCCTGAGCCATTAACCCAAATTCCTCCTCTATGCTACAATTTTACCCCTAGAGAACAGGACTTAGCTATTCCGTTGATCAGCAGACCTTGCTTGGAAGCCCACTTCAGAAAAACAAATAACAGAAAATTTCCTGCTGTTTTCAATCTATGGTCTCTCTGAGCCCATCTTGTTTCACTTCTGGCTTCCCAAATTCTGGTCCGTTTGAGAAAACGATAGTCTCTCAGCAGAAAGGACTGACTTAATGTAAGCACCACACACTTGGAGAAATTTTAGGAGTTCCTAGGGAAAAGCCTAAAATTCTAACACTGGGACTCTTTCTTTTGAGTAAAGCATCATATTGCCATACATTTCTGTGCAAAGTTTAAATATTCCTGAGAAGGATACACAGTAATCCATTATCATGTCTAACACCTTGGCACAGCTGTAGGTCAAATAGCTAGCTGTTTTCTTGGAAAACTATGTAATGGAATATTGATGTGGCAAGTTTTGATAGAAGATAGAGGACAGGGTATATAAAATACAGAAAACCCAGGAAGGCATAGCGCAGTAACCCTAAGTAGATTCCCATAATGGAATAATGTGGGCAACATTAAGCACTTAAAGATTATGACAAAAAGAAAATAGAGAAGAGCTCTGAATCAATCAAGGTTCAGTCAAGAAAACAGAAAGCACTCCAGACATTTCAAATGAGAGAATTTGGTACAGGGAATTGATTATCAAGTTGATGAAGGCTGAGAAGCCTAACAAGGTACATTAATGCACCCCATAGATTGGCAATGACATGAACCCAAGCTGCCACCAATCCCTAGGGCTGAAGGGACCATAAAAAGAGGGAATGTTACTCTCAAGAGCTAGGGTATCTTTTTTTTTGTGGTACGCGGGCCTCTCACTGTTGTGGCCTCTCCCGTGGCGGAGCACAGGCTCCAGACACGCAGGCCCAGCGGCCATGGCTCATGGGCCCAGCCGCTCTGCGGCATGTGGGATCTTCCCGGACCAGGGGCGCAAACCCATGTCCCCTGCATCGGCAGGCGGACTCTCAACCACTGCGCCACCAGGGAAGCCCAAGGGTATCCATTTTTGAATAAAAATTTGCAGTAGATTTTAGGCATGTTCTCGCTTCCATTTCCATGTAACCCCTTTTTTCAGGATTCCCAGCCTGGGGGTGAAGATCTCTTTGTAGATTACATAAAAGATTAAAGAAAGCCACTGTACCCCCATGGAACTCAGTCTAGATCCCATCTGGCATCAAAGAAATGTTGAGTCCTTTCAGGTCTTTGAATAAACGTAAAGGAGAGAAATGAATTTGATCAACCCTTGCCCCAGCTGCCTCTCTCCCCCAGTCCATCAGAGGTAGGGCGACCATATATCCTTGGTTTGCCAAGGACAACCTCAATACATGCTTGTCCTGGTATCACATCTTTTTAGCATATGTCCTGGAATTTTCACCTTTTAATAAAGTATTATTAAGAGGTAAAACTATAAAACTCTTAGAAGGAAATATAGGTGAAAAATCTGCATGACCTTAGATTAGGCAATGATTTCTTAGATATGACACCAAATGCACAAGCAATCAAACAAAAAAATAGATAAACTGGATTCATCAAAATTAAAAACCTTTGTGCTTTCAAAAGACACTATTAAGAAAGTGAAAAGACAACCCACAGAATGTGGATAGTATTTGCAAATCATCTGATAAGGGTCTTGCATCCATAATATATAAAGGACTCATGACTAAACAATAAAACAACAAATAACCCAGTTTCAAAATTGGCAAAAGGTTAACAGACATTCCTCCAGAAAAGACGTGATGTTGAGCACATGAAAAGATGCTCAACATCATTAGAATTAGAGAAATGCAAATCAAAATCACAATGATATATCACTTTACCCACTTCACACGCTAGATATAACAAAAATAACAGACAATAACAAGTGCTGATGAGGATGTGGAGAAATCTGAAGCCTCATGCATTGTTGGTGGGGATGTAAAGTGGTGCAGCCACTGTGGGAAACCATGTGGCAGTTCCTCAAAAAGTTCAATATAGAGTTACCATATGACCCAGCAATTATACTCCTAGGTGTATACCTAGGAGAACTGCAAACATATATTCATGTAAAAATTTATATACAAATGTTCACAGTAGCATTATTCATAATAGCCAAAATGCAGAAACAATCCAAATGCCCATCAACTGGAGTGGATAAAGTAAATGTGGTATATCCATACAACGGAATATTAACAATAAGTATTGTTAAATGCTACAACATGGATGAACCTTATGCTAAGTGAAAGTAGACAGACACAAAAGACCACATATGGCATGATTCCATTTTTATAAAATGTCCAGGATAGGCAAATCCATAAGTATGAAATAACATTAGTGGTTGTCAAAGGCTGGGGAGACGGCAAAATTGGTACTAACTGCTAATTGGCACGGGGTTTCTTTTGGGGTTGATGCAAATTAGATAGTGGGGATGATTGTTCAACATAGTTAATATACTAAAAAACACTGAACTGTACACTTTAAAATGATGGATATTATGTTATATGAATTACATCTCAACAAAAAATGCTAAAATTTAACAAACATAGTCTTCAGAGAATATTATCAACAATTTCAAACTTATTAACTATAAAATACAACTTTGAAGAAGATTACAGGCAACTTTGAGGAAAAAGTTAATAACATATCTTTCAATGCATTCTTCAGAAAAACACCAGTGACGTATCTTGGGACAGAAATGGCTAGGAAATGTGAATATGTTCCAAGAAAAATAATTCTACTTATGTTATTTTTTTTTAAATGATCAGATAATCAGTGTAAAGATATAAACTTTTGCTTTGATATACATAGATTTGTGTTGTTTTTTTCCCCCAAATTTGTTGAAAATAGTTTTTTATTTTATTAATCCACCAATATAACAAAAGCAATTTGTTCATCAATGAATATTTCAAAAATTATATAATTTAAATTATATTTAAGCCATCATTCACTTTTAAGTGTCTCAGTTTCCACCACAGATTATATGATCACCCTACTTAGAAAGAAATAATCCAGAGTAACAGGTAATAGCTCCTCTGTACCCTGAGGAACCAGGACACTGCACACCCTTACAGAGGAGAAGGTCCCCTCTGAACACACTGTGGGGCTCCTGCAGTTACCTGTGTCCCTACCATCACTGCTCTCTGCCATTGGATAGTTCCCGCAAACCGAGAACTCCCTAAGGGCAAGGACCCGGTCTCATTCTCCAGGAACTAGCACGTAACTGACCTATAAAAGGTGCTCGAATGATGAAAGGGAAGAAATAAGGGGAGGAGGAAGAGAAAGAGGGAGGATTACCCCCACTTGCTGTATTCCTGCAGCCCCAATCCTCCAGAGGTCGTGCCCCCCTCTGTTCTCTAGTATGAGGTCTGGGAAGAAGCATGAGAAGCCTGGTGTGAGAACTGGCACTTGCTCCCTCTCCTCTCTGGGCTTCTGGACTGGCAACAGCACCTCCCCGGACCCACAGTAAAGCCTCACATCCAGCCTCAGACAGACTGCCCTGCCCCAGAGAGAGATACGCATCCCCTGACCTCTGGTCCTGAGGCCCTGGGTGGTCTGATAATTCTATACTATGCCCTGTTGAGAGCAGTCAGGGCACAATGGCCAAGAAACTTAATATTAAGAGGATCTCAAGTTGATGTGGCTGAAATAATTCTTTATTTCATTGAATAATTATATATGTACCTGTGTGTGTATCTGTATGCTGGATTAATCTGCTTATCACTCATTTTTGGTGGTGATTATTCTTCTAATAAAAAACAAAACCAAAAAAAAAAATACCAGTGAATAATCAATTACCAATGATTAATTTGTTAAACATAGTTTTCCTCTGGCTTCACAATTATCTGTTTCAATTAAATAAAATAATCACAGCATTATATAATTTCCTGCCAAATTAATCTAAAGTAAAAACAAATTACTGTAATTTCTCAATTTTCTTTAGACTAGCTGGACTTTTATCATTCCGAATGGCTCCAAATCTGGAAGTAACCAAGAAAAGAAAAAGCAAAATGTGTCTCTCTCCAGTAGAAAAAGAAAAACCCTCCCAGTGACAGGCTTGTCAATCTGCTCACGGAAGTTATGGCACCTTCTTATTGGCAGAACACCTAAAGGGCCAGCTGCTCCTCACCAAAGCCAAGAGGTGTGAAAGAAAAAAAGGAAATAAGAAAATAGGCAGATGTTATTCAAGGACGATCATAAAATCCCAATCTAAGTCCTAACTCTACTGCTAGATATCTGTGTGACCTTAGGCAAGTCACTTAAACTCTCTGAGCCTCCGTTTCCTCATCAATAAAACAGGAAAATAATATCTGTCTTCAGGACTTTAGGGAGATTAAGCCCATGACAGTGTTTGGAACAAACCTCTGACCCAGTGGCACTCAATAAATGTTTTCTGATTGTTTTGATGACAAATTACTTTTCGTTGGAACCCTTTTGGATTTAATTAGGGGTAGAAAGTCATTATAGATAGTAGATAAATTATATAGAGAAGCTTGCAGAATACAAGTTGGGAACCCCCTAATGTAAGGGAAGTTGACATTTTTATTTTATTTTATTTTAGCTGTGCCACGCAGCATGCAGGATCTTAGTTCCCTGACCAGGGACTGAACCCATGCCCCCTGCAGTGGAAGCGTGCAGTCTTAGGCACTGGACCACCAGGGAAGTCCCGGAGGCTGATATTTTAAACCAGCTTTGTACTCTTTAAAACAGAGAGGACAAATAAGTTTCATTCTGAGTGGCAACTCAGACTAACTAGTAGTGGATGCCCGAAAGGATTCTGAAGCTGAGTCCTGAATCCAGGGGCAGGAGGGATGTGATAGATTGCGATGTCCACCCTGACCTCAGAAGAGGAAGTGATGGCACATGCCATTCCTTATCTTCTATGCACAAAGGACAAACCTGCAATGACTGTGGTAGCCAACTTGACAAGAGAAACTCAGACAAGTAATAATACTTCTTAAACCAAGATTTTAGTTGAGAAACAATTTACTTAAAAAAAAACTAACAGAAGTGCCAATACTGGTAAGATCTATGACACTACAGGGACAACTCCTCATGAATATCCTACTTTTCTGACTTCTGCCCTTGAAACTTGAGGGAGAGGTCAGGAATGTATACTCTTTTGGACAGCCCAGGAGCTGACAACACTTTCAACATTTATAAGTTTCATGTCCTTGGAAGCAAACTTTGAGAAACAACAACCCTCTCCCCCGCTCCCTCACTCCCCAAAATACCTACTATTCACAGACAAATCAGTAGTTCAAAGTCCACGGTATTCTCCCACAAAGAACATTCCCAAATACCACTGCCAATACTGGAGTTTTTAGCCTGCAGTTGTTCCAGCAAAGGCCTCTGCTTGCGCCTTTCTGGCCTGCCTGGCAATGTCTGTTGATGCAAGTCTTCAGAGGCTTCACTCTGATGGGAAGATTTAAGAAGTCCTCTTCTACTCCACTGTTTTCTTAATCAACACTTAGCTGCCACAATAAGGGGCTCTCCCTTTTGATGCTAACTGCACTCCCTAATTATAGGTTCATTATCTTTAATAACCTGGCCAAACCTAAAACATACAGAGGAGGGTTGTGTGTCTACAAAGAGTGACACATGCCTCTCCTTTCCAAATTTTATACAGAATTTGATCAAGTGCCTCAGGAATCCCTAGAACAGGGTAGGAATGTGTCCTTCATGAAGTCAAAACCTGGTTAGGGCACTACCTCCTTCAGCCAAGAGTAATAAGAACTGAATTTACCCTCTTGCCTTAAATAACTAGGAAGCTGGAGAAATTGTATGAAATCGTGATTTGTTTAGACTTTGAGAAACAACCAGCAAAAGATTCTAATTTCCCTGAAAGAAGGGGAACAAAAGCAAGGCAAGCCCTGTGATTGTCCCACCTTACTACCTGGAAGCAGTTTCCAGGGCACAGGATAGGGAGGAAAGTTCTAAGAGTTCAGGGAGGCCAGGATGGTTATATTTGGGGATAGAAATAGTTGATGTTTCACCAGCCAAAGTGCCCTCGTGACACAGAGGAAGAATCCTCAGAAAGGTGTTGCCTTAAGGGGGATAAACTAACCCTCGACTAAAGATTGTTCTGGACCAAGCCTAATAAACCTTAAAGGCAGGTCTTGAAAAGATCAATCCGATTCCAAGTACCTTAATCAAGCACCAGAACAAACCCAAACACCAGGTAAAAGAATATAGTAAAATCTAGTACCCAACAAGCTAAAATTCACAATGTCTGGCATGTTAAAAAAAAAAAATACCAGGCATGCAAAAAGGCAGAAAAATATGACCAATAACAGGAGAAAATACAATCAATAGAAACAGACACAGTCCCCATGTATAATGGTTAGCACTCTGGACCCTGAAACAGACACAGAAATGCCAAGAGATGCTGGAATTATTCAAAAAAGACATTACAACAGCTATCAAAAATACACTCCAGGGACTTCCCTGGTGGTCCAGTGGTAAAGAATCCACCTTCCAATGCAGGGGATGCAGGTTCGATCCCTGGTCAGGGAACTAAGATCCCACATGCTGCGGGGCTACTAAGCCCATGCACCACAACTACTGAGCTCATGTGCCTCAACTAGAGAGCCCACGTGCTCTGGAACCCACGCGCCACAACTACAGAGTCCACGCATCCTGGAGCCTGCACGCCACAACTACAGAAGAGAAAACCCACATGCCACAACTAGAGAGAAGCCCGCATGCCACTACAAAAGATTCCACATGCCTCAGCTGTGTGCTGCAACTAAGACCCAACGCAGCCAAAAATAAAATAAAAATCTTTTAAAATAAATAAATAAATAAATAAAATTACACTCCATATGTTTAAGAAACTAGGAGAAAACCTGAGCATGATCAAGAGAGAACATGAAGATACAAAAAGGACCCAAATGGAACCTCTAGGGATGAAAAATATTATGTCTGAATTGAAAAACACATTAATAGCAGTTCAGACAAAGGTAAATTAGACAATTTAGGAAGGAGACAAAGACAAGAACAAATAGATATCAAATTCTTCCAGAAGCTGAGGGAAATTCTTCCTTTTATTATTATTATTATTATTATTATTATTATTATTATTATTATTACTACCACTTATGTTTTGGCCATACCACTCAGCATGTGGATCTTAGTTCCCTGACCAGGGATCGATCCCATGCCCCCTGCATTGGAACAGTGGAGTCTTAACCACTGGACTGCCAGGAAAGTCCCTGAAATTCTTCCTCTTAAGAAGACATAATTCTCTTGGAATTGCCATTAAAGTTTAAGGAGAATGGATTTAATGTCAGGATTAGCAGCAAGGAAGGAATAATCACTGATTGTTTTTTCTAGATTTGATCTTTTTAGGTCTATAAATTGAGATCTTGGTTGAATGTTAGTTCCAAGATAACACTCTTCCATAGAAATATAATGTAGTCACATATTTAAATTTAAATTTTCTAGTAGCCACATTAAAAATAAAAATAGGTAAAATTTTAGTAATATATTTTATTCAGTCTAATATATTTATTTGAATATTATAATTTCAATATTGTTAATATAAAATTTTACATTTTTGTACTAAGTCTTTAAAATCCAATGCTTATTTTATACTGAAAATACATCTCAGTCCTGACTAGTCACATTTCAAGGGCACAGTTACCACATGTGGCTAGTAGCTAACATATTGGACAGCATAAGTCTATGCAGTTGCATTAGTCAGGGTTATACTAGGTGTTGCAACAAACCAAAAAGTCACAGTGGCTTAACACAACCCAAGACTTATTGTAAATTCGGGTTACAGTCCAAGGAGGTTGATTGGGAAAAGAACTCTGCCTCATTCAGGGACTCAAGCTTCTTTTAGCCAGTGGCTCCGTTGTCTCCTTTCTGGAGACTTTCACCAGATTCTCTTTATCCAGCCACCTAATGAGCAAAGAGTAGGGCATGCCACTGAAGGAGCATCAGCTACGGGCACAAACTCTCTTCATAGCAAATCACCATCATACAAGAGCCCAGCCAAACCACATATGCACTTAAGACCTCTGCTTGTATTACATTCACTAACATTCCATTGGCCATACCAACAAGAATGGAAGGAGAAAGGAGAAGGGGAATGAAATATGCTGAACAAAGAACCATCACATCATGGACGGTTCAATTTGAAAAGTCTCTGGAAAAGGAGAAATTAAAGCTGAGCAACTGGTGTGTTTCCTTCTCCACTGGTAGTGGTAGCCTTGCTGCTCCCATATTCTCCAAGAAAAACAGAGCATAGATTAATAATAAGCAAAAATATGATATGAAAAAACTGATCATTATAGAAAGTGGCTCAAACTTCATTACTAGGGGCATCTTAATGACCTACAATCTTTTTTTGGAAACCCCTTTTTAAACAGTAAAATAAAACATAGATACAGAAAATCACACTATACAAATGGATAACTTAATAAATTATTTTTTCAAATTTTATTGAAGTATAGTTGATTTACAATGTTGTGTTAATTTCTCCTGTACAGCAAACTGAATCAGTTATATATATATATATATATTTATCATATTCTTTTCCATTATGGTTTATCACAGGATATTGAATATAGTTCCCTGTGCTATACAGTAGGACCTTGTTGTTTATCTATCCTACATGTAACAGTTTGCATCTGCTAATCCCAAACTGCCAATTCTTCCCTTCCCAAAGCCCCCTCCCCCTTGGCAACCACAAGTCTGTTCTCTGTGTCTGTTTCTGTTTCATAGATAAGTTCATTTGTGTCATAGTTTAGATTCCACATATAAGTGATATCATATGGTATTTGTCTTTCTCTTTCTTACTTCATTTAGTATGATCATCTCTAGGTCTATCTATGTTGCTGCAAATGGCATTATTTCATTGTTTTTCATAGCTAAGTAGTATTCCATTGTACATATATACCACATCTTCTTTATCCATTCATCTGTAGGTGGACATTTAGGTTGCTTCCATGTCTTGACTATCGTGAACAGTGCTGCTATGAACACAGGGGTGCATGTATCTTTTCAAATTATAGTTTTGTCTGGGTATATGCCCAGGAGTGGGATTGCTAGATCATATGGCAACTCCATTTTTAGTTTTTTGAGGAACTCCAGTACTGTTTTCCATAGTGGCTGCACCAATTTACATTCCCACCAACAGTGTAAGAGGGTTCCCTTTTCTCCACACCCTCTCCAGCATTTGTTATTAGTAGACTTTTGAATGACAGCCATTCTGACTGGTGTGAGGTGATACCTCATTGTAGTTTTGATTTGCATTTCTCTAATAATTAGTGATATGAACATCTTTTCATGTGTCTATTAGCCATTTGTATGTCTTCTTTGGAGAAATGCCTATTTAGATCTTCTGCCCATTTTTTCAATTGGGTTGTTTGTTTTTTTGTTGTTACTGAATTGTATGAGCTGTTCTTGTATCTTGGAAATTAAGCCCTTGTTGGTTGCATCATTTGAAAATATTTTCTCTCAGTTCGTAGGTTTTCATTTTTTTTTATGGTTTCCTTTGCTATGCAAAAGCTTGTAAGTCTGATTAGGTCCCATTTGTTTATTTTTGCTTTTAACTTAATAAATGATTAGTAAACGGGAAACTGTTGTAATACCACCCAGGTCAAGAAATAATACTTTGCCAACCACCCAAAAAGCCACTCAGTGGGCCCAATTCCAACCACAATCTCCTCCCTGCCCCAAAGTAACATCACCCAACATTTATTACAATCACTTCCTTGCATTTCTTTTAGTTTTAATAACCAACTATGCATCCTTAGACACTATAGTTTAGTCTTGCCCATTTTTAAGAAACTTGGTATGTCTCTTTTAATCCAAAGATTCCATTCCATCTCTTTCTTTTCCTTATCTGTTGAAGGTCTCTAGGGTTTTCCACAGTCTGAATTTTGCTGACTGCAAACTTGTGATGCAGTTTAACTTATTCCGTCTCCTCTGTATTGTGAGTTGCAAGCTGGCAACTTTATCCAGAGACTTAACAAACTCATATTATTCTACCACTTTGGTTAAGATTATAGGTGATTTGTATTCTTTCATTGGGAGGCACAAAACATCTAGTTGCCTTTCTCTGTGGTATTAACAGTCTTTAGTGTTCAATACCTAGATCCATTTATTCACTGAAGATTACAAAGTATACATATTCTATCATTTGTTTTTCATTTATTAGCAGGAATAGTTTATTAAGAGATGCTTCTCTTTATCTACCATTTGGTTATCCAATGGTTTAATCTCTTCATTTGCTAGTTTTCAACACAATGAATTTATTCCCTACAATCCTCCAACAGTAAGCATTATGAACTCAAGGATTTAAGCATATTTGGATTTCAATGTATACCTACATTGAAGCTCAAATTACCTCATTTTTGGCCAGTGGAAGCCTCTCTTTGTTATGACTTTACTGGTCTTTGATAGATTGTTACCTGGTATAAAAGATATTTCAGAAAAAAAAAAAAAAAGATATTTCAGGCTCATCTCACATACTTTCTGTCCCAGACCTGTAATCAATCATTTCTTTGGGAAGCCTTAGTTTCTTTTAGTGGGAAATAGTGTTATACTTCAGGACCATAATCTGGGCAGCAGGGGTGTGTGTGTGTGTGTGTGTGTGTGTGTGTGTGTGTCCTCAACACAAAACGAGAACTACAGAATTTATACACCATCTTCTACATTATATCTGTATTTACTTTCCTCCACTCTGAGAATACTGGTCTCAAGGATATAGATTATGATAAAATTGAAATACACCATAATTACTCATTTGTTTTATCCCACATTACACAGAGTCTCAGATAATACTATCACAACTGTTAAAATTACAAAAAAAAATTTTTGATTTTGCATATGCTTTTTATATTTCCCTCCTTTCTTTCCGTTGTACTGTATCTGCATTGTTAGTGCATATAGCCACTATATATTATACCTTCTCCCTTTTAATTCTCATTTATTGCTAGTTCTACAAATAACCATACATTCAATGCTCACAACCAGTCCTTACGAATCTCATCCTCCAGAAGGGTTCATAGGAACAATACTCCCTGACTACTTATATGTTGATAGCAGTTTGTTCTCTTTAAACTTGGAGATCAGTTTTACTGAGTATAAAATCGTTGGTTCACATCTTCCTTTGAGTATCTAAAATATATTATCCTGTTTTCTTCTGGTATAAGCATGTGTCAGTCTGATAATAATCTGACTTCTTTATAAGTTTCTTGCTATTTTTTCTTAGATGACTATGGAATTTTTCTATTTTTAAAAGAGTTTAGTAATCTTACTAGAATGTCTTGTCTTGGTGTTTATCAGTTGATAGTCTCAGGTATACAGTGTACTCCCTCTAGCTACAAATTTTTTTTTTTTTTTTTTGCGGTACGCGGGCCTCTCACTGTTGTGGCCTCTCCTGTTGCGGAGCACAGGCCCCGGACGCGCAGGCTCAGTGGCCATGGCTTGTGGGCCCAGCCACTCCATGGCATGTGGGATCTTCCCGGATCGGGGCACAAACCCATGTCCCCTGCATCGGCAGGTGGACTCTCAACCACTGAGCCACCAGGGAAACCCCAATTTTTTTTTTAAATTGTACTTTCAGGAATGTCCCCTTGAGTTACCCTGTTTAGGATTTGTTTTGGTCCTGTGCTTTGGATTTCTTCTTCAGGAGCTCCTATAATGCATATGTTGGACTTTCTTTGCCTATCTTCAATATTTGATACTTTCTCTTGAATATCTACCTCTATTTCATTTTGTTTAAAAATATCCTCAGGCTTCCCTGGTGGTGCAGTGGTTGAGAATCCACCTGCCAATGCAGGGGACACAGGTTCAAGCCCTGATCTGGGAAGATCTCACATGCTGCGGAGCAACTAAGCCCAGGCACCACAACTGCTGGGCCTGTGCTCTACAGCCTGTGAGCCACAACTACTGAGCCCACATGCTACAACCACTGAAGCCTGCATACCTAGGGCCCGTGCTCTACAACAAGAGAGGCCACCGCAATGAGAAGCCCATGCACCACAAAGAGTAGTAGCCCCTGCTCACTGCAACTAGAGAAAGCCCGTGCACAGCAATGAAGACCCAATGCAGCCAAAAATAAATAAATAAAATAATTTTTTTTAAATCCTCACTTTCATCCTCTATTTCCTTTATGGCATTATTTTTTGTGTTTATTCACGTTTGTGTTTCTTCTAGTTTAGTTTACAGTTCTGAAATTTTTAATTTTTATTTCTTCCCTAATTTCTGTCACATTTCTGAGTTTATACAGTACTAATATATGCTGTCCTTTCACATCTTAAATCATTTTTAAAATTTCATCTAGCTTGTTCTGAAACAGTAGGTTAACAGTTTTGATCTATTTTGTGAGCATGTTATACTAGTGTGCTTTTATTTTCTGTAGAGATATTATCCCACGTCTTAATATCTCTCTCCCTCTCTCTCTCATAATAAATTTATATGGGAGTTGACCACAGTATTTTTCTGTTGCTTATATTTTTATAAAATTATTTTCCTAAATATTTAGAGACATACTTGAAAATAGCTTTTCTAACTTCACAAAGCTTTCTTTTTCTGTTTTTTCTATATTGTTAAAAAATATGGCAACTTGCTTTCTGATGTTTTCTGACTGCTAAATTTCCTCACTTTTATCTGGACCCTCTCTTTCCTTCATCTTTACTGTCCCCTCTTTTTTCTTTTTTTCCATAATGATGTTAATAAGCTGATATAAGAAACTGGTAAGATTATGATCACATGAACCACTATGTGCATTACCTCATTTCACAGTAACCCTATAAGGTAGGTATTATTATTATCCCCATTATACAGATGAGAACTGGGGCACAGAGTGTTTAAGTAATTTTCCCAAAGGCACAAATTAGTAATTAGTGAAGCCAAGAATTAAAATTTGACGATCCAACTTCAATTTGCAAGTTACCTAATGACTTCTACCGTACTTTCCCACTCGGACTTGAGAGACCCTCATCTCTCAAATCCTACCACGCTATCATTTTAAGAGCAAACCTAAGCCTGCTAAATTCAAACACTAAGCTGATACTGCCATAGGACCTACAGCTTTTTATATATTCACACAAGATTCCTCCTCTGTACCTACCCAATCTTTCCAAATAATGCCATTACTTACCTCCCACTCAATAGCTAATTACTTTTAATCAATCCCCATTGCAGGAAGGAGTGTGGGGAAAACACAACCAAAATAAAAATCCCACTGAGGAAGCATGGGGTGAGATAGCATCTAAAACTGGGCTTCTCAAACTTCGCTGCATGTTATAATTACCTTTGGAGTTAAAAAATAACTGGAGCCTATGTCTGACCCCTCAGAGAATCCGATTATGGTCTAGGGTATGGGATTTTAAAAAGGTCCCCAGTCTAGTGGATAGCATGGTGATTATACTTAGTAGTATTCATGTTGTATATTTGAAATTTGCTAAGACCTTAAGGGTTCTCACCACACACACACAAAAGTAACTATGTGAAGTGATGGATGTGTTAATTAACTTGATTGTGGTCATCATTTCACAATATATATTAAATCATCATGTTGGACAACTTGAAAAAAATCACACTGCACAACCTAAATATGTACTTTTTTTTTTTTGGTCAATTGATGCATTTTTTTCCCCACACCACCAAGTAATTCCAATTCTAAGTGGACACACTGGCTGTCCTACAAATTAACTCAATTCTGACAGTATCTACCTGGAGATGGCACCAGATCTTAGAAATTAAAGGCTGTTTCACAGGACTGCCCCACTTCAGACACCAATCACAAGTCCAGGTTGTCACCTATGCTAATGACCCAATGACTATAAACTGGAAGGTCCCACAACCCACTTCTCCGGTTCAATTAATTTGCTAGAGTGGCTCACAGAATTCAGAGAATCACTTACTTACGTTTATCAGTTTATTATAAGGGATATTAATATAAAGGATACAGATGAACAGCCAGATGAAGAGGTACATAGACTGAGAAACAGAAGCGTCCCAAGCACAGGAATTTCTGTCCTCATTAGAACTGGGGTGTGTCCCCTCCCAGGATGTGATGCATTCACCAACACAGAAGCTCATCAAATCCCTTTGTTCAATAGTTTTTTTAGAGCTTAATCTCCAGCCCCCAAACCTTCCCCTTCCTAGAGGTCAGTGGGTAGGGCTGAAAGTTTTAACTGTCTAATCACTTGGTCTCTCTGATGACCAGCCCCTTTCTGAGGCTGTGTGTGGGCTCCACTCCAAAGTCACCTCAATAGCATTAACTCAGGTGTGCTCATAAAGGCTCCTTATGAGTAACAAAAGACACTCCTATCACTTCTGTAGGTGAAGACTCGTCCAATATTTGGGTTCAAATCATTTCACCTTTCCCATAGATCACAAAAACTCTTCCATTTAACCCCATCAACCATCAACTAAGATGAAAAAATTAAATTCTTACATCTTGATATCCATCATCAATGAGGACCAGTTTGTTCTAGTCACTGATATTGCCCTTACCTTTATTAAATTATGTGGTAGCAAGTCAGACCAAATGCCTCTCCCTAAGAATATATAAGCCTTGCCTCTGTTCCTATTTGTCACATAATATAAAGGGTGGAGATGTGCAAACAAATTTCTAATCACTTTTCTCTCACTGAAGCACAAATAATCTCTAGACTCTAGTCTCTAACCATTTGGAATAAGTCCTGTCAGACCCCATCAGGGAAAAAACTTCCTGAAGTCAGCCATTTAGTCACATTGGCAACTTAATGTTTTAAGAAAGGAAAAGTATGCATCCACTTAGGAAAACAGTTTAAAATAAGTAAAGGAAATTGATTCCCTCTCTTGGAAAAAAGCCCATAAACTAGCTGCAACCACTTACAAGGACCCATTATTTTTTCAGCATTATAGGTAAACATGTTTGACCCTCCCCACTCGTAGGGCCATCTGCTCTGCATCCAAGCCACAATCTTTAAGTTTTCACAGTTTTCTGGGATTCATTTTTGTGGGTATCCTCCTATCCTGGATCCATAAAGTTTCCCATGTGATGCAAATGAGACACATTTCCTTTTAAATAACTCCTTTTCCTGTGCTTCATCCCAGAGGGCCAGTTCTTTCCCAACTTTCCTGACACTATTGACATTATTAATGTCAATACAGTTGTCTCTCCCATTATCAGTTCTTACTTTGATAAAGAAATAAGTGATACTAATATAGCTGGTAAATCTGCCTTATCATATTCACTAGCTCCCTATCTTTAACTTCACTGACCAAATGTCTACTGCTTCCTGTCCTAGAACAAGTTCTTCTAGACCAGTAAAACTTCGTGGACATCAAAGTCCCCATTCTCCAAGTCATAACTTCTAGCTGTAATCACATTGCATTTGCAGAGATCTCTTAAATGACATGGCAAATTATCATGGGACTTAGCCTTAAGCTGGTAAGGTTCTCATCAAGTGGTCATATTTTCTCTCTCCTACCTGGTTCAAACTGGAACGAGCTGTTTTCACTAGAATGCTTTTCTGCTGACTTACATCTTTAAACAAGATCAGATCACTTTTCTTTATTTCTGGGAGAGCCACAGGATCACTAAAATCAATCCCTGGATGTTACGTGCTCTCAGATTACTTATTTAGAGGGAACAGGTCTCTTTAGTCATTCATTCAATAAACCAAGTGACTGTCAGGTACCAGGCAAAAGGGACATAAAAATACACACCTGGTTCCTAACCATAAAAAGCTCATGTCTCTCATTATGCACACACATAACGAGTAACTTCCATATAATCATTAACTCCAGTCCATTTGGCTGCAGGCCACCCTTCTTTTTACTTACTGCAGTGGGTGTGAGGCATTTAAACCTCCTTTACCTTCTGTGGCCCAAAGATGGGGTTTCAAGTCCCAGAACATTTTTTCTGCTACCCAGTATAGCCAACAAGAGGCATCAGTGAGATCCAAATACCATTTCTGATCTAGCTTTGTGTTTTAGGATACACAATACAGAGATGGTCAGGAGACTCAGAGTCTTTGGACACTAAGTCACCACCTGACTTACCGTGTTTCTTGCATCTTGAGGAGAGGAATACAGAAACAAAGCACTCTGCTTTGAATGCTCTGGTCAGGCCAGGATGAAAGCAGGGGATAGGGACAGGCACCTGAGGATCGATCCATGCTCTAACCTGTCGGAAGCCCATAAAGTTTTCTCTGAACATCACATAGAAAGAGCAGTTATCTTTATTTTTAACCAATTAGATGACATTCTTTGGGGCTGTAATGAGTATACTACTCTTTTCATCCCATTCCAATTGCTTCTGCTCTTTTTAGCTAATGCCTATCTAATTACTGAATAGTATTACTTTTATTCAGCTATTTAGATGATAAAGCATATATATAGACCAAAGAACAATATAGATCACTTAATATTTATTACGTTTAAATGATTTTTTTCATATTACAGAATTCAACTCCAAAATAAGGTAATTAATGCCTGGTAAGTTGTTATTCACTTGCATTTTTCCCTCCTAAATTTTGAAAACAAACACCTTAAAAGACATGTGAATCGGTTCAGTGCACTTTTAGTGACTCAAAATCATGAGACAAAGACCACATTTATCCATTAAAAAAAAAAAACTCGATATTTTAAAATATTCATGACACGAACTAAAATAAAGGAACAAATAAAATACTGCATTTTCACCACAATTGTTTTGGTAGATGACAGAATATTGTCTTGAATAATGCTCCTCTGCAGAGCGTCTGTGGCGCTTGGCATGCTTGGCACATTAGCACTTGGTAACCGCTCGGCCTCCATCTGCAGTTTTTTCAGAAGGACCCTTACTCGGGGGCCCACATTCCCCTGAGACTAATCTGCCTGACTCCACAGGGACTATTCTGGTGGGAGCCTGATCCTTCTTGCTCCACCTGCTCTTAAGGCTTTCCTGTCTTCCCTTCATTCTCCCCAGATTCACACTTGTTGCCACCTGCATTCTCAGCAAAGATGCCCAGCACAGAACTCACACAGCTGAGTCTCCCCCACAATAGCTCTCACTCCAGATGTGGCCCCTTTACTTGACTAAATTATGACTAGAAGGTAAAGAGACGATCTGCCCACAAAACTTGTTCTTCCTACTTCATAATCACATCTCCTACAATGCAAAAAAGTTTGGTGATGCCTGATCTAGAACTTAAAACATTAATTAGTTTAGGTAGAATATATACTGCTCTAAAGTTCTTTAAAATCTACTCTTTCCTATTACTGTTTGTTTTTAAAAACCATAAAAATATAAAAATGTAAACATTCTACTAAACATTTCAGTAGAAACTGTTACCCTACTTTCTATGTAGTGGGTTTAGAAAGAACAAAAGTGACACCATGTTCCCCTTGGCAGACCCCAAATCATGCTCCCAGCCCTAACCTACCATTACACATTTCCCACCATTAGACAGAGCTGTAGGCCAAGCATGTCTCTCATGACAACTGCTACTGTCACCCATTAACACCCTGTAACAAAGCAGCATAGTAGCTCACTGTAATCTCTCCCAGCTAGCTGTCCATCTGCTTGCTGGGCACCTTACATCCACTGCTCCACACCCAGCCTTGTTGACCATGCAAACACATGGAAGCAGGGACACAAAAACCAGAAGCACCTCTTTTGCCACACTCTACATTCCTTTGCAAAGTGAGAGGGCACTTCCTATCTCTGTCAGAGTATCAGCAGAACCAGGTAGGGTGGTAGGGTGCTGCTGACAGACGCAGGAATAAAGAGAAAGCTGATGAGTCTAGCCACCAGTGTCCACCACTCCCCCATCATTCACATTCCCTTCATCATGACACTGCTGGGAGCTTGAGGATGAATCTGATCTTCTATTCAAAAGAAGAAACCTACTCAGGAAATTCTAGCCACTTCTCATTGCTCTTGCAGCAAGGTTTCACTGTATGTTTTTCAAAAGCATGAAATTAACGTGTTATTTTTTTTTATGAGTAACTTATAAATTAATTTTTTTTAATGCTGCTTTTGTTTTTAGGGAGAGATATGCTAAACACAAATGACTAATGAACTCTATCAGCTTTGGGGAATCTCCTCAGCATCTTTATCAGCTATGATTAATAATGAGATAACCTAAAACCACAATTCCACACCCAGGTGATAAACAGTACCAATTAACCAGAGTATTAACTGCAATGCCTTAAAACTATATTACCTGAATAGTTTCCATGGTGAAGTATCAGAAAAAGTGAAATAATAAATATTTTCCACAGCACCATAAGGTTTTATAAAATACTATTTCAGTTTTTAACATTAATGTATAATCTCAAGATTCTGGTCTATCATTCATGTTAGGCTTAACCTCTTTTCTGACAAAGGCCATATATATAGACACAACTATAACATAAAAATCATATATTTTACTGAAGAACCTGTATGGTATACTTAGACAGTCACTCTTCTGGTTGTATCCATTGAGTACTAGTGGATTCAAAGCCCAGGAAAGATGGTTTTGCCATTTATACTCTAATCACAAATTTTAATTTGCCAAAAAAAAAAAAACCCAAGTGGAAACTAAGATATTTGCCATAACTGAAAAGTCCTTTTATACCTGTTTGCTTTAGTACTGTGTGCTCTTACAGGTTTTGTTTCTATACAATATTTTGTAAATGGCTCTGAGTTTGTAAAACAAGAATACAGTGATTCATTTTGAATTTTAAAAATAAACGCAAGTGGAAAACAAATTTTATAGCCTAACTGTCTGCAATTATGTGTAACAAGTTACCTATAATAAAAACTGTACCGGGCTTCCCTGGTGGCGCAGTGGTTGACAGTCCGCCTGCTGATGCAGGGGACACGGGTTCGTGCCCCGGTCTGAGAGGATCCCACATGCCGCGGAGCGGCTGGGCCCATGAGCCATGGCCGCTGAGCCTGCGTGTCCGGAGCCTGTGCTCCGCAACGGGAGAGGCCACAACGGTGAGAGGCCCGTGTACCACAAAGAAAAAGAAAAAAAAAAAAAAAAACTGTACCACAGATTGGATCCCCCCAATATCCAACATGCTCATGGATCTCCTGAACTATTAGTGTGTGCTGTGTCAACTTAGTTCAATACTGATCTAAGCAAAACATTATTGAAAGTAATGACTTGCCTACCAAATAGCATACATTGCATTCCAAAGCCAAATTTGAATTCGATTTGGGATTATTAAGTCCATGTCTCCCCTCCACTAATGCAGAGAACTGAGACTTGGATTTACTATACATCAGGCAGCACTAGAGTAAATCTGCTATAAAATTATTTATAACAAAATAAATATTTTCAGTCCCTCTACACTAAGTGATATATAAATCATTAGCAGTTTATAACATTAGCTTAGGTCACTGTTTTAGGACCCAAACATACTGTACAATCCTGAGTAAAAGGTTAGGGGTACAGTTTCTTGGGGATCTTTCTTGATCAGGAATCATAAAGAAAACACATAAAACCACACTTATAATAATCCCCATTTTCATTAGAAGTACCATGAGTCCTTTTTACTTTGGTAAATAAGTTTATCTATGTAAACAATTTATTTTGAGGGAGTAAAATATAAGCAGAGCTTCTGCTAGGATCCTTCCATCACCTTTTGACACTGATATAGTAAATAATCAGGAAGAGTAGAGCAGGAGGATCTGAACCACAGGGCTAACATGTCACCATGAACTCGGAAATGCAGCAAGCAGGGGATGGATGGGAGCAGCTGACAGGCCAACAGCCCTTCATTGCCTACAGCAAAACAAATTGAGAAATTCTTTAATACAAAAAGACTTCAACAGACATTTCTACAAAGAAGATATACAAATGGCCAATAAGCACATGAAAAGATATTCAACATCACTGATCATTAAGGAAATGCAAATCAAAACTAAAGTGAGATACTAGTTCATACCCATTAAGATGGTGATTATCAAAATAAATAAATAAATAAATAAGTGTTGGTGAGGACGTGAAGTAACTGCAACCCCTGTGCATTGCTGAATGTAAATGGTGCAGTTGCTGTGGAAAACAACACAACAGTTTCTCCAAAAATTAAATATAGAATTACCATATGACTCAGCAATTCTACTTCTGGGTATCTAACCAAAAGAACTGAAAGCAGGGACTCAAACACAGATTTATTTGTACACCCATTTTCAAAGCAGCGTTATTCACAATAGCCAAAAGGTGGAAGTAACCCCAGTGTCCGTCAAAAGATTAATGGATAAACAAATGTGGTATATTCGTAAAATGGAACAATATTCAGGCTTAAAAAGGAAGGAAATTTTGACACATAATATAGATGAACCTTGAAGACATTATGATAAGTGAAATAAGCCAGTCACAAAAGGACAAATATTGTATGATTCTACTTAGATGAGGTAACTAGAGTAGTCAAATTCATAGAGACAGAAAATAGAATGGTGGTTGCGAAGGGCTGGAGAGGGAGGGGCAATGGGGAGTTAGTGTTTAATGGGTACAGTTTTAGTTAGGAAAGAGGAAAAAGTTCTGGAGATGATGGTGGCAATGGCTGCACAACATGAATGTATTTAATGCCACTAATCTGTACATTTAAAAATGGTTAAAATGGTAAATTTCATTATGTATATTTTACCACACAAAAAAATTCTTTAATAAAGTCTGAACAACACACTTATCTGAAAGATACTCATAACATGAAATACAGCTCTAAGAAATCTGACACTTCTAAGAATTGATTTGCTATCTGATTGTAAGAAAGCCCCTATAAACACAAGATTGCCTTTTTAGAACACTACAAACCTATAATGTCAACAACATGAAGTCTTAGTTCCTGTTGCAGGGCCTTTAAGGTAGAAGGCAGAGCAGCTTGTGATTCTGACATCTTCACATTTTGTTTCACATCATTTGCGAAGGATAACCAGAGTTTACCAAAGTCTTCAGTCGAGATTTTTAATGGCCTGAAAATAATTTTTAAAATTAGATTTATGTCCATTAAGAATGAAACGATTCTAAACAGACAAATACATTTCAAATGACTCATGGGAATAAAAAAAATCACTGTAAATCTAAATCCCACAAAATCTATGTTTTTTAAACCAAATATGATTAGAATACTTACCATTATCCTCCAACCTGAAGAAAATGCTGAAAGCAAATGTTATTAAAGAACAAATGTCTTTTCAATAAATCACCCAGTTCTCTCTTTTTCTGAGTATTAGTCATTACAGTAAAATTTCGCCAAGTAATTTCATGAATCATTCAAATATAAAACTTTTCTTTCATGCATACTTTAGATTTGGGGATGAGATACTCTATCAAAGCCATGTACAAGAGTAAGAATACAAAGAGTTAGCACCTTAAGCAAACTGGACCAAGAGAAAGGATTTTAATAAATGTATTTTTTAAATGGTTCAGGTGATTAAAGATCAAATAGTTAACAATGGGGTATCTCTGAGAGGAATTACAGGAAATTTTTATATTCTACTTATATTTTTCTATAGCATTTAAATCTTTATAACTATGTATTGAATTTATAATTAGGAAAAATATTTTTTTAAGATACAGAGGATTTTATTAATAAGCACAGAAGAACCGTCTGTGTCATATATGTTGTGCTTCTTCAGGTTACTAATGCTCACCATGGGACATACCTTCATAGTCACAAAATGTAAGTTTTTTGAAGGCTAGATTCTATCTTTTCAGCACCACAGTTATAAATAAATACTCTGACAGATTTATAAACATGTTCTTACTAAAAGACTTTAAAGAATGGGCAAAAATTATAGTAGTCTAACACAGGTAGATGTGTGAAGGTTAAAAAATTTTTTTACAGATATTCATTGGTATTCTGCATTCTTGGTTCAGGCAGGCTTCATTTTTAAAAATGTTTGAATACAGTATAATATATTCATAATACTAAATAAGAGCAGAAGGGTTAAAAGGTTGTTTTCAATTATTTGGGTAACTGCACAATGCTAGTAAAATACTAAATACTGTATGTCTAATAAAAGTTTAGTAACTTTGTTGAGCCATTTTCTTGCAGATCTCTAAAACTTTAATGAACAGACTTTACGAAAGAATTAATCAAATAAATGAAACACAAATGAAAAAAACTTTAAAAGCTTTTTAAAAAGTCAGGCAGAATCTTTGAAATTATTTCAGTTTAAACATTACTTTAATATTACTTTCTCTCGGAAGTTCTCCAAGATCACCAGCCAACTCGAACCTATATCAGGTCCCACACTGTAATGGCCCATCATATCATTTACTTCCTGTTCATAGCACAATTCACAATTATACATGCATTTATGTGATTGTTCGATGTCTCCTCCCTAGACTGAACACTCCCTAAACGCAGGGGTATGTGTAGTTTTGAGTTGTTACACTCCCTAGCACCTAGTACAGTGCTCTGTCCAGAGAAGAGGCCTAATAAATATTTGCTGAATGAAGGAATAACTTGAATTAATATTCTAAAAAATATTTACCTAATGAAATCTAATAGTGATAAGTTTACTGAAAATTCGAGCTGAACAGAATGAGTATCCATCACTTGATAATTTATAAAACCAGAAAGATTCCCTTCTGTAAAAGGTTTTTCCATCTGCACACTGTATTGAAAGTTTTTGGTGCTTTCTGCTTCTATTACAGGCAAGCAGCATCCAGGTTGCTCAGTGATCTGTAAATAAAAGTAATGTAAGTATTGAAGAAGGGATCAATACAGGCTATCATATGAATAACTATTTTCTATTTAATTGAAGTGGTACAAAAGCATACAATTGTGAGATGTTAATAACAAGCCACACCATGAAGATAACTGACAACTTCACTTGAGAAAAATTCACTAGCACAGACAATTAAGAAATAATAATACATAGGTCAGAATTAGGTAACAAATGGTATTACAACGAAAATGTCTGTATGGTTTAACAACAACAAAAAACAGATTAAACTCTAGTCCTGTGTCTCTCAATACTAGCTAGTATCAGTTTTTTTTTTTTAATTAATTAATTTTTTTGGCTGCATCAGGTCTTAGCTGTGGCATGCAGGATCTTCATTGAGGTATGTGGGATTGTTAAGGCATGCGGGATCTTTCACTGCGGCACGCAGGCTCTTCGCTGTGGTGCGTGGGCTTCTCTCTAGCTGTGGTGCACAGGCTCCAGGGCATGCGGGCTCTATAGTTTGCTGCATGCGGGCTCTTGTTGAGGCACATGAGCTCAGTAGTTGTGGTGCGCAGGTTTAGTTGCCCTGGGGCATGTGGGATCTTAGTTCCCTGACCAGGGATCGAACCTGTTTCCCTACATTGGAAGGTGGATTCTTTACCACTTGACCACCAGGGAAGTCCCTAGCACCAAATTTTTAAAGCTAGAAGAGTGCAAAAAAAAAAATCTTTCCCTCTCATTCTCCACCCTTACTCAAGCTCTGGTGGTAAAGCTCAGACAACTGAATTGGGTTTTGTTTTGTGTTTTTAAGTTCCACAGGTGATTCTAATGCACATCTACAGTCAGGAACTTCTGCCCAGGTCAGGCCCAGGTAGTATCCCATTCAATATATTCTAGCTCATAGAATAAATTGGGTCAGTTTTCTCAGTCTTTCCCAATACAACTTTATTATGTTTCCTTGTCTCTTTTGAATAAATTTTTCCTACTTAAAATAATAAAACAATCTGTCACACCTTTCACTGTTTTTGCTAAAGAGGAAAGAAGGATGTGGGAGAAATTTACAAGCCATCAGATGACTCAACAGCAGAAACACTAAGTAATGTTTCTTACACTAAGAAACATTAAGTAATTCATTGTCTTACCTTGAAATTTTCTGCAGGAGCAATTTCTAAGTTAGCACTTTTCAGTTCTGAAGCACTCTTATTAAAAACTGACCAGACCATCAACAAACACTCATCTTTCCAAATTTTGTAAGAAGACACTGATATGGTTTCATTATTACAGACCTCCATAAGATCTGAATGCATGTGTTCAGTAGTTTCTTCCAACAAAGAAGCAGCTAAAGAGATTTCATTGGCAACTGAGGCTGCAGTGGACTGAGGAGGGTGAAAAACTTCCATGTTGTTATCAGCAAACAAAGAGGGTGTAGATAGCCTGCAATTTGAGATTTTCTCAACCAAGGGCAGTTCTGTGAGAGACTCAGAATCTAAAAGTTCTGAATTAAGAGAAAATTTCTTTACTTCTTTGTCTCCTCTATCCTGCAAATGATCCAAATAATAGTCTTCTTCATAAGTCACATTTGATGAAGAACTAAAGGAAGAACAGGTCATATTTTGAGCAGTGGTTGTTTGCCCGCTTTTGGTTTCCTTGACTTTTGATTTCCTTCTGAACTTGTGAGAAAGGGTATCTGCTTTTCCTAGCTGCAAAGATAAAACATAATAATAGAAAAAGAAACCATTCTACTACGTCATGAGTTTTAAACTTTTTTTTAATAATTTCAAATGAGCAATGTACAAACTTGCTAAGGTTCTACCTATAAAGCATAGATTAACAAAAATTCAGAGATGAATAAAATGTTAAGCCCTAAAATTCTGACAGCTACATAACTTTGAACAAGTAAGCTAAATCTATTTCTCACTAGAAACACATAAAATCAGAAAAAGAAATAACGTCAAAAAGTCAATCATGAACAATTCTAAAAACTTGTTAGACTTAAGAAAACTAGAGTACAAAACTGCACAAATTAAAAACAGTGAGAAAGCTAGCCATTTTTTGAGTTTCCAGAGTTGTCCTGTAGAAGCTAAGATACCCTCAAATACAGGGATGGGTCAAACTTTGGTTCAGTAATCTATAATAATCCTGTTTTCATGACCTGTGAGTCGATAAACAGGGAAGAAAAACTGACTTCACCTCAAGAATCAGCTAGTGTGGCTTACTGGAACACACGGCAGGAAAGAATTCTAAAAGTAACTAGGGATGTTTGGTACAGACTCAGGAGATGGGAACAGCAAACTTGTGATTCTTGCGCTAAGCCTCCCAAGGAAATGTCTGCGAATCCATCTAAGAAGAGTGATGGCTCAAGTGCCCCCTTGCCTCACAAAGTTCTATGTAGAATCAGTGCAGCAGACTGGGTCTACTTTAAGTTCATCCTCCTGGAGGCTTTAACACTGAGTGGCCATCTTTCACACGATTCTAGTTAACCAGAATTCTAGCTCTCTTCCAAGTCTCAGCAGCTAAGTTTGTCTCTTACCTTTCAATTCAGAAACCAAAAAACAAGAACTAACATTATATTAACACAAAAATGAAAACAAGTTGGGGGACTTCCCTGGAGGTCCAGTGGTTAAGACTCCGCACTCCAGGTTTGATCCCTGGTTGGGGAACTAAGATCCCACATACTGCAACTAAGCCCATGTGCCACAACTACTGAGCCCATGTGCTCTAGAGCCTGTATAATGCAACTAGAGAGCCCGCACGCCACAATTAGAGAAGACCCATTGCAGCCATAATTAATTAATTAATTAATTTTAAAAGTTGGGGGTTTCGGGGGGAGGAGGACTTCCATTTCCAGTAGCCATGGGACTCGAATTAGATGTACATTAGACTGCTCAATATTGTTCCTCAGGTCACTGATGCTCTGGGTTGGTTTTTGTTTTGTCTTTTCTTTCTCTCTGTGTTTGATTTTGGATAGTTTCTATTACTTTGTCTTCAAGTGTATGATCTTTACTTTTTAAAATTATTTATTTATTTATTTATTTGGATGTGCTGCATCTTAGCTGTGGCACACGGGATCTTCATTGCAGCATGTGGGATCTTTTAGTTGCAGCATGCAGGATCTTTAGTTGCGGCACATGGGATCTTTAGTTGTAGGATGTAGGATCTAGTTCCCTGACCAGGGATCAAACCCAGGCCCCCTGCATTGAGAGTGTGGAGTCTTAACCACTGGACCACCAGGGAAGTCCCCGACCTTTTCTTCTGCACTGTCTCATCTGCTGTTAGTTAGAATTAACACAAGCCAGAAGACACCAGACAGACATCTTTGTTAAATTACTTAAAGAAAAGAAACAGTCGGTTTCCGCAGAGCTGGCACTCCCAGCTCGGGGGTCTCTTCCCTCCGCCGTCACGGAACTGCCCCGGAGCGCGAGGGGAGGGCGGCCTCACTGAGGCTACCGGCTCTGGAGGGGCCCCAGTGGCTGAAGCCGCAACAGTCGTGGGGACAGCTGGCCGGCCATGTGGATGAAAGGCTCTTGGTGCTGCAGCCAGGAGTCAGTGCTGTGCCTCTGAGGTGCGAGAGCCAACTTCAGGACACTGATCCACAAGAGACCTCCCAGCTCCACGTAATATCAAACGGCAAAATCTCCCAGAGATCTCCATCTCAACACCAACACCCAGCTTCACTCAACGACCAGCAAGCTACAGTGCTGGACACCCTATGCCAAACATATAGCAAGACAGGAACACAACCCCACCTATTAGCAGAGAGGCTGCCTAAAATCATAATAAGGCCACAGACACCCCAAAACACACACCAGACATGGACCTGCCCACCAGAAAGACAAGATCCAGGCTCATCCACCAGAACACAGGCACTAGTCCCCTCCACCAGGAAGCCTACACAACCCACTGAACCAACTTTAGCCACTGGGGACAGACACCAAAAACAACAGGAACTACGAAACTGCAGCCTGCAAAAAGGAAACCCCAAACACAGTAAGATAAGCAAAAGGAGAAGACAGAAAAACACACAGCAGATGAAGGAACAAGGTAAAAACCCACCAGACCTAACAAATGAAGAGGAAATAGGCAGTCTACCTGAAAAAGAATTCAGAATAATGATAGTAAAGATGATCCAAAATCTTGGAAATAGAATAGACAAAATGCAAGAAACATTTAACAAGGACCTAGAAGAACTAAAGAGGAAACAAGCAACAATGAACAACACAATAAATGAAATTAAAAATACTCTAGAAGGGATCAATAGCAGAATAACTGAGGCAGAAGAACGGATAAGTGACCTGGAAGATAAAATACTGGAAATAACTACTGCAGAGCAGAATAAAGAAAAAAGAATGAAAAGAACTGAGGACAGTCTCAGAGACCTCTGGGACAACATTAAACGCACCAACATTCAAATTATAGGGGTCCCAGAAGAAGAAGAGGAAAAGAAAGGGACTGAGAAAATATTTGAAGAGATTATAGCTGAAAACTTCCATAATATGGGAAAGGAAATAGTTAATAAAGTCCAGGAAGCACAGAGAGTCCCATACAGGATAAATCCAAGGAGAAACACGCCAAGACACATATTAATCAAACTGTCAAAAATTAAATACAAAGAAAACATATTAAAAGCAGCAGGGAAAAACAACAAATAACACACAAGGGAATCCCCATAAGGTTAACAGCTGATATTTCAGCAGAAACTCTGCAAGCCAGAAGGGACTGGCAGGACATATTTAAAGTGATGAAGGAGAAAAACCTACAACCAAGATTACTCTACCCAGCAAGGATCTCATTCAGATTTGATGGAGAGATTAAAACCTTTACAGACAAGCAAAAGCTGAGAGAGTTCAGCACCACCAAACCAGCTTTACGACAAATGCTAAAAGAACTTCTCTAGGCAAGAAACACAAGAAAAAGAAAAGACCTACAATAACAAACCCAAAACAATTAAGAAAATGGGAATAGGAACATACATATTGATAATTACCTTAAATGTAAATGGACTAAATGCTCCCACCAAAAGACACAGACTGGCTGAATGGATACAAAACCAAGACCCATATATATGCTGTCTACAAGAGACCCACTTCAGACCTAGGGACACATACAGACTGAAAGTGACGGGATGGAAAAAGATATTCCATGCAAATGGAAATCAAAAGAAAGCTGGAGCAGCAACTCTCATATCAGACAAAACAGACTTTAAAGCAGACTATTACAAGAGAAAAAGAAGGACACTACATAATGATCAAGGGATCAACCCAAGAGGAAGAAATAACAATTGTAAATATTTATGCACCCAACATAGGAGCACCTTAATACATAAGGCAAATACTAACAGCCATTAAAGGGGAAATCAATAGTAACACATTCATAGTAGGGGACTTCAACACCCCACTTTCACCAATGGACAGATCATCCAAATGAAAATAAATAAGGAAACACAAGCTTTAAATGATACATTAAACGAGATGGACTTAATTGATATTTATAGGACATTCCATCCAAAATCAACAGAATACACATTTTTCTCAAGTGCTCATGGAACATTCTCCAGGATACAGCATATCCTGGATCACAAATCAAGCCTTGGTAAATTTAAGAAAATTGAAATTGTATCAGGTATGATACAATGCTATGAGACTAGATATCAATTACAGGAATGCTGACCACAATGCTATGAGACTAGATATCAATTACAGGAAAAGATCTGTAAAAATTACAAACACATGGAGGCTAAACAATACACTACTTAATAACGAAGTGATCACTAAAGAAATCAAGGAGGAAATTAAAAAATACCTAGAAACAAATGACAATGGAGACACGACGACCCAAAACCTATGGGATGCAGCAAAAGCAGTTCTAAGAGGGAAGTTTATAGCAATACAATCCTACCTTAAGAAACAGGAAACATCTCGAATAAACAACCTAACCTTGCACCTAAAGCAATCAGAGAAAGAACAAAAAAACCCCAAAGTTAGCAGAAGGAAGGAAATCATAATGATCAGATCAAAAATAAATGAAAGAGAAATGAAGGAAACAATAGCAAAGATCAATAAAACTAAAAGCTGGTTTTTTGAGAAGATAAACAAAATTGATAAACCATTAGCCAGACTCATCAAGAAAAAAGGGAGAAGACTCAAATCAATAGAATTAGAAATGAAAAAGGAGAAGTAACAACTGACACTGCAGAAATACAAAAGATCATGAGCAATTACTACAAGCAACTCTATGCCAATAAAATGGACAACCTGGAAGAAATGGACAAATTCTTAGAAAAGCACAACCTGCCATGACTGAATCACGAAGAAATAGAAAATATGAACAGACCAATCACAAGAAATGAAATTGAAACTGTGAGTAAAAATCTTCCAACAAACAAAAGCCCAGGACCAGATGGCTTCACAGGAGAATTCTATCAAATATTTAGAGAAGAGCTAACACCTATCCTTCTAAAACTCTTCCAAAATATAGCAGAGGGAGGAACACTCCCAAACTCATTCTACGAGGTCACCATCACCCTGATTCCAAAACCAGACAAAGATGTCACAAAGAAAGAAAACTACAGGCCAATATCACTGATGAACATAGATGCAAAATCCTCAACAAAATAATAGCAAACAGAATCCAACAGCACATTAAAAGGATCATACACCATGATCAAGTGGGGTTTATTTCAGGAAAGCAAGGATTCTTCAATATACAAATATATCTTCAATATACAAATCAATCAATGTGATACACCATATTAACAAATTGAAGGAGAAAAACCATATGATCATCTCAATAGATGCAGAGAAAGCTTTCAACAAAATTCAACACCCATTTATGATAAAAAACCCTGCAGAAAGTAGGCATAGAGGGAACTTTCCTCCACATAATAAAGGCCATATATGACAAACCCACAGCCAACATCGTCCTCAATGGTGAAAAACTGAAAAAATTCCCACTAAGATTAGAAACAAGACAAGGTTGCCCACTCTCACCACTCTTATTCAACATAGTTTTGGAAGTTTTAGCCACAGCAATCAGAGAGGCAAAGGAAATAAAAGGAATCCAAATCGGAAAAGAAGAAATAAAGCTGTCACTGTATGCAGATGACATGATACTATAATAGAGAATCCTGAAGATGCTACCAGAAAACTACTAGAAATAATCAGTGAATTTGTAGCAGTAAAGTAGCAGGATACAAAATTAATGCACAGAAATCTCTTGCATTCCTATACACTAATGATGAAAAATCTGAAAGTGAAATCAAGAAAACACTCCCATTTACCATTGCAACAAAAAGAATAAAATATCTAGGAATAAACCTACTTAAGGAGACAAAAGACCTGTATGCAGAAAATTATAAGACACTGATGAAAGAAATTAAAGATGATACAAATAGATGGAGAGATATATCATGTTCTTGGATTAGAAGAATCAACATTGTGAAAATGACTGTACTACCCAAAGCAATCTACAGATTCAATGCAATCCTTATCAAACTACCACTGGCATTTTTTACAGAACTAGAACAAAAAATTTCAGTTTGTATGGAAACACAAAAGACCCTGAATAGCCAAAGCAATCTTGAGAATGAAAAACGGAGCTGGAGGAATCAGGCTCCCTGACTTCAGACTATACTACAAAGCTACAGTAATCAAGACAGTATGGGACTGGCACAAAAACAGAAATACAGATCATGGAACAGGATAGAAAGCCCAGAGATAAACCCACACACATATGGTCACCTTATCTTTGATAAAGGAGGCAGGAATGTACAGTGGAGAAAGGACAGCCTCTTCAATAAGTGGTGCTGGGAAAGCTGGACAGGTACATGTAAAAGTATGAGATTAGATCACTCCCTCACACCATACACAAAAATAAGCTCAAAATGGATTAAAGACCTAAAATGTAAGGCCAGAAACCATCAAACTCTTAGAGGAAAACATAGGCAGAACACTCTATGACATAAATCACAGCAAGATCCTTTTTGACTCACCTCCTAGAGAAATGGAAATAAAAACAAAAATAAACAAATGGGACCTAATGAAACTTAAAAGCTTTTGCACAGCAAAGGAAACCATAAACAAGACCAAAAGACAACCCTCAGAATGGGAGAAAATATTTGCAAACGAAGCAACTGACAAAGGATTAATCTCCAAAATTTACAAGCAGCTCATGCAGCTCAATAACAAAAAAACAAACAACCCAATCCAAAAATGGGCAAAGACCTAAATAGACATTTCTCCAAAGAAGATATACAGATTGCCAACAAACACATGAAAGAATGCTCAACATCATTAATCATTAGAGAAATGCAAATCAAAACTACAATGAGATATCACCTCACACCAGTCAAAATGGCCATCATCAAAAAATCTAGAAACAATAAATGCTGGAGAGGGTGTAGAGAAAAGGGAACCCTCTTGCATTGCTGGTGGGAATGTGAATTGGTACAGCCACTATGGAGAACAGTTTGGAGGTTCCTTAAAAAACTACAAATAGAACTACCATATGACAGAGCAATCCCACTACTGGGCATATACCCTGAGAAAACCATAATTCAAAAAGAGTCATGTACCAAAATGTTCACTGCAGCTCTATTTACAATAGCCAGGAGATGGAAGCAACCTAAGTGTCCATCATCGGACAAATGGATAAAGAAAATGTGGCACATATATACAATGGAATATTACTTAGTCATAAAAAGAAATGAAATTGAGTTATCTGTAGTGAGGTGGATGGACCTAGAGTCTGTTATACAGAGTGAAGTAAGTCAGAAAGAGAAAGACAAATACCATATGCTAACACATATATATGGAATCTAAGGAAAAAAATGTCATGAAGAACCTAAGGGTAAGACGGGAATACAGACACAGACCTACTAGAGGATGGACTTGAGGATATGGGGAGGGGGAAGGGTAAGCTGTGACAAAGTGAGAGAGTGGCATGGTCATATATACAGTACCAAACGTAAAACAGACAGCTAGTGGAAAGCAGCCACATAGCACAGGGAGATCAGCTCGGTGCTTTGTGACCACCTAGAGGGGTGGGATAGGGAGGGTGGGAGGGTGGGAGACGAAAGAGGGAAGAGATATGGGAACATATATATATGTATAACTGATTCACTTTGTTATAAAGCAGAAACTAACACATCATTGTAAAGCAATTATACTCCAATAAAGATGTAAAAAAAAAAAAAAAGAAAGAAACAGTCAACCTCAGGTTCACAGCCCAGAGAAAATACTTTTTTAAATGACGGTGAAATAAAAGGCAAAGATGGGAAGAGAAAAAAAAAACCTTAACCCCTACAGTGAACTATGTAAAAAAATTAACTGAAAATGGACCACAGACCTAAAAGCTAGTTAAAATGAAATACTCAATACAGCCTAGATCTATGTAACTGAGAACTTTAAACACTAGGAAACTCAGAAGAGAATCGGACTGCTAGAGAGAAGCAGCCATGCAGAAGGACTTATGATACAGATGAAGCATATCCAGTGCCAATCCTGTCTGCTTTGCCTGAGTGAGAGAGGAAAAGTTGGGGATGAGGGGTAAGAGAATACATGCTAATTTTATGTAATTATTTGCTTCCCCGCCTTTCTGCAAGGTGCCATCTGAGTTATAGCTCCTCACCGAATTCATGGCCCCATAAAACAGGGAAATAACCTCTTTTTTTTTTTTCAACTATTCTAGTGATAGCTGAGGAGAAAAGAAAAATGTAAAGGGGTAACCAAAAAAGGATTTAACCTAACTTAAATAGAAAAACATCCTAATTACATTTCTGATTTCAAGCCCACCACAAAAAAGTCTGGTAATTAATTTATCACCCTGAATGTTGTCCAGGGAAATACTCTAAGTGAAAGCTATGCACTTCGTTGAGAAGGCAGGAATCCTTCAACACCAGCAATAAGGTTCACAAATCAGGGCTCCATAAGCCTGGATGCACTCTGAACTTGATGCACTCTGACCACTGAGAACTTGCCCTATCAGTGCCAGATCATTCTCTGGTACCCTCAGCACAGCCTGCTGGAACAGCTCAAAGACCCAAAATCAGTCACTCTGCTGCTGAACTACAAATGCTGACTGAAACAGCATTAAGATACTTAGTAATACTTTTAGGCTGAATTTGCTTTTTCTCAGAAATGAATATCAAGTGAAAAAAGTGGGGTCTGGAAAAGAAAGAGATACAGGCAAAGAGTGTAGCCTACAGACTGGCCTAGTGTTGACAGAGATGAAGGGAAATTCCACCAAGGGAAATGGAGGATGAAAGAATTATGATGATGTAAAACTGAAGAATCACAATTTTGCACTAGGTGGGATCATCTGCCCACCAAACAGGAAATTACATGTGGAATTCTCAGATACTCAAAAATAGCACTTGTCCTTCACTCCAGTTTTTTATTTTTTTACTAAGAGAATAATATATCAGCATAAAAAGTTTTGAAAATAATAATCATGTCTGAATATAATTTTCATTTTTGTATAATTCCTTTCAACCTCAATATACTTTTACTTAACAGTTTTAAGCAAGGTATAAGTAAAACTTCATATTCTGCTTTTTTTGCTTAATAAGTATTAATTTTACAATGCAATATTTATCATTTTTAATGATGAAGTAATAATCAGAGCTAATATAATTTATGTACCAATTCTCCTGTTAGGATATCAAAATTGATGCCTCTTTTTCACTATTAAAAATACCATTTTAAGAAGTACTTTTTCCATAGACATATCAATATTGTTGAACTATTACTATTGGTAATATTTCCATCAAGTCCCCTTTCCACTGAGACCTGTCCTCTCCACCAATGGGGGTGAGAATACACATAGTCATATTTTTAACTTAATTTGGACCCGGACTCTTGCCCCAGCTGACTGGACTAAAGAGAATACCTGACTGAAGCTGAGCCAATTAGATTTTCTCTTTCAGGAATATAAAAGGTATGTCACTGGTGGCTCTGGAGCTGGGGAAGCCATTCCTACCATGTGTATAGATAACAGTCACGAGCTTTTGTAGGGCCAGTTTTTTTGTTCAAAACAGGGAACACAGATTCTCAAAGGAATATAACTGACTACTTACCAAATTGATTGTACTTTCTGATCCTAGCCCAACAAATAATGATGATGCCAGCAGCTGCTTTTCTTTCTCTTCTTTAGATTGGGTAAGGGCTTGAGAATGATCGTTTTTTGTTATAATTTGATCTACATTCTCCATTATTATATTCTCTTGAGGGACTGGCAGAGCTTCTGTTTCATCACCAGTTTTGCTTTCCTTCTTGGGAAGATAGCCCTCTTTCCCCCACAATTTCTTTATACCTTCCAGCTTCAAGCTATTTGTCCTAAGGAGATTGATAATGAAATCAAGTCAATTTAAATAATTGCTAAATACTTACCTTCTTGAGGCGTTTTTAAAAACACATCATTGTCATGACCTTTTAGAAATAGCTTTCATATTATATTCTACGTGCCAGAAATAAAACCTAGATCTTTAGATTTTATTTTAGTTATAGCCAACCTCCCCTAACTCTCCAGCCAAAAGATTTAAGGCAACAGAACTCTAGACTTAGTTAAAAATTTCAGATTATTTAATTTTCATTTAATTCCTTGAATAAGATGTCCAAAAATAGAACTACTGTAAATCAGTTCCTTTCACCTATTGACTTTTCAAAAATACCTTTAATTCTGATGGGTTAAAGATCAGAAATGATATAAGTTTCATACCTATAGTCACTCAGTGAAGGAATTAACACTACATAAATTCACTACATAAAATCCTGTTGAGAGCAAAAAAAAAAAAAAAATCATTCAAATCTACTCCTGTGTGTAAATTTACCTTTAATCCACAAGGTTTTCTTAATGTGAGCACAAGCTACACTTTCAACTATTATAAATGTACACTTATAAAAATGAATGAAGTTTGATCTGTAGAAGAAAACAGTAGTATTTTTGGAAAAAGCATGAAGGTTAGGAGTTTTTTTATACCTGAGATGAAAAAGAATAAAGTTGTGATTAGAATTAGGTCTCACCTACTGTTGTCCCAAAAGCTACAGCTGTGAATCATAAGTGCAGGCTGAAATAACCAAAGACTGCCTCTATTGTTTTCATATAAGAACCATGTGTCCTTGGCACTGGCTCATTTAAGTATCCCTCTCATGATCCAAAACTGAATTTTTAAAATTTGTACTACAAGATAGGCAGATCGTGAAATGAATCTAAAAGAAGGATTCAGAAATATCTGTACTATTATTTCATTTTAATTTGTTGGAATCATGGTCAGTTTGATTTTCTGTAGTATGCCAGAAACAAAAACAGATCATTATACTTCATACTGAGTGAAGAACTAATGCTATTAAGTACCAACTGGCTAAAAGAAAGTCTAATGTTAATAAAGAACGCCCTATAGGGAATTAGTCCATGCCTACTCAATGAATTTTACTGTTGAATGTTCCTTTACAAATATCTTCATTCATTCCTCTCTTTCAGGTACCAAAAGAGTTTTCTAAAAAGTTCAAAAAAAACTGTTAGTTATCTATCAAACCTCTTAGAAGAAAACTGGTTGATCTTGTGTGAGCAGACAAAAAAGTCATCAGGGGAACCCCTAAAATGACCCCAGCACTTCTAGGATGCTCAACAGCAACAACTCAAAAGGATTCATGAATGCCCACAGCAGGATTACAGTGTTTTTTGTAACCCTGTTTACCAAAACATATCCTTTAATTATTGGCGGGGGGGAATAAAAAAGAGCAACTCCCCAAATGATTCAAATATTAGTTTAACTAAAAAAAGGCAGGTGTGGTAGACCCTGGGATGTTCCATCCAGATCCCCCTTCAATGAAGGACTTTGTTGGCGCAGCTGTTAGGAGCATAGCACCCTTAGGGATTTGCCTCAGTTGCAGAGAGTCACCTCAGTTGCAGATCATGCCCTTTTCCAGGGCAGCCCATATCCAATAATTGATGAACAGAAGTATAGAGTCCTGGCCACCCATTTTAGCCTAACTTAGGACAGCTCAGATGGGCCATTCTAGCTTCAGAGCTTCCTATGGGGTCAGCAGACACTGTTGCTGGCACTGCATTGCTTAACTTCTTCCTCTGCCCAAACCCTCTTCTTTTCCTTTCCTTCCACAGTTGTTGATGCCAAGGGCACTCCTTAATATTCTGCATGCTAAATTCCATCTTGGAATGCACTCCCCAGGGAATTCAACCCACAATAACAGGCAAAAATGAGAAGGGGAAGAAAAAGGAGCCTGAATACATGCCTATTATCAACATAAATTTTCACTGTCATGCATTACATACAGAAAGTCTAAAAAGGAGGTAGATAAATAAGAGAGCAGCATAAAACCATTTCATACACAAAATATGCCTCTTTATGATATGAAACATAACATAAAAAATTTTTAAACATAAGTCATCTTTGCCTGGATTTTGACAACAATAATATTATAATTCATCGTTTTATACGGTATACCTTTGTGTTGTTTTTAATCAGACCATTCAAACACAGATGTAGATTATGGCCAAGCAATCTTCAAAAGATTAGGAATGTACTTTGAGCTCTAGAAATTCCCATTTGTGGTAGGGTGCTGCTCTGTAATAGGGCTTAAGGTAAGAAATGCTAAATTGGGCTTGCCCCACGTTATTCTCAGCTTGCCAGAGACTGCAGAAGAATGATCATCTCTCTAAAGCTGATACACCTCACCAATTACCACTTAGGTTCCTAATCTGAAATAATGTGTGAGCTGTGGTCCTCTTTGGAAAGAAATTTTAAATTCATCCCTCATGTTGCACTTCATGGTAATCCAGCATATGTATAATTCCTGAGCAGCTTTGCCAGATGTCATTTCTCTGAGGGTAGTACATGTACACATACAGGATTTACAAGGCCCTGTCAAGTCCCCCAGATCCTAGTTCAATACTAAAAAAGCAGATGCCATCATCTGTTGTGCAGGCAAAAGGGACTACGCTTCCTCCCTGGGTTTGGAGGGTTTCTGTCTCTCCTTCCCTTGCCCCTCTATTCCCTGTTTGAGGCACTTAATTGCTATCACCACCACCATCACATGCTCACAAACGATATCTGCTCCCCATGCTTATAATACTGAAATTAAATGTCTGGGAAAGAAAAGGGTGTCAACAGAGCAGGAAAAAAACGCTAAGAAAGAGATTTTGAACTTATGCCATTTCAATCAGCATATCATTCTACATTCCTCGTAATCTATGTGTCATTTTTCTGATAAATACTTCTTATAACCATATCACTGGAAGACTGACAAATGCAAAGACTAACATAAAATAAGGTTACTGAGTCTGTTCAAATGTCATCTTTCAAAGTTGTCACCTTTGAGATTTTATCATTTATTCTAACAATGTTGCCATTTCTCAAAACATTTTTGAACTCTTAGAAGAAGCTCCTTCACAAACAAGAAAGCCATTTTCATTACTTTATGTCACATTGGTATACTGACCAAAGTTATCCAGCTTGACTACTAATTTTATGTAGTAAATTCAGCTTTTGGATAATAACAATAATGATAGCAATGACAATTATTAATTTTAGTAGCTACCATTTATCAATCATTTATTACGTACTGGGTTGTATGAGGCACTTTACATACATTATCTCATTTTATTAACTTAATCATATTTCTAGTAATTTATTCATATTTCCAAAATCAAAATTTACCTAAAAAGGATGAAGATTTGACTCCATGTTTAGAAAAATGTATCACCAATTTTCAAGGTGGCTGGAAAGAAGCTCTGAAAGTATTCTGAACAAAGTACACAGCTTTCTCAAGTGAAGTCCATCATCTTTATGTTCATCTATATATTCGTCAATCTTCCAATGAGATGGTTATAAGAAGTATATTATGAGGAATGCAGAATGATATGAACAGTCACCTCACTGGGTATATGAGTTCTGATACGTTTCTTTAAAAATGTGTGTGTGTGTGTGTGTGTGTGTGTATGCATGATGTGTAGTAATAACACACACATCATTACTATGTGTAAAGCTTGTATACATTCTATACTGTCTTGGAAGTAAGCAAGCTCTCTTAAAGTACAAGGACAGGCTATACACTATCAATACCTCGAGAGCAATAAACAGAAACAGCTGAAACAACCACCCATGCAGAATTTAGCTTTCAGGAATCCTTCAACATGTAAAGACATTTAAACACTCCCATGTTCTCAATTTTAAGAAAGGAACTTACTCTTTTAGCCCGGTCTCTGTACTATTCCCAGATATATCTGAACCAAGAGAAATGCCAGCAGGAGACTGTCGTCCAGAGAAGCCAGATGAAGAAAAGGAGAGTCCATATGGTTCAAAACTGAGAACTAGAATTTTAAAACAACAACAGAGGTTCATATTTAAAACAAAGCAAAAATTATGAAAAAAAAGCAAAATATAAAATAATAGAAAACTAGAATCCAGTGACAATTTTTAAACTGGAAGGGACTTTGGAAATGATCTAATCAAATATTTATAGCAATAATAATAAAGCAGCTATGATTTATTAAATCTCTACTACAGTCTTCATACAATTAGTTAATCAAAGACAGTCTTTCATTTTTCTTTTTACCACTCTTAAAAGCTAAAAAAGAATTCAATTAGGAAAGACAATTGATAAACCAGGTCTACTGAAAAGTTGCTGCTCTCATGCAAAAATGTTTAATGAACTATGAATGAAGACCTGACCATGTTTCTGTTTAACAAAATGCTCTTAGGCACATTCCTGTACCAACTGGACTGATGGAGCCCTCAATGTGAAATCCCCCTTACTGACAAAGAACAAGGTTTACCCAGGTTCAGATTCCTTTGCGTCTGTATACCCAAATGAATTCAATCAGAGCCATAAAATTCATATTGTTATTGTGGTAGAGCAGATACCGATATCCACTTTCCTCTTCTTTCTAAGCTACAGAACCTTCAATTCTTAGCTAGGTACATGGCCACCCAGAAAAGAGATGACAGTTCCAGACTCCTGTGCCATGTGACTGAATTCTGACCAATGAAATTATATACACATTTTGTGTACAACTTCTGGGAGGAATCCTCCTGGAAGAAAAAACTTCCTCTCTCCCTTCCTCTTTTATGTTCATAAAAAACCATCATCAATACTAAGCTGCCTACTTCTGGATTTTATTAATGGAAAAGAGCAATAACCCTCCGCCTTGTATAAAGCCCTGCTTTCTCTGTTTTCTAATATGCTATTTAGCTAAACTTAATCCTAACTGGCACATTATCTCTTTGGACTGTCTGGATTATAATACAAAGGACCTTCTTAAATCATAAAAAGTATCTTAGAAAATAAAATGTGAACTTCTGTAATTATTATCCTCATCTTACAAATGAGGAATCTGTGGCAAAGAGCTTGCCAAAAAGTCACCGAAGAGTACAAAGACAAGAAATGAAAGAGGCAAATGAGAAATCAGATACTCTGGTTCCAGAACTGCACTCTCAACCATTATATTACACTGTCTCCTTCAAAGGAAACAGCACCTAATCCAAAGAGTACTAAATAAATTAGCTTGTGTGTTAGCTAAATGAATGATATGACTGTTCACTATAAAAAATAATGGGCTAATTAATAAACAGGTAAAGGGTTCAGACTAGGTCAGCAGTTTCCAAGTGCTGATTTGATAACCAGGAACAAGCTGACTTCACAGAATCTCTCACGTATCTTTTTATACATACAACCAGGCTTTCAGAGATATACTTACAGAAGGTATAGGAGTAGGTCTCAAAAATCTGTATCATTTTTTTAAAACTCTCTATGTGATTCTGATTCTGAATCATGTTTGAAAACCAACTGTCTAAATCTAAGGTCCTTTTCAGATAGAATATCCTCTCATTTTAAGCTTTCCAATCATCTGGTTTAACCTTCTATCCCAAGGTTAGAAGGCCTCTTTTAAATAGCATCTGTGACAGTCAGTCACCCAGCCTCTGCACTGAATGTTGAGAATTCTTTCATGTGTTTGTTGGCAATCTGTATATCTTCTTTGGAGAAATGTCTGTTTAGGTCTTCTGTCCATTTTTGGATTGGGTTGTCTGTTCTTTTGATATTGAGCTGCTTGTATCTTTTTGAGGTTAATCCTTTGTCAGTTGCTTCACTTCCAAATATTTTCTCCCATTCTGAGGGTTGTCTTTTCATCTTGTTTATGGTTTCCTTTGCTGTGCAAAAGCTTTTAAGTTTCATTAGGTCCCATTTGTTTATTTTTGTTTTTATTTCCATTTCTCTAGGAGGTGGGTCAAAAAGGATCTTGCCTGTGATTTATGTCATAGTGTTCTGCCTATGTTTTCCTCTAAGAGTTTGATAGTGTCTGGCCTTACATTTAGGTCTTTAATCCACTTTGAGTTTATTTCTGTGTACAGTGTTAGGCAATGTTCTAATTTCATTCTTGTACATGTAGCTGTCCGGTTTTCCCAGCACCACTTATTGAAGAGGCTGTCTTTTCTCCATTGTATATTCTTGCCTCCTTTTGTCAAAAATAAGGTGACCATATGTATGTGGGTTTATCTCTGGGCTTTCTCTCCTGTTCCACTGATCTATATTTCTGTTTTTCTGCCAGTACCATACTGTCTTGATTACCATAGCTCTGTAGTATAGTCTGAAGTCCAGAAGCCTAACTCCTCCAGCTCCATTTTTCTTTCTAAGGATTGCTTTGGCTATTTGGGGTCTTTTGTGTTTCCATACAAATTGTGAAATCTTTTGTTCTAGTTCTGTGAAAAATGCCAGTGGTAGTTTGATAGAGATTGCACTGAATCTTTAGATTGCTTTGGGTAGTATAGTCATTTTCACAATGTTGATTCTTCCAATCCAAGAACATGGTATATCTCTCCATCTATTTGTAACATCTTTAATTTCTTTCATCAGTGTCTTACAGTTTTCTGAACACAGGTCTTTTGTCTCCTTAGGTAGGTTTATTCCTAGATATTTTATTCTTTTTTTTGCAATGGTAAATGGGAGTGTTTTCTTGATTTCACTTTCAGATTTTTCATCATTCGTGTATAGGAATGCAAGAGATTTCTGTGCATTAATTTTGTATCCTGCTACTTTACCAAATTCATTGATTAGCTCTAGTAGTTTTCTAGTAGCATTTTTAGGATCCTCTATGTATAGGAGCATTTCACCTGCAAACAGTGACAGCTTTACATCTTCTTTTCCGATTTGGGTTCCTTTTATTTCTTTTTCTTCTCTGATTGCTGTGGCTAAAACTTCCAAAACTATGTTGAATAAGAGTGGTGAGAGTGGGCAACCTTATCTTGCTCCTGACCTTAGTGGAAATGGTTTCAGTTTTTCACCATTGAGGACGATGTTGGCTGTGGGTTTGTCATATATGGCCTTTATTATGTGGAGGTAAGTTCCCTCTATGCCTACTTTCTGGAGGATTTCTATCATAAATTGGTGTTGAATTTTGTCGAAAGCTTTTTCTGCATCTATTGCGATGATCATATGGTTTTTATTTTTCAGTTTGTTAATATGTTTTATCACATTGATTGATTTGCATATATTGAAGAATCCTTGCATTCCTGGGATATACCCCACTTGACCATGGTGTATGATCCTTTTAATGTGCTATTGGATTCTGTTTTCCAGTATTTTGTTGAGGATTTTGCATCTATGTTCATCAGTGATATTGGCCTGTAGTTTTCTTTCTTTGTGACATCTTTGTCTGCCTTTGGTATCAGGGTGATGGTGGCCTTGTAGAATGAGTTTGGGAGTGTTCCTTCCTCTGCTATGTTTTGGCAGAGTCTGAGAAGGATAGGTGTTAGCTCTTCTCTAAACGTTTTGATAGATTTCGCCTGTGAAGCCATCTGGTCTTGGGCTTTTGTTTGTTGGAAGATTTTTAATCACAGTCTCAATTTCAGTGCTTGTGATTAGTCTGTTTATATTTTCTATTTCTTCCTGGTTCAGTCTCAGAAGGTTGTGCTTTTCTAAGAATTTGTCCATTTCTTCCAGGTTGTCCATTTTATTGGCATAGAGTTGCTTGTAGTAATCTCTCATGATCCTTTGTATTTCTGCAGTGTCAGTTGTTACTTCTCCTTTTTCATTTCTAATTCTATTGATTTGAGTCTTCTCCCTTTTTTTCTTGATGAGTCTGGCTAATGCTTTATCAATTTTGTTTATCTTCTCAAAAAACCAGCTTTTAGTTTTATTGATCTTTGCTATTGTTTCCTTCATTTCTTTTTCATTTATTTCTGATCTATCTTTATGATTTCTTCCCTTCTGCTCATTTTGGGGTTTTGTTTGTTCTTTCCCTAACTGCTTTAGGTGTAAGGTTAGATTGTTTATTTGAGATGTTTCTTGTTTCCTGAGGTAAGATTGCATTTCTATAAACTTCCCTCTTAAAACTGTTTTGCTGCATCCCATAGGTTTTGGGTGTTCGTGTTTTTATTGTCATTTGTTTCTAGGTATTTTGTGATTTCCTCTTTGATTTCTTCAGTGATCTCTTGGTTATTTAGTAGTGCATTGTTTAGCCTTCACATATTTGTATTTTTTACAGAGTTTTTTTCCAGTAATTGGTATCATCTCATAGCGTTGTGGTCGGAAAAGATACTTGATATGATTTCAATTTTCTTAAATTTACCAAGGCTTAAATTGTGACCCAAGATATGATCTATCCTGGAGAATGTTCCATGAGCACTTGAGAAGAAAGTATATTCTGTTGTTTTTGGATGGAATGTCTTATAAATATCAATTAAGTCCATCTTGCTTAATGTATCATTTAAAGCTTGTGTTTCCTTATTTATTTTCATTTTGGATGATCTATCCATTGGTGAAAGTGGGGTGTTAAAGTTCCCTACTATGATTGTGTTACTGTCGATTTCCCCTTTTATGGCTCTTAGCATTTGCCTATGCATTGAGGTGCTCCTATGTTGGGTGCATAAATATTTACAATTGTTATATCTTCTTCTGATCATTATGTAGTGTCCTTCTCTGTCTCTTGTAATAGTCTTTATTTTAGTGTCTATTTTGTCTGATATGAGAATTGCTACTCCAGCTTTCTTTTGATTTCCATTTGCATGAAATATCTTTTTCCAACCCCTCACTTTCAGTCTGTATGTGCCCCTAGGTCTGAAGTGGGTCTCTTGTAGACAGCATATATACGGGTCTTGTTTCTATATCCATTCAGCCAGTCTACGTCTTTTCGTGGGAGCATTTAATCCATTTACATTTAAGGCAGTTATCGATATGTATGTTCCTATTACCATTTTCTTAATTGTTTTGGGTTTGTTACTGTAGGTCTTTTCCTTCTCTTGTGTTCCCTGCCTACAGAAGTTCCTTTAGCATTTGTTGTCAAGCTGGTTTGGTGGTGCTGAATTCTCTTAGCTTCTGCTTGTCTATAAAGGTTTTAATTTCTCTGTCAAAACTGAATGAGATCCTTGCTAGGTAGAGTAATCTTGGTTGTAGGTTTTTCTCCTTCATCACTTTAAATATGTCCTGCCACTCCCTTCTGGCTTGCAGAGTTTCTGCTGAAATATCAGCTGTCAACCTTATGGGGATTCCATTGTATGTTATTTGTTGTTTTTCCCTTGCTGCTTTTAATAGTTTTTCTTTGTATTTAATTTTTGATAGTTTGAATATGTGCCTTGGCATGTTTGTCCTTGGATTTATCCTGTATGGGACTCTCTGCACTTCCTGGGCTTGACTATTTCCTTTCCCATATTAGGGAAGTTTTCAACTATAATCTCTTCAAATATTTTCTCAGTCCCTTTGTTTTTCTCTTCTTCTTCTGCGACCCCTATAATTCAAATGTTGGTGTGTTTTACGTTGTCCCAGAGGTCTCTGAGACTGTCCTCATTTCTTTTCATTCTTTTTTCTTTATTCTGCTCTATTTTATCTTCCAGGTCACTTCTCCATTATTCTGCCTCAGTTATTCTGCTATTGATCCCTTCTACAGTATTTTTAATTTCATTTATTGTGTTGTTCATCATTGCTTGTTTGCTCTTTAGTTCTTCTAGGTCCTTGTTAAACGTTTCTTGCATTTTCTCCGTTCTATTTCCAAGATTTTGGATCATATTTACTATCATTATTTTGAATTCTTTTCAGGTACACTGCCTATTTCCTCTTCATTTGTTTGGTCTGGTGGGTTTTTACCTTGCTCCTTCATCTGCTATGTGTTTCTTTCTTCTCATTTTGCTTAACTTACTGTGTTTGGGGTCTCCTTTTCACAGGCTGCAGGTTCGTAGTTCCCGTTGTTATTGATGTCTGTCCCCAGTGGCTAAGGGTGATTCAGTGGGTTGTGTAGGCTTCCTGTTGGAGGGGACTGGTGCCTATGTTGTGGTGGATGAGGGTGGTATTGTCTTTCTGGTGGGCAGGACCGCATTCAGTGGTGTGTTTTGGGATGTGTGTGACCTTATTATGATTTTAGGGAGCATCTCTGTTAATGGGTGGGGTTGTGTGCCTGTCCTGCTAATTGTTTGGCTTAGAGTGTCCAGCACTATAGCTTGCTTGTCGTTGAGTGGAGCTGGGTCTTAGCATTGAGGTGGAGATCTCTGGGAGAGCTTTCACTGTTTGATATTACATGGAGCCAGGAGGTCTCTGATGGACCAATGTCCTGAACTCAGCTCTCCTACCTCAGAGGCACAGGCCTGATACCCGGCTGGAGCATCAAGACCCTATCAGCCACACGGCTCAGAAGAAAAGGGAGAAAAAGAGAAAGAAAGAAACAAATAACAATAATAAAATAAAGTTATTAAAATAAAAACTAAAAAAAATTATTAAAAATTTTTTAAAAATTAAAAAAAAAAAGAAAGAAAGAAGAGAGCAACCAAGCCAAAAAAACAAATACACCAATGATAACGAGCACTAAAAACTATACTTAAAAAAAAGGACAGACAGAACCCTAGGACAAATGGTAAAAGCAAAGCTATACAGACAAAATCACACAAAGAAGCATACACATACACACTCACAAAAAGAGAAAAAGGAAAAAAAAATATATATCTTTTGGGAAGTCTGAGGACTTCTGCCAGCATTCAGTAGGTGTTCTGTAGGAGTTGTTCCACGTGTAGATGTATTTCTGATGTATTTGTGGGGAGGAAGGTTATCTCCATGTCTTACTCCTCCTCCATCTTGAAGTTCTCTGCAGTTCTTTTATACCTTGATCATTTGGCTATACCTCTCTGACCATCCCCAGCTGTTATTAATTTTATTTTTTGAGAGACTAACAGTCTAAACTTGATGTGGTTTTCAAAAATCCACAGTTCTGTAGACAGGAGATTATCCTGCTACTTCCCCTTATTATCTCTGGTTTTATCTAACATTGGGGCTACAACATATTCAAATAACATTTTAACAGAATAATCCACACTGATTCCTCAATGCTTTTCTTGGGTAGGAACTAGTAATAAAAGTTAGTTCCCCAGTATCCCACCTATGTTTTCTAATTCTCATTATCTTACAATATTTTCCTGAAGTTTATTGTTACGAACTTGGCATTTTTCTACCCAAGAGAGCTAAATACTGTATCCTTCATAAAAGTGACATTTGACTACTACTCTGCAAATGATTTATAAAAATCTCAAACAAGATCAGTATCAGAACCGACTGCCAATTGAAGGATTCCAGAATTAACAACTTTTTAGGCAGAAAATACCTATTTTCCCCCCACTCTTTACTTTCTGTAATAACCACAATTATAAGATCCATGATTTTATAACTTATTCTTCAAGTACATAGCATAAGCACTTGCTATGTCCTGTCTCGTAACTGATTTCCTTTTCCATGATATAAAAGACAGTTTAGGCTCATGAAATTTCAATTTTACTTTAGAGAACTTTTGAAAAATAGGTTTGGGAGGAGAGGGGAAGAGCCTAATTTGACAGTTTAACCCCATTTATGATGATTCCATGATCAAAAATGTACTTGGCAAATGTAAGTGGCAAATTTGCATCAGCCACTTAACTTATTTTAAGAAAGAAGAAAGGCAGTGCCAGAAATTAGGCTCCTTGTCCTACTCCCTCTTGCCTACCCTAGCCTTGAATTGCAGTAATAAGAGCAACTGATGGGGAATTCCCCAGTGGTCCAATGGTTAGGGCTCTGCGCTTTCACTGCAGGGGGCATGGGTTTGATCTCTGGTCAGGGAACTAAGATCCCACATGCCACACAGCACAGCCGAAAAAGAAAGAGCAACTGATGGCTCTCGGACATTTGAAAATAAGGAAATATGACAACTGGACCATGTCTCCCACTCTGGAACTCCAGATTTTCACTCCATGCCTTGGATGTCATAAGGCCTCTATATGCACTACAGTCAGAGGTTGGGCAACTGTAATTCAAAACTTTATTTCCCCTCACATATTCTATCAATATATGAGGAGTTAAACGGGAAGGAAACTGATTACCCTTTGAAAGAAAATTGTATTTTCTAGACCTTTAGGTATCGTTGTGCTAAATAATGTCAAAAACTTTAAAAGAACAAATACTTCTGCAAAAAAAAATAACATAAAGCCTATTATTAGTGTTTATACTTTTTGGTTTCATTGTAGGATGAACCATTTAGTTGTACTCATATGCCTAGCGCAGAACCTAAAAAATAATAAGTACTCTACAAAATCATTAAATAACAAATAGGAGAAAAAAAAAGACCTTTCAGCATTGCACTTTCCAGTATTAACATTCTGAATTCCTATACAAATAATATTCAATGGTCTCCCTTTATTCATACAGATGTGTGTGTGTATACATATATATATATATATATATATATATATATATATCCCATCCACCATCAAATATCTCAGTGATCTCCTCTTTACTAAAATAATGACAGAAGTCTTTCCCTGACAGCCTACATTTTTTAAATGTAAAGTTATTCTTTTCTTTCTAGGCTGTTCCTAAATTCACTGATCAGACATTTCGCTGGAGGAAGCATTTTAACACACTTAAGCTATACAAGATTTTTCAGAATAAAATGAAACTCACTAGTTCATAGTAACCAGAGTTTTCTTCTGAAACTCTTCTGCAGATATGCTCACGCTGATATCTGTAAGCCCTTTAGCACAGTGACCAACATGATAATTCCACCTTCAAGTTCTTTTAAAATTCCAGGATGGCTGCCATATCTTAGGTACTTATGTACATGAAACCTATGGGTTTGGGAACACCTCTAGGCTAACTTTTTTTTCCTGTTTACCCCAAATAAGGTCAGGGTGAACAAGACACAAGCAGACTTAACAAGAGATAGTGAATCTCCTTAGTTATTTACTTACATGACTATAATATCAATTGCATTAAAAAGTGATGTCCCTACAATCTAGCTTATTATAAACCCATGAAAAATTACCTTTTTCCTGAGAAAGCTTTTCCTCCTGCCGTTGGTGGTGAGGTTTGTAAGGTGCTGCCCCCTGACTTAGTTCTTCAGCCACAAAACCATCCAGAAAAGATAAGGAAGCATCTACCTATATTAAAGTAAAGCAAAAATTAGGAATTAAAAAAACTTACCCTAAACATTAGACTGCACATTCACAGAAGTGATTTCAGCCCATATTTCCTAAAAATAATTTTTAAGTGAAAAACAGAACTTCAACTCTAAAATTGCTACTCAACTCTCTATCTTTCTGAAACATCTATAATCAAAACACTCAGCTAAGAATCTAACAATATAAGTCATGTGCACTTATTATTCATTTCACTGCACTGCAGAATACATTTTTGAGCATCCAACATGTTAAGGCATCATGTTAAATGCTATAACTGAGACAAAGTAAGACACAAGTCCTGCCTCATGAGACTTGTAACCTACCAGAGGAGAAGACACATACACTATGAGCTATAGTGTCTACATTAGTTTCCTCCTGCAGGAGGCTAAAAACAAAGCCCCCAGCAAAGGCTAGTTCCTTCTGGAGGCTCCAGTGGAGAATAGGTTTCTTGTCTCTTCCAGCTCCTAGAGGCTGCCAGCATTCCTCGGCTTGGGGCTATATCACTCCAATCTTTGCTTCTATTGTTACTTGGCCTTCTCCTCTCTGACCTCTTGCCTCACTTTTATAAGGACCCTTGTGATTATATCATGCCTACTCAGATAATCCAAGATAGTCTTCCCATTACAAAACCCTTAACTTAATCAAACCTACAAAGTCCCTTTTACCATATAAAGTAACTTATGCACAGGTTACAGGGATTAAGATGTGAATATCTTGGGGAGGCCCATTATCCAGCCTCCCACAGTGCCTTTAACTATCCTATTCCATTCTACCTAAAAATGCTTTGTTACAAACCTGTGGAAAATTACTTAATTTCAATCAAGTACAAGAATAGAAAGGTACAAGAGAATGCTTAAATGAAAAGAAATAAAGAGATGAAGAAAGAGTAAGGGGAAAAGGAGAAAAGAAAAAGTGAGGAGAGAAATAAAAATGAGATACACAAGAGGATATAGCAGTAACGACCTCAGAAACCACAGATTTGCCTCTCCTAATTTAGCCAAGTGTATACAAACAGCTCAGATAATTTAGAACAGCAGGTAATTCTCAAAAAATTTAAGTGGCATGTCACACTGTGCATTTGGCAAAGTTTAGTTTTGATAAGATTTTTTTTTTGAGTTTTTTTTCCCCATGTGGACCACTTCTAAAGTCTTTATTGAATTTGTTACAATATTGCTTCTGTTTCACGTTACTGTTTTTTGGTCACGAGACATGTGGGATCTCAGCTCCCCAACCAGGGATTAAACCCACACCCCCTGCATTAGAAGGCAAAGTCCTAACCACTGGACCGCCAGGGAAGTCCCTTGATAAGATTCTTAAGAGATGAAGCCATGTCATCATCATTATCTTTTATTGTAAAAAAGGGAAGTAGAGTAACTAACTAGTTTAATACTATGTATAGCATATTTATTCATATAGTCTCTGGAATGCCTACCAAATGTTAAACCAAGGCCTCTACCCATGAGGAGCTAATGAAAAAAATTAATGAACAAAGGTTCAAAATGAATACAAGCCATGAACATCTGAGTCATAATTAGTGGGAATACTGCCCATCCTCCCCTCTTCTTCAACTATATGACATCTAATATAAAAATCTGAACAAATCTGACTTCCTTCTGGAAGTTTTCAGATTTACACCAATCTGACAGAGAACTCAGAGGTGAGCAGTAACTAAGTGCTTTGGATTAAAAGCAGCACTGGCTGAAAGTAGGTGGGAGAAGAAAAGGCGGGTGATCAGGTTCCAAAGTAGTAAAGATTTAGATAGTAGATGGACAAAATAAAATGGAGAACTGTTTTTTTCTTACATTCTCAAAGAAAAGAGAGCAATAATAATATGACATATTAGAGAAGTTCAAAGGAGATAAAATTTTTAAGTTCTCAAATTATTATATGTTAAAAGACATTGTCATAGACTATAAACCCCTGCACTGCAGTTCTCCAGAACAGATTAGTCTTCCTGACTATTTAGGATCACTACTGAGTAGAACTCTCAAATGCTCTCTCACACTAATGTGAGAAAAATACCAACCTTCATCTAAAGTGCTACAGAAATTACATTTTGGCATATCCCAGATATATCACAAATGCAAGAATTATCTGTTTAAACACAATGCAATTTTGTAAAAGATGGAATGCAGATATCTTACCACCATGTCTTCACAACTCTTATCAACTGGAAGCAAGCCCTTCATAAATTTCACATTCTCATGCAAATGTTTTAATTCAAATGCATGCTGTCTCAAACAAGTATCCAAAGATGTGGTAAATTCCTGGATTAATCTCTCAACTATATTAGAAGAGTGTGCTTGAGGTGTCAACTTGGTCACAGCAGCAATTATCCAGGCTTTTGTTTCTGAAGAAATCGAGTCACTTCTAAGTAACTTGTAGAGCTTGGTTATAACTTCCTCTGGCGTTTCCTTATCTAAGAGGTAGGAATACTCCCCTAAAACCTAAAATAAAGAAATGTATATATGCAAATATCAAGTTATATAACAACTATACTCAGAAATTTAAACAAAGTGCCTACTGCCAGAGTGAATTTAATTTATACTAAACATATTCTCATGGTGAAGAAATTATTAAAGATACAATTGTATATTTTAGGTTCAAAATTACACCAAGAACTGGAAGTGAGTACAAAAAGGTTTTCCACATCTTTATCGTTAACAATATATAAAGTAGCATACCGTTACAAGTTAGCTTTCTTCTGAACTTCCAGGTTTGGATGTTGGTTTTTAAAAGCACTTTCACATTCTGTTACTATTTTTTCCAATAAGCATTTAAACAAGTGGTTCTCACATACTAGTATGCATAAGAGCCACCTGAGGTGTTTCATAGAAATACACATTTCTATACTCTCCTCCCAGATAATCTGATTTAGTATGTCTGTGGTGGGGATATACAATACACATTCTGAAAAAGCATCAGCTGATTCTGATGTAGATGATCCACAGAAGAGACTCTGACGAACACTGATCTATTATTTTACACATACTCTTTCCTACATCTAATTTATTCAGGTGATATATAATCCTATCGGTCTAAGGATCGTTAATAAACTGATAATTCATGGAGTGTGAGATCTTTCCTAAGTAGTATTTATGAAGTATATTCATGTATAATACTGGGACCAGCAAGAAAAAACAGTGAGGTGAGGTGATAGGCAAGGGAAGATTTATGGCTAGTAACAAGAAGAGGAAAAAAAAAAGAAATAGGACTACATAAATTCAATCCTTAAATAGTAAGATAACTTTTTGACTGGTTTAATAAAAGATGGAAGGAAGTTCTAGAAGAACAGGTAACCTAAATCCCCGTTCAAAAATCAATGGACTTGAGCTTCCCTGGTTGCACAGTGGTTAAGAATCAACCTGCCAGACGTAGAGAGTGGACTTGAGGACACGGGGAGGGGGAAGGATAAGCTGGGACAAAGTGAGAGAGTGGCATGGACATATATACACTACCATATGTAAAATAGATAGCTAGTGGGAAGCATCCACGTAGCACAGGGAGATCAGCTCAGTGCTTTGTGACCACCTAGAGGAGTGGGATAGGGAGGGTGGGAGGGAGACGCAAGATGGAGGAGACATGGGAATATATGTATATGTATAGCTGATTCACTTTGTTATAAAGCAGAAACTAACACACCATTGTAAAGCAATTATACTCCAATAAAGATGTTAAAAAAAAAAAGAGTAGCCCCCACTCACTGCAACTAGAGAAAGCCCGCAAGCAGCAACGAAGACCCAATGCAGCCAAAAATAAATAAATTAAATTAATTAGTTAAAAAAAAATCAATGGACTTAAGCTTCTAGGAAGATAGAGTAGGTGAATTTTTTCCACTATTCTTCCTGCTAAGTATGCCTAAAAACCCTTGATGTTATATATAAAACACATATACAAATACTGAAAGGTAGAGAAAAAAAGGCAGATCACTAAGAACCTTGGGACCTAAGGAACAATACAGTGGGTTACCTGTTGCCTCATATACCTCAGACTGGGTACTTGAGAGCCAGCAACCTAGAAATGCCAGTGGGAAAGGACAAAAAAGCCCCAAGAAAAGCCTGCCCTCTAGCCAAAGGTCCAAGAAGACAGAAAACTTTCAGATAATAATCCTTCTACTCCAGCCAAGCACCAAACAGAAAAAACTGTAGCCCAACCCATACCAGCAAAGGTGGAGTGGAGAGTCAAGAATTCAACCCCTACCAGGTTGTAAAAAGCATCTCAACTCCCCAGCAAGGGTGGTAACAGAGAGACTGAGTGAAAACCAGGAACTTCATCCCCGCCAAGCTGTAGAAAGGCCCACTCTTCCGTAGTGTCTGTGAAGACTACATAGGAAGCCTATACTTCACCTCCACCCAAGTTTAAAGAAGTAGCCCTCCCCCTCTCTGCTGGAGTGGTGTCAGGGGAAGCCTAGCAGAGACTCAGGCTCAGTGGAGGCCACATAGTTAGAGATATCTACACCCCATCTCAACACCATCACCGAAAGAATTAATCCACATCTATAGAACACACCACCCAACGATAAGCAGAATACCCACTCTTTTCAAGCACCCACAGAACATATAAGACAGATCATATCTTAGGCCATAAAATAAACCTCAAAAAACTTAAAAGAACTGAAATTATAGAGTACTTTCTCTGACAACAATGGAATCAAACTAGAAATCAGTAACAGGAAAGACAACAAGAAATTTTCAAAACCCTTAAAAACTAAACAACACCCTTGCACACAATCTTTCCAGGAAACAGAAGAGGAAAGAACACTCCCAAGCATTTTATGAAGCCAGTATTACCTTGATACCAAAACCAAACATAGCAGAAAAAAACAAGAAAACTATAGACCACTACCCCTCATGCACAGAGATGCAAAAATTATTAACATGGTCTCAAGAAATCTACAAAAAACAATTCTAGATTAATAAGTGAGTTCAGCAAGATTGCAGGGTATAAGAACAAAATACAGAAATAAACCTATACACTAATGTCCACTAACCTACAAAAAAAGGAAGCAAGAGTATAGGACAGAGAAAAAAGTCTTTTCAATAAGCGGTGCTGGGAAAATTGGACAGCTACATGTAAAACAATGAGATTAGAACATTTCCTCACAACATATACAAAAATAAACTCAAAATGGATTAACAACCTAAATGTAAGACCTGAGACATACAACTCCTAGAAAAGAACACTCTTTGACATAAATCGTAGCAATATTTTCTTGGATCTGTCTCCTAAGGCAAAAATAAACAAATGGTATGCAATTAAACTTAAAAGCTTTTTGCACAGTAAAGGAAACCATCAACAAAATGAAAGATAACCCTCATAATGCGAGAAAATATTTGTAAATAATGCAACCAATTTGTATATTTTGGCTTAATTTCCAAAATATACAAACAGCTCATATCAAAAGAACAAAACAGTCCAATGAAAAAACGGGCAGAAGACCTGAACAGACATTTTTCCAAAGAAGACGTACAGATGGCTAACAGGCACATGAAAAGATGCTCAACATCACTAATTATTAGAGAAAAGCAAATAAAAACCACAATGAGATACCACCTCACACCTGTGAGAATGACTATGATCAAAAAGTCTACAAATAATAAATGCTGGAGAGGGTGTGGAGACAAGGGAAACTTCCTATATGGTTGGTGGGAATTTAAATTGGTGTAGCCACTATGGAAGACAGTACGGAGGTTTCTTAAAAAAATTAAAAGTAGAGTTGCCATATGATCCAGCAATCTCACTCCTGAGCATATACCTGGAGAAAACTATAATTTGAAAAGATACACGCTCTAGTGATCATAGCAGCATTATTTACAACAGCCAAGACAAAAAAACAACCTAAAATTCCCATCAACATATTGAATGGATTAAGAAGATGTGCTATATATACACAATAGAATACTACTCACCCATAAAAAGGAATGAAATAATGTCATTTGCAGCAACATGGGTGGACCTAGAGATTGTCATACTAAGTGAAGTCAAAGAGAAAGACAAACACCATATGATATCACTTATATGTGGAATCTAAAATATGACACAAATGAACTTATCTTCAAAAGAGAAACAGACTCACAGACATAGAAAACAAACTTATGGTTACCAAAGGAGAAAGGGGTTGGGGGAGGGATAAATTAGGAATTTGGGATTAGCAGATACAAACTACTATATATAGAATAGATAAACAACAATGTCCCACTGTATAGCACAGGGAACTATATTCAAAATCCTGTACTACATCATAATGGAAAAGAATATGAAAAAGAGTATGTACATATATGTATAATTGAATCACTTTGCTGTACACCAGAAACTAACACATGCTGTAAATCAACTATACTTCAATAAAATGAAAAGAAGCAGAAAACAAACTAGTGGTTACCAGTGGAGAGAGGGAAGGGGAAGGGGCAGGTTACGGGTAAGGGATTAAGAGACACAAACTACTATGTATACAATAGATAAGCAACAAGGATATACTGTATAGTACAGGAAATTATACCCATTATCTTGTAATAATCAATAATGAATATAATCAGCAAAAATAATGAATCACCATGCTATACACCTGAAACTAATATACTATTATAAATCAGCTATACTTCAATTAAAAAAATTTTTGAAGTTTCTCCTGAATTTGTATCACTTTGCACCATCGTAAAGTTGAAAAATCATAAGCTTAACCATCTTAAATCAGGGACCATCTGTACCTAAGTATAAATCTAACAAAACAGGTACAGGATTTGTATGCTGTAGAAAAAGAAACACTCTAAATATATGAACATATCGTGTTCATGGAGGAAAATACAAATGGCCACCAAATACAACAATCAATTTAGACAAGGATTATCAATGCTAAAACCATTGATGAAAGATAGTTGAAGAACAGATGTTCACAAAGTCTCACAGAATCACCTCACAGATTAGTTCTAAATTAGTAAGGAGAAACAGCACGTTTACAATGGCAAGAACCTTTACAAAGGTCACCATCTTAACCAAACAAAAGAATTTACTATCACCAATAATTGGAGGAACTGACATTATATGCATCCTGATACAATGCAGTGAGAAATACATATTGACAATGTAGTATTCTTGCTAAAAATGTTTAACTGAACTAGAAATAGTCCAATTCAGAATGCTGGACATTCTGCAAGTCAACAGTATTCATCCAAAAAAATCAATGTCATGAAAACAAAAAGAAACTGCGCATCACTGTAAAATAAAAGACATAGCTAAATGCAATTTGTGAATCTTAACCTGATATGGGATTGGGAGGAGTAGAAAAATAGTCATAAGAGACATTTTTTGGACAACTGGATAAGTCTGAATATGGACTGTATATTGGGTGATATTAATGAATTAAGGTCACATTTCTTAGGTGCAATAATGGTTTTATGGTTATCTAGAACATCACTCTTGGGAGAGTCACACTGAATTTTTTATAGGGTAAGTGTCATGAGGTCTGCAACTCAATTTTATTTTTATTTATTTTATTTTATTTTATTTTATTGTGTGGTACACGGGCCTCTCACTGTTGTGGCCTCTCCTGTTGCGGAGCACAGGCTCCGGACACGTAGGCCCAGTGGCCATGGCTCACAGGCCCAGCCACTTCGCAGCACGTGGGATCTTCCTGGACCGGGGCACGAACCCATGTCCCCTGCATCGGCAGGCGGACTCTCAACCACTGTGCCACCAGGGAAGCCCCTGCAACTCAATTTTAAATGGCTCAACAAAACAAACTGTATATAGGTAGACCTAGCTATAGATATAGATGTACTGGGTTGGCCAAAAAGTTCGTTCGGGTTTTTCCATAAGATCTTAGGGAACCAAATAGATACAGTAAAGCAAAGGTGGTTAAAAATATTAACTGGGAATCTAGGTGAAAAGTATAGGGGTATTTATTATGCCATTTTTTCAACTTTCCTGTAGATTAGAAAAGAATTCTTTAATAAAAGTCTGGGTAAAATTATGGTTAACATGCTAACATTTGACAAAACCATAAAATATTAAAGTGTGAATATCCTATGACCCAGAGCTGCACTTCTCCAAATCTCCCCCTAAAGAAATGCTCACTCATATGCACAAGAAAGAATATACAAAGGTGACAGGATGTATACGATTATGTAGGTTTATATAACGTAAAACTGTGACCTTGTTTTGCAGAGATGATCTCCTTGCTGGCTTTGATGAAGCAAGCAGCCGTGTTGGGAGGCCCACCTGGCAAGAAACTGAGGGCAGCTCTTGGAGCTAAGGGCAGGCAACAGTCAACAGTCTGAACCTCAAACCCTCAGTCTTACAGCTGCAAGAAACTGATTTCTGCCAACAACCACATGTGAGCTTGGAAGCAGATCCTTTACTAATCAAGCTTCAGATGAAACAGCAGCCTCAAGTGACACGATGATTGAAACCCTGAAAGACCTTAAGCAGAGAACCCATGCCTGGACTCCTAACCCACAGAAACTGTGAGATAACAAATGTATGTTGTTTTAAGTTTGTGGTAACATTATTATGCAGCAATAGAAAGCTAACATAGCACAGATATATGAGTATTCACATATTCAAAAACAGATTCACATAGAAAACACAACAAATGCATTGTAGACACAGACAGGCATCTAAATAAATACCCGTATTTAAAAGACTAGTCAAGTGAGATGGCCAGAGAGAATGAATAGATAAGTAAATAGTTAAGCGATAGAAGGTAGCCACTGGGAAAGAAAATTGATAGCTGAAGGAGTTAACTGAGTAGAACTGAATGATTTCTGAAGAAATATATTATTAGTATTTGACTTTATAAAAAAATTATATTATAAACATTTATGATTCAATGTACTTTGCTCACCCAACTCATAACTTGAAGAAATCTCTGTGGGTAGAACACATTCTCCACATCTAGTAAAGTGAAATAAGACTGAACTGCATAGAGCCTTAATTGTTGATTTTCTGTTTCATCATCAAAACCTACAAAGAAATTAATATACCATTTTAATTTCTACTAAATTCTCTAAGGACTCTGTAATAAAAACATTTAATTTTAAAATCTTTGCAGAATGCAACAGTTTACTAACCTTCTGCTAGCAGTCTCAGAAAGTTATTGGGAATATCAGGATGCATAACATCTCCTCCTACTGAAAATACAGCATTCATTGTCTGAATAAACCACGCATTATCAGGAGCATATGTGTCCACAGTGTTAAGAACAAGTACACTTCCAAATGCCACTTATTAAAATTATCCTTTCTGTATAAATCTTAAAAAAAAATAACCCTCAGTTCATCCTAGTTTGGCATTTATACCTTTAACTTCTGCCAATAAATTGTTCTCTACTCCAGCTTTATGTAAAATAGGTGCTCAGTAAAAGCTTATTGAATAAACTTAATAAACCAGTTCATGGTGCTTTATCTAGCACCATATATTGCACATAACAGGTGTCCAATAAATAACTCTGAAATAATTGAAAGAAATGTTTCAGCTAACTATGGACAAAAACATAATGGAAAATGATATGCACTTCAGAAACTAAATGTTGTGACATGTCTATCTGAACAAGTTGTTGACCCTCTTTTCTAATCTGTTCTTCTTCAGTTCTAAAATTCTATCATTCTGCTGGCCAGAGCTATAGCACCGGTTAGGACAAAACTATACTTAAGCAATTTCCAAGATACTTTGATCAGCATTATTCATTCATGCAATCTTAGATTTAAACAACAGACATCTTAAAAAGAATGATGAGTAACCTCATGACCTGCAAAGTTCCTTTGACTTTTAAGAAACAAATGTGAAGGAAAGTAACATGTAAATGGAGTTGCAACTACTTCACTGTGACAATTTCTAGTATAAACAGTAGTGTAAAGGATAAATTTTAGCATCCTGATCCCCTCAACAATCCCCTGAAAACAACAAGAACTTTTACTCAGGAAAGAAACTGAGTAGGAAGTAAAGTCAAAGACAAGGAGGGACTCTAAGAGGAATCAGACTGAGATTCCTGTATCCTCCTGCTGATAATACTGACCAATGGAATAAAAAGAACCAGGAAAAAAGTCATCCCCTAGGAAGTCTACACAAATTATTGCTTTTGACAGCAAGAGAGGCTTGAATATCAGGAATGGAAGTTATTGCTGGGCCTCTGAACTCAACCTGCAAGTGACCATGCCTAGAGCAATTATTTTAAAGTCACTGTGTAACTAAAGGTATTTTATGACTCATGGTCCAAACAAAGGATATTTCTCAGCCAGCTCAGCTATTTTGCCAACCAAATTGACAATAATATATTCTTCTTTGCTCTGATGTAAATATTCAAGCATTTTCTGGACAATCACTGTTATATTCTGTGCATTAGTAATTCTGTAAAGAAGTTCCAGAGTCTATTTAAGAAAGAAAAATAAAAATAGTATTATAAAACTATGCATGATAACAAATAAATACTGTAACATATAAGTTTATAACAGTTGATTCTTCCACTTTTATGTAGCTCTACTGGGCAGTTAATAGGTGCTCAAGAAATGCATTTTAACTGAACAGAACTTAAGAAAGGTTAAGACTATTGTCAAAAAAAAAAAAAAGGAATTATAATCAATTCCAAAGTCTAAAAGCCTTCTATTGATATAGATAATAATCATCTGACATCGCTACATGACAGGCCATGTAAAGACTAAAAAGTTAAAAGGTTAATAATCTATTTTCTAAAAATGTAACAGCTTCTTAAACCTACATTACTTATACCTGTGTGCTATGCATGTGCGTGCATGTGTGTATACATGCATACACATATAAAAATCCAGTCTTGCAAAATGCTTTTTCCACACTACCCGAACAACAGAAAACCACACTTGAATGGATTTGTCAGCTAAGGGCAAATGGTCTCTAATGGATGGATAAGGTAGTGCAAGCACTTCAAACCCCAGCAAGGCCTACGTTCAGAATCTCGGGTATCAAGGAAGAACCATTTTACAGCTTTCTCAGTGATGAGGCATATACCTCTTGCTGCCTGAAGAAAGATGAAGGAAGACCAGTACCAGAGTAAGCTCCCATTTGGCTGGCTTTCTGAGGCCCTACATCAGGGTTGTAAAAATATCACAGTTCCCAGAAATCAGTAGGAGACAAAGGGCAATGATGAGAAAGCATCGTTTACTGGCATTTCAGGAGCAACAATATGAGCTGCAGGAGAATTTCCACACATCCTTCTCATCAAACTTGTTCATCTATCTTTAGGGTTCTTTCTAATTTTTCAGTCCTATACCCAGGACTTCAAGTACAAAGGACAACAGATTTTGAATTTTTTTTAAACTGTTCCAGTTAATCCTTAACACCATTTAAAATCTATAAATACATAGGTTCCCCATGTATTTATAACTTTCAACCTATGAAGCTGCTTCAGACATGCTTCCTGTAGACTCTATATGTCACATATTTTAAGATAATCTACACCAAATTTACTTCCTACTCTAAGACCATGAAATTTAGCATTTCCAGGACTGCATGGGGACTGGTATTATGAACTGCATGGCTAGAGGTCTTTTCTGTTAACTCCTTCTTGCCTTCTTTTTCCCTGCTACGAAAGAAAAGTAATAAAATCAGGTAAAAGGGAATCCCAGCCTCAAGCAACAGGTCACTCCATATCCCAGGACCAAAGTTCTTGCCATATGGTTTCTGATGGAGGTTAGAAGTGACAGTGGCATCGAGGAGACAGTACTGCAGTACCTTCTTGGGGCACCACTGATACTCAGTACCCTTCCCCAAAAATTCAAGCTACTTTTCTCACTACAGATCAGACTTCATAATTTTAAAAGTTGTCTAGTTTCCCTTTGACCCTCATTTTTAAATGAGATCCCAATAAATAAATACAGCAATAAGAAAACTGTATCTAAGTCAACCGTGTTCAATTTACTTAACCACACAAAGAAAATGCATGCTCTATGTCTGTTCAAAGTGGAAGAGCAATATAATTATTTGTTACTGTCCCTTGGCATCTTCTCATTTTTCTACAATGTCCACACATAGAAATTAGTACATCTGTAAACTTCCTGGATTCATTCAAGGCAGGTAACAATTTTCAGAAGATTAAAAATATGAATGCAAAAAACATATATGTATATATATGTAGATGGCAATTTCTTGAAAATATTATTTCAAAAATAGTACTAAAATTCAAAATTCATAATCTTATCTTTTAAAAATTATAGTTGTTTAATGTAATACAGTGTTCTCTCAATAAACTACTTTTAATTCACTGCTTTTAAGTAATTTAGATGTTTAGTAGATTCTTTTTATCTTTATTATTTTTAAAATCAGAAATAAAACTATCTACTCTTCTTACCTAGGTCCCATATACCATTTTAAATGAAGGTATAAAGTGATTCTCTACATAAGAATTAACAGATATACCTTCATGGACACCCAAGTAGATATTGAAGCAATTTTATAAAAGGAAAAAGTTGAAAAAAATTAAGTAAATTATACAACTTTCCTTCCAAAAAGTTCAAAACATTTTAGGGATATCTTTATTAATTCTTTCAACATTCCTACATATTCAATAGGGACTGCATTAGCCTAGTTTATAGACGTTAATAATGGAAAAAATTAATCATCATAAATAACTTCTTAAAATTGTACTAATAGGAAGACCTGGGAATAGAGTTCAGGTCTCCGATTCATACAATTCTTGGACCAAAAAAGATATTAATGAATCCTATACAGGTAACTGGACCTAACTCCTCCAACTCATAATTTATTTTTTTATTATTTTTTTAAGAGTGCTCTTGTCTTGACAGCATTTGTTTCATTTTCTATTTTATTTATTTTTAAAACGTATTTATTTATTTATATTTTTGGCTGTGTTGGGTCTTCGTTGCTGCGTGTGGGCTTTCTCTACTTGCGGTGAGCGGGGGCTACTCTTTGTTGCGGTGTGCAGGCTTCTCATTGCGGTGGCTTCTCCTGTTGTGGAGAGCCCATGGGCTCTAGGCGCATGGGCTTCAGTAGCTGCAACACGTGGGCTCAGTAGTTGTGGCTTGTGGGCTCTAGAGCACACGCTCAGTAGTTGTGACGCACGGGCTTAGTTGCTCTGCAGCATGTGGGATCTTCCCGGACCAGGGCTCCCCTGCATTGGCAGGCGGATTCTTAACCACTGCGCCACAAGGGAAGCCCCAACTCATAATTTAAGACCATTATTGTCGCAGATGTAGAGGATGGATTTGAGGACACGAGGAGGGGGAAGGGTAAGCTGGGATGAAGTGATAGAGTGGCATGGACTTATATATACTACCAAATGTAAAACAGATAGCTAGTGGAAAGCAGCTGCATAGCACAGGGAGACCAGCTCAGTGCTTTCTGACCACCTAGAGGAGTGGGATAAGGAGGTTGGGAGGGAGATGCAAGACAGAGGAAATATGGGGATATATGTATATGTATAGCTGATTCAGTTTGTTATAAAGCAGAAACTAACACACCATTGTAAAGCAATTATACTCCAATAAAGATGTTTTTAAAAAATAAATAAATAAATAAAGCATTCTTGTAATTACTGACACAAGTGCTTTTTAGAAAAGTTCCTTAAACTTCAATAGAAAGAATAAAATGCACTCAAAAGTTAAAATACACATGTGTGCACATACACACTGCCCACCATTTTAATCTCTCTCCGTAATACCAACAAAAAGTTTAAAAATTGTAACACTTCACATACATTACTCAAAATACCAGTTTACCTCTCTTTTAATAATGGGATCAGGATGGTCTAAGCATTCAATTATTGTCATCTGGTGTTGAAGAGCCAGAGTGGGATCCTGTTGGATAACATAGGTAAGAGCCTTCAATCCTAGAAGCAAAGATTACATTATAGAAAGTGACATAAAACAAATACCCAGCAAATTTCAAAAACTTTCTTGGTAATTTCCATCAAAAGAACCAATCATCTTACCTAAATATTTGAGATTTATTTTAGGTGACAAAACAAATTTTCCAATGCACTTGGCAGCCTTCTCAAGTAATTCCGATTTAGGATAAATAGAATAGACTGTATGTACACATTCAAACAGAATAGCTACAGAAATAAAATATTATAATGTCAGGGATCATATTAAGGCATAATAAAAGAATATATCTGTGTAGAACTCCTAACAAAACAAACTAATTGGAAGGTCAGTTTTAGTCAAAAATCTTACTTATGGAAATTTTTCAAAGATAAGAACTTTACTGTTTTCAGGCTTTATACAGTTGTTAGGATTACGTTACCACAGTACAATTTAAAGAGAATGATATATATTAATAGATAAGAATGATATATTCAGTCATGCAACAAGTATTTTCTGAAACTTCCTATGAGCCAGACATTGTTCTACTAGTATGGATACAGCGGTGACAAAAACCCCTGCCCTCAAGGAAATCACATTCTAACGGACACATAAGTAATACATTCATTGTTCCCATATAAATAGATACTTCCAACACTCCTTGAATGCTTAAAATAATTTATTCTTAGGCATTTTCTACCACTTTTACATAGAAACTGTATATGTAGTTTATTTCAGTGCAGTTTATTTTAACATAATCATTTCAGGATGCTCTAGCATTTATTTCAAAATAGGGCCACTACTCAAAAATCTTCAAACCACTTTTTAACAATTAACCTCCAAGGATATAGAAAATCTACTGAACATCTTAATAGTGTTCAAATTTGATTTTCTGGTCTCATCAAAGATCTGATAGCTATATTAGATGATCAAAGTGGATACTAAAATTTTTTTCAAACTCTCTTAAAGAGCATAAGTCAAAGAGCTGGAGCTTCGCCATGGTAAAGAAGAATCATTTAGGCACCATTAAGTCCTGCATGTCCTGTGGAATCACAGAATGAGAAGTGAGACACAGAATCAGCAGACTTAAAAACAGTTCTACTATATAGTTGAAGCATATCGTGTCTTTGATAGAATCCACTCCTGCTCTTTTTCCAAAAGCTTAAAACGTAACAAACATTTGTATACAGGATATAAGATAGATCCTGAATATTCAACTAACTATGTTTTACACTGCTAAGCTGCCTATCAATTGATACACATATAAATTTCTGGTAAAAAGCTTTACATAAATAAATACTTTCTAAAGAAGGAGAGAGAAAAGAAATCAGAAGGAAAGATTTTTAAGAAATAAACAACTCTTTAAGAAGGGAACTGACTTTAATTAAAGGAAAACCTACAAAGTAAGTCAACTGAACCTAAAAAGATTCTTTATATATCCAGATGTTATGCTGTAAAAAGTCGTTACTCTGTGCTATGAAAAAAGCTGATTTTATGACTTCACGAAGTAAACAGAGAGAGCCTTAGTCAACTAACTTAACTAATCAACTAAGGCAGGAGTAGGCAACACATCGTTAAACACAGCCCTCAGCCTATCTTTGTAAGCTGTGAACTAAGAATGATTTTTACATTTTTTGAGATATAACTGACATATAAAATTATTACTTTTAGGTATACAATTACATTTTTAAAGGTTTAAAATAAAGGAGAATATATGACAAAAACCTATATGACCGACACAAAACCTAAAATATTTACTATCTAGCCCTCTTTTCAGAAAAAGTTTGCCAAACCCTGAACAAATGTGCTAGTCCTAAGTAAGATTAAAAATGATAATGTTCCATTTTCTATCATAACTGACATATTTTCCTTTATGGATTTCTACCATTTAGAGCTCTATCAAGATGTTTTACTGACAACAAAAGCTTCTCATTACCCATCTAAAACCTAAACTTTTATATTTAGATGCTCGCTCATAAGATTTCTGAAAAGCTAGTTTAGGTAAAATTAATAGTTCAAAAATTGCACTTATTAGTCAACCTAGGCATAAATGAGCTGAAATGAACTTAACAGGTTTTTTAAATTATTTTTAAATAATTTAGAGGCTAATAGCCTTTATTCTCCAACTCTACAAAAGTCTAAGTCCATAAATGAAAAAGCAAGTACTCTGCTGTCTCCTCACTGCAGTGGTTAAAAGAATACAGTAAGTCCCCTACGTACGAACCTTCAAGTTGCAAACTTTCGAAGATACAAATGTGCCCCTGTATGCCAGCGGTTGTACTGTACTACCGTACTTTTCAAGGTACTGTACTGTAAGATTAAAAATGCTTTATTTATTTTTGTGTTTGTTTCTTATGTATTATTTGTGTGAAAAGTGTTATAAACGTATTACAGTACAGTATATACAGCCAACTGTGTTGGTTCAGTACCTAGGTTAACTTTGTCGGACTTACGAACAAACTGGACTTACAAACGTGCTCTCGGAAAGGAACTTGTTTGTACGTAGGGGACTTGCTGTAGAGCCTCTAAGGATTTCTAAAGGTAAAATGCATCGTGGAGCTTTGTTTACTCTTCCAGAGGAAGCCAGGTCCTAATCAAGATACCATCAAGTAAAAAATTAACAAATTAAAAATTAATAACATTCTAACATTTGTGACACTGTGGTTTTATCATAGATATTTTGGGTAGGATTATGCACAAAATTTGAAGAAGTTCTACTGACACTGTATCCTTCAGACTAGACTTTACTTTCATTTTAAATAAGTTAACTACTGTCACCACTCTGGCAGGGAGATGCGGGTACCATGCTATAAGGGTGGCAGTCCGCTCTGCCTCCTTTAACACTTGGAGAGGCAGGGGATGCTGGTTCCTCCTGGATGGGGGATGGAAGTACCCTGCCTGGAAGAGGGAGGGGCACCCCGTTACTGCTCCCTATATGACCTGCATTGAGATTAAGGGGGTGGCCCTGGTATACGTGACCAGTTTAAAAGTCCTAACTCGTCACTAGACTTCTTCTAACGCCACCTCAGGAAAGATGGGAGGGGTACCTCATTATTCCCTGCTCCTGGATAATGTGAAATCCAGGCTTCCCACATCATCTCCACTGGCAATGCCAGGGAGGGTCCCCCTTAACATCTGGCAGGATGAAACTGCAGCTGCCCCTCTTGGTCTTCACCACTAGCCCCATGGGAGGGTTGGGGCACCTCATTGTATCTGGTGAGGGTGGAAATCTTGACTCTCCATTCAGCCTCTGCCGCTGTGGGTGGTCCACAGTTTTTTCTGTGTGATGCTTGACTGTAATAGAAGAGCTATTGTCTAAAAGTTTTCTATCTTGCTAGTTTGCCCTTTTTCCCTTAGTCCTTTGGCTAGAGAGCAGGCTTTTTTCAGGGCACTTTTGTCTGCACCTGTTGGCATTTTCAGACTGCTGGCTCTTCAGTACCCAGTCTGGGGTATATGAGGCAAAAAGAAAGCCCAGGGTACTCACCTTGGTGTTGTTCCTTGAATGTAAAGGTCCCTAACCAGTCTACCTTCATTTTTCCACCTTTCAGAGTCTTATATGTTTATTTTACATATAATGTCCAGAGTTTTTAGGTGTACTTAGTGGGAAAAGTACTTCTATCTACTTTTGATGGTTCTATCCCTTATACTCCATTTTATGTAATTCTCCCAACTTACCAAATAGTTTACTAAAAATGTCTTTCTCATCTTATCAGTACCCTGCCCAAAACTATTCCATACCTCCAGATTTATACAGTATAAAGTTCCTTTGGCTGCCATGGGAGGACCTCCACAACATGGGCTTCCCACTGCTTCACTATGAACTGTCCAAACAGGCTGGCAAGTCACCGTTCTCTGAAACTGTTTTAAACACGCCTGCCTCTGCACCTTCTCTCATGTTCCCTCTGCCTTAGAACCACTTTTAACCTCCCTTCTGGCTATCTTAATCCTATCTTTCAAGGTCCTATTACATCAATAAATCTTTATGTGCCCTGAAGCCCAGAGTGATCTTTATCGCCTCTGGACTCCTGTAATATTTATTGACTTTATCTTCCCTTTGCATTCTGCCTTATACTGATATTATGCTTTCATAAATAAGTTATCTTCTCCATTATACTGTAAATTCCTTGAAGGCAAAGATTATATTTAATACTTCTTCATATCCTCTACATCACTTTATGCAATGCCTGGCACATAGCAGATACTCAGTAAATGCCTCTGATGTGATTTATTTCTTGATTTGACACTAAGTTATAATAATGAAACTTTCATAAAAATACAGTTTAAAAAATATTAAGACTGAAACCCAGTAAGATAACTGATAAAAGTAAAATAACTTTCTCTTCCTTCAATTCAATTAAAACATATTACTCACTGAGTAATCCAGTGCCAGATACTGGGATATGCTGGCCAATAAGACAGACACAGTCCCTGCCCTTATGAAGTTTATAATTAAAATTCACATTTTTAAGTAATAAGATATTTATATTAGGTTTACTAGAGAACACTCTACCATTGATAAACTCACGGTAAGCTATAAACTGTATCAGTACAAATACAGGGGGGGAAATGTAGAACAAAGAGAAGATAAATAAAGGAAAAAAGGGAAACAACAGAAACTAAGTTTCTCTGGCAAGGTGAAACACTGGACTGACAGACTACAAAGAAATAAACTGTTGGCACTGGTCCCAGCAATCTTAATAAAAGAAGGATGTCCTAATGGAGAACATTAAAAAATATTTCCTCAGGTATACAGTATTCTCTAAATCGAAAGTAGTAACAGTGGTTATCTCCAGGAGGGGGAACTGGGTGGTGGGTCATAAGGGTCAAAGGGACACTTACTGTTCACTGTATACCCTTTTGTACCTTTTGAATTCTGAACCATGTGCATATATTACCTATTCAAAAAAATTTAAAAATTAAAGCTGAAATGTCAATTACAGAAAGAAAGAAAAAACTTTCTGCAAGGAAGAAAAGCAGAAAATTGATTTTAAACAGAATTCCTTGAGAGCCTTTCAAACCCTTATCCTAGACCATGATTATATCTCAAGCAAAACTTTTTAATTTACTTTAGCTGCCTCCAAAGATTCTGACACTACTCTGGATACACTGACAGCTCCTAGCCAAACCACCTGCCTCAATAATGATCATCCTTATCTCTGGCACCTTATTCTTCTCATTACATAGCAGGATCCTAGATGATGTCAACTATTCATTATACTATACACTTATAAGGGCAGGGCCTGTGTCTACCTTATTCTTCCCTTAAGCTCCCACACTTACCATGGAGGAATACGTTAAGTCAATCAACTCTTTCCTCAATCTGTACCTAGTTTACACATTAAATTTTTGTTTTGTAGGCATTCAATAAATACTGGGTGAACAAATGAATACACCACACTTATTACCTTAATTACCATTTATACACGCAAAACATAAATCTATGCTTCAAAATTTACTATCCCAATTCACTACCACGTGCATTATTTTTTCCATACTAGTCTTATGCATGCAATCCTTTCTTTTTATTCCTACTGCATTTTTGTCAAGCACTTTTATTACAGTTAAACTAGTTCAATTTCTGCCCTCTAGTCTACTCTGCACTTCTACAACCATTGTTCTTAAAGATTCACAGTTTACCATTGTCTGAAAGAACAAGTCTCCATCCCCTACTTCACGGTATTTTACCAGATTAAGAAATGACTTCTCATTTGAGTTATACCTCTCTATACCTCTTCTACTGCCCTTCTCCATACCAGGTGAGATTCAAACTGTTTTACTTCTATCCTTTAAATATCTCCAAATATCCCAATTTCTTCAACGAGCTTTCTCAGGCTGATCAATAAAGAACTAAGAGTTCTTCCCTCTGGCTATTAAGACTGGAAGTTTTTTTGGTTACTTTTCTCAGTTCTCCTCCCTCCTCCCCCATTTTACTCTTGTCTCTTATCACTAAATTACTTTGTAAAATTGTATTTAACATAAATAGCTATTGTCTCTTCATTAAAAAGTACATTATTCCATATCTATATATTCTTATCTATATCGTACTCATCCTTCAGTTATCTTCTTAAATATCACTTTTTCAGAAAAGCCTTCCTTGTTCTCCCTCTCATCTAAGACTAGCTGCTGTATTCTCCAGAGTACCTTGTAAATTCATTTCTGTAATATTTCTAGTACCTGTCCCCTTCCATCTATTTAGGCTGTGAGCTCAACGATATTATTTTATTCACGACTGTATTCCAAGCATCTTTCACAGGGTCTGATAAATAACAAAAACTTAAGAAATATTTGGTGACTAGTTGACTGATTATTTCATTTAAGAACTGTCTTAAGTATGGAATGGACCTACTAGGTTATCTTCACAGTCAATTAGATGCTTGATGGACATTTTCAATACAGAGACAATTTCTCTTTAAAAATAAAGACTTGAAAAGAGAGACAATTGTAATAGTCAATTTAGGTCAACATTTAAACAATGGCGTAATTTCAAATTATTTTTATTAGTTATTCAATGCTTCCAGTGAAAAATAATAATCCCAAAACCACCGTAAAAATTAACATTTAAAATTCTATTGAAATTTATAATATTCTAACACAGATTTAGGTATAATACTGAAAACATTATTAGTCATTAGAGCAGCATTTACATATGTTACCTACCATATGTGACATTGTGATTTAACTCAGCTCTTCGTAAGGATTCATCGAGAACATCATACATTAATTCACTTGTCCTGTTTAAAAGATATTTTATTTGCAGTAGAATTATAGTATTATAACCCAATAAAACATAGTTTTTCAAACTTCTCTCTCTTTAAAACTGAGGATCTACAGAAAAGAAGTGAAAGAAATTCATTTTATGAATTGGGAATTTCACTTCTTAAAGATTCCATTTGTTCTTTTTCATGAGTTTAACTTCCTGCTTTATCAAAGCTGACTAGTCAATGAAGAGATAAGTCAATCAACTCTTTCCTCAATCTGTACCTACTTAACAAATAAAGTTTTTGTTTGGTTGAACATGCTATCTTTTATAATTTTCTTCGTAATATAATATTTCTACCTGTTTAAAGTTACTACTCTAATACTTTACATAACCAGATTACTCCAGACAGTATATTATCTGTATTTCAAACACTTAGTTTTTAAAAAATATTCAAATACTAGTCTTTCTTTGAGCAGTACCAGGTTCATCAGAAAGAAAATTTTAACTTTCATTTATGTTAAATATAAAGATATTATATTTTGTGCAATTAACAGATTAAAACCATTCCTATGTCTTTATGGTCACTGATTACAGTTATAGTTACTGGGTTGAGGTAGATACTACACAAAAATGCAGTGTTTTATAGAGCCCTAGCACTCTGCCACCAAGCCTTTTCTCCAAGGAAAAGTCCTCTCCAAGAGGCCAGTGTGAAAACTATGGCTTCTCAGCTGATATTTTTGTATGTTTTGTAAACTCAAAAAGCACTAATAGAAAAAAGCACCATCAAAACAGAATACCCAGGGACTTCCCTGGCAGTCCAGTGGTTAAGACTCCACGCTTCCAATGCAGGGGGCACAGGTTCAATCCCTGGTCGGGAACTAAGACCCCATAGGTCACGTGGCGTAGCCAAAAAAAAGTAACAACAAAAACAGAAAAAACCCCGACCCACAGAATACATAGTTGTTTCTTGCAGAGAAACTACACTATAAAACAAACAAAAAGATGAAAATAATCTGGGGCTATACAAATTACATATCATGTATGTTACAACTTTCTCAGAAAATGTCTTTTTTCCCCAAATGTACAGCTGTAAAACTCAATATGAAATGCATGTACTTCTATTGCATCTTAACTAAAGTATAAATATCCAGTGAGAATCCAGAACCATATCCTAAAATTCCTCATTTTATTATGTAAGCATTTCTTGCACAGACAACAACCATATAGTAGACATTACAAATCCTTCCCTCCCTAAATTTGGTAATACTACACTTAGATTATGGTATAGTTGCCCAATTTTAAAAGCCAATGTCTGGCATAAGAGTCATAATTAACCACACGAAATGTGGAAACATTTGCAGACATGATTGAGCTAAATGTTAATAACCTAAGAAGCAGAATGCTATAAAACACAAGAAAATATTCAAACAATACATACAAAAGACCATAAATATAAGACATTTTTCCAGTAAGTTCTTTCAATTAAATACATTAGAATCCTGTTATAAAATAACTTAACATTTTTACTTTGCCACATTGAGCTAATCATAACTTAAGAAATATACGTTAACATAAAATCTTATTAGAGTTCAAACAACAAAGGAGGGAACGAACATTCTAATGTTCCATAACATTATAAGAGAGTTCTACTCTTTATTCATTTAATTAAGCCTAATTTCTATTCAACTGACCTCTCTGAACTCTATTCAACATACTCATCTTTGTACATATTCTTCAAATTCATCCATGAAGGAAAGAAGGAAGATAATGAGTTAATGAATTTAGTAAATTCACTAAATGCCTCCAAAGTTACTTCCTGACAACATATGATGGCATTAAATCCTTTTGGACCAGTGAGGTCTGAATGCATTACTATGAAATTCATGGTTTTACAACAGAATTCTAGTGAACTCCAACTAGAGCTCCAAAATAGGACAAACATTTCCAATGTGTGTGTCTGGTCCATCAACTCCAGGTTTTCACCCTAGGTTTCAATCAAGGTTGAGATTCATAAACATAGAAAAAAGTAAAATAGCAACACCAAGAGTGATATAGCCCAGTTAGCGCTCATCAGGAGCTCACCAAAGACAGATGCTGACATGACACTGAGGAGACATTACTAGGAGCAATAATAGCCTAGAGGACAATCCCTTAGTAAAGTGAGACTAAAGAATTAGCATATAGGAGTTCCCTGGTGGCGCAATGGTTAAGAATCCGCCTGCCAATGCAGGGAAGCCCTGGTCCGGGAAGATCCCACATCCCGCAGAGCAACTAAGCCCGTGTGCCACAACTACTGAGCCCGTGGGCCCTAGAGCCCGTGCTCCACAAGAGAAGCCACTGCAATGAGAAGCCCGTGCACTGCAACGAAGAGTAGCCCCCACTCATGGCAGCTAGAGAAAAGCCCACACACAGCAACGAAGACCCAATGCAGCCAAAAATAAATAAAATTTTTTAAAAAAGGATTAGCATATAAATTGTACCCTACCGTATAAAACAAAACCACATCTCTAAAGTCAGAACCTGATCAATAGTATTTTCTCAAGACAGAAACACATCAGGGGCTCAAACCATGGTCCTTGCTCTCAAGGGGACCAAATCTAGTTGCTCTTGAACAGTTTAAAAAAAAATTCTTAAATAAAAATAACAGGTGTGCACACATGCACACACAGAGAGAGAAAGAATGATAAAGCAAATACAAATAATTGATGAACAGAGGTAGAGAGAGCTCCCTGTACTATTCTTGGAATTTTTCTGTAAGCTTGAAAAACTACAGCAAAATTAAAAGTTACAAAAATATATGTAACTGGAAAGGTACCCATAAAGTTTAATAAAATTACTGCCTAAAAGAGTAATTCAAACAAATGAATTGTTCCAATTAGAGCAACAGGGTAAGCAAACTATAGCCTGCATGCCTAATCTGTCCAGATGCCTGTTTTTGTATTGGCTACAGGCTAAGAATGGTTTTTACATTTTTAAGTGGTTGAAAAAAAATCAAAAGAATAATATTTCATGACACAAAAAGATTATATGAAATTCAAGTTTTAATGTCCTTAAAGAGTTTTTTTGGAACATAGCTGTGCTCATTCATTTACATATTATCTATGGCTGCTTTTGAGCTGTATACAACAGCAGAATTAAATGGTTGCAATAGACAACATATAGCCCACAAAGCCTAAAATATTTATCTGGCCCTTTATAAAAAAGTTTCCCAAGCCCCAAACTAGAATGGTTAAGAAAGTTTCATGGAACATATGGAGCTTCAAAGGTATCTTGCACTGTGAGTAGGACTGAGATAACCAGAGAGCCAGGATTATCCCAGCAACCTGAATTTTTACACTTCTTATAGTGGCTTATTTATCACTATTAAGTCAATTAAGCATTGGGAGAAGCTGGTTTATCATGAAACCTCTAGATGACTAAAGCCTATCAAATTTACCTAGAATAGTTTACCTTTGATCATCTTTTCCTAGAAGTCCTAGTATTCTCAACAGCTGAATTTGTAACCATGGTGCTGGTACACTGTGGTAATTGAAATCTACGGGGAGTTTTCCTCCAACCACTTGCTTCAAAATTGTTACAAAACTCCCAGTCAAGTCTTTATATGCAGATGAATTCTCCTACATACAAAAAACAAAGTAAAGCAAAACAAAAAACTTTCTGTTAATAATAATGTCTTAAAAATAAAATAGACCTGGTTGAAATGCCATATAGAATCTAACTTAATACATGCTCACTTAAGAAGTTTCATGTTCATATTTAAAGAAACAGTCCTCTAACTGTGTAATTTCTTCCACCATGAAACTCCTCTGGCTACCAGATCCAGAGCTGAATCATGCCCCAAAAAGCTTCCACCACTTCCTACTTCCTATACAGTTTAATCACATTTCCAAAGTTCTATAATTACATCTTAGAACCTTTAAAAGCTAGTATCAGCAATTAAAGCAAAAATTGAAAAGAACTGACATACTGAAAAAAGCAGTAATACCTCTACTTTTGATGAAAACCAAGGTCTGTTTCCAATCTCTGAATTTTGTTTTCAAAAGACTTCTCATGTGATTGAACTAAATATGTTCCAGGTGGAAGAGCATAGCCAAAATTACTCAAACATTTAAAACCCCCAAAATCAGTAAGCCTGCTTATCAAAAATTAATTAACTCTATAGTATTTAAACATATTTGTGATTCTGAATGAGTATGCCTTGATTATCTATCTGACTAATCTCTTGGACTGGGGAAATTTTTTTTTCATCTTATTTTTTTTAACTGAAGTGTAGTTAACATACAATACTATATTAGTTTCAGGTGTACAACATAGTGATTCAGCATTTATGTATATTACGAATTGATCACCACTATAGGTCTAGTAACCATCTGCCTGAACTGGGGAAATTAAATACACATTCCTCAAAATGAATGTTAGACTCTTCATTGTAATTTTTACTGTGTATCAAGGACAAATTTTTGGAAGGGAAATAATAGCTCTTTCAGAGTTTAATAAATGTTAGAGGAAAAATAAGATTTAATATCAATTATCTATTTATACCACACTATTTTGGAGCACACAATGCATAAAAGTAAAGACAACCTTCAGTTTCTGTAATTTTTAATTGATTTCAACAGCATATTCCATTTCATTATGATGTATGATGAAATCTCTCACAAGTATATACTTTCAGACACAAAGGGTTTCAGGCAATACACTGGGGTTGAATTAGTATAAACCCGTATCATCATTTAGAAAAATTTTTTACCATAGTATCCAACCCCCCTTCCTCCTCCAACACAGTATCAATGTATGGAGTCAACACTGTAGACTATGCGTTGCACGTTCTCCACCAGCTCTCCTCATTTCTATAAATTGTTATATGTATCCCATGAAGTTGTATAAAAGGGAGGCACTGCTTGAAAAACCACAAATCTGAAAATTTCAACCACTTTCCAGAGCTACCATTTTTCCATGCTTCTTTCGTAACATGAAAAAATTTTAGGCATAAAAAAAGACTAAATCTATAATCTGTCTACAACTCATGCGATCAACAACATGCAAAAATTACTATTAAAGTGTCAATAATACAAATTTAAATGTGACTTAAGCATTTTACTGAAAAATATGAGTTTTCTTTTAATTACATAATTACATTTTTCTAATGGTAGCTACTCAGTACCTGCTCAAAATGCCAACTTACCTTAATCATCCTAAGGTATATGTGCAAGGATGCAGCCATGACCCCAACATCTCTGTCACAAAGTGCTTTCCGAAACTTAATATGGATATGCTGTACTTGATTAGGAGCGATAAGATAGAATTTATATAATGCTAGGACAGCTTTTCTTCGTATAATCTCCCTAAAGATAAAAAATAAAATCTAAATAAACCATCTGAATTATCAGGCATTTATTAGTTTGAAAAGATTATGGACCAGATGATTGTAAAATACCAGCTGTTACCTGAAGCTAAAAAGAAAGAATTACACATTTATTATTAATTTTTTATTCTAATCTACCAAACTATAAAAGCAGTTATCTCTAGGAGGTAAGACCTCAAGAGACTTTAACTGTCCATGTTATGTATTTCTCTAGTTATAAAATTTTTTGGTAACAAGCATATATTACTTTTGAAACCAAAACAAACCAGGAAAGATAAATTCGTTAATTCCCTAATTCCATTTTTGAAAACCATATCTGTAGAAATTGGGAAAAGAATCAACAGTAAATTTAAATGAGTGAGAGGTAATTTCTGCCAATAACATTAAACAGTCTCTTCATCAATATTAAAAGTCTCCTTAACATTCTAGCTTTTCATATTTCTTTTTTTACATCATGGGCAAGCATACTCCAAATACTTGAGGGGGGGCAGGGGAGTATAAGGGGGACTTACATTAAAAGATGTTACTCCTCTCCTTGCCCAGCTCATGTTTCAAAAACCTCATTACAATGAAGAGGAAAGTATACACAAGTCTTGCACTTCATTTGTAACAGATAATGTCTAGCACACAAGAAGCAAAAATAAAGAGTTGCTATCCTATGAACATAATGTAGTTTCCAAGGAATTATATTCTTTGTTTTTGTCTCTTATGCCTATTTCCACATAGTTCATATTTGCAGACTATGCTGGCAGTGCCCACAACAGCAGTACAGAAGTATTTATTTTCAGGGTTCCTTAATATGTATTTCTGTTAACTAAAATCATAGAATCTCAAAATTGAGATTATTCAATGCAATCCTCTGTGTTTCACTCAAGAATACTTTTTATAAGATTCCTAACAAATGGCCACCCAGCCTCTGCATTAACAAGCAACCTACTATCTTCCTAGGTAAACTATGTCATGCTGGAAAATTCTTTTCACATAAAAAGAAAAGCAGATTAACAAAAGATTTGCCATTAGTATTAATACTACAGTAACTGTAAACTATATCCCAATGTATTGCTATTGGGCATTAACCAATATGAGTTCCGGGAGAGAGTAAGTAAATGAGGTGAGGGAAAAGAATACAAACTCTGAACAGGCTCAGGAATCCCTAGGTCTGGCCCAAAGTGGTGGCAATAACACAAGATATCAAAAAACCTGGATTCGGGCTGTGAATTTGGCGTGCTGAAATATAACCAGGGATTCAAAAGTCGAGTCCAAGCCCTGTCTCATAGCTTCGTTGTGATATCTACCGGTTTATCTGTAGCTCTGTCCCACAGCTCTGTCTTTAGCTCTTTACTCCATAGCATGGAGTTAGGTATGGCCATAATTGCAAAAGCAGAGTTTCAGAAAGTCTAAACTCTAACTGGTAGAAGACAGGAAAGGCCAGGACTTGAAATGACAGTAGATGGGAAGCAATAAGGAAAAAACTGAAAGGGTAAATGGGAAGCAACAAGGAAAAAATTCAATTCTTTGAAAGATTTCATACAAAGGATAAGTATGGCTACCAAAAAACAGTGGTGGTATGGAAAAATTTCATAAAAATATGCTCTGCTGTGATCATATCAACCTCTAATTATCTAAGAAAGGTTAATATTTTATTTCCAGTAATTAATTTTCCATACCCATCATTTGTTCTAAACACAGATTTGATATAAACAAAATATTACAAGTCTGAAAAATCTCTGAAGTTATTCCATAATTCTTAGAAAAAGCTATCATTTTTAGCTGAAATATTCATGGTCCGAGATTTAAAGAACACAAACCATAAAACAACATTTTAAAATCTTAGAACACTAAAAATACTGACTTAAGCCTATGAAATATTATGAGTAACAAAAGAAATCTTTATCAAAAATGTATATATAACTAAAATACTGCAATCACAAAGGAAAAATGGCAAGTGACTGTAAACTTTTCCCTAACTTTAAAGATTATGAAGTTGAGGGGCTTGGTTAAAAACAAAATAATTCCAAATGTGGTGAAAAAGTAATCAAGTTGAGAAGGAGAGAGTTAAGGAATCATACAAGATTAGCAAAATACAAGTTAAGGTTCATTTGGATATATTCTGCTATAAAACAGAATTTGAAAGCTGCAGTTTTGATATAAAGCATCCCCAATACATTGAAGGTCTATGTTCATAGCACTTGAACCATTTCCATATGTTTTCCATTACTTCACTTTATCCTCAAAACAACTCTGTGAGAACTAAGGATCTTCAACCAACCCCATATAGCCAAGAGAAAAACAGGACCCCTGATGGTTAGCAGAAGAAGTGGGAAGAAAGCCAAGGATTCCTGATGCTAAGCCTCACTGACTCTCAGTTTAACTTTAGAAAGTTGCCTAACATTTTTCTAAACCCACATAAAAATAAAGGACAATAAAGGACAAATATCAGGGATTTTTGCATTATACCTGGCAGTCAAAGAATATCCTCTATCCTGGTAGCATTAAGTTAAAGTTAGAATAAACTTCTGAGTATAAATTTTCCTTTTGAAATACATAGTGTAGACACCTATCCAAAAAGAATTTACTTACTTAGAATGTTGAAGTTTATCTTCTATTAATGGAAGAACAGCTGGAATCATTTCTCGAGGGAAAATCTGGCTGACGATAGTAAGTGCCATACATACTTCTACTAGGTTAGTGCTCTGCAAGTCCTAACATTATTAAGCAAAGAAAACATTCAGTGCAAATTCTGAATCTAGGGACATTGAGCTCAACATTGCAATGGTCCTACACACTTAATAGTTTTCTACTAACGTTTTAAATTAATTTGTACATTTAGGCTTACCTCATATTTTATAGGAATATCCCTGTTTCATTTGCCTTAATAGAGTCAATAGATAAAGATAGCCAAAAGGCAACTGAACTAAAGGAGACTGTACTTCTGTCCTGACAATGACCAAAGTAGTCTTCCTTATTACAGCCTTTAAGACTTTTCTAAACTAGTAACAGAATAATTTTATGAATTCTTCTTGTTAATCAACAATATGAGTGGAAGTTTAAAAGGAAGCAATTCTTGAATATATACGATAAAATGCATGCATTCATATATACTTACATAAGCACAAAGTTTACAAACCGTTCTAATAGAACCCAAAAGTACGTTTTTGAAAGTTTGCACAAGTTTAAGCTATGAGTAAACTTAAGAGAGTATATAACTTAATTCAGAAAGTATTGATACTACACACCCACACACACACTCTCTCTCTCACATATCAAAAGACTGAAACAAGATAAACATGAAAAAGGTCAACAATTCAATTATACTTCATTACCAATTTTGTTTAAACGTTTAACAGGAAACAATACTGTGTATGCATTAAATTGTGTTTTTATTATCTGTACATTTCAGTTACCCAATTAAACTCTGTTCTTCTTTAAACTGACTTTCAGAATTTAAAAGACTTCAATTATTCAGTTTATATCACATCCCTTTAAAACAGATCCTAGAGAAAAAGACAACAGCATGGAAGATGCATCTGACTGAGAGTCTGGAGATCTGAGTTATAATTCCAACTCTGCTTTTTTTTTAATGTATTCTTTTACTGAAGTATACTTATTTATAATATTGTATTAGTTTCAGGTGTACAGAACAGTGATTTAGTATTTTTGCAGATTATACTCCACTATAGGTTATTACAAGATAAATGGGTATAATTCCCTATGCTGTCCTTGTTTATCTATTTTAAATATAGTAGTTTGTTATCTATTAATCCCATACTCCTAATTTGTCCCTCCCTCTCTCCCCTTTGGTAACCACAAGTGTCTTTTCTATGTCTGTGAGTTTGTTTCTGTTTTGCATATACATTCATTTGTATTATTTTTTAGATTCTATATATAAGTGATATCATACAGTACTTGTCCTTCTCTGACTTATTTACTAATATTTAATTTCAATAGTATTCTCTAGGTCCATCCACAATGCTGCAAATGGCAGTATTTCATTCTTTTTTGTGGCTGAATAATATTCCATTGTGTATATATACCACATTTTCTTAATCCAACTGTCTGCTGATGGGCACTTGGGTTGCTTCCATGCCTTGGCTACTGTAAATAGTGCTGTTATGAACACTGGGGTTATGTATCTTTTTAAATTAGTGTCTTCATTTTTTCCAGATATATACCCAGGAGTGAAATTGCTGGATCATGTGGTAGTTCTATTTTTAGTTTTTTAAAGAACCTCCATACTGTTTTCCACAGTAGCTGACCAATTTACATTCCCACCAACTGTATACAAGGGTTCCCTTTTCTCCACATCCTCACTAACATTTGCTGTTCACAGACTTCTTCATGATAGCCATTCTCAGTGAGGTGATACCTCATTGTGGTTTTGATTTGCATTTCTCTAATTAGTGATGTTGAACATCTTTTCATTGCCTGTTAGCTATCGACATGTCTTCTTTGGAAAAATGTCTATTCAGGTCTTCTGCCCATTTTTTCATAGGGTTGTTTGTTTTCTTTTGATATTGAGTTGCATAAGCTGTTTGTATATTTTGAATATTAACCCCTTGTCGGTCCCATGATTTGCAAATATTTTCTCCCATTTCATAGGCTGTCTTTTCGTTTTGTCAATTATTTCCTTTGCTGTGCAAAAGCTTTTAAGCTTAATTAGGTCCCATTTGTTTATTTTTGCTTTTTCTTCTGCCTTAGGAGACTGATCTAAGAAAATATTGCTACAATTTATGTCAAAGAGTATTCCACCTATGTTCTCTTCTAGGAGTTTTATGGTTTCAGGTCTTACATGTAGGTCTTTAGACCATTTTGAGTTTATTTTCGTTAACTCTGCTTTTTTAAATGAAACAATAATAACAGCAGCAGTAGCAACTATTATTCTCTACAGTGTTTCATTTAACCCTAACAACTTGGTTAAGTTCTATTATTATCCTCATTTTACAGATGCAGAAACTGATATAAAAGATCTTTCTAAGCCCATTCTATAAGCTTACCTTCTTTGAAAAATACCTAATTTAATATGATTGATGAGAAATGTCAGATGCCTGAAGGAATAATTTAAGACTTCATATTAACCAGCATACAATACCTTTACAACTGTATTCACAAGGAGAAGCAACAGTTCATGACTTTCATGTAGAAATAAAGAAACAGCCAAATAACCTATAAAATTTGAGAGGAAAAGTCTCATAATTACCTGCCAAAAATTAACATTTCCCAAGAAGTTAAACAAAGCAATAATATATTCCAAAATTTAAGTGTCAAAGATACCAGTTACAGGTAAATATAAAAACAAATAGTAAAATAACAAGGTTCAAAAAATTCAGTAAGGAAGATTTCAGATGTTCTTCATCCTGAAGTCTTTCACAATTAGGTATTTCACAGGATATAACTGAAATGGAAAAGAGGCTATGTGCACCAACTTAAAGTCCTGTAAATGACATTAGGAATATATGCCTCCCATCTTCTGTGCAAATCTCTACACAATCAATCAATACATTTTCTGTCTTATAGCCAAATATAATTATTTAAAAACTAATAGCTACTACAGTTAATAAATAGTGAGTTACTAGCTATTTGTATTACTGAATGAGCTACCTGATACCAATCCATATGATGCAAATCATCTATCAGCCATAAACAATACCTTATTTTCTCAATTTGACGATAAACTATTGAATGAATAAAAGTTGTTGAGGAAAGAAACAATGTCTACCACATTAAATGTACTCATTTACTTAAGTACTTTTATTTTAATAATATCAAAATATTAAAAAATACAACTTAAAATTGAGGAAGTACATTAATACACTGACAAATACCATGTGCATGGAATCTAGATGCTCCATGTCATTTTCCTGTCACCCTTAATTTCGATAACATTTGTTAGACAGTTACTGTGGGTTAAGTACATTACAAGCCTCACCTCATTTAATCCTCACAACAACTCTATGAGGCAGATATTATTATTATCCCCAATATAATAATGAGGCCCCAAAAGGATAACTGCCCAAGGTCTACAGCTACTACATGGTGGAGCCAAGACTACAACCCAGCCAGTAGGAGTTAGTTCATGTTTTTAACCCCTGTGTTTTTCTGCCTCTCACACAGTCTACTTTAAGACCTTATTCCCTGACTCCCATCCCCATTGTTTTTCATTCTTCTCAATTCTTCCAGCCTTTTTATTAGGAATTCTAGTGTTAACTATCCCTATTACTACCCAGCATCCATAATGTGTCTGTTGGGGAAGATGGGAAAACTGTTAAAAATTTCCTGTTCTCATAACCAAGGAGTAGCAGCATGATCCACTGCAACATCTTCACTGAAGGTCAGAGGAGCAGAGCTATCACTCCCACAATCAGGAGAGACAAAAAAGAACAAACCAGGAAAGAGAAAAACCCTAGACAGCATTTAAAGCAGAAATTAGGTCTTATCAGATTACATCTGTTCAGCTAAGATATCACCCCCTCTCAAGTCACCAATATCAAGATACAAGAACTAAGATCAACAAACTAATCCAAAGACCACCTCAAAACCTTATGAAATCTTAATTCTATCTGTTAAAAAGAATATCCTATTTTGACAATCAGGGAAAACAAGGAAACTGTTTTGATAATCAGGAAACAGGGAAAAAGATATTCTGTGATTCAAAAAATTTTAAAGGTTCCAGGAAAACAAAGAATAACAATTATGATTATAGAATACATTTGATATGACTAAGACTGAGGTACAGGATAGGAATACAGGCTTTGACTCATAGAAACTTGGGTTTATATTCTGGCTTCACCATTTAGTAGCTCTATGACCTTGGAAAATTGACTTGACCTTTCTGAGCTTCAGTTTTCTCCTCTGTCAAACGAAATAACATCTCACAAGATAAAGCACCTAACATAATTCCTGACTTAGTGGGTACTGAGATTTATTTACTCAGCAGTATTCATGTGAAAAATAAGAATGCATTATCCATCAGAGAAAGCACCAAAGCTAGCCTTAGAAATCTCAGGAGAGTAGATAAGGCAACGATACTGGAGTAAAGGCATAAAAAATTTAAATGCTACCTTAAAAAAAACTTCCACTCATTAGCACACATAAAGAATATCTGATACCCACATACACGTCTTTCTAGGTGTCAATAAAATACTTTCCTAAGGAAGATCATGAATCTCAGTAAAAATGACTGTGAGGTTTCCTTAGTCACTGTAACTATGAAATAACCCACATACAAGGTCCTTCACTGCAACATTATTTATTAGAGCAAAAAATAAAAACTACCCATATATCCACCAATAGGGACCTAGATGAAAATACTACAGTACATCCATCCGCCCACTGAAAACTATGCAATTGTATAAAGGTATAAAGATGTCAAAACAAGGTGTGGAGTAATTTCTGTAGCATGCTATCTTCTGTGTAAGAGACAGTATTTGAGTGTGTACTCATGAATTTGCTTGTTTTTTCAAAATGAAACAATGGAAAGATTAATCAGAAACTAATGAAAATAGTTACCCATGGGGTAAGGGGCAAAGCTGGTAGACGGGTTAGAGATAAAAATGAAATTTCTCTGACTATACCTTTTTGTCAGGTCTTAACTTTTGGACCATGTATAAATTACAAATTACATATGTAATTTTTACGTATTTTAAAAATAAAATTTAGGGAATTCCCTGGCGATCCAGTGGTTAGGACTCAGTGCTTTCACTGCCACGGCCTGGGTTCAACCCCTGGTCGGGGAACTAAGATCCCACAAGCCACGTGGCGTGTCCAAAAAAACCAATAAAATAATAAAAATAAAAATAAAATTTAATTGAAAATGGAAAAATTACATGAAAGTCTAAAAAGCAAAATACAGCAACAGATGTACAAAGTACAGACTATTGTTTTCTAAATTTCCTGTTGTTAGGGATCTCAGAATTAGTTTGGAAAAGACATGAAAAGACAAACACCATAAGACAACAGATGGTAGGAGCCACCTGAGAGATCACAGAAGAGTTAAAACTTGGTTTGGAATACAGAAAGGGAGAGACAGGATGCCAGAGGACACTCTACTTGGAGGGAAGAATGTAACAAATCTAGAAGACAAAAGAGTATTTTCGGTGGAGTGAGATTCAACAAGTGGAATACTGTGTTCATATAGTCTCAGAGTCTTTACCAAGACATCTCCCACGCCGTACCCATCATCTGACAGCACAGGTCAATATAACTTGAGAAGAATGTTGGTCCTTGACAACATGACACTATCAACTTCTTTGAATAAAGAACATGTTCTACTCCTATATTATTCCAAAGTGCTTCCTTCTTAAGTTTCTGATATAAAGCTGTACATATATGAATACAAGATTTAAGTCCTTGTTTTCCTAATAGACTTAAAGGTTGATTATAGAAACAAATTTTTTTAAAAGATACCTCAAATCCTCATAGTTAACAATTGTGAAACTAGGAGTAGGATATCGAAAATTATTCAAGTCAATTTCAGTTTTTATCTATTAAAAAAAATCATCCCTTATCATTAAACTGATGAGGTTATACAGACCTTTTAAAATCAGCTTTACTGAGGTATAATTTACATATAAGAAAATTCACCCTTTTAAGTATATAGTTCAATGAATTTTGACAAAGTCATCTAACCACCATCACAAGAACAGGCAATTTTTCATCTTTTCTATAACTCCAAAACGCTATGAATCAGGAAAATTGATTCCATTTTAGGCTGTGAGTTTTTGAAGTGTTATCTTTTAAAGCTTTGGAAATCACAAGGCAGTGTTCTAAAACCATACTACACACCTGCCACCATTCACTTTATATAATAGCCAGAACTTTAAGGACAACATTAAGTGCAAAAGTCTTAAACACATACATACCTACTCTTTTTTCTAAAAGGTTTCCTTGTTGTGCCAACTTGATTGCATGTATGTAACCAAAGGAAGCATCATATCCAAGCATTTCACAATATATAAGTCTCACCATACATTCCTTCATCATTTTCTGAAAAACAAAATATCCAGTAACAGTATAAATAAATAGAATCCTTTGACTTTTTTTTTAGTATGTTGTAATCATTTAATAGGAGAGTTCTTTAATCCTGGCACTGAAGAAATAACATATATAAATTAATCACCCAAAGTCAGACTTTATAAATAAAGAGTTTCTCCCAAATTTAACTACCAACAGTACACATTTTAGTAAAATTATCTCAATATTTTGTTACTGGCAACAATACAAAATAAATCAAACGTAGCTATTTCTCATTCTAGGTGTCCCTCCCATAAAATCTGGTTATAATGTGACACACATGGTCCTCAGACAAAATTTCACTCGTGGTACCCTAACGTGGCTTCTAGAATGTAGCACATCATTTTAACATACTTTGTCAAATGAAAGCATCCATAGAGTTCCCACAAGTTGGTAATAATTTCTGTAATGAAAATATTTTTCACATTTAAAGACTAAATTGCACCTGGAGTTTCTTCAGAATTACTGTGCTATATTATAATAGGCGATAGTTTGTTTTATAAGCATTACTTTTTCAACAATTCTCACAACTATTATGATTTCATTAATGGTATAATCATTCCAATATTTAACTTAACTGGATCTTTCAATATTTACAACACGAGCTAATAACTTGTTTTAAGAGATTCTATAAATCTGTTTTCTTAGTATGAGAAAATCTGCATCAATATTTATAGCAAATTTTAATCAACAATTTAAAATATAAATGTGTTTCAAAATAAGAAAAGCTCAGACTATTTTAATATCTAAAAATTAATTAGGTTGATATATTACAGGATTACTGAATCACAAAATGCTTAAGAAACAGTAAAATAAAATGTTTTAAAGAATAACATTTAATATTTCATACATATTATATACAGAGAGTAGATTTTATATATATATATATATATATATATATACACACACACACATGTACATGTAAATATGAAGAGTTTAAAAATAAACCATAGGAAAATCTTAAGGGAATAATGTTTAATGATTTAATTTAGGTCCCTTGTGTTTAATAAAAGTTAATCCATCAGCACATTAATTAAAACTACTAAACACTGAGAAAACAAGCTTAAAGTATACTGGAAGCCTCTTCAAAGGCTTCTACATCAATGAGTGAAAGTGTTCATTTAAGCCATTAAGTATCAACCCTGATTTTGTAACATTTTATCTCATAGTTTTTCAAAAGTCATTATGGACTTTAAGTAAAATTCTATTGCATTTACATTATTATTCTCTTATTTTTGGAGAAGAAAATGCTTTTCCCAATGCAGGAATTCACTCTAAAAGATTTCTTTAACAAATTATAATCCAACTTCTACATGACCACCTCAGGGACAGACTATTCTGTAAAGTATGCCCAGAGCTGGATGGCCATAAATACTATAAAATCTTCCTTCAAACTCTGGCTCCCTAACTTCTACCTACTTATCTTAATTCTGTCAACACCAGGTTTATGCCTGGTAACATGAAAACTGTATTTACTGATGCCAATTATAGAAAATGGAAATCAAACTAAATGAAAAGAGAGAAGCCATTTCTCTGTAACATTTCTATCAAGTATCATAACACACAGTGATTTTATACATACACATAAAAACATATACATATCTATACATACACATACGTATACACATACACGCATAGATCCCATTAACTATGTTTTGAGTTTCATTTGTCCACATATTATTATGACCATAAAAGGAAATATATACATTCTCTCAGACTTTACAAGTGTTATTCACATACATAATCATGTATTCATGCAAAATGATCACCACAATATTTTTATTAGAAGTGTATTCCACAGCAACTTACACAAAGAAGGCACTCACAAAATATTTCCTAAATAAACGTTGCTTGGAAAAATCTCATTATCTGAAACCACATAAAAATTAAAAGAAAAAAAAAGTAGGCCTTAATCTAACTATGTAGGGACAGTCCCACAGTCCTACAGTGGTCTGCATATGGTGGTCACAGCTTAAATAGTTGCTGAATGAATGCTGTTTGAAAATCAAATTATATGGAACCAAGTTTTTTAAAAACTAGATACTGATTTAGCTATTGTGCAATATACTCAGTTTTACAGCAAGAAAATCACTTTTCTACCTTGTCAGCCAACCTATATTCCAAGATGTAACAGTAAAATGAGAGATTTACAATATATCAATTCAGGTCTGAAAATACTATTTTATTTTTTACTTTTTTTTTTTTTTGGCTGCGTTGGGTCTTTGTTGCTGTGCGCGGGCTTTCTCTAGTTGCAGCGAGCGGGGGCTACTCTTTGATGCGGTGCGCAGGATTCTCATTGCAGTGGCTTCTCTTGTTGCAGAGCACAGGCTCTAGGAGCGCAGGCTTCAGTAGCTGCAGCACGCGGGCTCAGTAGTTGCAGCACGTGGGCCCTAGAGCAGGTGGGCTCAGTAGTTGCGGTGTGCAGGCTCTAAGGCATGCGGGCCTCAGTAGCTGTGGCGCACGGGCTCAGTAGTTGTGGTGCATGGGCTTAGCTGCTCCATGGCATGTGGGATCCTCCCGGACCAGGGACGGAACCCATGTCCCCTGCATTAGCAGGCAGACTCCCAACCACTGAGCCACCTGTGAAGTCCCCTGAAAATATTATTTTAAATGATGTGTCCTAACCTTCTCCCAGTGCACAACATTAAAACAATAGGATCAGCCTTGGGGTCCCAGGAGTCCCACATTTATGTAACTATCATCATGTTGGCACTGAACTGACAACAGTCAAGCAAGTCTTGCTCTGGTGCAGCCAGTCAGCAATAAAAGGCTAAAATTAACGTCTGACTTGTTACCATCCATAACTGATCTTGACTGTGATAAATTAGATTTTAGCAACTGATCAATTAATGCCACTACTGAGTCCACAGTGGACCAGATTTCAAATTCAAAATGTGCTGGCACTGACTATGCAAACTTACCAGAGTTGTAGTAGGAGCAGAAACAGTTGCTTTCAGATTACTCAGTTCCTGCTGGATTAATTTCTCTTCCTCCTGAAAAAATGAAAATATTTGAATGCATGAATAACCATCTTTTTAAACTGTAACAGTATTTTTAAAGGGAAAAATATAACTTATAATATTTTCAATAAAATGATACATTATTTTAAAGGAGAGTTACAAACACTATGCACTTAAGATTTGCCTACAGGCATTTCTCCAACTCTCAGAATCATTCCTGGAAAGAATAAATATTTTCATGCTAACTCACCATTCCTCTTTTCTTCACTCAGTTACTGTCCCCTTAAGGACAGGTTAGCAGAAAACCTTTTTTAAAAAAAATTAACAGTGGAGAGAAAGTAGAAAAGCAATTCTTTATGTAGTGGCCCAGAATAAGGTTCTCACACCTTCTCCTTCTTCATGGAATACAGAAACAGGGTAAGAAGGCAGAAACAGAAACTGTTCTTTTCCCCTTAAACTATACTCTTCTTCCCTATCCTTTTTTCCTTATTCTTTGCATCCTTTCCCTCACTTCCCATCTCTCTCTCACACACACAGAATAAATACACTAATATGGTTACTTCTACTGTCTGCATTGTATTTCACCTCCTTAAGCACTTGAAAATTGACCCCAACTTTGACGAATATCATGCTATCTTTAAATTACACATTGAATTAGCAGGTGCCCATTAGGTGACTAACCAAGAATTAACAACGCTAGTGAAGTACAGCTACATTTAGATACCTTATGTACAGTTTCAAACTGCAGTTTAAAACCAAAAGTATTGGGCTTCCCTGGTGGCGCAGTGGTTGAGAGTCCACCTGCCGATGCAGGGGACACGGGCTCGTGCCCCGGTCCGGGAAGATCCCACGTGTCGCGGAGCGGCTGGGCCCGTGAGCCATGCCCGCTGAGCCTGCGCGTCCGGAGCCTGTGCTCCGCAACGGGAGAGGCCACAACAGTGAGAGGCCCGCGTACCGCAAAAAAAAAAAAAAAAAAAAAAAAAAGTATTTTATTTCATTCAGCCACCTCATAAAAACTAGCAAAGGACAAAATTTTAAGACAAGCAATATCAAGTCTACAAATAATTGTTTTTTTGTGATTTTTGAATGTGAAGCAGATCCTCCCCAGTACATCATCTTATTTCAGTTTAAAAAAGAACGTTTTTAAACCCTCAGAGCACTTTGAAGAAAAACCTTCTCTCTCTGTCTTTTCTTCTCTCCTGACACATATTTCATTGTATACTGCTTACAGCTGTCTTAAGCCCAAGATGAAGGACCAATTCCTTGGGAAAAGGAAATGTGTTTTACACTGTTTCTTTATGGTCTAACACATAGTCTCTTCCACAAATATCTTTTGAACAGATTTTGACCTACCACATGATCTTTTTTTAAGATACAAAATCCTTGAAGCTTTGAAAAGTCTGTGGGAACTTAAAAACTTCCATTATAACTGCTCGTTTTCAAATCCCATCTGAGGCAGAGACTTACTCAGCAAATAGTGCATTTGGGGAGAATTATGCTTTTTCTTTGCCCAACCCGTAGGTCTAACCTAAGAACCTCAAGCTCCCCAAATATACTGAACAACAGGTTCAAATGGCAGGGTCTGTTTTAGTGTATGACATCTAGCAGTTGAAAGAACCGGGAGCCAGAAAGAACCCGAGTGCGAAAGAAACTTTTTAGAAGAATAATGCTGACATTTCCATGGCACCTGGTAGTTTCACACGCTCAATGTCTCATCTAACTCTCGAAACAACCTATGAAATATGTATTGGTACTCCGTTATGTCAACGTTCAAGAAACACACGGAGGCTCAAAGATTAAAGATATCTGCCCCAGATAATAATGAGTCAGTGTCAGGGCCAACCGTGGAAACCCGGCCTCCCAGCGGTCAGTCCGGGCAGCAAAGTGACGCTTCCGGACAGACGCCAGGACCGACAGACACACACGCCTCATGGCCAGCCCCGGAGGCTCGCCGCCGGACCCGAGCCTCCCAGCGAGGGGGCCTCCCCGAGGCGCCCCTGACCTCCCGGCCCGGAAAACACCTACGTGCTTGGAGGTGAGAGCGGTGATGCCGCGGACCAGGCCGCCCAGTCGGGATGAGAAGGACGCCTTGGCGGCCGCGGGCCCGCTAGCCGACTGGTTCTGCAAGAAGAGTCCCGGCAGCGCCGTCAGCGTCTTCTCCACAATGTCGCTCATCGCCGCCGCCGCCACCCGCGCTCCGCTCACCGCCCGGCCTCATACCCAGGCCCTGCCCCGCCGCCTCCCCGGCCACCGTAGGCACTTCCTGTTTGTCTGAAAAAGAAATCTTTATTCGCGTTCTGCGCGGACAAGCACAGTGTCGTTCTAGAGAGACGCCACGGGAGGGCGCGAGAGTCTGCAAGCGAAAGACAGCGCGCCAAGCCTGTGTGGACGTGGTCCTCCTGTGGAGGAGCAGAAGGGCCGGACGCTCCCGGTTTCGACGGCAACCCCTGCGTCCCGAGCTTCTCTGGGTCCTCCTGAGGTAGCCGCTGCCGTCTGTCCCTCTTATACTTCGGCCGCAAAAGTCTCCCTTTCCCTTTGGCCGCCTCCGCGCTGCCCGAGACCGCACGGGGAGGTGGCCATTCCTGGCCCTCTCTCGGCGGCCTCTCACTGTCTGGGGGACCACCGGCAATCCGCCCACCTCCCTCGGCCGCACTCGGAGGGGCGGAATCGATGCTGGGCCCCGGCGCCACGCGCGGCCCTGGCCCTGGCGGTGCCGGGGACCCTGGTGGTGTTGAATGACGGCGCGGCAGTCCTGTGGATTCAACCTACTGGGTTCAGCGCCCGCCGCGTACGGGGGACTCTTGGCCACTGTCTCTTCCCCTCCGCCCCCCTTCTCCTGGGGTTTGGGGAGGCAGCCAGGAAGGGGAAGTGGTCGGTTGGCCAGCCCCGCGCCCCCCAGACCCCCTGCTCCTGCCCAGCAGGTCGCAGTCCTATCCTCTTACAACGCTGTGTTCTTTTCCATTCTAGAACTGATGGCAGTTGCCACTACATAAATATGTATCTCTCTGTCTTATTCATTGCTGTCACCTCAGCTTCCATCTACAGAGTCTAGTGCAGTGCTTTTGAGAATGTGGTCTGGTGAGTTCTGAAGGAGACCCTAACAAAGGATCCAGGAAGTCAAAATTATATTCATAATATTACTTAAATGTTATTTGTTGTTTTCACTCTTATCCTCTCCAGAGCATATAGAGAAGTTTTCAAGATAGAGGATTTAGAACCTCTCAACTGACTGATGAAGTGTGTGCTTGAGTACTACTCTTGAATTTTATAGATTCGTCTAAGGTTTAGGGTATAAGTTTTCAGAGTTTAACTCAGTTTGTCCTCAGTACTTCTAGTGTGTTCTTACAAGCTATCTTTATGATGAAATAAAAATTCATATTTTAAGGCAAGATGAGAAATTTAGACATAAAATTTTTCTCCGCCCATTTGGGCCTCCTCTCTCCCCTCTAGTGTTCATTGTGCATCTGCATCATGCATTAACCAGACTTCCCCAATGGCAGAAGTATCTGCTCAGCCGTAAAGATCAGTTTTCCTTCTTCTGGCTCCAGCCATGTAACTCTTAGAAGATAACATTCCTTTCTCAATCCTGTAAGGGGTCACAGTGCTCCACCACTCACCTTGTATGTGCAGACAACTTTGGTGGACTTTATGTACAATGCCAGGATATCATTCCCCTTAAAGATAGCGGGTGGTGCACAACAGGCTGGTCAGATAACCTGGGGAGATACTGGGCCACACCTAGTGGAAGTTCTTAGCTTAAATATTTACTTAGAACGTTACTTGTAGTCCACGTATTTTATAAGATTATTGTTTTTTTGCATCACCAAATGTGTGGCTGAGCCTCAGATAAAATTAATGATGATTAGGTGATTTGAAACTATTGGTCAAATATATAGTCCTATAAGATCAATGATCTTAATAGTGTAACTCCAAATATGGGAAGAAGCAACAAGATGGAACCGTTTCCTGGACCGTAACAGACTAGTAAGACAGGCAGTACAGAGGCTTTTGATTACTGTTAACAGGGCCTAGTCCAGTAATAGCACAGTGAGGAGCATATCAATGAAATCCTTGTCTGACCTGGGAATGAGCATTCCTAGCACCATGGGACAAATTGGTCATGAAATGACTCCCAAATCTTAGTCAAAAGTAAGACCAAAAGGGAAGGGATTATAAAATAAAGAATGTTACCTATCATCCAGTTATACAAAAATCAAGTCATCAGCTGCTGTAGTTGCTCACCTACAATATACCCTGAAAAGAATTCAGCATGAGGCACTTTGTGCTCTGGAAAACTGACAGAACTGGCCCTCAGATAGTTAGATATTTTTAGGAGAAAATTTTATGAACCCAGCATCTTCTTATACTTAGAAAAGCACTAAAACCATTAACTAATATATCTGTTCCTCGGAAATAGCAGTAACTTTCTACCAAGGTGAATGAATGCTTGATTGCACATACTCCTACGCCAAAGTCACATATACTACTGGCCTCCCCCTCTACCTCTTCAGAACAGTTCTCAGAGCTCTCTGAGAGACTGTCTCCCAGGTGGTAATCCTCAGTTGGCTCAAATAAAAGTTTCCATTTCTCCCTAAGAAAGAATTTTGTCAACATTCATTTATACTTATCTCTCCTCATTTAATCATCTAATAAATGGTATTTTGAAATCCCTAAATTCTCCTTGTGCCTGTGTAGAAACACAAGAAAAAAGTTCATTTTGTTTACTTGTTTTGCAAGAATATTTTTAATTTATTGAAAACTTTTCTAAATATTTAAATTTTTTCCAAAACTGTTACTTTTTAGAATTTAATCTTTTATTCTAAAATAAAATTTTGTTTATAATTTTTTTTTATTTTAGATTCTTTCATTGATTCACAAGAGGGAGATTAGAAGACCTGCTTTCTCAATCTCCCACATCTAAAGATGCTGAAAATATGATATTGACATCAATATCAGAGGATTCTGAGTCAGGTAAAGGGAATAATCTGGGTGAAACTGTAAATAAGAAAGGAAAATGTGACAAAAGCTTATTTCTTTTCCTCAATGTTAGAGATGTTAATGATTTTTTTTTTTTGTGGTACGCGGGCCTCTCACTGCTGTGGCCTCTCCCGTTGCGGAGCACAGGCTCCGGATGCGCAGGCTCAGCGGCCATGGCTCACGGGCCCAGCCGCTCCACGGCATATGGGATCTTCCCGGACTGGGGCACAAACCCGTATCCCCTGCATTGGCAGGCAGACTCTCAACCACTGCACCACCAGGGAAGCCCAGAGATGTTAATGATTTACCTTATTTTGTCTTATTCAACAGAATATTTTCAAGCACTATTATGGTGCCAGGTAGGTTGAGGCATCATTTTGAGACCAATCATTCAGAGTTTAAAGAAAATTGAATATTTAAAATATGATAACCTAAAAAAAATAAAAAATTAGAAAACAATAAAAAATTAAAATGATAACCTCTTTAAAAGCCAAAGCTTTTTTTGTTACCACTTTTCAAAGTAGAAATGAAAAACCAGCTGAAGCATTTTACAGGTTAAATTATTGTATTGCACTGGCTGGAGAAGGGCATACGATAGCTGAAAGACTAATAAAGCCTGTACATTACTGAGTGAATGTCTGCTAGATGAAAAATCAGTCAAAGAAATCATGGCAGTGCTGTTTTCCAAAGATGCAGTAACTCACCAAATTAGAAATTCCGTTGCAAACATAAAGACTGGGTGAATATCCTATCTGCAGAATTATACTGTCTTTAAGATGGACAAAAATTATATAATTATAGATGTAGCTAGTCTTGTTGCTTTGCTTGTATCTGTCAGGTGGCAGCACCAGCTAATACTTGAAGATCTATATAAATGCCTGGCAATAAACTAAAGTGATGCTGAAATAAAACATTGTACAATTTTTTTTAATCTCATAGTTTATTCTGGAACAACTGTGCTGATATTTGCACTAATTGTATAAAAGCAATACTGGGCAAAACTGCTGGCATCTTGGCACAAATCAAGGCAGAGGCTCCCAACTGTACTCTTCACCACTGACACTCACATTTTTTAAAAAAGCCAGTTTCACAAAAGAATATCTTTAATGAAGCAGTAAGAATTTTTAATTTTATTAAATATCAACCCTTGAGTACATTTCTTTTAAATACTGTGTGTGACAAAATGGGGAGTACACATAACGCAGTTCTGACATGTAACCAAGGTTTCTCAAGGAAAAGCACTGGTGCAGTTTGACTTGAAAGCTGAACCAGCCACTTTTCTTCATGGAATACAATTTTAATTGAAATAATGATTAACAAACAATGGCTTTCTTGAAAATGAGCAGTGAGTCTGTCGCCTCAAGAGAAATAACTGACAGTATTCATTACCACTAATAAAATTCAAACTTTCAAGAGTAAATTGGAATTTTGAAAAATGTGTATCTGCTACCAGGAGTCTGGTAATCTCTAATATGTAAGAACTGTTCTGACAAGATCAGTGGTGATATTAATGAATGTTATTTTTTGATAGTGTATAATTAAAAGTGTCAGTATTCAGAAGATCTGTATAACTCAATGAAACAATATTTTCCAAATGATCAATGCATGATGTTATAAAATTATGCATGGACTGAAGATCTATTTAAAATGAATATAGACCAATGATTTTAATGTAACCCTATACAAAAAGTTCACTGATATAATTTAAAATTGCAACAAACCTTTAAGAAACTACTGCTTGTTGAGTTTTGGTATGGTATCAAAGAAGAACATCCACAATTATTTGAAAAGGCTATTAAAATACTGTTTTTTCCTGAACTACATATCTGTGTGAGACCAGGTTTTCTTCATAAACTTCAAACAACATACCAACCTGTGGTAGGCTGGTACTGTCTCCCAAGGATATGGTCATATCCTAATCTTTGGACTTTGTGAATGTTATATAGTAAAACTTGCACAGATGTGATTAAATTAAGGATCTTGCAATAAAGAAGTTATCCTGGATTATCCCAGTGGGCCCTAAGTGCCATCATAAATGTTGTTATAAGAGAGAGGCAGGGCTTCCCTGGTGGCACAGTGGTTGAGAGTCTACCTGCCGATGCAGGGGACATGGGTTTGAGCCCTGGCCCGGGAAGATCCCACATGCCACGGAGCAACTAAGCCCATGCACCACAACTGCTGAGCCTGAGCTCTAGAGCCTGCAAGCCACAACTACTGAGCCCACATGCCACAACTACTGAAGCCTGCGCACCTAGAGTCCGTGCTCCGCAACAAGAGAAGCCAGCACAATGAGAAGCCCCTGCACCACAACAAAGATAGCCCCCACTCACCGCAACTAGAGAAAGCCTGCGTGCAGCAACAAAGACCCAACGCAGCCCAAAAATAAATAAATAAATAAATTTATAGAAAAAGAAAAAAAAAAGAGAGGTAGAGGGAGATTAGCCACCACACACAAAAGAGGAGAAATTGATGTAAAGGCAGAGGCAGAGATTGGAACAAGTAGTCACAAATAATGCCAGCAGCCACCAGAAGCTGGAAGAGGCAGGAATGAATTTTCCTCTCGAGCTTCCAGAGGGAGTGCTTCCCTGAGCACACCTTGATTTCTAACCAGTGAGACCGATGTTGAACTTCTGGCCTCCAAAACTATAAGGGATTACATTTCTGTTGTTTTGAGCCACCAAGGTAATTTGTTACAGCAGCCCCAGGAAACTATTGCAAACCCCACAGTGATAGATTAAATGCAGAACCAAGCATGCGAGATTCCAGCTGTCTTATATTAAGCCTAACATAAAGAGATTTGCAGATTTGTAAAACATTGCTACTTCTCTCACTTTTTTCATTTTGAATATATAGTTGTTTTTTATTTTTTTATGTTGTTAACATGTAATAGGTTTACTGTTGCTATTTTAAAATCAATAGCTTAGATTTTTCTCAGTTTTACTTTGTTAATTCAGTAAATATCTATAGATATAACCCATGTAAACAAAAGCTTTGTGGGGGGGCCTCAATAATTTTTAAGCATATAGAAGGGTCCTGAAACCAAAATGTTTGAAAACTGCTTATCTAGTACATAGTAGGTGCTCAATTATTTGTTGAAATAATCATTATATTTATAATTCAGTCACAACAATCAATATATGAGTATAGGCCAGTGAACAGCAGGAGTTTAGGGGTAGGGTGATGTTTGCAAGGGAAGAAGACAAAAGAGTTCTCAGAAAAAGAAATTGCGGGGGAGAAAAAGACAAAATTATCTCCAATTGACCAGGTTATGAAGGAATAATTGCTGAAACGACAACCAGAACTTCCTACCCTGTGGCCCAGGCACAAAGATTGAATACCCACCAATTCCTACTATTCCTCCTCTAGCTTTCACCTCCCGAAACTAAAAGTTGAAAGTAGAGCTAAGAAACAAATGTTGAAAGCCCAGTAGTGAAATGGCTATTAGGAGAAGCTACAGAACTATATGGCAAGCCCAGCTAAGATTTAGAATTATAAGATGTGGAAACTGAAGGAATATTTGGAGTTCATCTATACATCCAATCAGCTAATTTTGTAGAAAAGGATACTGATACTTAGATTTTGGAAGCCACTTGACCAAGGTCGCACAACCTTAGGGGTAGAACTGAAATTACAGCCCTAAATCTAGATTCTGAGCCTGTAATATTTCACCTGTACTTTCATGGTATTGACAGTAAAGAGGTTGTCTGTGGCTTCCTGTTCTGAGACTCTGGCTCCAAGTCCTACCCTAAAATGTAGGGGATATGGATGTTCTTTTTTAAGCTTGTAAATTTAGACTGTATATTTTTCCTGTAAATATGGGCTCTTCTTTCTCCTTTTCCTGTCTCTACCTCTATCCCAGGTAATTTCACTCAGAGTGACATACTGTCACAGGGATTGAACCTATTAAATTAAACCCTCACGAACTGCATTTCCTCTGTCTCTTCTTCCAATCAGGGAGGAAGGTGGCTCTCACTGAGCTGAAAATAGGGCAGAGAAGTGACTCAGTACACTTTAAGAAGGTGCAGTGGTTCTAGGACAGTAGGGGGCAAACTAGTTTATTCCCCTACAGGAACAAACAGGGCTGTCTAAGCAGGGGTGTCTCACCTGAAAATACATACAGATGTGTGAAGGGGTGATAAGTATTTTTCTCCAATACATTTCCTCAGCTTCCTGTTTTAAAACTTTTATTTTGAATAGATGTTAAATGCAGTTTATTCAAAATTCAAAATGTACAAAAAGTTATACACAGAAAAGTCTTCCTCCCTTCCCATTCCCCAGCCATCCACTTCCCTTCAGTAGAAACAACTGCTATGATCTATTTCTTCAGAAATATTTTATACATAAACATTAGCTTTCACTTTGAAAGCCTTAGATTCCACCCCTGTGCCCACAGAGAATTCAACCCACTTATTTTCAGAGTTTATCTCTAGGGAATCATTCCTTCATCTAACATTCTTCCAAAAATTCCTGCCCTCAGTTGATGGGACTGTTGAAGACAGACAACAGTTGTTCACACTCTCTTACTCAAAGGTTTCCATGCTGTCCCAGGAATGTGCACGGGAACCACCTGCAGAGGAATTACAGGACACATGCATACCCACGGCCCCAGTTCTCACCCTCTATCCTTGGCCAGACTCTCACCTAGGCTCTAAGTCATCCATCCCATTCCCAACACCCTCAACTTCTAAACTCCATTTAGCTTTCTTCATCCCCTTGCTCTTTGCATTTAACATTTGGCAGTGTTTTCCCTGCAAAGCCCTTGTCAGCTCTCACCAATAATTCTGATTTCCCACTCAAGCTAAATTGCCTCCATTTACCCCTGATAACATGCTTAAAACATCCCCATTGCTCCACTTCCCCTGCCATCTTGCTTTACTATCTCATCTTTGTCCTGGATTATTATAAAAATCTTCTAATTAGTCACCCACCACCACCAATTTCTTCTCTTTTCAGCTAATCCTTCAGAGAGAGCGTTTTATTTCAGAATCTGATCATATTATTCTCAGTTCAAAATAGTCTGATGGATAAATTGCAAACTCCTTATTGGGGGATCTAGACCTCGATAACTTTCCCATTGCCCACCTCTTTAGCCTCTTTTCCTGCAAGGCTTAGGTTAGCGTTTTTGTTGTTGTTTTAGGGATATTGAGCTGTCGATAGTTCCATGAACATGCCTCACTTTTAACTCCTCATGTTTTTGCACATGCTGACTGTTTGGAATATCCTTCTACTCTTTACTTAACTAGAAAATTGCTATTTATCCTTTAAAACAGAACTCAGGCATCACTTCCTCTATGAAGCCTTCCCTGCCCCATGTTTGTACCTTATACAACCTCTACTAAAATTGAATTGAAATGATCTATTTTTATGTCTCTCCCCTATTAGAACTGAACCCTCAGGGATAGAGAGCATGTTTTTATTATTCTCAATTCCAGAACAGAATCTGTATCTATCGTCATGGAAAGATATTCATGGTACATTGATATAACACCAAAAATATAGTAAAAACTTAACACAGGAACTAAAATGGGATACAAAAAATATTAAACATAACAAAAGACAATAAAAGAGGAACAGAAAAAAAACACATGGTACATAGAGAACAAATAGCAAAATGGAAGACATGAATCCAGCCATATGCATAATTATATTGAATCTGAATGAGCTACTTCCTCATTCTGTTAATGTGGTATAGTACATTGACTGATTTTTGTATGTTGAATCATTCTTACATTCCAAAAAGAAATCCCACTTGGTCATGGTGTATAGTCTTTTTAATGTGCTGTTGAACTCTGTTTGCTAGTATTTTGTTGAAGGTGTTTACATCAGTATTCATAAGGGATATTGATATATACTTTTTTTTTCTTGTAGTGTCTTTCTCTGACTTAGGTATCAGGGAGGAATTTGAAGAGGATTAGTATTCATTCTTCTTTAAGTGTTTAGTAGATTTACCGATGAAACTATCTGGTCCTGGGCTTTTCTTTGTTGGGAGGTTTTTGATTACTGATTCAATCTCCTTACTAATTATGAGTGTTCAGATTTTCTGTTTCTTCATGATTCAGTCTTTGTAGGTTGTGTGTTGCTAGGAATTTATTCATTTCTTCTGGGTTATCCAAATTGTCGGCTCACAACAGTTCATAGTATTCTCTTATAAGCCTTTTCATTTCTGTGGTATCAGTTGTAATGTCCCCTCTTTCATTTCTGATTTTAGTTATTTGTCAGTTTTGTTGATCATTTGAAAGACTAAATTTGGTTTCATTGATTTTTCTGTTGTTTATCTGTTCTCCATTGCATTTATCTCTGCGCAAATCTTTATTGTTTCCTTCCGTTAGCTTTGGGTTTAGATATTTCTTCTTTTTTAGTCACTTAATGTGTACAGTTACATTATTGACTTGAAATTCTTTTTCTTTTTTAATGTATATGTTTACAGTTTCCCTTTTAGCACTATTTTTCTGCATCCCATAAGCTTTGTATGTTGTGTTTTTGTTTCCATTCATCTCAAGGTATTTTTTAATTTCCTTGTATTTTCTTCTTTGACCTATTGGTTAAGAGTATGTTGTTTAATTTCCATACATTTCCAGTTTTCCTTCTGTTTTTGATTTATACTTTCATTCCATTGTGGTTAGAAAAGATACCTTGCATGTATTTATGATTTCAGCCTTTTGAAATGTATTAAGATTTGTGTTGTAGCCTAACATATACTCTATCCTAGAGACTAGTCCATCTGTACTTGAGAAGAATGTGTATTCTGCTGTTGTTGGGTACAGTGTTCTATATATGTCTGTTAGTTCTAATTGGTATATAGGGTTGTTCAAGGCCTATATTTCATTATAAATCTTCTGTCTGGTTTTTTTGTGCACTATTGAAAGTGGATATTGAAGTCTCCATCTATTATTGTAGCACTGTATTTCTCTTTTCAATTTTGTCAGTTTTTCTTTCTGTTGATAGGTAGGAGATATAAGTGAATGGATAGATACTCCATGTTCATGGACTGGAAAGAATCAATATTGTTACGATTGCAATTTCTGCCCAAATTGATCTATAAACTGTATGCAAAACCTTAGCAGCCTTTCTGGCACAAGCAGACAAGCTGATCCTAAATTTTATATAGCATATCCAAAACAATTTTTGAAAAAGAAGAACAAAGCTGGATGACTTACAATATCCATTTTCAAAACTTACTGTAAACCTACAGTAATCAAGACAGTATGGTATTGGCATAAAGATATATATATTAATGGAACAGTATTGAGAGTCAGGAATAAATTCTTACATTTGTGGTCAATTGATTTTCTTTCTTTCTTTCTTTCTTTCTTTCTTTCTTTCTTTCTTTATTTATTTTTGGCTGCATTGGTCTTTGTTGCTGCTCAGGCTTTCACTAGTTGCAGCAAGTGGGGGCTACTTTTCATTGTGGTACACGGTCTTCTCATTGCAGTGGCTTCTCTTGTTGCGGAGCACGGGCTCTAGATGCACGAGCTTCAGTAGTTCCGGCACACTGACTCAGTAGTTGTGGCTCGCAGGCTCTAGAGCGCAGGCTCAGTAGTTGTGGCACACGGGCTTAGTTGCTGCACAGCATGTGGCATCTTCCCAGACCAGGGATCGAAGCTGTGTCCCCTGCATTGACAGGCGGCTTCTTAACCACTGCGGCACCAGGGAAGTCCCCATCAATTGATTTTTAATGAAGTAGCCAAAACAGTTCAATAGAGAAGGGACAATCTTTTCAGCAAATGATGCTGGGACAATTTGATATCCATATGCAAAAAAAATGTTAACTTAGACCTTTATCTCACACTATACACAAAATAATTAATTCAAAATGGATCTTACACCTAAATGTAAAAGTAAAACTATTAAGGTTCTAGAAGAAAACATAAGATAAAATCTTCATGAACTTAGGCTAGGCAGAGTTTTTGTCTGTTTGTTTGTTTATTTACTTTTGGCTGTGTTGGGTCTTCGTTGCTGCACACAGCCTTTCTCTAGTTGTGGCAAGTGGGGGCTACTTTTTGTTGCGGTGCACGGGCTTCTCATTGCAGTGGCTTCTCTTGTTGCAGAGCGCAGGCTCTAGGGGCGCAGGCTCAGTAGTTGTGGCGCACGGGCTTAGTTGCTCTGTGGCATGTGGGATCTTCCCGGACCAGGGCTCGAACCCATGTCCCCTGCATTGGCAGGCAGATTCTTAACCACTGCACCACCAGGGAAGTCCCAGAGTTCCTAAATATGACATCAAAAGCACAATCCACAAAAGAAAAATTTGATAAATTGGACCTTATCAAAATGAAAACTTGTGTGCTTCAAAAGATAATATTAATAAGTTGAAAAGACAAGATACAGGCTGAGAGAAAATATTACAAATTGTATATCTGATAAAGGACTTTTATCTAAAATATACAAAGAACTCATAACTTAGATATAAGAAGACTAACAATCCAATTTAAAAATAGGGGAAATATTAGAATGCACATTTCACCAAAGAGGATATATGAATGGGTAAAAGGCACTTAAAAAAAGATGCTCAAGGGCTTCCCTGGTGGCACAGTGGTTGAGAGTCCGCCTGCCGATGCAGGGGACACGGGTTTGTGCCCTGGTCCGGGAAGATCTCACATGCCGCGGAGCGGCTGGGCTCGTGAGCCATGGCTGCTGAGCCTGTGCGTCTGGACCCTGTGCTCTGCAACGGGAGAGGCCACATCAGTGAGAGGCACGCGTACCGCAAAAAAAAAAAAAAAAAAAAAAAAGATGCTCAACACTATTAGTCATTAGATAAATGCAAATTAAAACCACAATATGATAGCATTACATACCCACTAGAGCTATAATCAAAAGAATAGACAATACTAAGTGGTAGACAAGATGTGGGAAAATCTTCATGTATTTGTTGGTAGGAAAGTAAAATGGAAGAGCCACATTGTAAAACAGATTGATAGTTTTTTTTTAATAACCTAAACAAATTTCCCAGAAATTCTACTACTAGGTATCTACCCAAGAGAAATGAAAATATATGTTCACACAAAGACTTGTACATAAATGTTCATAGAGGCATTATTCATAATAGCCAAAAGCTGGAAGCAACCCAAATGTCCATAAACTGATGATAGATAAACAAAATGTAATATATCTATACAATGGACTATTTTTCATCCATGAAAAGAAATGAAGGGACTTCCCTGGTGGTCCAGTGGGTAAGACTCCACGCTCCCAATGCTGGGGACCCAGGTTCAATCCCTGGTCAGGGAATTAGATCCCGCATACATGCCGAAACAAGAGTTCGCATGCTGCAACTAAAGAAGCCCGCATACCGCAACTAAGAGGTCCACATGCTGCAACGAAGATCCCTTGTGCTGCAACTAAGACCTGGCGCAGCCATAAATACATAAATAAATAAACAAATATTTTAAAATAAATAAATAATATTTTAAAAAGAAAAAGGAAATGAAGTACATGCTGTATGGATAAGTCTCTAATACATTGTGCTCAGTAAAAGAAACCAGTTACAAAACACTATATATTGTATGATTCCATTTATAGGATATGATCAGAAAAGGCAAATCTGTAGAGACAGAAATCAGATCAGCAGTTGCCTGAAACTGGAGGTGAAATTGACTGCAAATACTCATGAGGGAACTTTATGGGGTTTTGGAAATGTTCTAAATCTAGGTTGTAACAGTGGTTGCACAGCACTATAAATTTACTAAAAATCATTGACTGTACACTATTGTAAGTGAATAATGGGTAAATTTTATGGTATGTAAGTTATATCCCAATGAAAGTGTAAAGTATTTAAATGAATTTTAGAAATGCTCATTTATTATTGATTCACAGTTTGCTGGAGGATCTTTCTGGGACTTAGTACCAGAGATGCATGTCAAATGGAAAGAAAGAATTTGTTAGAAAAATGAATATATTGAGGACGGCCTATAGGGAGTGGCCAGAGAAAAAGTTCAAGAGAGCAGCCTTGGGAACGGCCAAAAGTTAGTCAGGAAACGCTCCACACTGAGAGGCAAGGCCTAGAAAAGGAGATGTGATGGGTAGAGTTCTGGTGACTGCAATAGTCGGGATTTAGGCAACTTTAGAGAACACCTTCATGCCCAAGGGGGCACCAGAAGAGCAAGTCCCAGTTGTGACTGCAGACATTCTCAGCTGAGGGAGGGCAGTCTCTTAGGTTCATTCAAAACCCCACCCAGGTTCTTCAGAGACCAGTACTCTCAATTTCCTTTTATTTTCTTTCTTGGGAGGAAGGGGGAATTTGCCTGAAGGTGGCTTCCTTTTAAATCTGAAAATGGGGCAGGAAGAGCCAGCTGAGGCCCTGTGACTGTCTCCAGGAGAGAGGCAACTGTTATAGCCAAAAGAAACTGCCCTTAGAGGAGCTTTTTCAGAATGACACATACTATTTTCTTCCTCTCCCTCTGTGACTCAGATTCATATTTCACACAGACCTTTGCCTATGTTTTCTTTCCTCTGCCTTGACTGCTAGCCAGCAGACTGTGTCCACAGTGTTTTCCCACTCCTGTTCCCCAGTCTGAATCAGCCTGGTGAAAACATTAGCTGGAAGAGATCTGTGTTTACCAGGTAAATTCCTCTAAAACAAATAAATTTGCAATGAAAATCTTTATTTAACCAAGAGTCCTCCACAGCACAGCTTATGCTTAACCTAATTCAAGCCACAGTCAATGAAACAAAATTCTAATCCATACCATGTATTTGAACAGTCCAATGGAGCTTACTTGTAAAAAGATTTGACCTGTAGTACTTTCTTTTCCCCAAGGAGCTTGAGAAATAAGTAGAGGCAAAAACAGAGCCCCTTCGTACTTGGAGAGTATTTTCCCACAGATAACTTGTTTTAAAAATCCAGTTCCCAGGAAACCCTTGTAAGGACTTTTCCCAATAGTCTACCAGATCCTGAACAAGAAAAAGAGATAGACTGTAGATTCAATAAGCAGGATCTTCTCAGAAGGAAACCATGAGAACTTTTTCAATCTTCAAGGAGGCTCTAATCCAAAGCACTGTAAAAAATGATCAAGAGATCAGAAATGAAACAAGGTGAAGGAAACAAAAGTAGCATTCCAAAGAGGTGATAATATACTATCACCTGAAGTAGTATTAATCACCTAAAGAGGCCTGAGGCTATACTAATAAACTAATGAGAGTCAAATCTTTAAAAATACAGTACTTAGATCATATGAGAGAATTAATTACATCAATTGTTCCTACTGCTAAGAGCAAGATATTCCTCAAAGGGCATTATTGTGGAGGGAGGTCATTCTCTCCCTCTCCCAGGTCCATAAAATAGAATCTCCACTTCTTCAAAATTGTGAAAGACATTTGCCTTCCTGATAGCTCCCTCTCGGTTCGCCCTAGGGCAGGAGGGACTCAGCTGACTGGGCCACTAGGGAAGGAACTGAGCACACTCGGCCCCTTCTTCGTCTTCTCCTGGGACTAGCCTGCCCGCCAGACAGGTGCCTCCAGCCCTGAGCCCCCGCACACATGCATCCATCCCTGCCTCCCCAGGAGGTCTAGGGGGCAAGTGTCAGGAAGTCTGGTTGTAAGCCCTGACCTGTGGGGCTCTTGCACTGTGACCTTACCCTATCAAAGATAACGCTTCTATCTCCATGTCTGTTTTTCATAAGGTTCTGAACGCAGAGGGGGTAAGAGCTGCAGTTTATTGGCCTCTTCAAAGCCCCCATATTAAGACTTTAAGGAGCCCTGCCACTGAAGAGTTTAAAAACCAGCGAATAACCCAAAGAAATGACTTTAGCAGGAGACTAAATTCACCATATGCCCTTGAGCAAGAGCTGAGCTCCTCAGTCGGGAAGGGAGCCACCTCTTCCAGAAGAGGATGTAGCATGAGGGACTTGCACATGGGACAGTGAGGAGGCAGAGACAGCTTCTCAGGAGCCAGAAGAGGGGAGACTGACGTCACTGCGATCCCCTCATGTCTGAGGTGTGAAGTGGTGGCAAGAGTCATGAATTGGGACCCAGAAAACTTGTGTTGAAGTCCCAGCTCTTATCAAATGTGCAGCCTTTACTATTCTGAGCCTCAGTTTCCACATTTGTAATGAGCATAAATATCATTCCCACCTACCCTGTAGGGGTACTTTGAGAAATACATTATGTCGTGTATGTGAATGTTCATGTACACTGGAAAGCATGTTAGAAATATAAGGCAGCATGAAAAAAATAGTGAGGACAAGGTACTTGAAGATATTTTGGGGTGGAAGTGCTGGTATTTTCCATTTGATCTTCTACATCCACTCTCCATTCTCATCTGTATCCTAGAGGCTGAACTTTCTGAATTGCATCAATGGGTTCCCTTGTCTTTTGGCTGCTGGCTGAGTTTCATCAATGAGGAGCAACAGAAGAGACTGGAGAGGGGGCTATTCAGCTGCTTGGATTAGACTCCCCTGGTCTCCTCCCTGCTGGTTCTCCTCCGGTTGGCTGCATCTCTCTATGGAGGGCACAGCTAGAATCAAACTGCCTTCTCCACACAGTTTTCTCCCCAGACCAGCAACATTGCCATCACCTGCGAATTTGTGAAAAATACAAATACTCCAGTCCTACGCCAAACCTACTGAGGCAGAAACTCCAGCGGGAGGCCCAGCAATCTATGTTTAACAAGCCCTGCAAGTAATTCATACACAGTTTGACAACCACTGCTGTAACTAACTACTCTTTTTTTCTCTCTCACAGCTACTAACCCTGCGATACTGTCCAGTCCTTTGTTGTTTTCCCCCAAACTCTGTTTACCTTTGTAAATAGTCCTTTTACTATACTCTCCTCAAATTACTCATTTTGAGTATGCCATGGTTTCCTGCAGGACCCTAACAATGTCAACAAGGGGCTTCTTGGGATCCAAAAAATAAGACAGCTAACTGCTTTGTCCTCTGCCTGTGAAAAGTACAGGCCCACTGACCAAGCTGAAAGAAAAAACCTGTGATGGGATAGCCAAGTAAGGAGATCTAGTTACAGATCACCCCAAAATCCTTTAGGCAAAAGCTTGCAGTGGATCTCTGTGTTTCAGAAAATGTTTGTTTGGTAAACTAAGAAATGATGTAATATCCTTGTGAGACATATGACTAAAATCTGAGGTTTTTGTGTAGGCTTGGGCTGTAATGTTGGTTTTTACCAAGGGCTTTAGTCTGAGGAGGGAAAATGCTAAAATAAGTTGCTACTTGGAAAAGGAAGCTGATGGTATTTCTTTCCTTTGGCCTGGGCCAAAGCTATAGCAAGCTAAATTCATACCATTTATTTTTCATCCAATATGAAAGTCGTATAGACCAAGACATAACATTTGAGCACCAATAGAGAATAAACAAGTTCAAAGGGTCAGTCTGACTAGAATGTATAATGCCTAAGACAAAGGGAGACTGTTTCTAGGTGTTTGTTTCCTCAGGTCTCTTGTCACAAGGAGTCACCTTGTTTCCAGGGCATAAATCCAAGGCAGAAATATTCAACAGAGGTCAGGAAGGTAGCCTTGAGTAAAACTGAGAAGCCCCACTCCAGCAAGTCATTTCCTTTGGAAATGTAAAGGTTAGTAAGCCTGGAATCAGGATAAGAAAGAGGCTTTGGGAAAACTTAGCCCAAAGTGCTAAACTAACACAGGTTTTTCTTGCCTTTGTGGAATGAATCTATTGCTTTTCCTACAAATGAAGAAACTGGTTTTCAAAGTAACATCTCTTATTTATGCTTTATAAATTTGGCCAGTAATAACTGGACCCTAAAAAATGGCGAGTCAGGCTAGGCTTGTCTTCAAATTTTGTCTTTAATTCACTTTTTAAATACAATTCCCCTCCATCTCTCCTTCCCTTCTCCCTTTTCCCCCCTCCCCTGCCCCAGAGATCCATGGTTTCCTCAAGCTGTAACCTGTCTGTTCACAGCCCACCACTTGAACAACCTTCCCAGGTTTTCCCCTCTTTGAACTTTTCCAGAGCGCACTCAGAATTTAAAGGAACAGGGCCCTATCCCTCAGGGCCTAATGCAGATTATGGTTATCTACTTCCCACTGGGTAAGGGATTGCTTGGTAACCCTCTTACCTGAGGCAGCTACCAGAGTGAACTGATCTCAGGGACATAAGGCCCTGCCAATCAGTAGCTGTGTGATCTTGGGAAGGTTACAAAGAAAGATGCAAAGAATCATAGATTCTTGGGGTTGAAAGGGATCAGTGCTTGAATACATAGTCTAATACCTTACAGAGGTTTTATCCACCTTCTATTTAATGTCCTACTGAAAATAACTTCTGTCATTTATTGAGCACCTCCTATGGGCCAAGGCCTGAGTTAGGCATTTGTATATATTGTCACTAATCCTGAAAATAACCCAGCAAGGTAGTTAGCACTAGCCCCATTTTACAAGTATGAAACTGAGACTTGATAGGGTGACTTAGTTAGTCCAAGTGGCAAAGCCAGGGTTCGTACCCATTGCAGTTGGCCTGGAAGTCAGTGCTCATTCCACTTGACTGTATGATCTTCTAAGAGATCCCATTCTAACCCTATAACGGAAGCATACTTTATTTTTTTAATATTTGATTTATTTATTTGGTTGCACCAGGTCTTAGTTATGGCTTGCAGCCTCCTTGGTTGCGGCTCGCTGGCTCCTTAGTTGTGGCATGCGATCTCTTAGTTGCAGCATGCATGTGGGACCTAGTTCCCTGACCAGGGATCAAACCCAGGCCCCCTGCATTGGGAGCGTAGAGTCTTATCCACTGTGCCACAAGGGAAGTCCCTGAAGCATACTTTATAATGAGCTAAATTTGTCTTCCTCTACCTCCCACCCACCTTCACCTCCAAGTTCTACACCTCGGTATAGCAAAGTCGTCTTCCTCTTCTACATGCCACTCCTTCAGGTATTTGAATACTACAGACTACTTTGACCATCCTGAAAATATTCAGCCTTTCCTCCTATGAAAGTTTAAAATCCCTTCACTCTCCTACTGATTCCTTTTCAGTTCGTCTATGTCCCATATATCAACAACAAAAACCTGAAGCTTAATATATGTACAGAAAAGTGCACAGATAATATGTACACAGTGAAATTTTTACAGTCACTCCTTGATCAAGCAACAGAAGCATTACCAGAACCCTAGAAGCCCATGCTATCTCATCTGTGCCTCCCCCAGAGGTGACCCACACCCTGACTTTTAATACATGGATTATATAGAGGGAAGCACACAATCTGCATCCTTTTGTGCCTGCCTTCATTTGCTCAACATTGTGAGAGTTTCATGTCATATTGTGTGGAGCTATAGTTAGTTCATTCTCATTCATTCCTTTCTGTGTACTTCTTAAAATATTGTGGTAAAATATGTATAATATAAAATTTACCATCGAAACAATTAAGTGTACAGTTCAGTGGAATTAAGTATATTCACAAGATTGTGCAACTGTCACCACCATCTGTCTCCAGAACTTTTTCATCTCCCCAAACTGAAACTCTGTGTTTATTAAACAATAACTCCCCACCTGCCCCTCCTCTAGCCCCTGGCAACCACAATTCTACTTTCTGTCTCTTTGAATATGCCTTCTTTAGGTACCTCATGTAAGTGGAATCATATAGTATTTGTTCTTTTATGATTGGTTTATTTCACTTAGTATAATGTCCTCAAGATTCATCCATGTTATAGCATGTGTCCGAATTTCCTTCCTTTTTAAAGCAAAATAACATTCCATTGTACAGATATACCATGTTTGGTTTTTTTTAATTCTGTGTGCTTTTTAAAGTGTGTTGAGTCCCCAGTGGATCTGGCATGAGCAGGTCCTTTGCACAGCTCCACCACTGCATTCCCACACTCTTTTTTCTTGCTTTCAAGTCTGGTTCCCATCTAGACAGAGTGCTCTTTGGACCTTATGCATCTTTGCTTCCCCAGCACCTAGCTCCAAGTAGAAATTCGGTGAACAATATCTGGTAATAAATGAATGAAAGTATAACAGCCCCGTGAAGTTCCTCCTCTTTACCTCTCTGAGCCCCAGTTTCCTCATTCTTGAAATAAAGCGTTCAGACTATTGATTCCTTAAATCTTGCCTAGCTTGACATTCCTGATTTTATGACAGTCTTGCATTTCACAAGGCTCTTTGGTGACCTATTCCAAGGGTTTGACAAACAAAACAACAGTAATTTTTTAAACTACTTTTATGTGTTCCAGTTTATATATCAATAATTTCAGTTTATCCCTTTGGTAACCCTGTTAGGAAATGTGAGACTTGAAGGCTCTGTGAGAAATTCTTCTGGACAAGGAAAAAGACTTGCAAAGTGGGTCATTAAGGAGGTCTCTGTTAGGGAGAGGTTTGCCAAGCTAATTTCTCTCCTTCAGTGGCTCAATTGAAAAGCTTCCGGGGCTGTAGGGAAGCTGCAATTCCCAACTCAGTCAATAGGTGGCCATTTAACTGCACCCAGAGGGAACAGATGAAAACAACTCCAGCCCCAGAGCCAGGATGGTCCCAAAGTGGCAGTCAACCAAATTAGCATTTTTCTAGGAGAATTTGCATGTATAAAATGGTTAGAAGGCCCTGAGCATTCTGAAATATGCTATCACTGGCAATAGACTTAGAATGCTGCCCACTCTGTTCCTGGATAAGTTGAAATACAACAACAATATTTTATCCTCCATCTTGTGACTTCTGGTTCTTATTCTCTCCTCTCTTCCTTCTCCCTCAACCAATTTATGAGAGGCATGAAGCCAAATTTTGATAGGCCCATGATTGAAACACACTGACTTAAAATGTTTCAAGGGACAGTAAGTTTACAGGCAGATCAGTAGCTCTCCAGCTGGAATTTTTAAAGGAGACTGAGTACTGTCTTATGAAAGAGAACACACTCATACATATTTCCAGAACATTTGGAAACTTCTGTGTCAGATCAGATCAAGATCCATACAAATAAATATTCTCTTCTTGCCAATTGCTGCTAATAAAGGGATGTATATGCCTCCAGATATTCTTTCCTAAGTACACACCAGCATGTTTTCTTCTTTATAAAAAGAAAAACTAGGGCTTCCCTGGTGGCGCAGTGGTGGAGAGTCCGCCTGCCGATGCAGGGGACACAGGTTCGTGCCCCGGTCTGGGAAGATCCCGCATGCCGCGGATAGGCTGGGCCCGTGAGCCGTGGCCGCTGGGCCTGCGCGCCCGGAGCCTGTGCTCCGCAATGGGAGAGACCACAGCAGTGAGAGGCCCACGTACCGCAAAAAAAAAAAAAAAGAAAAGAAAAACTAACACTTTCAAATAATCTTTAAAACTTTATTATAAAAAGGACTATTGGTTAAACCATGACATCTAACAGTTAACCTCACTCTCCATTCTCTTCTCTTACTTTGAACATTCATGGGTTTTGGTAAAGCTGTGTTCAGTTATTTCTTATTTTATCTTTCGAAAAATTAGCAGTAATTTATTTTGGCCTCCTTCTGAATCTTTAAGTGCTATGGGCATTTCTGCTACAAAGGTATTTTTGCCAATTCCTACAACTTTCTCTTATCCTTTTGAATTACAAATTTGATGACTGAACCTAGGTTATATTTTTTAGATTGATTCATAACTTTTGAAACATTTGTTGCTCTATTTTATTATTGTTGCTTCCTTAGTCTCAAGCACTGCTAACTTAAGGTGGACTTAGCACACGCTCCTGTTCTTCATTCTATTATCTTCATAAAAGTTCTGTGACCCTCCTGTTCTATTCATTCTTTAACGTTTGCAATGCCCCAGTGGGTTAAAAGCAGACAGAAAATCAGAGACTAAATAAATAGCTGTTTTGGGAGACCACAGAGAACAGCTTCAACCTACACATTAGTGTTATATCAGGCTAGAACAAAATAATGAACATGAAAGCCCTTTGAAAAATACAGAAGCATGCTATGCACATGTAATATTTGGCTTGACTTGAAGAGGAAACCAAGCTGAAATGGCTTATTAGGATTTACCAAATGCTTGGGGTCAAACATCTGAGGAAAGAGTTTGGAGACATAACTAGCATTATTTCTTAAACTGGTTGAATACTCTACATTGTTTACTTACAAGTGTTCTGGCTACAATTGTGACTTAACACATTTTAGTAACAGAGAAATAGGGAGCATTTTTATTTTACAGTAACCTAGAGATTCCAATAAATATCAGGGGACATAAATCAGCACAAAGTCTTAAAAGTGGCTGGTCTGACAAGAAGGAGCCAGTGTAATGTGGCTTTTCTATTAGCTTGGCTATAAAGTTGGCTATTAACTTAGCACCTAATTGGATCCTCCTACAGTGGATCATAAAAGCATTCAGTCCTGCAGGCTAGAGAACATGTTGTTCTTGCTGAATTGTGTTTAAGGTACTTTAAAAGTCTGGTTATACTTGAGTGATGACTAAACATGACTTTATTATATCGGACACTTAGAGGTGGTAGGCATGGTGTCTTCCTATACAGAAGTGTGTCTGAAGGGCTGCATCTGAATCCTAGCTCTACCATTTACAAACTGCATGACTTTGGTCTTATATTTTAGCCTTTATGAGCCTCAGCTTCTTCATCTGTATGATGGGGGTAACAGTATCTGTCCTTCTTACTTCATAGAGTTAAAAGAATTAAGATAGACCATGCACAGAAAAGAGCTTTATACTATACTATACACTATACCACATTAGTTACAATTAACCAAATGTAACCCTCATGTTTTACCAATGAGTAAACTGAGGCCCAGAGAAGCTAAATGATTTGATGAAAGACCTCTGGTGGCAGAGTTAGATTTAGAACGCAGATCTCCAACAGCCTCTTTTCTTTGTGGTGTATCAATCAGTACTGTTTTTTGACATTTTCTATAAACTAAGGTCTATATCCATGACTCATTTACATATAATTTACTGCCCAGCTATAAAAGGTCATTAAAATTTAACTTTAAGTTTGTTAGAAGCTAGATTTAATTACCATGTATGTGTAGATGCATTACTGAACTTACAACTAAAACTATAGCTAGGCTAGTCCTTGAAGGAAACCATTTTTTGTTTTTATTTTGCATGTCAGTGCTTGGCTAAAACCTCCGTTTTTATAAGAGAGTCATGTGAGATAGTCAAAACCCTAAATCTAATTACAAAGAAGAATCTACAAAACAAATTCAAACCTTGTATGAAAGCCAAAACTTTCATTGTACTTTGATGGTCTTCGTAAAATAACTTTTTTCACCTTCATCCTAACATATATATATATATATATATTTTTTTTTTTTTTTTTTTTTTTCCTGTACGCGGCCTCTCACTGTTGTGGCCTCTCCCGCTGTGGAGCACAGGCTCCGGACGCAGAGGCTCAGCGGCCATGGCTTACGGGCCCAGCCGCTCCGCGGCATGCGGAATCTTCCCGGACCAGGGCACGAACCCGTGTCCCCTGCATCGGCAGGCAGACTTTCAACCACTGCACCACCAGGGAAGCCCCTAACGTATATATTTTAAGCCTGTAATTTTACCATTAACATAAAAAGGACCAGACCTGTATTGTGGCCTCAGAGATAGCTTATTCTAATATTTTTGTCTCAATAGGTTCATTTATCAATAATGTGTATGTGAAAAAGCATTTATCTAAAGGTGCTTTTTTTGTTTTAAATAAGGCTATTCTGGGTTTTCCCTTATACTTAAAATTTATGATGGATTTTAATATCTAAAATTTGCTTACAACTTTAAATTCCTATGATCTAGAATTTAGAATTACAGGAATAAATGGGATCAATATTTATTTTTCCAGTTATAGTCATGTAGAGATTGGGGCTAGTTTCTCTTCCACAGAAAAAAATACATAGGGGCATGTTCAACCTTGGGACCTTATTAAGCAGTATCTCTCAAGTTCTTTGTGAGTTTATAGTATTCAATTTTACAGTGTTCTACAATGGAAAACACATGGAATTTATATCTAAAATTTGGGCACATCTTGCCTGATCTTGAGCAGGATATCTAGCCTCTCTAGATCTCAGTTTTCTAATCTTTTAAATGGGGTTGTTTCAGCAGGATGCCCAGAACTTACAAGATTTTTTTAAGTGAGGGAGGGTTGGCAGTCGATTGAAAGAATCTAGAAAAGCTATTGCTTCAAAGCTAGAGAGTTTTTCAGTTTAGAAAGAGGTAAAAACTTGACTACTCATTGTTGTCACCCTTTGTCCTGGTGAAATGACCCAACTAAGCCCTTTACAAAATGTAAAACTCGTAACTCCCTGGGTGGTGGAAAGCACTTTGAGGAAACCTAAACACCGATGCTCTCAGTGGAGAACCTGGCTAGGTATTCTCATTGGTAACACAATTGCTTTTAGCTTCCAAACCTATGCTGTCTCTCTGCCTGCTTTGTCACTTTTGAGGTGGAGACAGTGCTGGTTTTATTTTCATATGAATCCAAATGGGTCAGGGCAGCCCTGTTGCTTGTGCCTGGGGAAACATGTATTCTTGTAGGAGAAGGTGCTATCCAGAAATCTGAAACTAAGGCCCTGGGGATGGCAGAGTGTTTACATCTAGAAAGTGAGGACAATGAAACTTACCTTGGAATGTGGTTGTGTGAATTAAGTGAGCTAATATGTGTAAGGCTCCTGGCACATAACAGATACTCGACAAATAGTAGCTATTTTGAAAATGCCCAAGATTGTTTTCCAAGTCCTACCATGGTCTCTTCATCTGGCATACATCACGGGATGTGGCAGAAAGCAGGGCAGCACTATACAGGTGCTGGCCTGAATGGTCCCACCCTACCCCTGCGACATGCACCTGAAAACCTTAGGCAGGGCTCTGTGTGGCAGTTGGACAGGGTTCACTACAAAAGTAGTCTGTACTCCTAGATCCTCCCAGGGCTGGCCCAGGGAGACATGTGACCTGCAGTTCAGCAGAAATGTAGGCAAGGGGTATATGCTCGGTCCCTAGTTTACATAGGCTTGCATTCATTTATTGAAACTTCAGACAGAAGAGACACAGCAGTACAAGGCAAAGGGACACTGCTGCCAGAGAGTGTGCCCAGGACAGTGCTATCTTGATGCTCTCTGATTATTTTAACCTCCAGTAACTGCCTTTAAGTAAATGACAACTAAGAGCATGAATTTGATGCTGAGCACCATCTTCCAAAGGTTTAACAGATATGAGTTGTGGAGGAATTAGGATAACGGGATTACATGGAAGTTTCCTCTACTTTTGCATATAAGGAAATAGTAAGCAAGGTGACGAGCACAGTAAAAGTGGGCAGGTGTGAACTAGGCATCTAAGGGAGTGGGAGATGCGATGGAATAGGCAGGCAGAATGGAGGGGGGGGGCACGTGATGTCCATGACCACAAATTTAAATTGAGTCCAGTTAGCATGGTTGTGTGTGTCTCCCCAACACTTTTAAGTGTGAAGTAGGCAGAGCTGGTATTAATTAGAGTTAAGAGTTTGCCAGACAAGTGCTGTGAAAGGAGAGAGGGGCAAAGAAATTGGGGGTGTATGAAAGGGCTGTCAATGGAAGTTGGATAAGGAGGGAAGTAAGGACACAATGGGAGGAGGGGGGATGAAAGAGGTCAGGGTCAATGGATTCTAGGTCCCTAGTGGGCTTGAGGAAATTCTTTAAGCAAATCTTGGCATTAAAATCTTTTTCCTTTTGTTAGGTGTTTTAAGAGTGGGACATTTCCTTGACATCTTCCCACTTTACCCTTTCCCACTTTTTCCTTCTCCTTTCCATAATTTAAATAGTAAGCTCAAGAGGTGTTGCTTTGCTGAGAGACATTTTTCCCAGTGCAGATTCTTGTATTTCTGGCAAAGAAGGAGTTAAATGGTGTTATTTGGAAGTACTTTAACATTATCCAGATTTAGCGTAGAGATAGGATTATGCTGATGTCCTTTATTTTTCTCCTTAATTTACAAAGAGCTCTTTTATCTCAGACATTCTGGTGCTTTATTGGAATTTTCTAAGTAATACAGCCTAGCACAGAGCAGTTTTTTGGGAGAGCTGCAATCTGACCCTTAAATTGGGGTAGGATTCTAGCAAAATAGAGGCCTCCTGGCCAGAGCTTCTGCTCAGATTCCTAACAGGAACACACTTCTCATCAGAATGGCTGCAGAAGATCAGATGACAGAGAGCTTTTATCAGTTTGTTGCACTGGTCTTTCACCTACCTGAAAACTATCTTAAAATGATTGCTTTCCAAAGGCAATGACACAGCAGTCTGTTTTCTAGAGACCTTACACTCAATAAGTTCCTTGCTAAGAATGTTTACCCTGGATATTCCAGAGGTGCTTTAAGGTAGAACAAGTGGTTCACAAAGGCACAGAAAGGATGAGAATAATAGAATCTTGTAAGATTCTGAAATCATGAAAAGTGAAAAAGGCCCACGAATATGTCCATCATCCCTGCCTTGCTGGAAGGGACCCTGAATGGTCTCCATGTCCATCTTTCTACATCTACATGGGACTGAAGTAAAGCTGTTTCAGAAAGAGAGCTTTCTGCCCACTTGGAAATTAGGTCTCATGCTCTGTCAATGCCTCAGTAATTTTTTAAAGTTGATCTTATATTTATCTTTAAGCAGATTTACTCTGCCACACTTTTACTCATTCTTCTATTGACTATTAAGGGATATTTCCAATTTGGAAGGTAATTCACTCCTTGTTGCTATAACAAACACACCTAATTTTTAAATTATCTTGTTACCCCAAAAAAAACTAATCATGGTAATCTAGGGTTTAAGTCTTGACTTTTTGGTTTTTTTGAATTTGTGAAGAGCATAACCTTTTGTAAGGTGACTTGGATTCTCCCTGAGTTCACCCCCCTTACCTTTCCTAGAACTATGGAATGGTAGACAGAGAAATAGAGCTGAAGTCAGAAGCCTCAAACCCCAACTCTCCTATTACAAGCTGCATCATAGTTTATATTATTCTTAAGTTATAGCCCCATTTCATCATCTGCAAAATGTGAAGCATACCTATGCCCCGGATAAATCAGGTAACAAATGTAAAAAGTACTTTGTAACTGGAAAAATATTGCAAAAGTGTGCCTCTTTTTAGGGTTTACTCCCAAATGCTCCATGTTAGCTTGTTTGGGGTCCTCCCAGGGCCCCTCTCCTTCCCTCCTCTCTTTCTTTGCCTGCCTTCCCCTCTCCTTTCCCTAGTGTCCAGCTCTCCTCCATGAATGTTGCTGTACCAGAAATCTCAGAAACTACACAAAAGCTAAAAATTCAGTCAAAGAAGAAATTGATACCAGTGTACAGAAACCTTCCTGCTAATCACATTTCTTGGAGGGCGCTATAAGACTGGCAAAGGAGGAAAGAGAGGAAAAAGCAGACTGGAGACACTGGTGATGAGAGCAAGAGAGGAGAGAAGAAGAGTAAAGGAAGCAGGAAAGAATCCACTAGAAATGGAGGAGCATAGAACTCAACATCCCCCCAAGCCCCTGAACCCAGCTGGGAAAGGAAGGGAGAAGGACAGCATTATTCCAACAAACTGAGAAACTCTATAAAAGGGAGTTTATACAGAAAAGAGCAAAGTCAGCACAAGAGAAGGAAATTCTTTTCAGAGAGGAGAGTATCAGGTAGCACTGCAGGTAGGTACTGTGATAAACTGAAGTTATGATAGAGTATAAATTGCTGAGAATAGTTTAATAAGAGTATGTGATTCCTACCAATTACTGGAAGGTAATATAAATCACTATCATATTTTATATTGCAAGTAAAAGTATACAGTGGAATATAGAAAACATATTTGCTTAAAGTGTGGTTGACTTCTGCACAGCAAAGGAAACCATAAACAAAATAAAAAGACAACCCACAGCATAGGAACATATATTTGCAAACGAAGCAACCAACTAGGGATTAATCTCCAAAATATGCAAACAGCTCATGCAGCTCTATGTCAAAAAAAAAACAAAAAACAACCCAGTCAAAAAATGGGCAGAAAATCTAAACAGACATTTTTCCAAAGAAGACATACAAATGGTCAAAAAGCACATCAAAACTACAATGAGATATCACGTCACATCAGTCAGAATGGCCATCATCAAAACGCCTACAAACAATAAGTGCTGGAGAGGGTGTGGAAAAAAGGGAACCCTCCTACACTGTTGGTGGGAATGTAAATTGGTACAGCCGCTATGGAGAACAGTACGGAGATTCCTTAAAAAACTAAAAATAGAGCTACCATACGATCCAGCAATCCCACTCCTGGGCATATATCCGGAGAAAAACATGGTTCGAAAAGATACATGCACCCCAATGTTCATTGTAGCACTGTTTACAATAGCCAATACATAGAAGCAACCTAAATGTCTATCGACAGAGGAATGGATAAAGGTTATGTGGTATGTATATACCATGGAATATTACTCAGCCATAAAAAAGAACGAAATAATGTCATTTGCAGCAACATGGATGGGCCTGGAGATTATCATACTAAGTGAAGTAAGTCAGGCAGAGAAAGCCAAATATCATAGGATATCACTCATATGTGGAATCTGATTTTTAAAAATGATACAAAGGAAATTATTCACAAAACAGAAGCAGTTACAGATGTCAAAAACAAACTTATATTACCATATGACCCAGCAATCCCACTACTGGGCATATACCCAGAGAAAACCAAAAAGACACATGCACCCAAATGTTCATTGCAGCACTATTTACAGGTCATGGAAGCAACCTAAAGGCCCATCGACAGATGAATGGATAAAGAAGATGTTGTACATATATACAATGGAATACTACTCAGCCATAATGAAACTGGGTCATTTGTAGAGACGTGGATGGACCTAGAGACTGTCTTACAGAGTGAAGTAAGTCAGAAAGAGAAAAACAAATATTGTATATTAATGCATATATGTGGAATCTAGAGAAATGGTACAGATGAACCAGTTTGCAAGGCAGAAATAGAGACACAGATGTAGAGAACAAACGTATGGACACCAAGGCGGAGAAAGCGGGGCGGGGGGGTGGTGAGGTGAATTTGGAGATTAGGATTGACATATATACACTAATATGTATAAAATAGATAACTAATAAGAACCTGCTGTATTTTAAAAAATAAATAAAATTCCAAAAAGAAAAACTTACGGTTACCAAAGAGGAAATATGGTGGGGGGGCAGGGATAAATCAGGAGCTTGGGATGAACATACACACACTACTCTATATAAGATAGATAACAACAAGGACCTACTGTATAGGGAACTCTACTCAATATTCTTAGATAACCTATATAAAAAATAATATAAAAAATGAATATAACTGAATCACTTTGCTGTACACCTGAAACTAACACAACATTGTAACTCAACTATACTCCAATAAAAAAAAGTTTTTAAATGTGGTTAGGACTCATGCTTTTACACTCTATCCACATGGTAGAGAGAATGTGGGAGATGAACTTGGAGCAACACACATTCCCATCTGCCTACTTCCCTCCTCTAAAGCATCAAGTGGCACTCTGCAATCACTTGGAAGCAGGAAGACAGGTTTTTGATGGGCACCAGGTGTGGGAGTTGGAAGAATGAAGGAATTGGAGGAGGAATCACGACTAGGTGTGGTCTGGGATTCACAGAAGTATAGCGGCCTAGATGGATCAGCAATCCTATTAAGGACTAGACTCTTTCTAGTGGAATTTCTTGAGCAGGCAAACTGCTAATACCTAGTCTGCCTATAATTTAAGGGAGCTACACAAGCCCATTTGCAGACCTAGGTTCCTATGAAAATATCACCACCCAATACTCGATCTCTTCTGACACATATATAAGATGTCTTTCTCTGAGCCTGGGGAAAGACAGTAGCAGACCATATTATGCCCTGGTCTCCTATCCCCACCAAGACTATTTCAGAAACTAACACGAGGGGTAGCAACAGGTTAGTGAGCAGAGGTTGGGAGAATTATATTCTGCATCTTCAAACTCCCCAGGGAACAAAAAACTACAGAGGTAAACTATTTCTGTTTCACATTCCAAAAGTATCCCATGACTCATCCAATTCTTCTTTTTTTTTTTTTTTGCTGCGTTGGGTCTTCTTTGCTGCGTGCAGGCCTTCTCTAGTTGTGGCAAGCGGGGGCTATTTGTTGTGGTGCGCAGGCTTCTCATTGCGGTGGCTTCTCTTGTTGCAGAACATGGGCTCTAGGCGCTCAGGCTTCAGTAATTGTGGCACGCAGGCTCAGTAGTTGTGGCGCACGGGCTTAGTTGCTCCGCGGCATGCGGGATCTTCCCGGACCAGGGATCAAACCCATGTCCCCTGCATTGGCAGGCGGATTCTTAACCACTGCACCACCAGGGAAGTCCCCCATTCTTCTTTCTTGATTAGTCCTTCTCTTTCTGATTACATCCATCTCAGGCAAATCGAACTTCTGTTACCCCACTGTGAGCACGAATGTGGGTTTCTCATAGAGTGTTGTTTTAAGATTCATCAAGTTAACTTCACTCCTGCTTTGGCTGCTCTGAAATTACCCACCTTAAGCAAAATTGAATGTAAGTGCCTTATCTAAAGGTTGAATAAGGCGCCATTGAAAAGTGAGGCCATCTTTTGTTGGCTGGGGAGACTAGACTTTTTTTCTCATATGATTCAGGTATATACCTCTGCCACCAGGTCTCTAGGGAGCGTTCACAGGCATAAATTATCTGCTTATGCTCTGTGGCCAACAAGAAGAGAAAACACACAAAAAATTCTAGGCTACTTCCATTGGCTTCAAAACTAGGATTTGATGACAGCTGAGGTCTGACCTCACTTGCAGGTTCAGAATCCTAAAGCTGTGGCTTCTACATTCACATCCCATTCAAACAAGTTAAGCAACATTCAACTCTCCATTTTTCTAGGTCATTGTGTAAAAGAAAGCACAGAGGGAGAATTATTGCCTAGAGTGCAAACCCTTCAACTTCCACTGTGAATACAGCCAGTGAGACTGAACAGAGAACATCTTCCATTGCTACCTGCTAGGTGTTGTAACAAGGGAAGGCAGGGACAGTTACTATGTATAAATCAGGAATGTTTGATTTCTTGAGATGGGAAAGCAAACAAAGGAGAGCCAATCTTACACTTATAAACACTCAAATTCAGAATAACTAGTATACAGTGAACCTCTACGTTATGGGGATAAGAAGGGTTTATCCTTTTGTTTGTATGGGAAGATTAAAGAATAACAAATATTTTGTGTACATATCAATTACCAATAATATGCCCTAAATACAGCCCATCATACTTCCCTTTATATTTGAAATAGGCAGCTAGGTTTTATTTTCAGTATCTCCCCTTAGCACAAATATGTTCCTAGCATTACATCCACACTTCATTACTTGACACTTTATCTTTTAGCTCTTAATAGGTTAGAATTTAACTGTTCCTGTTTCTTTTATTGTAATCCTCTCCCCATTTAAATTTGGAAGAATAAGGAGTATACAGAAGGAATGCATTACTTTAAAATAACAGTAAAGGTCATAACTTCCAGTCAATGAAAAGACCTTTCCTCCCATTCCAAAAGTATAGAAATAAAGCACACATAACAACACAAAAAATTAAATGCAATACATAAATAAGTTCAAAAGCAAGACAGGGAAATCTCTGGATGCTAAAACGGACGCAGAAACTAAAAGCCATAAGAAGAGGCAAGTGAGAGCCGAGGCAAGTGAGAGCCAAGGCAGCTAACCCTTTAGGTGTCTTTTCATAAATCAGAAAATGGATCACCCTCTGAGTAGATTCATCCTCATGGCTGCAGGACTTGGTGAGTGGAGTTCAAGCTTGATTTCACCCCGATGCACCACCTTTCCCAGGTGCCCTTGTGTAGGATATAATCCATACAACTGTACCCAGTGGCCCTGACAAGTGGGAACAGAAACTACATCACTTAGACGTGTTTTGAAGTTGGAAATAGGCCTTTGGGGCTGAGAGATAGAGTTTAAATTCGTCTATGAGGAAAGGACACTAAGTCTTAAGTCATAGAGATCAGGGAACTAATTGTAAACCAATGCTCATAGCAGCATTATTCACAATAGCCAAAAGGTGGAAGCAACCCAAGTGTCCATTGAGGGATAGATGGATAAACAAAATGTGATATATACATACATAGAATGTATTTCAGCCTTGAAAAGAAAGGAAATTCTGACACATGACACATGCTGCAACATGGACGAACCTTGAGGACATTATGCTGAGTGAAATAAGCCAGTCACCAAAACATAATACAATATGATCCCTTATTTGAGGTACTTAAAATAGTCAAATTCATGGAGACAGAAAGTAAAATAGTCACTTCCAGGGGCTTAGGGGAGAGGAAAATGGGGAGTTATTGTTTAATGGGATGGAATTTCACTTTGGGAAGATAAAAGTTTTAGAGATGGATTGTGGTGGTGGTAGCACAACAATGTGCACATAGTTAATGCCACTGAACTGTACACTTAAAAATGGTTAATACAGGTCTTCCCTGGTGGTGCAGTGGTTAGGAATCCACCTGCCAATGCAGGGGACACGGGTTCGAGCCCTGGTCCGGGAAGATCCTACCTGCCGCAGAGCAGCTGAGCCCGTGTGCCACAACTACTGAGCCTGTGCTCTAGAGACTGCGAGCCACAACTGCTGAGACCGCATGCCACAGCTACTGAAGCCCGCGCGCCTAGAGCCCATGCTCTGCAACAAGAGAAGCCACCGCAATGAGAAGCCTGCGCACCACAACAAAGAGTAGCCCCCACTTGCCGCACTAGAGAAAACCCACACGCAGCAATGAAGACCCAACGCAGCCAAAAATAAAAATAAATAAATAAATTTTTAAATGTTAAAAAAATGGTTAAGATAGTAAAATTTTGTGTATTTTTACCACAATTTTTACATAAAAATTATTTTAAAATAAATAAATAAATACAAACTTTTAAAATAAGGTCATAATATTAATACAAGAAAAGGAGCTGAAACCTAAGTCCTTACGTAATGCCAGGAGCCAAAAAGGGCTGCCCATGAAGTAAATTTAAAGTACTGTGGACTTCAGTGGAAGTATCAAGGAATCCTGCTATGAGCCTATGCCATGAATCAAAAGAAATTAGAAACCCAGACCTGTGCCATTCATGAGTGCAAGATCTACCTGCAAGTTGTAAGAACCTTAAGTAGAAAAATACATATAAAAAGAGATCCATGGCAGGAGGGATGAACAGCTGGAGCACTATGGCAATGACCTTTTAGATACAATACCACAGGCATGATTCAGGAAAGAAACAATTGATAAGCTAGGTTTCATTAAAATTAAAAACATCTGCTCTGCAATAGACAATGTCACTATCTCAAATGATATCTGCACTACCATGTTTATTGCATTATTATTCACAATAGCCAAGACATAGAAACAACCTGTGTCCATCAACAGATGAATGAAGAAGTTGTGATACACACACACACACACACACATTGGAATATTGTTAAGCCACAAAAAGAGGAAATCCTGCTGTTTGCAACAACATGGGTGGACCATGAGGGCATTATGCTAAGTGAAAGAAGTCAGACAGGGAAAGACAAATACTGTAGATCTCACTTATATGTGGAACCTTAAAAAAAAATAAGCCAGGTTGCTCTTGCCTTCTGAGACAGACCGCATTCTGCCTATGGAATGTGTATCTCTCGCAATAAACCTGCTTTTACTTTACCTGCTCACTCTTGAATTCTTTCTTGTGCCAAGCCAAGGACTGTCACTTGGTGGCCCATCCCAGGAACTTGCCCAAGACCTGGGACATGACCATCCTCTCATGCCCCATTTTCCTGCAACATCTTTACAAAGGAAGAGAAGGAGGATAGTCTTCTCTCCCTCCCCACTTTTCCTTTGTTTGCAAAAATGTAGCCCACTTAGTTCTTGGGGCAGAGCCCTCTTGCCTGCCCGCTTGTATCCTTCACAAGCATCCTATATTAATAAATCTACTTCTTATCTATCAAAAAAAAAAAAAGCCAAACCCATAGAAGCAGAGAATAGAATAGTGGTTGCCAGGGGCTGAAGGATGGGGGAAATGGGGAGATGTTGGTCAAAGGGTACAACTTCCAGTTATAAGATGAGTAAGTTCTGGGGATCTAACATTCAGCAGGATAATTATAGTTAACCATACTGTATTAATACTTGAAAGTTGCTAAGAGAATAGTAGATCTTAAAAGTTCTCACCACAAAAAAATAAAATTGTAAATATGTGAGGTGATGAATATGTTAACTAATCTTACTGTGGTAATTGTTTCACAATATATACATGTATCAAATTATCACATTGTACACCTTAAACTTACACAATGATATATGTCAATTATATCTCAATAAATGTGGGAAAAAATAAACACTATAAAGGCCAGGCATTTAGTTTAAAGAAAGAAAAAAGAAGACAATGTCAAGAGTACGAGAAGACAATCCACAGAATGTGGGAAAAATATTTGCAAAAGACATATCTGATAAAGAATTGTTATCCAAAGTATACAAGAAACACTTAAAACTCAACATTAGGAAAATGAACAATCAAAATAAAAAATGAGCGAAAGACCTGAACAGATACCTCACCAAAGAAGAAATACAGATGGCAAGTAAGCATATGAAAACACGCTAAACAAGTTATGTCATTAGGGAATTGCAAATTAAAACTACAGTGAGAAAGTACTACACACCTATTAGAATGGGCAAAATCCAAAACACTGACAACACCAAATTCTGACAAGGATATGGAGCAACAGGAATTCTCAGTCACTGCTGTTGGGAATGCAAAAGGGTACAGCCATTTTAGAAGACGGTTTGGCAGTTTTTTACAAAACAAAACATAGTCTTACGACGCAATACAGCAGTCACACTCCTTGGTATCTACTCAGAGACGTTGAAAACATGTCCACAAAAATCTACACACAGATTTTTATAGCAGCTTTATTCATAGCTGCCAAAATTTGGAATCAACCAAGATGTCCTTCAGTAGGTGAATGGATAAGTAAACTGTAGTATATCTACACAATAGCATATTATTCAGTGCTAAAAAGAAATGAGCTATCAAGCTATGGAAAGACATGGAGAGCCTTAAGTACATATTACAAAGTGGAAGAAACCAATCTGAAAAGGCTACATACTGTGTAATTCAAACTGTATGATAAGGTTTGAAAAGGTAAAACAGTAAAAAAAGATGGAGACAGTAAAAAGATCAGTGGTTACAGGGGTTAGGGAGGAAGGAGGGGTGCATAGGCAGAGCACAGAGGATTTTAGGACAGTGAAACTATTCTGTATGATATTACAATGGTGGATACATTTGCCAAAGCCTATAAAACGTACAACACTGAGAGTGAAACCTAATGTAAGCCATGGTCTTTCTGTGATAATGATGTTGTGGTTCATAGATTGTAACAAATGTATCACATGGTGTAGGATGTCAATAGTAGGAGAGGATGTGGGTGGGTGGGGACAGGGGATATATGGGAACTCTCTGTACTTTCCACTATAGATCTAAAATACTTGAAAAAATAAAATGTATTATTTATTTTTTAAAAAAACTACCATAGAGAAAAAAAGAAAATACCTATAAGAGAATGTCACCTGAGAGATAATAGACTCCTCGTCAAAACAGTAGATTTCAGAAAGCAGTAGATTAATATCTTCAAACTACTGAGGAAAAATAATAGTAACGTAATCTATGTAACCTTAATTAATAATGAAGTCAAAATAAAGACTTCTTGAGACACTTAAAGACCAGGGCAATTTACTGCCCAGACCCTCATTGAAAGAACTACTAAACTTTCTTATTTGGGAAAAATAAAATTAAAAACATGAAGAAGCTCCCATTGGCCAAATATAGGAGAAAAAGTGAGCATCAAATAGAAAATTGACTATTAGATTAAGACACATTAAATATATGAAAATCCCCAAGTTCATAATTTTACAGAATCAAAAAGCAAACAAGAGAAAGCAAGTACACACAATTTGCACACGTTGGTCATTATTGAAAACTAGGGTACAAATACTTATTTTGAAAATTGGCAATTAAAAATAATTAAGGATTTATCCTGCCTTTCCTGAAGGAGCTATGCCTCAGAATAACCAAATTGTTGATAAGAGAATTTTCTTCACAAAAGAACTTCAGTTAATAAATATAAAGCAAAAATAGAATAAGAAAATCTCCAATTTTCAGCCTAATCAAATAGCTGATACAGGCAAAGCTCATCAGTGGATGAAACCACTAGATAGAAGGTTGATGGAGAACAAGGAAGGGATCAGACTGTCACCATCTGAACCTACTGATCAATCTTAGCATCACTAATAATGATACAATCAGACATGCTAGGCCTCTTGATTTGATACAATATGAAGTCCAGAATATGGCACCAACTCTGAAGTATTTTTGTCAGAAGTATTGAGCCTAACTTTGTCTCCCTTAACCTAGTTTCCAGTGACAGGAATAAGTGATAGGGGAGTAAGTTAGATGATCCCATGAGGGAGCAGGCAAATTCAGAATGTGGGACATTGTACAAGACAACTCATCTAATTTATTCTGTAAGTCAATGTCATATTTTAAAAAAAGAAGGAGGACTGTACTAAATCAGTTTTCTCAACTAGAGGTGATTTTATCCTCAGGGGGACATTTAACAATGTCTGGAGACATTTTTGATTGTCACAGTGTGAGCAGTGGTACTGGAATCTAGGGAGTAGAGGTCAAGGATGCTGCTATACATCTTACAACGCACAGGACAGCTCCTACTCCCACCCCTACAATAAATATCTGGTCCGAAATGTCAATAGTGCCACTGTTAAGAAAGCCTGTACTAAAGGAGATTGAAAAGACACAACAATCTAATTTAGTGTCTGGGTCTTATTTGGGTCCTGGTTTAAACAAACCAAAACCACAAAAAGACATTTTTGAGACACTCAGGGAAATTTGAATATACACTGGGTATTAGATGATACTGAAGAATTATTGTTGGCCATGATACTAGTCTTGTGTACTGTATGTAAGAAAATGTCTCTGATTTTTAGATATGCATACCAAAGTATGTAGGGATAAAATGGCATGATGTCTAGGATTTTCTTTAAAATATCTCAGCAAAGAAAAAGAGAGAGAGAGAATAGATAGGTTACATAAGTATAACAAAATATTGATAATTCTAGAATCTTGGTGATGGCTTTGTGAGAGTTCCCTGTATCTTTGTGCTTGTGTGTATGTATATATATATATTTTTTTAATTTTATTTATTGGCTGCGCCGGGTCTTCGTTGCTGCGTGCGGGCTTTCTCTAGTTGAGGCGCGTGTGGGCTTCTCATTGCGGTGGCTTCTCTCATTGCAGAGCACGGGCTCTAGGCGCGCGGGCTTCAGTAGTTGTGGCATGCAGGCTCCAGAGCACAGGCTCAGTAGTTGTGGTGCATGGGCTTAGTTGCTCTGCAGCATGTGGGATCTTCCCAGTCCAGGGCTCGAACCCGTGTCCCCTGCATTGGCAGGCAGATTCTTGACCACTGTGCCACCAGGGAAGTCCCTCTTTGTGTCTATTTGAACACAAAGGATATTCTTCAGAAAGAAGGAATTTAGCAAGAAACAATGAATGTTATTCATGGAGGAATCCTAGTGGACTGTAAGGACTAATAGGATTCTGGTTCAGAGCAGTACAGATCCGCATTCAGCATGATGAACGGCATGGTGGCCAAGCACCTTCAACTGCAATTCAGTGAGAAGAAACAAGGCCTCCATGCTCACCAAAAGATACTATATCTGAAAAAAATGTATTATGGTGGGTTCATTCTAGTTCAGAAGCTATGGTTATACATATCTGCTGAAGAACAAGATTTTTCTTCATTTTTGTAGTAGAGGCTTTTGAGAAATTTGAATACTCTAAAAAATTTTAATACCAGGAAAAACCATTGAGCTAACAAGGAAGGAATCTTCTAGCGTGCCTCTTATTTCTCTGTATTTTCAAAGAGACTGTCATTTTTTACATCTCAATTTATTTGATGACTGTACCTCTCAGAGTATTAAAGACAGATGATTTTCTATCTGTGATTCCCTTAGCTTGTTATCACGCAAGGTCCAGACACCTAATATGACCTCATTAGTGTGGGTGCAGTGATGGGTGTGTTCCTCATGATTGATGGTGACATTGGTGGAAAGTCAAAGCCACACTTGCACTGAACAAATAGAATCCTACTGTCTGCTGGAAAGTGTCTGTGGAAAAAATCATTCACTTGTATTGCAGAACACAAGTATGGACCGTAGTATGAGTGATTTTCACTGGTGTAGTGGGTTGGATAATAGTCCCCAAAATGAGATTTCTAAGTTCTAATCCTGGTACCTGTGAATGTAATTATTGGAGGATGGAGGGAATGAAAAGTACCCATCAAACTGAGATGGTATCTTGAGACCAAAAAAGGAGGCAGGCAGCTCCATATAATCAATGGATCAATTTACGATAGGGTAGCTTACTCGTAGAGTGGGATTGGAAGGACAACGATCTGAAGCATTTGCAGCTGCATTCTGCCAAGGGCCTACTGGGACAATTTTACAGTTAACCTAGGGTATGGGGTACGTGCTTGGAAACAGGAAGTGCGTTCCTCAGTCAAGATGACTGAATGAGTAACGAGTCTGATGAGCACCGGGAATACGCCAGCAAAAGTCTTCATCATTGTTTGGGAACTAATGGAGCATAGACGCCACATACTCCTGATGATTATTAAACAATATCTATTAACTACAAAGCCCTTGACAACAGGGAAGTGATTTTTGTACTTCAAAAGAGATGTCACCTTCTGGATTCTGCAGAAGTTACATTTGCATTCTGACTAACAGCTGGCAATAACAAGAAGTAAAATGAGATTCTTCTGTTTTCTCAGAATTTCATTTAAGGCCATAAAGTTGAAAACAAAGGGTAATAAATACTCCCACATTGGGAAGAAAGGTGCTAGATACATCTATGCAGGATTTACGAAAAGATAAAACCCTTATGCACACATAATCTAAATATGAGAAAATAAAGTTTGTTAGAAAAGGAATTCATAGAATCAAAAGATGTGGAGGTTTTTGTTCTTGGGAACACTCCCTACAGCTGTGCTAAGTGTAAGTTGCACAACTACATGGGGCACCATTCACCCCGCAGTCATTGGAGATTTGTATAGTATTTTACCAAATTTCCAGCAGATGGCAGTAAAGTATCTTGAGGAGTAAGGTATTTTTCCTAATTCACACAAGGTCATATGTGCTAGGAAAGGCGCTATTCCTTTTCCTTCTTCTCCTCTACACCCTCCCCCAAGCCAAGTATGTAGAGTTCCAAGAGAATCTTCACAGAAGTTGGGATAGCCTGTGACAGGAAAGACTAATATATCAGCCCCTGAATGAATGCTGGCTGAGTTACAGAAACTCTTAGGCCGCACCAAGCTGTTTACTATCAGAGCAGAGCCTGGGAGTCCTGGGAGAATCTGATAAGTGTCCCAGGAGTCTTAGGCCTGATGCCTGCTCTCTATCTGGAGAGGTCTGAAGGCAGGAGACTGGCTAGAGCTACTATGACAGCAAGACAAGGGGAAGAGAGTCAGAACTAGTCAAACTGCTCTTCCACCATTAGGCATGGCAAGAATACATGAATTCCCTGGGCCAAATGGACACCTTGGCTTCAGGTAGCCAGCTGTGAGCTGTCTGAAAGAACCTTGTCTAAGAGAACTGATCTCTGAGTGACAGCCCCCACCTCACCAAAAAGAGGGGATGTATAACAAGAGGACAGAAAAGGGGAGGGGAGATCACCAAAGGTCACCCAGAGAGAAGATCACCTTTGGCACAGAAAGGTATGTGGAGATCCACCACAGGTTTGCCAAAGAACACATAAAGGTGTCCCACAAATATTTGGTCACCTGCTATTACAGAAGGCATTCCTCAGCCAAGAGAAAACTACAAATAGCACCAACCTTTGCCCATTGACCTGTCATCCATTCACCCCTCCCTGCCCTGGAGAAGTCAGAAACTGAAAAAGAGTAGGAGCAAGAAAAGTGAAAAATAAGCTATGCCACACCTCCCCTTCCTTAGTGTGGTTCCCAAGGCACCAATCAAGCCTAAGGAATTACTTCTCACTGTATGTCCTTTTGTTCTGTCTGAAGAGAATCTAGGTTTTTATTTGTTAGTCTCCCCCATGCAACTCACGTGCCTTAGGGAAAGCTAAGCATCCTACAACCAACAACAACCCACTCTCCACCATCCTAGCACTAGTTCTTATGCTCTGAAAACTATAAAACATTGTTAAAATAGATTTTAAAAGGTCTAACTAAATGGAAAAACATCTTATGTTCATGGATAGAAGACTTAATATTGTTAAGAGTAAGCAATTCTCCTCAAACTGATGTACAGATGCAACACAATCCCTATCAGAATCAAAGTTGGGTTTTTTCACAGCAATTGACAAGCTGATCCTAAATTTCATATAGAAATGTAAGGATCCAGAATCACCAAAACAATCTTTGTTAAAGAACAAAGTTGGAGGACTCACATCCTGATTTCAAAACTTACTACAAATTTACAGTAATCAAGACAGTGTGGTACTGGCAAAAGAATAGACATATAGATCAATGGAATAGACTTGAAATCCCAGAAATAAACCCTCTTATTTATAGTCAAATGATCTGCTATAGGATGACGAGACAATTCATTGAGGAAAGAATAGCCTCTTCAACAAATTGTGCCAGGACAACTGGATATCCACATGCAGAGAATTAAATTGGACCTCTTCCTTACACCATATGCAAAAATTAACTGAAGATGGATCATAGACATAATTACAAGAGCGAAAATGATAAAACTCTTAGAAGAAAATAAAGGAATAAATCTTTATGAGCTCAGATTTGGCAAAGGTTTCTTAGATATGACACCAAAGCACATGTGGCAAAAGAAATAGATAAGTTGGACTTCATAGAGATTAAAAACCTTTGTGTTTCAAAGGATATCATCAAGAAAGAAAGGACAACCCACAATATAGGAGAAAATATTTGCAAATCATGTATATGATAAGGGACTTGTATCTAAAATATATAAAGGGACTTCCCTGGTGGCGCAGTGGTTAAGAGTCTGCCTGCCAATGCAGGGGACACGGGTTCGAGCCCTGGTCCAGGAGGATCCCACATGCTGCGGAGCAACTAAGCCCATGTGCCACAACTATTGAGCCTGCACTCTAGAGCCCGTGAGCCACAACTACTGAAGCCCGCACTCCTAGAGGCTGTGCTCCTCAACAAGAGAAGCCACCGCAATAAGAAGCCCGCGCACCGCAACCAAGAGTAGCCCCCGCTCGCCACAACTAGAGAAAGCCGGCGCACAGCAGCAAAGACCCAATGCAGCCAAAAATAAGTAAATTTATTTAAAAAATAAAATATATAAAGAACTCTTACAACTCAATAAACAGAAAACCACCCACTTTTAAAATGAGAAAAATTGGTTATAAACAGACATTTCTCCAAAGAAGACATAAAAATGGTCAGTAAACGCATGAAAAGGTGCTCAGCATCATTAGCCATCAGGGAAATGCAAATCAAAACCACTTTACAGCCACTAGGATGACTACAATAAAAAAGGCAGATGATAATTATTTATAAGGATGTAGAGAAATTGGAGCCCTCATATACTGCTGATGGAAATTCTAAGTGGTGCAGACACTTTGGAAAACAGTCTGGAAGTTCCTCAAAAGGTTAAGGCTAGAGTTATCACATGACCCAGAAATTCTACTCCTAGGTATATACCCTAGAGAAATGAAAAATATGTCCACACGAAAACTTGTACACAAATGTTCATAGAATCATTATACATAATAGCCAAAAAGCAGAAACAACCCAAATGTCCATTAACTGATGAACAGATAAATAAAATGTGGCATACCATACAATGGAATTATTCAACCATAAAAAGGAATTAAGTACTGATGTATGCTACAACATGGACGAACCTTGAAAACATTATGCTATGTGAAGGAAGCCAGTTACAAAAGCCCACATATTGTATGATTCCATTTATATGAAATGTCCAGAATAGACAGATCTATAGAGATAGAAAGATTAGTGATTGCCTAGGACTGGAGTCTTAGGGGGAATGGGGAATGACAGTGAGAGTTTTCGGAGGTGACAAAAATGCTCTGAAACTTACCATGGTGATGGTCGCACAACTCTGAAAATATACTACTAGGAACCACTCAATTGTTTACTTTAAATAGGTGAATTATATCTCCATAAAGCTGCCATATATTTATATATATTATTGGGTCTATCCCCAGAGATTGCAATTTTATTGGATTGAGGCATATCAGGATTTTTTAAAAACTTCTTAGGTGATCCAAATGTGCAGCAAATCTTTATAACCACTGACTGAGCTAATCATTGTTAGTTTTCCAGGGATAGATTTAGGCATGAGCATACGTGCAACTCTGGCTAATAAGATGTAAGAACTTTGCCTAGGTTTTCTGGGACAGCTTTCAATGAGTTATAGGAAAATATACATCCTCTTCCTTTGAGCATTATGACTGGAATTGCAGCAGCTGTCTTGCAACCATGAAAGGAGTTAGTCCACGGACAAAGCTGACAAACTAAGGATGGCAAAGAAGAAATACATGAAAAGAATCTGGGACTTCAGTTACTTAATTGAGCCACTGAATTAAGCAACCCTTAAATCAACTGGATTCTGGGACTCCTTATTTTTCAAATTTCTTTGAGTTGGATTTTCTGTTGCTTGCAGACCAAAGTGTCCTCACATACTGAGGAACATTTAAGGGGAAAGTGAAGACCAGCCTTCGAAAGAGAATGAGAGCAGAGAAGCAGGGAGAAAACCAGAAGATTGTAGTATCATGAAAGCCAAATACAAAGAATAGTTTAAGAAGGAACAGTCAACAGTGTAAAATGTTTCAAAGCAGTTAGGACAAGGTTGACAGTGCGTGAAATCCAATTCATTTTGGCTTCTATCCAGCTGCAACAGTACACTGGCATAGTTGACCTCTGCATATAGGCCTGCACCATCCATTACAGTCTCTAGAAGCCATGAGTGTCTCTTTAAGTTTAAATTAATTAGAATTAAATAAAAATTAAAATTCACATACTCAGTAACTTTAGCTAGGATTTCAATTGCTCAACAGCCATAGTATTGGGCAGATATAAAATATTTCTGTCATCACAAAAAATTTTCTTGAACAGCATTGATCTAAACAATTTGGAGCCTTTGACTCTTAGCCGTTTTGAAGGTCAAGGTCAATTTTGTTATTCCTTCTGTTCACCTTTCTCTCCCCAAACCTGAATCTTTGGAGAGCAACCATTGTACTATCCACCTTATTTTTCAGAGATAAACATAATTATTCATTCTTTCTTTCTGTGCCGGATAGGTTTTATTTGTCCTTCAGATACACCCTCCACTCTTTATCACCCTGCTCTGTACCCCAGGAGGCAGATCAACAGCTTCCTTCCTTCTAATTTCTGGTTGGTTTTGGCCAATGGGAAGCACCCACATGTCAGAGGGAAGAGGGAGAGAGACATCAGGATATTTATGCCCTGGCGCACTCCCTGAAGGATTGTTATGCATCAGCTATGTCCTTCCATCTAAAATCTCAGCCTCAGTCAAGTGGCCCTCTTCATATATCCCTCTATCTCTAGCATCCATCCAGCTCCAGATCCTCTCTCACTCACCACTTTAAGCCTCCAAGTGGTACAGGGAGTCCTGCTGTTATCAGTCATAGGGTACTACACTCTCCCTTGTGATTTTCCTGCAATATGCCCACAGCTTTTAAAATAGTCCCTTTATTAAACTCTCCTCCAATTATCATAACTTGAGTGTACAGTGGGACCCTAACTAACAGACTTTCTTATATTCATTAATTCTCCAAGAAGATGGACCTGTACATAGGATGACCAACCCTTTCAATTTACCCAGGATTGAGTACTTTCTCAATACAAGGGATTTTCAGTGCTAAAATCAGGACAGTCCCAATAAAACTGAGATGGTTAATTACCCTACTTGCATTTGTCTTTTAATATGATATTTAACCACATGCTAGTATTTAAAATTCCTGGGTACAGATAATTATCACTCCTTTATTGAACTACCTGTTTAATGTTTGCTCCTCTCTCTCTATCCTGATTTTATCTTGGGAGCTATTGGTTTCTGTGAGATTTTTTTCCATCTATTTCTATTCAGTGCCTTTGTTCCTTGGTGTTTGTGCCTTCATACCCGAGTGGTATCTGTTTTCCAATGTGAGAAGAAGTCATACACAGTAACTGTTTGGTGATATAAACCATGTAACATTTTAAGATGTTTTCTTAAGTCTATAATGTTTATGGAAGTAAAATCTAGGTCATTTTCTTGCTACCTCCCTTCTTGGGATCAGTGAGTGACCATTCATCCAGGGTGATCAGTGTCTAAAAGTTGCTTGATTATTTCTGGTGTAGATAAAGAGAATAACAAACTTGCTTTAAGGGTCACCATAAGTATAGAGTGACTTCAGCCTTCTCAACCTGTATCCTCCAGGGTGTTGGCTCCTAGTTAAAAGATGAATATCCTCTAAATGGATGCCATGTTTTCTAGGTCCTATTCTGAGGTTCTGGATTTGACCGCAGGGTCTAAGACTCCAGAACTATAAGCAGGAGCTGAACTGGGATGCATTACTCTTTTAGCCCTGAAGGTGAACATAGGGTTAAGGACTTGTGGAGGCCCTGGGAATGACAAGTGCCCCCTTTCCTGGAAAGATTGCCCAACAACCTCCCTGACTCTTCCTGACACTACTGGCTATTGTCTACTCAAAGGATCAAGTCACACTACTTTATGGAATTTCCCTTAGGAAGAAAATCTTGATTTTCCACTCTGTGATACTTCCTTTTTATTTTATTTTATTTTCCCCCATTCCCAAAATAGAGGCTTTTTGTTTCCTGTCTCTTCTGTTTGCTGACAGCTGAACCTTCTACCTATCAGGCCAGTTGATCAACCAACATCTATGTATATGGTCCTACGCTGGAAGGATGTCTAAAAATTCAAGGAGTTGGAAACCCTTCTGATGGGGCAAACTTGCAGGGAAGGAGGAAGAAATTACTTCCCAGAGACTTAGTAAAGCTTAACTCACAATTCAGGCTGCCCTCCCACTCCGTGGTTCTTAACCCTGATTGCATATTAGAATCACCTGAGGAGCTTTCCACTTCCAGGCAAGTGAGTCAGACTATTTAGGGTTTGAGGCCCCCAAGGTGGTTATTTTTTTAAAGCTCTGCAGGTGATTCCAATGTGCAGACAGGGTTAATAATCCCAGCCTTACATATAAGAATAAGTTCATACTACAACTGTCTCTACTGCGTAAGCAGAAATCATCGATCAACCTAAGAAACACACGGAGAGACTTTCATTCTCTTTGTTTCTCATCATATAAAAAACTCCCCAAACCAACACTGCTCAGCATGACACTAGCTGACTGATGCAGCACATTCCTGACAACCATATCCTGAGATCCCTGTGAATCACTACACAGGTTTTTTCAGTCAGTCCTATTTTCTTCCCACATGCGGGTAGCTGTCTACGTTGTAATAAGCAGAGGATTTAGGAGACAGAAGACGTGGATTCTAACCTCACTCTGCCCCTAACTAGTTGTGAGGCATGAAGCAAGACATTTAATATTTCTGAGACTTTATAAAATGGGATGATTTAACTGTCTGGCCTATCTACTTCACAGACTTGTATGAAGTTCAAATGAAATGTCAAAGCGATTGTAAATCATAAATTGCCATGTCAAGATAACAGCATGACTGTGTACTTCAGAGCCCCTGGGACAGAGTAGAGCCCTTCCTCCCCTTATTTTCTCTAGGTAGCTCCCTATGAAGTTTTCCTTTAGTCTCAAGGGAAAGCATGTAGAAAAAGAGGTGGAGAAAGAGAGTCATATATATATATATATATATATATATATATATATATATACACACACATACAAGGGTGTGTTTTTGCAGTGTTTATAAAGGAATACCATGTACCCATTGCAAAAATAAGATAACTCTCTATGACACACATAGAATGGTGTTAATGATATACTGTTAGGTGAATAAACTGAGTTGCAGCACAGTATTCAGGGTATGATCTCATCTAAAAATTATATAAGAATATGTTTGTTAGTGCCTGAACGATGTCTAGAAGGATACATTCCAATCAGTTAACACCAGGATTGACTGGGGAGACTTTTATTTTTCCTTTGTAAATTTCCATAATATTTGAATAGTTTTATGATAAGCATATATCATTTCCATAATGTTAAAATACATACTAAAGTGCAAATCAAGGGGAAAAAGAGGTGGTCAGGGTATTACAGCCTGAGGTTAGTAAAGAGTCAGAGAAAATGTAATTGCCTTAAAGTCGTTCTGACGCCTGCACCCAGACAAAGCACGCACCAAGGGGAGGAACAAAAATGTTTAGTTCTCACAGTCTATTATCAACAACCTTAAGATTTCACAGAGAAGATGAGAGGTGGCAGAAGGCTGAAAATGGTCAAGGGTTCTGATTTCCAGAAAGGAGTAAAGAATAGCTTCTGGAAATTGCAAACCACAAAGCTAGAGACTGATCAGTAAAAGTCTAGAATGGATTATTAAACAGTTGGTTTGTGAACATTTTAAAAGGCACGTGGTGATTATCAGCAGCCTACATGGATTCACTAAGAACAAACCATGACAAAATAATCTATTTTCTTTTTGGTAGGGTAACTAGATTAGTAGCTCAGGGGAATATCACAGACTTAATTTTTTTTTTTTTTTTTTTTTTTTTTTTTGCGGTACGCGGGCCTCTCACTGTTGTGGCCTCTCCCGTTGCGGAGCACAGGCTCCGGACGCGCAGGCTCAGTAGCCATGGCTCACAGGCCCAGCCGCTCCGCGGCATGTGGGATCTTCCTGGACCTGGGCACAAACCCGCGTCTCCTGCATCGGCAGGCGGACTCTCAACCACTGCGACACCAAGGAAGCCCGACTTAGTGTATTTTGATTTCAGCAAAACTTCTCACAAATTTTCTCACAAAATCATTTTGGAAAATTTATGAAATGCAGATTATTAAGTGATTCATAGTTAAATATCATATTCATATATATGGACATATGTATCCAATAGAGTGCTAGTCTTTAGCCCTGTTCTCTTTCCTATTTTTATCAACAACCTAGATATAGACGTTGAAGGCAGCCTTGCCAAGTTCTCAGATGACACAAAGATGGAAGGACTAGCCACTAGCTAAAGCACAGAATCTATATTCAACATATTCTTAGTTTGCAATATCAAGCTGAAATGAGCAAAGGAATTAATGGGTTATAGGATGAGAAATTTCAGTTCCACGTAAGAGAGACTTCTTAATTACAGTTGCCCAACGATGAATTAGGCAATACCTTCTCAGTCAAAAAAATTTGGGAGAGAGTAGGAGATTGGTCCATCAAATGTCCCTACAAATGCAAAATTATTTTTATTCTAACTAGAAAATTAATAACTAAGTATTATTGGATTTCAAAGATAGTGGAAAACAACATAGAGCATAATATTTGTTTTCATAGAGAAAACAAATCCTGAGCAGAACCTTGAAGAATCAGTAAATGGATATAGATGCATGAAAGAGAATAGGTCATTTCAGGATGTCATAAAGCATGAAAGCAGGACTAACATGGCATTTTCCAGTATCAGGAAGTGACGGACCTGGCTAAGGATTTGGTGAGTAAGACAAAATAGGCTGAGGTGGGATCATGGAGAATATGAAACCAGGAAAGAAGTTTATATACTTTGTATAATAGAGAAGGAATCAGTCAGGTTCTGCCTGCAAGCATCAGAAACCAACTCTGGCAAACTTCAAGAGAGGAGTTTATAGGAAAAATAACAGGAGTTCCCAGAATCAATGGGAAAGCTAGAAAAACAGGTTTGGAAACATTAGAAAGCAAGATGGCCTCCAAGGGCTAAAATGCAGGAAACAAAATAGTGGTCTTAAAGCAGGCCAAGCACCATGCTAGTGTGAATGAATACCCAACCATGTTTGATCTCTTTATCACACTGCTAACGATTCAAATAGAGGGATAGACTGGTCCAAAGCCCTAGCTTGGGTCACATTCCCTTCTCGTAGCTGAAGATGAGTACTAGATTAACAGTTTTTCCAAATTATATCCAATGGGAAGAGATAATTCCCCAAAGGGAGTTGAGGTGTAAAAGAAATAAATGCTGAGCAGCCTAAAGACAATGAAACCTCATTATTGGCACCACTGGAGGTTTTGAGCAAGGTAGCAATGTGATGAAAATAGTGCTACAGGGAGATTTGGCAATTTGCAAATGAACCAGAGGAATGAAAATCTGAAGGTGGTGGGTGGAGGGTGAATAGGTGGAGCACAGAGGATTTTTAAGCCAGTGAAAATACCCTTGCATAATACTATAATAATGAATACATGCACTCACCCAAATCTATAAAATGTACACCACTGAGTGAATCCTAATATAAACTATGGACTTTAAGTGATTATGATGTGTCATTATAGGTTCATCAATTATAAAAAACATACCACTCTGGTAGGGGATGTTGATAATGGGGGAGGCTATGTATATGTGGAGGCAGAAGGTATATGGGAAATCTCTGTATCTTCCTCTCAATTTTGCTGTGAACCTAAAACTACTCTTAAAAAATCATCTTTAAAAAAATCTCATGACTGTTGGTGAGTTCTCCAGGTTTAGAGGGTGGCAATGAGAGTAAGATAGCAATGATGTTCCAAGTAAAAGCAGTAAGTCTTGATAACTGACTAGATATTAAGGAAAAGGAGAGGAGAGAGTCAAAGATGACTATAAATATTCCTGTTAGAGACTGAAGGAATGATGGTGGTAGAAGCAAGAAATCTTAGAAAGAGCAGTATCTAGGTTGGAGGTGAAGCTAATGCTCATGGCGTTGAGTTTAGCTGATGGTGAAAATGTGCAGTAGGGAGTGAGAAGACTAGGTAGTACAAGAGGATTTGGTTGGAAATATAGATGTAGGAGGATTTGGCATAGAGAAGAAAACTGAAGTCAGATCAGGCTCTTAGAGAATAAAATGGTGAGCAGAAATGGTGAAAACTCTCCTCCAAACTGTAAGAAAAAAAGAGAACCTCCCAAAAAAGGAATCAGTAGAAGAGGTTTTGGGAATTTAGAGTGAGAACTTTTTACCGTGAACAGTATTACATTTTTCCATTTTTATTCCTGATCCCAGTTTCTCCCTCTACCCCAGACATCCACTCTAATCATATTTCCTTAAATATGTATATATTCCTGTAAAATATGTGGGGTTTGTGGAATTGTGTGTTTGAATGTAAATAAATGGTATTATGCTGTAGAACTCATCAGGTTATTTTTTTCTCTCACCACATTATGTTGCTATAAGCACAAAAATTGACATGTAATGTAAGTGTACATTACACACCAAATTTCAGACTCATACGAAAACAATGTAAAATATCTCATTAATAATTTTGTATTGATTATATGTTGAAAGTATTTTAGATAAACTGTGTTAAACAAAATATATTGTTAAAATTAATTTTACCTATTCATTTTTACTTTTCATAATGTGGCTGTTAGAAAACTTAAAATTACATAAGTGGCTCACATTCGTGGCTCATATTATATTACTATTGGACGTGCTATTCTAGATATTAATTCTTACTTGGTTTTTGGGGGGTTTTTTTTTGCGGTATGCGGGCCTCTCACTGTTGTGGCCGCTCCCGTTGCGGAGCACAGGCTCCGGACGCGCAGGCAGAGGCCATGGCTCACGGGCCCAGCCGCTCCGCGGCATGTGGGATCTTCGTGGACCAGGGCACGAACGCGTGTCCCCTGCATCAGTAGGCGGACTCAACCACTGCGCCATCAGGGAAGCCCTCTTACTTGGTTTTAAACATTGAAAATATTGTCTCTCACTTTGTCCTCCATCTTAAGTTTGTTTATAGTTTCTTTCAAGAAATCCATCCATTTTTCACCTGACTACCACATTATACAACTCTGGGAGGGGAATTCACATGAAGATCTGTGTACATGGTCCCCCTGGAGTTGTGCAGTGAATAATGTATACAGCCATACATAGCCCTGATTTTTTGCCTTGTGGATTGCACTTGGTGTATCTTGTTTAAAAAGTCCTTCCCCACAACTAGATCACAATGATATTTTCCTGGTATTATTTTTATAATTAAAAAAGAAAAACAGGATGGTGTTGTGTCATGAAGAAGCCATAAAGAGAGAGTGTTTATGATGCCAAAAATGTAGATTTTAGCCGAAAAAGATGACTATAGTGGAAATTTATATTAGGTTTTATAATTTGACAGCAATGTTATCTATCTAATTATGTTTTAGAAAGGCAAATGTTAAAATTTGCATTCCAAAGGGCATGTTAACAGATGGTGGGGAAGGCAGACCACAATCATGCTGAATGACAGGCTGATTCCAGTTTTTAGTCTAAATATCTACTGAAGTTAATTCTCACAATAGGTAGATGACCTTGATATGGATCATAAAAAACTGGCAGTAATTGTGAAGATCATAAAATAATGTTTGGATTTATACTTATATCATTCTGAAACATTATTTTTGGCACATCACTTGCTTACTCTGGAAGGTCAACAGGTCTCCATTCCCTATCAGATCAAATCCAACTGCTCAAGTCTGTCAGTAGAGAAACCTGTAAACTGGCCTCATTCAGTTTCCCACTTCTCATCTCCCCAGCAGATTGTATATTCCATATATATAGGTACCATGTCTTACACTCATACCTCATCAACATCCTGGGAAATGTCATGATTAAAAACTGCAGCACCAGGCAAATAGGACACTATGTTTCTTAAAGTCAACTAAAATTTACTAAACTATTTGAATAAATGCTCCATGCCTCACATGAAATGGCTAAAATTCATTTGAGCAACTCTTTTCACCTTGGAGTAACTCACCTGACCTCACACAAAGAAAAATACTAATGGCAGAAGCAAGTAGAAAATAACATGTTCAAAATGAGATATCAAATGAAAAGGTATTTAAAAGTTGAGGTCAGCCTCAGAACTGCTAATATGCCCGTTACAACCACAGAAATACAGGTTTACAGTAATAAGTATTGTAGTCTTCTTCAAACCCTTTAATTCAAGAAAGAAGTTGAAAGGTTACAAAAAGTCAAAGGATAGACTCACCTCAGACCAAGTATAGGATGTTTAAAGATTGATGTCATTTATTCTTGATTAATACTGGGGATTCCATCTCACTTTAGGCATTAACACTTACTGGAATTTATAACAGTTAAGTCCAAATTAAAAGCTGACCCTTCTTTTTTTCTCAGCCCCTAGCTATAGACTTAATTATGACTGTTGAATGTATAATTTTCATTTTTAAGAGTTTGTGATACTTGTGGTACAAGTCTGGGCATTATGTTAAGGAAACCAAATGTTTTTGATCTATCTGATGACAGCTATAACTTCAGTGTCTACTGGAAAAATTTGCAGAAGCAAGAATTTTTCTTTCAACATTATATTTGACATTGAATAGAAATGTATTTCCCAAGGCAAAATCAAAAGTTACACACTTTTTAAAATTCAGTTGTGATTTTTCCCAAGTTCAGTGCTTCTCCAGGTCCACTCCTCCTGTATTCATTCTCCTTGCTGAAGTACATTCTTTGGTAGTTCTTTCATCAGGTGTCTATGGATAATAAACTCTCTTAGTATTTGTATATATGAAAAAGTCTGTTCAATAACAGATATCTGGGTATTAATTTGTTTTCTAAATCCAGCTCAAACATCAATGTGCTGTTTTCAAACTTTTATTTTTTGCCTGAGAGTTTCTCTTCAGCTAGAATTACATGGTGTCCCATGAGTACCAGGGTGATGGAAGCTTCCCTATGGGATGGTTTCACTGTTACTTATGCCTGAGTACTATGGTTTTCACACATTTTTATGTTTGTTTCTTGATTTGGGCAGTCCAAATTTAGGGTAACTCTCACTCTGAGTAGTCCGTGAGATCTCCATCACTTGCATGTCATCCTGTTTTCATCCATGGCTAGTTGGCTCACATTTGCAAGAACTCTGGGCCTTGGGCTTTCCTGGTCCCCATTCTTGGACAGTGCAGTAATTTCACAGCTCCCTGCAGGTGTAGGACCAGCAGCCTCAGCTTCCATGCCTAGATTTGTCCAACCCAAAGGCATAGGTCAGTTTGGTTCCTCCTACAGGCAGCAAAGTGTCAACTCCTTCTCCCCTCTATGTCTATAGGTTTCTGGAGAATTTTTTTTCCTGAATTTTGAACTTGGGTATAAATTTTTTTAAATTATTTTTTAATCTAGCATTTCTGTATGTTGAATGGGGTAAAACGATTCTACTCAGTACACCATCTTGGCTGAATCCCTCCACATTATCTCTTTTACTTTGGTACAGATTATCTTGAGAAACCAGAGAGTGGATCCAAAAGCAGGTATTAACTGGTGCTTTCTGTCTGTTTGCCCTTCCATGCTGGAAGTTCTTAGTTATCAAAACCATCAAAACAAAATCAGAAGAGTTTTTCTTTATTCAGAGTAGGTAATTTCAGGACCACAATGAAATCTGAAGACATCCTATTAAAAGTGACAGCTATATGATAATAGAAGTATATGAAAGCATTGGTTTGGCAATTATACATGAGTTCAAGTGGAAAATCAATCTGGGGACCCCCAAATTTTTGAGATTTCATTTTGATTATTCCTGTTAGTTAAGACCAAAAGGAAAGAGAATAAAAGCCAATCCTCACATCAAAATTAATGCAATGAATAGTGGTCTTTTGTTGAAGCACTGATGATGAGATCATGTCTAGTCCAAGCAGAAGCCTGTCGATCTCACATTGTGGTCTATATTTAATCAAGTCTTTGTTTTCAAATGCACAAATGCTAGAATTCAATCTAAGATCTACACATTGCTGACTCAAATGTCATCAACTTGCAGCTTTGAAGTTGTGTCTGCTGGTTCATAGGGCATGTGGACTAGGGGGTCTGCACAAAGTTCATCAAAATTTTCTCAACAATATTGGATATAAATCAAAGAAATAAATATAAACTAAGAAAGTTTTGAGGTACAATTGTATACCTATAAAATTAGCATAAATACAAAATCAATACCTAAGACTTTATTCAAATCTTGCTGATAAATTCCTACAATAATTTTGGAAAGTAATATGGCAACATAGGTAGCAAAAACCATAATCTTTATTTCTTGAAACCATTAAGACCACATCTGGGAGTTTATATTATGGAAATAATTTAACCGAAGATTAAAATTGTATACATGAAGCTGTTTATATAGAAGAGTGAAAAACTAGAAACAAATTATAAGTTATACTCTTTTATGTTTCAAGCCATGTTAAATAATGGTGATTTATTGAAAGATAATAGCATGGCTTATAGGAATGTCACAGTTCCAGAACTGGAAAGTCTTAAAGTATAAGACATTAAGTTGTATTGTCATCATCAAACAATGATAACCTCTCAGTCCCAACTCTGGTACTCTGCTTTTAAGGAGATTTAGATACTCTTTAACTTTACTTCTACTATTCCTACTACTACCAAACTATTTCTCTTATGTCTCAAGTTCAAATGCCCTCAAAAAGAGTATCTGTTTGTTTTTGACATTTGCTATGTGATATTGGGTGTGGGGGGGGGGTCTTTCTTCAGCAGAGCTCTTACACAAGACCACACTGTAGACCTCTGACCAGGATCCAATGTCCACAGCCCTAGTCCAGTTAATAGCAGCAAGGATAGCAAGGTTGTATGATATGCTTTTTTTCTTTAATCTTGAGGTTACATTATTTTTGCAACCTGAAAGCCAAAATTAAAAGTTTCTTAATGAACATTACTTAGTTATACACTTAATACAAGTTGCCCTTAATTGTCCATTTTAAAAATACAATAAAAATATGACCATACTCTGTTCAGCATGATTCATATTTGCAGAGTGACTTCTGAAATTAGAAAAGGTCATAGTCCAGCAGGGAGAGATTTCATTATGTAACAATTACTGAGATCCTATAATAAGAAAATATGGTATATTTATTTCTCATTTCATAGGTCTTAATCTCTTCCTGATACAAATTCTCAAACCGTAGCTATAGGAAAAGACAAACACTTGTCAGGTAGGAAGAAAGGCTGTCAAGAGAGATTTACCTGTTTTGTATCAGAGCAAAACATGTCTAGAAAAGAGTTGACCATGTTATGCATGGGCAAGATGAAAGAAACACATAGCAACTATGCAAATATACTCATAAAACAAAACAAAACAAAACAAAACAAAAAAAACAACCGAGTAACAAGGAAAGGAACATGGCACACCAAATGCAGTCTGGAAAACAACACAAAGTATAGAAAAAATGTAAGAGTTCTTTCTGCTGGCATGTTTATGATAAAATAAGAACTTATAAAATGATAAAACAACAAAATGAGATTTGTAAAAGAGAGAACATAAAATTTAGGAAACAAATTAAGACTGTATTAGTCAGGATTCAATCAGGAGCCAGAAACCATACTAGCTATTTTAACCAAGGGAGTTGAAGAATTGTTAACTAAGTACTGAAGAATTGAAAGGGAAAAAAGGAACAATAAGATTATAGATAAACATAGATATAGATATAGATATATATTGCAACTTTGAGAAGGGGCCCCAATGAACTGAGTACCAGGCTTCTGAGAAGGGAGTGTTGCTTAGCTGGTTCTGGGGTCTCTTAGAAGAGGAGCTCAGTAGAACTGTGACCCAGACCTGTAAGGAAGAGGTGCTGACCAGCTGGTGCTGAGGTCTTTGAGGGGCTGCAATGAGGCTGGTTCTGCAAGTGTTAAACAAACAGTGACTGTAAATTGGACTTTGTAACTGACTATGCTTCTCCTGGATCAAAGCAACACTGTCCTAGTGAAGAAGTGAGGCTGAGGTGCCACTGAAAAGAGCAGGAAAACAAGAAATGAGGAAATCCCTCCTCCCTCCTCCAGCTTTTAAGTCTCTCTCTGACACTTCCTATTAGAAGCACCTAACAGAGGGAAACTGGCAAAGGAGAAATGTGGTTTGCATGGTCCCAGCTCCAGCATCACAAACCAGGAGAAATGAAGGGTGGGTATGGAGGTGAGAGATGATATTTATAAACTGGCACAAGGGCCAAAACAATATCATTACAGAATTAATAAATAAATTTGGAACAGCAAGAAACGGATCTAAGGACAGGGTCAAGGTTTATTTTGCTCACCACTCTATACCCAGTGCTTACCACAGTGCTTGGCCCATAGCAGGCGCCCAATAAATGTTGAAAGAAAGAAAGAATGAATGAATGAATGCTCACTGCTACCAATAACCCAACTCATGGGTTTTGTTAAGGCACAATTTATTCTAACGCTAAATTGTTTGAACTGATTTTCTACTGTTTTCTTTGAGAATCGCTTCTCCTATCATGGTGGTGCACATTATGGCCAGCAGAATAGCCATCAGTTATAGCCTGACCATGAATAGCTAAAATAGACCAGAAACTTAGAACCATCAGCCTCTGTATTAAGGGAGATGTGGAGAAAAATGAAATGCACAGTCTCTGACAATAACCTGTGAAGTGCTCACATTCTACATTGTCAGCCATGAATCTTACTGATCTTATAGAATGTATTTCAAAATTTTTTCTGTGGTGTTCTTTACCCTAATTGTATTAAAATACAGTACTCTTTTTTTTTTTCCTGCATTGTGATTTGCATCATTTATTACTATCAATGGTACCTCCTTCTTATTCTGTGTAACATTAGTGTATCTTCCAGGAGAAAAAATAAGCAATCAAGCGTTTCTTTTATGGATTTTTTTAATGTGTATTTTTAGTGTGGGAGGTTTTTGTATCATTCCAATGTATTCCTTGTGTTCAGGTTCAAGACTGAATGAACTTCATCAGAGTATATAAACTGTCACAGTTAAGGCAGTGCTTCATTGTTTTATAATGATAACTTTTCACAGTACAGAATCTATTGAGTGCTGGGATCTGCTTCTCACCTGTTCAGAAGGATACCAAATCAGAAGTCATAGTTTTCATACTTGACTGTTTCTTCACCTTCCTGGAATTCACATAATCCTGTTGACTTTGCACTTGAAACAAACAAATATAAATCAATCTTATTCATATTTTTTACTCTAAAGTTCTTCTGTGGCAAATCTGTCCTGAACTAGGATATTTTGACATGAGTAATTATAGCAGAATATATGCACAAAAAGTCATCGCACTCAAATATGCAATTTCACATTAGCAACTGATAATTTGAGGGGACAAGAAAGCTAGTAAGAGAAGAAAAATGGGGTGGAAAGAGGAAGATATATGTGGATACTTTTAACACCTTCTCCTCTTACCACAATGACCAGATAAAGACACCATTTCTGCTGTGAACGCCATTGCTACTTAGCCGTAGCCGAACTCCTTGAAGGATAGGATAGGTGGACAGTCAATTGAGCCCACACTATTCCCCAGCTGCCCAGATCTTGGAGAGACGTCACAGCTTAGGCTCACCTAAGGACCACCAGACTTAGAGCTTCAAGGTAGAGGGAGCACAAACACATCTAGAACTACTGCCCACTCCTTCCCTCTGACAAGTTTTTTCTTTATCCTCTCTTGTTCCTCTGCATTTTCTAGAAAAGCTTCTAAAAACTTCTCTGACCCTTGGAGTTCTGGGTGTTGGCAAGCATAGATATTTAGCATTTCATGGTTGTCTGTCCCTGAATTCTTGGTGGACAGGGATTTATGCTACTGGGATTGTTTCTCAAGGTTGCCCAGTGTTGCACCACTGGTGAAGGATACACACTATCATGGTGATTTACTGTTGATTTTTCTGACAGTTCCCAGACCACCTGAAGGTACATTGATCACTTGTGGTCTGAGGGTCACTGTTCCAGAACATTTGTGATAAACTACAGCTCACCTTTGAGGGAAGGACTCCATCATGTTCACTGCTTATATCCCCAATACTTAGAACTGTATTTGGAATATACTCAGTGCCCAATAAATATTATTTCTTCTCTTATATTTATTCTTTTACTAGTGGAATTTAATTTACGTGTTCTAAATGTAGTTTGAGAGTTCCTTGAAAGCTAGAGCTATGGGAAAGCTATCTTCCAGAGAATTCATCATTCTTTACAATGTATATAAAATCCATTGAATGTTAGTTATTGGACAAAATCCAATGAAAATAAAAAATATTTCTGTACTACAAATAATGTATTTTAAAAGTTTTAGCAAGAAATAAGTAGTGTTAAAAATATTGATGTGAGAAAACTATATGGTGGTTCCTCAAAAAATTAAATATAGAACAACCATATGATCCAGCAATTCTACTTCTGGGTATACACCCAACAGAACTGAAAGCAGAGACACGAACAGATCTTTTTTTTTTTTTTTTTTTTTAATTTATTTATTTTGCGTTATGCAGGCCTCTTACTGTTGTGGCCTCTCCCGTTGCAGAGCACAGGCTCCGGATGCGCAGGCTCAGGGGCCATGGCTCACGGGCCCAGCCGCTCCATGGCATGTGGGATCTTCCCGGACCGGGTCACGAACCTGTGTCCCCTGCATCGGCAGGCGGACTCTCCACCACTGCACCACCAGGGAAGCCCACGAACAGATCTTTGTACATCAGTGTTCACAGCAGTGTTACCGAGTCCAATCTCACTCTGCTTGCTGCACAATAGGCCAATAAATCGGGAAACAAGGTATTGAGGAAAGGAATAATGACTTTATTCGGAAAGCTGGCACACTGTAAGAAGATGGCAGACTAGTGTCTCAAAAAGACTATCTTGGGCTTCCCTGGTGGAGCAGTGGTTAAGAATCCACCTGCCAATGCAGGGCACACGGGTTCGATCCCTGGTCTGGGAAGATCCCACATGCCGCGTAGCAACTAAGCCTGTGCACCACAACTACTGAGCCTGCACTCTAAAGCCCATGAGCCACAACTACTGAGCCCACGTGCCTAGAGACCGTGCTCTGCAACAAGAGAAGCCACCACAATGAGAAGCCTGCGTACCACAACGAAGAGCAGCCCCCGCTTGCTGCAGCTAGAGAAAGCCCGCATGCAGCAATGAAGACCCAACACAGCCAAAAATAAAAACAAATAAATAAATTTATAACAACAAAAAAAAAGACCATCTTATCGGGGTCTGGATGCCAGTTTCTTTCATAGAACAGAGAGGTGGAGGAGGTGAGGAAGTAAAGTAAAAAGGCCATAAGTCTTGCCAATATCTCCTGGAATGGCCAGCCTCAGGGAGGGGATGTGTTAATTTCTTCTTTCTTGTAGCCATTCACAGGTGGACAGGGTCTGGATGTTTCCCTGAATATAGGCACTTTGATTTAACATTCAGGCAGAGGGGCAGGGTTCCCCAAGGCAGGCCATTATGTATAGACAGTATCCTTTTAGTGAACAAAAGCAGTGGGAAGCAAAGGTTAAAGTAAAAGAAACAGATCTGACTTGTAGCCAGATTTTGTTCTTCCCTGTAACAACAGCATTATCCACAATGGCTAAAAGGTGAAAGCAACCCATAATGTCTATCAACATAGACATTATGTTGTCTATAATGACAAAAAAAGACAAAAAAAACCCAAAATGACAAAAAAATCCATTTTTTTTAAAAAAATGTGGTATATACATGCAATGGAATTTTTAAAAAATGTGGTATATACATGCAATGGAATATTATTCAGCTTTAAAAATAAATGAAATTCTGGGACTTCCCTGGTGGTCCAGTGGCTAAGACTCTGCACTCCCAATGCAGGGGGCCCAGGTGCGATTCCTGGGTCAGGGAACTAGAACCCACATGCCGCAACTAAGAGTTCACATGCCATAACTAAAAAATCCCGTATGCCACAACTAAAGATTCCACATGCTGCAACTAAGACCCGATGCAGCCAAATAATTAAATACTAAAAAAAAAAAAAAAAAAAAACGAAATTCTGACACATGCTTTAATATGGATCAACCTTGAAAACACAGTGCTAAGTGAAAGTGAAATAAGCTAGTCACAAAAAGACAAATAATGTATGATTCCACTTAAAGAGGTACCTAGAAATAGTCAAATTTAGAGACAGAAAGTAGAACCATGGTTGCCAGGGTCTGGGGAAAAGGGAAAGTGAGGCGTTATTGTTTAATGAGTACAAAGTTTCAGTTTGGGAAGATGAGAAAATTCTGGAGATGGATGGTGGTGATGGTTCACAATAATGTAAATGTATGTAAAACCACTGAACTATATACTTAGAAATGGTTAGAATGATAAACTTTATGTAATATATATTTTACCACAATAAAAAAAGAAAAATGTTGACAAAAATTTTTAAAGAATATTGGTCATTAGAAAGTATCTGATATTGTTTTAGCTCTTTATTTTGTAGCTCTGAACTCTGAATAACCCATTTTCCCAGTTCAGTGGCTCTTAAAGTGTGATCTGGGGACCCTTGGAGGTCACCAATACCTTTACAGGAAACTCATAAAGTCAAAATTATTTTCATAGCAATACGAAGATGTTATTTGTGTTTTTTTACCTTCATTCTCTCATGAGTAAATATTGGAGTTCTGCAAAGGTCATATGACATATGTTATCACAAAAAACTGAATTCAGAAGCAGCAAGGAGAATTCTACTCTCTTCTATTAAATCAGACATATTTTTGTCTGACAAATTTGTCTCCAAAAATATAGTTATTTTCATAAAATATATTATTTATGTGAATGTTACCAAGTCCAAGCTCTCTCTGCTCACCACATGACAGGCCAATGAATCAGAGAGGAGGTGCTGAGGCAAGGAATACAACTTTATTCAGAAAGCCAGCAAGATGGCAGACTAGTCTCCTAAAAACCATCTTATGGGGTTTGGATGCCAGTTTCTTTTATAGCACAGAGAGGGGGAGGAGATGAGGAAGTAAAGTAAAAAGGCCATAAGTTTTGCAAATATCCCCTGGAATGGCCAGCCTCAGGGAGGGGATGTGTTAATTTCTTCTTTCTCACAGACATCTACAGGTGGACAGGGTCCAGATGTTTCCCTAAACAAAGGCACTTTGGTTTAACATTCAGGCAGAGGGGCAGGGTTCCCCGACACATAATACATAAGCAAGCTTCCCGTTGCTTTCCTTCTTTTAGTGAAGAAAAGCAACGGGAAGCAAAGGTTAAATAAAAGAAACAGATCCAACATGTAGTCAGATTTGGCTCTTCCCTGTTACATTAACATGTAATAGGATTATTATAATTTTAAATGAATTAGTAAGTATTTTAATATTTTCTCTAATTTCTAATATGGAAAATAGTGATAGATAAAATCTACACAAACAAAAACTTTGGGGTTCTCAATATTGTTAAGAGTGTAAAGTTGTCCCAAGACCCCAAATTTTGAGAATTGCTGGTCTAGTTTATAGGGTGATCAGACAAACCCATTAAGATACTAGCAAAATGACATTTCTCACCTAAAATTTTACCCATTACCTCAGGTTAATCAGGCTAATCTTCAAACTCTTCTAGATTCAGATAAAACCCAAAATTGTCTGTGAACATAAACAGTTTTGTCAAATGTGGGTTAAGTAATACTACTTGCTGATAAATAATTCTGAATCTGCAAACTTCTGGGCCTGACTTTATTGCTACTGGATCAAAATTCATGCCTGCACATAGAGGATGGCAGTTGAATATTCTAACACAAATTAGGGGTTTGAAAGAAATGAACTTTTTAATTGTGCACCTTATCTATTTTGTGGTCACTTAAATATAACCCACTAATTTTAGAGTTCTTATTCTACTTAGACATACAATTTAAAATTCATTATCCAGCATATAATTCGCAAAGACTGTATAAAGACTAGTTATAAAATAGTGACATCAGAAATATAGTCATAGTTTAAGATAGGTCACTCAGTCTTCTTTTAGTCTGTATAACCATGTTTTGCTTTCTAAAAGATCCTTGAGAAAAGATGTTTCTGGTAAATGCTGACTGAAACTGTCTTAATTCTTTTCCTTTGCAGGAAATCAGGTCTTATCAAGTCACCTACAGGCATAGTGGTTAAAAACTTGCCTGGTAGGCAAACCTGCATTCCAATCTCAGCTCAGATACTTAGTAGCTGTGTGACCTCAGGCAAATTGCTTACCATCTTTTATTCTATTTTATTTTTTACTTTAAAAAAATTTTTTTATGGATAAGTAGTACTTTTATGTGAAATAACACAAAGAAGCATAGCTAAAAATATTCTGTTCACCCAAAAGAAGGCAGGAAAGGAAGGAGAAACTAAAGATCAGATGGAACAATTAGAAAACAAATACCAAGATGACATATTTAAATCCAACCATATCAGTAATTACATTAAGTGTAAATGGACTCCAGTTAAAAGACACAGGTTGTTAATTTGTATGAAAAAGTAATACTCAACCATATACAGGTCTCCCCCACTATCCAAAAGTGGAGGATTCCTGTGAAAACTTTTGTAAGCCAAAATGGCATAAAGCAAAAAAGCAATTACCTTAGGACACATCTTGTTAATAGATGCACAAAATAAATCAAGATAAAGCACAGATGCTCAAAGCTATGGCGGCCTAATGCTGAGATGCTGAGTGTAGTTCCCAGGGAAGGAGCTTGGAGGTGCCGCTCTTGATGCTCAGGGTTTGCACCGCCTCTGAAGCAGCTCACTGCACAACAAACACTGAAAGCTATTTTCGGTTTTCACCTTTTTTCGTAAAAGTGAAAATCCTCTTCAGATTTCTTTCATTTAGCGACAACAGGTACCAATGTAGGTCTTTCATCAAAGTGAAGGAGGTAAAGCAAACTTTCAAAAAGCAGTGCATACCTGTATTGTCTATAAGAGAAGCACTTTAAAGATACAAATAGATTACAATTAAAAAAGAGATGGGGGGCTTCCCTGGTGGCGCAGTGGTTGAGAGTCCGCCTGCCGATGCAGGGGACACGGATTCGTGCCCCGGTCCGGGAAGATCCCACATGCCGCGGAGCGGCTGGGCCCGTGAGCCATGGCCGCTGAGCCTGCGCGTCCGGAGCCTGTGCTCCGCAACGGGGGAGGCCACAACAGTGAGAGGCCTACCGCAAAAAAAAAAAAAAAAAAAAAAGAGATGGGACCTGGTAGCCCTACAAGCATTTGGTATTAAACGTAAACTCTGTGCAATGATGACTGGGATGGTAAAAAGAGCAGGACAAATATGTGAGCAGGAGAGCTGTCCTTTCTTGATTCCTTCTGGTGAGCAGGGGTTGCTGCTGACATTTCTTCTGATCTGAGGTGGTAGGATCTAGGTCTTTCCAGATCTTTCCAGTTCACCTCCAGTGTTTTAATTGCTGTGGAGATACAAGGGAGCAATAAACTTGGGAAGCTGTCCTTTACACTTTGCCTATAGGTTCTCACTTTCAGCTCACCATCCTACGGTGGTTCTTCCTCTCAAGTCCTTTCTTTAGCACAGGACGCTGCCTTCGGGGGAGAGGGGCGGTAGCACACAACACTGCCCCCCTCTCGGCGCCCGGTCAGGGCCTCTCAGAGCAAAAGCTGGGGGCTGAGAGACGTAAGGGTACCGGGGTGGCAAGGGACCGACCCGAGTGCAGGGCTCGAACAGATGTAACAGGGACCAAGAGGCTGCAGCACAGCGCCCCCAGGGTTCTCCCCCGGCGTCGCGTGCAGAGCCGGAAAGGCGCCGCTTACCATCTTTTAATCTCACTTTACCTATCAGTAAAATAGAGATATTAATACCTTTTCCCAATGGATTAAGTAAGAATTAAGTAATGGGTAAAAAGCAATTAGCCCAGTCCTGGATCCATATTAAGCACCTGATCAATATTAGCAACTATTTCAAATACTGTTATTGGCTTCCATTACACTATCGAGCTATTTCTAATTAGAAATAAGAGAAAGAAATCAAAGGCCTTGCTGTTATCATTTTCCCTCTTTCCTTAGGAAATGCAGAGACTGACAACATTAGGAACTATAGAAAGGGAAAAGCAGGCACTCTTCTGTCTGTCCTCTGAAAGCAAAGGATAGTCAGAGAAGAGGATTAAGCCAAGTCATGTCTCTTGTAGCCCCAGTTCATCAATTCTAAAATGAACATTTATTTCACATTATAACACCGCTGCAATAGGGATACATCTTACACTGCTTAACTAGCAGGGTTTTTTCTTTCTTAATGCTAAATAAAATAATGGCAAATCTTAAAATTCATGGCATCTTAAATTCAATGAAATAGAGTAATTGAGCTTTCTGCTAAAAAATACTAATAGCACCCAAATAATCCTCCAAAGTACACCCTTTATTATTGTATTTATCACATTATCTTACCATCTCTTTCCCCAGGCCTAACATGCTTATCATCTGGCACAAAGAGGTCACTTAGATTGATGGAATCAATGCATGCATGGGCTTGATCTGACCTTATTCACCACTCCTACTGTGAGTATCTGAAAAAAAATGTAGCCAAGGGAATTCTATTTCTCTTTTCTCAGAATCCAACAGTCTTTAATTATACAGTGTTGATGTTGCTTATACTTGTTTCATGCATGTGAACCTCATCTACCCGACTATAGTGTAAGCATCTCAAGATAAGGACTGAGTCAGATAAATTTGCCTTCCCTACAGGGCTGGTGACGTGGTATATACTTAGTGATCAATTGCCTAAAGGGATTTTTTTTTTTTACACTGTACAAGGATATATGACCATATTCCTGCCAATCTGACTCCCCTAGAATTCTGAGTAGTGGATTTTAAAAAATTCCTTTGGGAATTCCCTGGAAGTCCAGTGGTTAGGACTCTGTGCTCTCACTGCCCAGGGCTGGATTCAATCCCTGGTTGGGGAACTAAGATCCCACAAGAGTGTGGCACGGCCAAAAAAATACAATATATAAATTGTTGGAGAACTTAAAAAAAAAAATCCTTCGCTGCTCTAACAATTCAAATCACTTAGAATTTCTTTCTCCACCACTTACTGATTGTTAATGGACCCTTTGCTGATCAGAAGAGTCAAACCTACAGTGAAAGAATTACAAACTGCAGAATAGATGGTCACTAGCATAGCTGACGCTGTTGGTGTATCACTCACAGACCCTCTGATCACTTTTGATCACTTCTGGTGTCTATATCCTAACTTATGTTTGCTTTGCTTCCAAAGAAGATGCTTTGTCAGTATTTGCAGAAATTCAGAATTGCCCTGGGGGAACCATAGCCATTGATTGATTGGTGCCTGAATAGAAAGCCCACCACCTTTGCCTCAAGGCTGGATAAACCCTGAGGTATAATTTATGCTCCAGAGCTCCTCACAGGATCAGGCCAAGGCCAGGGCTTCATGAAAGGCACCGGCACCCTGCTTGCTTCATTTACTCCATCCCTATCCTACTCCTTCTACACCCTTAAAAAAGTGCGTCTTCGAGACAGGATCTGAATTTGATAGTGTCTGAGTTTTTGCATAAAAATAATGGGAAAAAAACTTTTGTGTTCCAAGATTTAAATGTTTGTTTATTCTTCACCCTGGGTGTATATTCTTGAAACTCATAATGAGCAATATAAATCCATCAACAAAACCAAGACTGGAGAGTCTTTCTGCCCTGCCCTTTAGGAGGACACATTCTGCCCTGAGCAGGATAATAGGAATAAGGGAACAAAAAAACAGCAAACAATAAGAACTGACCAAACAGCATTTCACAATTGATTTTATTTTATTTACAAGTGATATTTATCTAATTTTATTTTTGACAATGTCTGGCTTTTTTGCTGAGCTTCTTAGTGGCCTTTTGGAACTAAAACTGTAGTGCAAAATGAGTTGATCGATATTTTGATAAAATGCTGCAAGATCACATAACAGAAATGCATCCTCTAATAGGCTCTGATTTCTCTCACTGCATCCCTTATAATGTAGTAGTCTTTCCTTATCAGTGGTTTCTTTTACCTGTGGTTAACCACTGTCGGAAAATATTAAATGGAAAATTCCAGAAATAATTCATAACTTTTAAATTGGGCACCATTCTGAGTAGCGTGATGAATCTTGTGCCATCCTGCTCCATCCACCTGGGACGCAAACATCCCTTTGTCCAGAATATCCATGGAGTATACACTACCCACTGGTTAGTATAGGAAAAAACAGCATACCTAGGGTTTGGTACTATCTGAGGTTTCAGGTATCCACTGCGGGTCTTGGAAGATATCCGTATGGATAAGGGGGACTGCTGTACTCTGGAGTCTCAAAAACAAATCTCAGGATCTATTCTAGTGAATGGAACAGTTATACAAGTTTGTACACCTTGGCAGGCAGTTTCACAAATTTGTTTCTGAATTTCTTCAAAGCTCTTAGGTGTGGTAGATGGAAGTGTGGATGGTGACAACTCTGGGACTGAATTCCTGTTCTTTTCCTTTTATGGCATTCAGCAAGTTTGTTTAATCTTCCTGAGCTTCAGTTTTATTTCCTTAATAAGACTGTTATAAAGAAATGAATGAGATAATATGTAGTTGGTGGGGCAGCTGTTTGAGATGTTAATTTATATCTTGTTCAGGCTGCTATAAGTATTTCTGCCTCCCCGATCCAAGGGAAGCAACCATGTCTGCCTCCAGGAGTAGTTAACGGCTTTAATGTTGCAGGGCCAAAATTAAAAGTTGTCTGACACTCAGAGCATAACCTTTGGTCTAGTCCTGAAGGTGATCCAGCTAGATTGTTGCAGATGGCAGGAGACATTAAAGGTTGGGAGAAGAAGTGGACCAACACTAGACAGTAAACTATTTGGGAAACACCTCCCCATGTTTAGAGGGGATGCATTTATGGATTTCAAGAGAGTCAGGGACATGTGCCATACTCCCACACAGTAGCAGGATCCAGGGCCTCTGATGGTGGCCAGCTTGTTACAGAATTGTATGTGTCAAGATAGAATGATAGAACCTATTTAACAATTTTTCGGCTGGATTTATAATTTTAAGATATTTAACATATGGTATATGAACCTCCATTTGTATTCTTGTCCTAGGCCCTGTAAATATTTGGGGTGGCCTGGAAAAGGGGCCATAAGGACTTGGATCATGAACAACCAACAGTGGTAGCTAATGTGGTCTGAAGAACAGAAAGCCCATCTCAGAATATTATGGAATGTGTAGGACCCTGGGATGGTATAGAAACCCCTAATAAATTGTCTTCCCCCTAAAGTAAACATGACAGATCCTGAATTTCTCATCTCCCTTGACCTAGGTGGCTCAGAGCCAGATTTAACTTCATTTAGAACAAAATAGGGGCACAGATTTTTCTCTATCTTGTTCACTGCTTTATCCCTAGCACCTAGAACAGTGCCAATACACTTTGTTGAATGAATGGATTCTTGCTTCCAGTGCCAAGGACCAAACTCCCACCTGCCACATTGTGTAAAGCTCCTGGTTTTGTGCTGTCACATATTAGGTGTCAGTGTCAGGCACTCATTTTTGCCAGATGCCATATAATACATCTTTGTATCTAATGTGTCAGATGAGCCTAGAATACCCTGTTTATTTATTAAATTGTTTTAGCACCTTTAGCACTGTCTGTTATGCACAGTCAACTAAGTACTTCGCCTGCCAGTTTTCCTCACTCCCTTCCTAAGTCCTAATCCCACTTTTCTGATGGAGCCCCTATCATAAATCCAGGGTTTCTTTGGCCCTGTATGTGAAACCAATTCTGTTTCAGAGACCACAGCCTTAGGGCTCTAGATCCTTCTCCATCTATATGCAACTTTTCCACCCTTCATAGTATAGTTCTGTTCCTTGGTTGTGCCCACATTTAACATAGTACCTGCCTTCTCTCCCATCCTAGATACAATCCCAAAGTTAGAAATTCCCTTACCAACACCACCAGTTATCCACACGAGAGATACCCTTTGATCTCTGGGCCAGAAAGTGATGCTTCTACTGTCACCCTTCAGGGCAATTTATTTAGGGAAGAGTTGTAGAAAGGGCAAGTCCATCTAAAAGCAACCTTCTTTCTTGGCACTGAGGACTGAAGGGTATTGTTTTAAAGCCTTCTGTAAGGCCCCATGTACCTCTGTGTTTCTCAGCTTCTGCCATCTATAGAGAATACACCTGTTCTCAGAGGACTGAAAAACCATATGGTCTCCACCCTGTTGTTGGGATATAGTCGCAATCATGGCTAGAATTTTATTAGTCTGAGTTTGACCTTTTTCTGTGTGTATTCACTAGCTTAGCAATTTAACTACTCTGAAACTCTATTAGTACCAAGCTCAGTAAGCTCCTAATTTGTGCACTGGAGGCTCCTTGCAAGCAAGAACTGTGCCTTTTGGTTCTGTATCCCCAGCACTTAGTACCCCGCCTGGTATGTAGTACTGTTCAGTGAAATCCCTCCTAGAGATAGATTCTGTCAAGAACTGTAAAGAGTCTGAGTTTTACCCTACTTGCAAGTTAACAAGTTAGTCTGTCATAGTTTCACGGTTGCTGGTAGAAGACATGAGACTCCTGTGTCAGAGTCAAAAATGGTTTATTACTCATAGCAATAGTAATAGCTAGAGTATCTGCCTTTTTAAAGTCAGTTCCCCAAGACCTAGTTTCCATAGGGCAATGGGAATAGGGCCAGTTAACACCTGTACATGAAGAACTCTGAGCTTAGGGAGCCAAAATCTTTGTTTTACTTTGCAGAATTTTCATGGTTTTATTTAACACAAATAAAACTTGCACATGAACTGTTCATTTTCTTCACTGTGCAGCCTGGCATTGTGATCAGTGACTCACGGCCAGCTGGGCTGCTCTTTCCACAATGCCTTTGAGGTTCTTGGAGGAAATGAGAGCCATCTCAGCAAGATTTGTTGCACATCAGCAGCACTTCCAGCTTTTTGATGTTGTAGACCAGAAACTTCTAGAAGCCACTAGGCAGCATGTGCTTCATTTTCTTGTTGCTGCCATGACCAATATTGGGCATCAAGATCTGGCACTTGAATCTTCTCTGTACCCTGTTATCGATGCCTCTGGGTTTCTGCCAGTTACACTTAATTTTGACATATCAGCCTGACTGGTGCTGGATGAACTTCTTGGTCTTCTCTTTGATCACTTTGGGCTTCATAAGGTGTCTGAGAACAGTCATGATGCTGGGTTGGAGATGGCTGCTACCTCCCCTGAATCTTTTATAATGGGCAGTAAATATGCCTACCCTTTACTCCAGAAGGACACCCTGTTGCCATCAAACATTCTTGAAAAGGTAGTCTGGAACAAAGTGCAGTTGGTGCCTCATTTACAGGACTTGCAGAAATGGGAATGACCCACGGAGAAATGTCTCAACAGATGGCTGAAGTGAAGCAGAGGTGGCAGCAGCCTGAAGTTCACTTGCTCCTGCCCAACCCAATCTCAGAAGCCTACAAGAGCAAACAGTTTTTTCAGTGTTTCAGGAGCACTCTGTTCATTCTGGCTTCTACTTCTTTGGTGGTCCAATACTCCCTGCCTTGAATGCCTTTTCCTTACTCCTCTACTATGTAAATCTTATTGATCTTTCTAGATCAGATTCAAATTCCACTCTCCTGTAAAGCATTCCCTGACCAGCCCAACTCACAGTGATTTCTTCTCCGATATTACAGAGTGATTATTACCTATATCAATCATATTGACACTTAGGAAGTAACAATAATAACACCAACAACCTCTGACATTTGTGTTTTGTGTATCATTTTACCTCTTACTAAGTATTTTTACACAAACTATTCCCTTTGACTCTCACAGCAATCTGCAAGACATGCAAAGGAAAATATTATTTTCAATTTATAGATAAGGAAAAGCAGAAATTCAGAAACGTGCCCAAGGTCACCTAGTTAATAAACAGGTCATCAGATTTAGCATTAGTTCCCAGGCTCATAATGGCTGCACTATGCCATTTCTTCTTGCTGTTTAAACTCCCAAATGGATTTATTTCATGTAGTGTTAAGTCTCAGAGAGACTTGATACTTTCCCTCTGGTCAAAGAGTAGGGGTGGAGATTAAAGTTACAACAGAGTCTAGTGGTTAAGGGTCCTGAGTCAGACAAACCTGCTGTGGAGAGATTTCTTGGGCTCACCAATATACAGGTTGCCTCACCTTCCAGAACATGGAGCTAAACCACATTTCGCAGGTTCCCTTGCATCCTAGATTCCCACGAGACTGAGTTCTAGCTGATGGAATGTGGGCAGAAGTGATGTCACTACTTCCAGGTCTGACCTTGAAACATCCTATTCAGTCTTCCATGCTCTCTTTCCATCACTCCAGGCTGACTGATGATGGGGAGATCTTGAAGCTACAATATGCTTAAGCCGTAAGATGGAAGGGGCCTGTGTACATGAGTCACTGCTTAGAGGTGAGCTGCCTAAGAGAGCCACCTGATGAGGACCATCCACGCTGCACTTTGCCCCAGCAAGAAACACATTTTATTGTGTTACATTACTATGATTTTGGGATTGCTAAACCAGTTACCCTACCCTAATACACTTGAGATTAAAATCCAGCACTATAATCCACCAGTCTAGTGTGACTTTCTGTGTGGTACTTAGCCTTTGTTTACCCATTTTTATGATGGAAATAATAATAATACCTATCTTACAGAATGCTTGTGAGAATTAAATGAGACAACATATGCAAAGGACTAAGCACAGTGTCTGGCACATAGTATAAATGCTATTTAATCAATAAATACTATTAACTTTTCATGTTATTATTTCTAACATTTTCTGCTGGTTCCAAACAAAACTTTGAATTTCTGTTTTTCCAACTTGTGTTAGAGGAGAAAAGACAGTGCTTCCTTTCACTCTGATTACCTTATGATAATGAGAATGAGAATGGCTCAGGGTTAGTCAGGGTTAGAGTCAGTCTGCACACAGACCTTGTTTTCTGGGTGTCCTGTCAATCCATTCTTCCCTGCCCCTAGGGACTTAAAACCAGTGAGGAGGGGAGTTCCCTGGTGGCCTAGTTGTTAGAATTCCGGGCTATCACTGCCATGGCCTGGGTTCAGTCCCTGGTAGGGGAACTGAAATCCCGCAAGCTGCACGGCCAAAAAAAAATTTTTTTAAATAAAATAAAATAAAACCAGGGAGGAAAAACAGCAACAAAAAATTTATAAAGCTATTGCCATTGCAAAAATAAAAAATCAAAATCTTCTGAACGGGCTTCCCTGGTGGTGCAGTGGTTGAGAGTCCGCCTGCCGATGCAGGGGACATGGGTTCGTTCCCCGATCCGGGAGGATCCCACATGCCGCAGAGCGGCTGGGCCCATGAGCCATGGCCGCTGAGCCTGTGCGTCTAGAGCCTGTGCTCCTCAACGGGAGAGGCCACAACAGCGAGAGGCCCGCATTCCGCAAAAAAAAAAAAAAAAACTTCTGAAAATCTCTGAATATCATACTGGAAATATGTATTTCTAACTAAAGGTGACATTTGATAATGCTTAGTCTTAATATTCACAATGAATTCATCAGCTGTGGTTGGGTCATTTGAAATGACACAACTAAACCTTTCAAGTAAAAAAATTCAGGGCTTCCCTGGTGGCACAGTGGTTAAGAATCCGTCTGCCAATGCAGGGGACACAGGTTCGAGCCCTGGTCCGGGAAGATCCCACATGCCCCGGAGCAACTAAGCCTGTGCGCCACAACAACTGAGCCTGCGCTCTAGAGCCCATGAGCCACAACTACTGAAGCCCGTGCACCTAGAGCCCATGCTCTGCAACAAGAGAAACCACCGCAATGACAAGCCTGCGCACCGCAACGAAGAGTAGCCCCTGCTCGCTGCAACTAAAGAAAGCCCGCGCGCAGAAACGAAGACCCAATGCAGCCAAAAATTAATTAATTAATTTTAAAAAATTCTATTCTTTGGGTGATAATGATGTATCAGTGTAGTTTCATCAGTTGTCACAAATGTATGACTCTGGTGGGAATTCCCTGGTGGTCTAGTGGTTTGGACTCCATGCTTTCACTGCCGTGGGCCCGGGGTTCAATCCCTGGTCATCCCACAGGCCACAAAATGTGGCCAAAAAAAACCAAACAAAAAAAAAACGAATGTATGACACTGGTGAGCGATGTTGATAATAGGAAAGGCTATTCATGTGTGGAGGCATGGGGCGTGTGGGAACTCTCTGTACTTTCCACTCAATTTTGCTGTGAACATAAAATTGTTCTAAAAAATAAAGTCCATTAAAAATTCTATTCACCATTACTGAATTGAACTTATAATTATAAATACTTTCTCTAATGGGATAATTATGTTATTAAAAAGAAATTACTAGAGTTTTATCTTGAAATGATTGGCACAGAGTATTCCCAGTACATTTTTTTTTTCTCTAGTTGGTGACAACATAAACTGAAGCTCAGATTGAGCCACCTCTCTGACACTTGGGAAACTGATGACAGGACAGATAAAGGCCTGTCACGGCTGATTTCATGTTATGACTTGTTAATGTGTCCAGCCTACCCACAATGGTTCAGGGAATTAAAAAAGGATCCCAAGGGTATGCAGCAAGAACATTTCTTGCATGAGCAGATTGGGAAAATAAAGAACATTTTTTTGCAAATTTGCTTGATGGCCCAGGTTTAAATATGGGCCATAGGATAAAGAGCACTTTTCATTCACCCTCTTGCCAATTATCCTGTTGCTTGCTCTCACCTTGTCTACTGAACAAGTAAACATGGAAAAAGCTATAGGCTCTGAAATCAGTCAGCCTGGATACAAATTCCAGCTATGCCTTGGCCAGATTATTGAACTTTTCAGGTGATTGCTTTCTTAATCTGTAAAATAAGAACATAATAGCACTGACCAATGGTGAATACCTAGGAACTGTTTTGTGCTTTGTTGTTAAAAGATTGAGAACCAGGTTTTGATACAAATTTGGAATAAAGTATACCAATCTAAAAACTCCTGAGGGATTAATCACAAAACTGGTAACAGGGGACTTCCCTGGTGGCGCAGTGGTTAAGAATCCGCCTGCCAATGTGGGGGACATGGGTTCAAGCCCTGGTCCGGGAAGATCCCACATGCTGCGGAGCAACTAAGCCCGTGCACCACAACTACTGAGCCTGCGCTCTAGAGCCTGCGAGCCACAACTGCTAAGCTCATGCCCACAACTGCTGAAGCCTGTGCACCTAGAGCCCATGCTCCACAACAATAGAAGCCACTGCAATAAGCCCGCGCACCACAACGAAGAGTAGCCCCCGCTCTCCACAACTAGAGAAAACACACGCGCAGCAACAAAGACCCAATGCAGCAAAAAATAAATAAATAGAAAAATATTTTTAAAAAAACAAAAACAAGACTGGTAACAGGAGATTTTAGTACAAATAATCAATTTATTAATCTCCTTAACCTCTCACTAACCCCTTCACCCTTCTAATACTAAAAGTTTATACACACAGTTTTGGAATATGAAATATTTTATCAAAATATACTAATGTTCCATATTATTAAGGAACTATAATCTTGGGATTGCTTGCATTTTTTCCAATTGTTTACTGTTAAACAGAAAGCCTATTGAGAGATTTTATAAACATTAAAATTTGAAAAATCATTTCTATTTTCTTTTTTATACAGCTATTTTCATTTTAAAACTGATTTATCATGCAGTCATATTCTAAGAAAAGCTTTCAATGAAATTATATAAAATATACTGAAGTTATAATTTAATACACTTTTATCTGGTTCAAGTGCTAAGAGGTTTAGTTCAGCCCAGGTTAATCTGTGTTGCACAGGGCATAGTGGTTCAGTTCTGGACCTAAGGAAGGTTTGATCTGAAAATTTGGACCTCTCTACCAGCTCAAAGAGATTCAAAACCTTGGTTTGGCCTAGAATTGAACTAGTCCCTCCAGCAATCCTCCAATGAGAATTTACCTAAAACAAGTTAAAATCAGACCAAGGTCTAAGTCGGGGATGAGAATTTTTCACTTTGATGCATTCTACCTTAATTATTTTTTAAAAATTACCTAAAATATATTTTTTTTAAGTAAATGCAAGATGCAGCAGACAGTAATACTCACACAATACTCATTTTCTCTCATACACTTTCTCCCACTTCTGCCCAGCTTATAGCAAGTAGTTGGCCATGTGACTAGATCTGGTCAATGGGCTTTGAGGGGAAATAATGTGTGTCACTTCCAGGTCAAGGCAGAAAAAAGCCAGTGCTTGATTCTCTAGATTTCCTTCTTTCCACTCTGACTCGAGTGGCCTCATGGGTCCTTGAGTGACAATGTGGAGTAAAACCCACTGCCTACCAGCCTGGAACAGTGTGTCAGAGAAATAAATTTTTGTTGTTTTAAACCACTGCAACTTTGGGGGTTGTTTTTTACAATAATTTAATTTAGTCTGTCCCAATTCACAATACTTCCTTAAATGCAACCTGTTCTTTCACTCCTCATGCTTTTGCACATGCTGTTCACAATACCTGAAAGGTCCTGGCACCTCAACCATCAAGCCAGCTCTTTATTTCAGGATCCAGCCCCAGTATCTTGTGCCTAATGAAATGCAGAATGACATACAGAGGAAAGAGTATGGGTTTCAGAATTTGCTAGGCTCAGGTTCAAATGTGGTTCCATCTCTTAAAAGCTAGGCAACGTGAGAAAAGTTATTAAACCTTTCTCTGCTCTAGTTTCCTTATCTACAAAGTGAGGAAAATAACTTCATTGGATATTTGTGAGATTAAATAACATCAGGGGTATAAATTGCTTAGTGCAATGTTTACCACATAGGAAAAATACTAGCAGTATTATTATTTCCAGGCCTCCACCACCCCAGCTCAATTCAGATGCATTTTCCTCTTGGTTTCCATAGTGCCTCTATTATAACATTAACTGTCTTCCATTATATTTTTTTACATCCATGTCTATATTCCCCATTAACCTATGAATAACTAGAAGTTAGTGGCATTGTCTGATTTTGTTTGCAGTTCTATTCCCAGCACCTAGAACACTCTGTTCGGCAATAAGAAGTGTTCTACTAATATTTGTTAAGTAAACTCTTCTTGATGTGCTCAGCACAGTCCATCTTTAATAAATTTTTATTGATTGGATGAATAGAGCAATGAATAAATCAATTAATGAATAAATGATTATCTCTTGCCTTTCCCCATAAGTAAACTGACTTTTTCAAAGGAGAACCATTTTAACCTACTTCCTATAAGCCTCATCTCATTCCTGCTGCTTTCTTCTCTCATGGCAGACTGGCTACCTATTTATTAAAATTGTGTCCTCTTCCATAACATACTTCTGGAAAATATTTGTCATTCCCCTTGCAACTAGGCAGTGCTTTGTGACTAATTCTCACCAATGGAAAGTAAGCAGAAATGATGTATCTTCCTTCAAGCTGAGCCCATAAAATACCTTCCTTGAGATCCTCCCTATCCGTTGGTCCCTTCTGTTGGATACAGAGAAACCAATGGAGGATACCAATACCTGAGAAGATGCTGGAGCCACCAGATGAAAAGTGCTTGGAACTTGAGTGCCTGAATGACTGTGTGGAGTAAACTTCTACTTACTTCATTTCCTTCATCCCAACCAATCAAATTGGACTATGAGATTAATAAGAAATGATTATTCTGTTAGGCATTGGGATTTTGGATTGTTTATCACCTTCAGAGCCTTATATTCACCCATCCAGGGCTGGGATAAAAAGCACTTAAGTAGCCTGGCACACACCAGTCATCCGCCCCAATCTGTAAGTACTTGAAAGAAGCAGGTTCTCTTGCAGTGCTGACCCCTGGCTCCTGTGTTTTCCACCACTTCCTCCCTGACTGAGATCTAGAATGGGACTTGGTCAGTGCTGCCAGCGGAGAACTAAGGAGTTGCAGTTCTTTATGCCCATGAGGTGCCCTGTTCTGGTAATGGGCACTGCTTTCTGAGGCTGGGTTCCAACACTGTTTATAAAGCTTAGTCCTGCTTTTGGATTTTTTAGCTTAATATCCCAGGAGTTCCTAAGAATGAGACCTTGCTTCACTTTTGCTGGGTCCTGCACCAGAGCTCTGCCCCCTAATCCAGAGGCCATTACATGTTAATTAACCATGGTGAGCATGGTAAGTTGGCTTTCTGTCTGTTTGTAGTCTTGAGTTTTGCCTACCCCCTTCATAACTTATGCTGGGAAACCTCGCTCTGCCCTGATGACCTAGCTGCAGACCAAACATTTGCTTAAACTATGTCTATTTCTCCTGCAGTTCACTGAGGCACCTTTGCCCTGCTGAGCTGTCAGAGCCTTTACATTCAGCTGGGCCCACACCTTCCTTTCACCACCTGGGATGGGTGGGTCTGGGGCAAAGTATCCTCCTGACATTCCTCTCCAGCCTAGAGTAAGCAGTGCAGCCTCACATTCTGAGATTAGCACAGTTCAGATGTCATCAGGTCCTTTGTTTTTCATTGCATTTAGTATTTCAGTGAATGTTTTATATTGTGATAAATATACTTTAATTTTAGAGTATAGCAAATAGGTTAATGGTTTTAGAGCCTTATATTTTTATGAGATATGGATACACTACATTACATTTAGGGCATGCTTGGCATGCAAACATTATTTTATTGCACTAAATCAAGTCTACTGGTACCTCAGCTTAACAGTTAATGACTTAATATGCAAGTTTACTAAAGTCCTAGCCAGTCGTCCTATTGCACAGTCACCAAATACCCAAGCATTTAAAGTGCCTTTCTTCTTTAATCTCATTTTTGTCCTACAGTCTTTTCTAATGTGCCTTGCTTTCGTTTGCTGGCCTATATTTTTACTGTCCAGCTAAATAGACAAAGTCATTTCTAAATAATGACTTTTATTATTGAGCTTAAGGAAATTAAAAAATAAAATCAAACTTGCTACATGTAGGTACAAATTGCCAATAGTCAATTCTCGGGAAAGCAGCTACTAGAAGCAGTCTGTCCTATACTCCTGGCAGCAACAATGACAATAAAAGCCTTGCCCTACAGTTGTTCTGGAAACACCCAGTTTCCATCCTAGAATGGCAGAGAATTGCATTTTCACTCAAACTTTATTATCTACACTAAGGATGTTTGCAGAATCCAGTGAGATAGCTAACACTGAGTGTGAACTATATGCCAGATATTGGGCAGCACATTTTACATACTCCTTTACTCATTGCAGCATTTTTACAAGGTAGGTGCTATGATTATTACTATCCCTCCTATTTTACAGATAAAGAAACAGAGGTTTAGATGCTTTAGGGAACTTGGTCAATGTCACAGTGTGTCAATTAGGATGAATTCGGCTGCAAGAAATAAAAACTTATGAGGAGTGGCTAATACCAGTGCCTCTCAGATTTTAATGTGAATAAGAATCACCTAGGATCTTGTTAAACTGCAGGTTCTAGTTTAGTAGGTTGGGAATTGGGGGTGAGATTCTACATTTTCAATAAGCAACCAAGTGATGCCAATGCTGGTCTGGAGACCATACAGTGAATAGCAAGTGTTTAACCACAAAAACACTTATTGTTTACTTAGTGAGAGGTTTGGAGGTAGGCAGTTCCAGGATTTATTCAACAGATCTACAGTGTCCTTCAGGACACAGACTCTTTCCATCTATCTGATGTGCCATCATAAATAAGTTTTTTATCTTAGGCTATTTCCTCATGGTCACAAGATGGTCATCTCTGCTGCAAGTGTCACATCTGTATGTGGCTAGAAATACAATTCATTCGCCCTGAGACTGGACACATTGCCAGCTTAAAAAAAAAATCTAGCAAGGAAGACATGGAGGTAAGTGGGGAATGGAAGTGGGGAAAGGCATTAAACATGTATGCCATAGCTAAGAAATAGTATAGCCAAGATTCAACCCATCTGTATCCAAAGCTATACTACTTTGCATCTGTTGAATTAACTGTAGCTGAGGTGACCCGAAGTCATCTCAGAAGGCAAACCTGGAACGCCATTGTTCTAAACATGCTCAACTTTGATTACTTGTATCATGGCAGCCTGAAGAATGAGTATGCTATCTAAAAAAAGGGAATGGATTTGTTTGGAGCCTAGAGATGAAGAGCCATATAAGCACAATTCACAAAGATTCGGCTCAGCAGAGAACTGTTCTTCTATGGGGCAGAGATTGTTCAGCTGGATTACATGTACACATAAAAACATCCCTTAAAATGATTTCCCTTGACTCCATGCTCACCAGGAAATTTTCTGGTTCTTCATTTGATCTGCCAAGTAAGCAGAAACGAGGAAGGGAGAGGGAGCTCCCCTGGTGAGTCTACAGGCATTATTGTTTCTCTGAGAGTACAGAGTTCCCACTGGAAATAAATACTTGCACTTGGACAGAGAGAAGAGCTCAGAGACATACCCATGTCCAAATTGAAACTTATTATGCAATAAAAGTGGAAACACAAATCACTGTAAAAGGAACAAGTTGTTTAGGAGATGTTGGGAAAACTGGCTCCCCATTTGGGAGAAAAATTTTAAACAAAATTTCACAAAGACAATGAGACATCAAGTTTACATCAATTAGACTGGTCTCTTAGGGAACACACAGGAGGGCATTCATTAGAGCTTTGATTATGGTTCTGGAGAGTTGAAGGTAACCTGGGTGGCCATCACTGAGAGAGTGAACAGGTTGAATGCAATGGATTAGAGGTACCATATAACAACAAGAATAGGTCTTTAATATATAATACTTAATGACAAAAGATATAGAATGCAATACTATTCATATAAACTAAAAATACAAGCACATAATATACAGTTTGCATAACACATTCAAATAAAAAGATACACATTAGGGCTTCCCTGGTGGCGCAGTGGTTGAGAGTCTGCCTGCTGATGCAGGGGACACGGGTTCGTGCCCTGGTCTGGGAGGATCCCACATGCCGCAGAGCGGCTGGGCCCGTGAGCCATGGCCGCTGAGCCTGCGTGTCCGGATCCTGTGCTCCGCAACGGGAGAGGCCACAGCAGTGAGAGGCCCGCGTACCTCAAAAAAAAAAAAAAAAAAAAGATACACATTAAATACATTAAATTACCTATGGGGATGGGGAATGGGAGTAGAGTATGATGATCAAAAAAATGAACGGATGGATAGATAGATATATAAATAGGACAGAGTGGTCTCAGTGGTACCGATAATGATAACATGCCAGTAATTGAAGAATGTCATTAACTGAACCTTCTGCACCTGAGATCCAAATAAATAATTTAGCACCTGCAGGCAAGCACATACACAGACATAGTTATTTATATATACATATATTGATACAAATTATTAAAAGTTAAAAATGAACACATGAAGATTCTTGTTTGCTCATTCCCTTTCTTGTGATTTCTTGTAGATGTCCTGACAAAAACGAGTCTCAGGGCCTGTGGTGAGTCTGAGCCAAGGCCTAAAGACCCACATCAAAGTCAGCTCCCCTGAGTAATCCGCCTTCGTAGTCCACAACCAGCACATCTCTCTAACTATAACCTTAAGTTTGGAGATTCTAATTATTAAAGTTGGATATCACCTTTCTGTCTAGCTAGAATGCATCCTCCCTTTCCTTCAGATAGAAAGTTCATTTTTATTTCTACTCAGTTACTGTTTCATTGTCTAAGTTCTTCGGTTAATGGAACAAGTTAGACTGTTAATATCTTCTCATTTGCACTAATAGTTTTCATATTGTCACTGCTATTACTACCCAGATGATTTTCCTGGCCAAGATAGATTTTTTTTTGGTATGAGGATAGATATCCCTTTCTTGTGTTTTAGAAATAACTCCTGATACTATTTGAGGGACTACATTTAAGGTGAGGAGACTATAAATAGAAAAGTAGCTCACTGAATCGTAAACTGGCATTTGGAATGGAAAAAAAAAGGGGGGGAGTGTGTCCTTAAGTGGAAGAGACTATTTGCACAAGAGGCCAACTGTTGTTTTAAATTAACTTTGATGCTAGGATTTAACCCTTTGCTCCCAAGGACATTAAATAGGTTAATTTCTAACTAATTGGAATCCAAGGGTTACAGGGGCAAAATTATGAAAATGCTTAGGTCATGCTTGCATTTGGAAATTCTATAATCTAAAGTGCTAAGGAAAGTGTCAAGACAAATCCTTTTGGGCCTAGCTTATAAAGATAAATAATGAAATTTTTAAGGAAAATAGCTGCACGAGCAAAGAGAACTGTCAGACTATTTCCTTGATATAAAAATCCAAATGAATACACATTTACTTTCATAAAAACCAGTGGAGAACTTAGAACAGCTAAAAATGTAAGTGCCTACATGGTGTGATTTTTATAGTTACAGTCCAGCTGTAAATTAACGTTATGACTTTGTGGCTTTATGCTTTCTTCTTCTTAAAATGCCATTTATATGCATGCAGGTGTAACTCATGCTAGTGACTAGTGTTCCAGTTTGCCTCTAGGCTAGTCTAGCTGGTAATGAATTTTGAAAATGCCGGATACTCCAGGCTCTTATCTCAGATAAGATGTGGGGCCCAAAGGCAAGATTATAACAAATTCTAATTGTGTACACTTCAGACAAAAATCTGTGAATAAAGTCACTGCAGTTCTAAAAATAGAAAGTGGAATCAATCCAATCACAATGCTAATATGAGGAAATAATTCAAAAAAGGGAGTTCTCAGAGGAATCATGTTTTCGTAGACAAGCAGAAAGGAAAATATTTGAAATCAAGATTACTAAATTGATGAGTAGCCTTGAAAAGATGTGCCCCTTTAGGATTTTATTCAAGGATCAAGACTTATTACGTTATTTAACCACTTGCTGAAAAAAAGTAATACTCCACATGCTGTCATTTGTTTCCTGGTGCTTTCCAATTTGAATATGAAATTTGAAAAAGGAGGGAAAGGCTTAGAGATTATTAGGGGCAGCCAACTCAAGGAAGTAACTTTGAGAAGATTCTGCCTTGCACCTATTCTTCAGGCTTTAGGCAGAGAAAGGGTTATAAATAAGGTAACTAATTTATCATGCAGATATTTTGAAAGTGAAAGGGAACACTGGTTAATAAATATACAAGAGTAATAGGTATAAATCAGGACTGTCCCAAGCAAATCAGATGTATATAATTCCTCTAATTGTAACCATGATGTTATTTCTGAGGAAGTAGATAGATCCTCAGCTGATGTCTGAAATTCCACAATTAGAGCTTTATTTCTTTGTCTTTTTTTTTTGGTTGCTTTTGGTCTTCGTTGCTGTGCGTGGGCTTCTCATTGCAGTGGCTTCTCTTGTTGAGGAGCACGAGCTCTAGGCACGTGGGCTTCAGTAGTTGCAGCACGTGGGCTCAGTAGTTGCAGCACGTGGGCCCTAGAGCTTGCAGGCTTCAGTAGTTGTGATGCATGGACTCAGTAGTTGTGGCGTGCGGGCTCTAGGGTGTGTGGGCCTCAGTAGTTGTGGCGTGCAGGCTCAGTAGTTGTGGCACATGGGCTTAGTTTCTCCGCAGAATGTGGGATCTTCCCGGACCACAGCTCGAACCCGTGTCCCCTGCGTTGGCAGGCAGATTCTTAATTACTGCCCCACCAGGGAAGTCCAGTAATTTATATTTTAACATGAATAAACCTTTCAGATTCTTCCCAGAGGGCAAGCTTGGAGGGAGAGGAAAAGCCAGTCTGTTGAATTCTGGACTGTATTTGGCTGAGGGAAAAGGGAAAGAACACTGCATGAGGGAAGGTGGAGAAGTCTGAGGATGACCTTGACCATAAGACCTAGTCTTAACTCAGAGAAATATCCACAAGGAACCACAAGGCCGGGCAAGCCTCATTGGCCCAAAGGATCCATGCTCACCTAGCCCCAGGGGACACATCTCTAGCAGAATATAAAGATCTCATTTCTAGCAGAATATAAAGGACGAGCTCCCAGCTGCTTATGAATCACCTTGCTCCAAATAAGCCAGCTTAGACACTCACAGGATAACTGCCATTTTTATGAAGTTTAGAGACTGCATTCCCTTCATCACACAGAGCCAGCTAGAGAAAAGTCTCTGGTCAGACCACTAAGTTTTGATGGTTCTATTCCCAATTCAGGAAGCACTGGAGAAGTAGGAGGTGAAGAACCCTGAGCTAACCCTCCAAAACATCCTTTCTTTTAAAGAGTTGTTTTGCATTTCTTGACTCTGAGCAATATACATCTTAGATTTAATCACTATTTAATGTGAATCCTTAGTATTGAAAACAACCACAAAATAAATAAATGAATAAATTAAAGTCTCTAGGCTATAATTTGGGCCATTTTTGACCAGTAATTTGCATCTACCTCATCCTTGCTTTTCACAACAACAGGTTATACAAGCCAGGTAATAGCCAGTGACCACTCACATTTTATGAATATATAAATGAACTGGAGGATGTCTCTGGAGAAGATTACAGGTTTTATGTAAAGCTGCTTTCAGAAATAAGGTCCTGAAATAGAAACTTACAATCTGAGCAGAAATCAAATGGCTCCAGGATGCCTGTACCAAGTTGTCCTTGCCAAAAGTTCTGCTAGGGCAACTACGCCATCCATAAGTCACTGGAGAAATCAGAGTACATCAAAAATACCTGCAGAAAAATGAAAATAGAAACACAACAATCCAAAATCTATGGGATGCAGCAAAAGCAGTTCCAAGAGGGAAGTTTATAGCAATAAAAGACTATCTCAGGACACAAAAAAACTTTAAATAAAAAATCTAATGTCACATCTAAAGGAACTAGAAAAAGAAGAACAAACAAAACCCATAGTTAGTAGAAGGAAAGACATAATAAATATCAGAGCAGAAATAAATAAAAGACTAAAAAATAGAAAAGGTCAATGAAACTAAGAGGTGGTTCTTTGAAGAGATAAACAAAATTGATAAGCTTTTAGCCAGACTCATCAAGGAAAAAAGAAAGAGGCCTGAATCAATAAAATCAGAAATGAAAGAGAAGTTACAATCTACACCACAGAAATACAAAGGATTATAAGAGATTACTACAAACAATTATGCCAATAAAATAGCCTAGAAGAAATGGATAAATTCCTTAAAATGTACAATCTCCCAACACTTAATCAGAAAGAAATAGAAAATACAAAGAAAATGATTACCAGCAATGAAATTAACACAGCAATTTAAAAACTTCCAACAAACAAAAGTTCAGGACCAGACAGCTTAGAATGTGAATTCTATAAAACATTTAAAGAAGAGTTAACACCTATCCTTCTCAAACTATTCCAAAAACCTGAAGAGGAAGGAACAGTTCTGAACTCATTCTACGAGGCCAACATCACCCTGATACCAAAACTAGGCAAAGACACCACAAAAAAATTACAGGCCAATTCCACTGATGAACACAGATGCAAAAATCCTCAATAAAATATTAGCAAACCAAATTCAACAGTATATTAAAGGATCATACACCATGATCAAGTGGGATCTATTCCAGGGAATTAAGGATGGCTCAGTATTTGCAAATCAATTAATGTGATACATGATATTAACAAACCAAAGAATAAAAATCACATGATTATCTCAATAGATGCAGAAAAGGCTTTTGACAAAATTCAACATCCATTTATGATAAAAATTCAAAGTGAGTATATATGCAACGTACCTCAACATAAAAAAAGGCCACAGCCAACATCATGCTCAGTGGTGAAAAACTGAAAGCATTTCCTCTAAGATCAGGAACAAGACAAGGATGCCCACTCTTGCCACTTTATTTAACATAGTATTGGAAGTCCTAGCCACAGCATTCAGACAATAAAAAGAAATAAAAGGAATCCAAATTGGAAAGGAAGAAGTAAAACTGTCATTGTTTGCAGATGACATGACATTATATATAGAAAATCCTAAAGATGTAACCAAAAAACTATTAGAAATAATAAATGAATTCAGTAAAGTTTTAGGATGCAAAATTAATATACAGAAATCTGTTGTACATCTATACACTAACAACAAACTATCAGAAAGAGAAATTAAGAAAACAATCCCATGTACAATTGCACCAAAAAGAATAAAATATCTGGGAGTAAACCTAACCAAGAAGATAAAAGACATGTACTTGGGAAACTATAACATTGAGGACAGAAATTGAAGACAATACAACAAATGGAAAGATATACCATGCTCATGGATTAGAAGAATTAATATATTTAAAATAACCATACTACCCAAGGCAATCTATAGATTCATTGCAATTCCTATCAAAATACTGTTGGCATTTTTCACAAAACAGAACAAATAATTCTAAAATTTGTAACACAAAAGACCATGAATAGCCAAAACAATCTTGAGAAAGAAGAACAAAGCTGGAGGTATCATGCACCCTGATTTCAAATTATAGTACAAAGCTACAGTAATCAGTTCATCAGTTTTAGCAGTATTTTTTTGGATATGTCGCCTCAGTCAAGGGAAACAAAACTAAAAATAAACAAATGGAACAATATCAAACTAAAAAAGCTCTTGCACAATGAAGGAAACCATCAACAAAATGAAAAGGCAGCCTACTGAATGGGAGAAGATATTTGCAAATGATATATCTGATGAGCAGTTAATATCCAAAATATACAAAGAACTCATACAACTCAACATCAAAATAACAAACAACTCAATTAAAAAATGTGCAAAGGGAATTCCCTGGTGGTCCAGTGGTTAGGACTCCACACTTTCACTGCCAAGGGACTGGGTTCGATCCCTGCTTGGGAAACTAAGATTTCACAAGCCACGCGGTGCAGCCAAAAAAATAAATTAATTAAAAATGGGCAGAGGGGGCTTCCCTGATGGTGCAGTGGTTGAGAATCTGCCTGCTAATGCAGGGGACACGGGTTCGAGCCCTGGTCTGGGAGGATCTCACATGCCGCAGAGCAACTAGGCCTGTGAGCCACAACTACTGAGCCTGCGCGTCTGGAGCCTGTGCTCCGCAACAAGAGAGGCTGCGATAGTCAGAGGCCCGCGCACCGCGATGAAGAGTGGCCCCCGCTTGCCACAACTAGAGAAAGCCCTCACACAGAAATGAAGACCCAACACAGCAAAAATAAAAAAAAATAAATAAATAAGAAGTTCAACCGAATTTTCTCTTTTACAAAAAAAAAAAAAAAAAAAAATGGGCAGAGGACCTGAATAGACATTTTTCCAAAGAAGACATAGAGATGGCTAACAGACATATGAAAAATGCTCAGCACCACTAATCATCAGGGAAATGCAAATCAAAACCACAATGAGATATCACCTCACACCTGTTAGAATGATTATCATCAAAAAGACAAGGAATAACAAGTGTTGGTGAGAATGTGGAGAAAAGGGAACCCTCTGTTAGTGGGATTGTAAATTGGTGCAACCTCTGTGGAAAACAGTGTGGAGGTTCCTCAAAAAATTAAAAGTAGAACTGCCATATGATCCAGAAATTTCACTTCTGGGTATTTACCCAGAAACACTAATTCAAAAAGATATGTGCATTCCAATGTTCACTGCAGTATTATTTACAACAGCCAAGATATGAAAGCAACCTAAGTGTCCACTGATGGAGGAATGGACAAAGAAATTGTGGTATGTATATACACATACACACACACACACACACACACACAGAGGAACATTAGCCATAAAAAAGAAGAAATTTTGTTATTTATGACAGTATGGCTAGATCTAGAGGCTATCAAACAAACAAAACAAAATAAAAACAGATTTATAGATACAGAAAACAAATGGGCGATTGCCAGCAGGAAAGGGTGAGGGGTGGGCAAAATAGGTGAAAGAGATTAAGAGCTACAAACCTCTAGTTATATAACAAGTAAGTCACAGGGATGTAATATACAACATAAGGAATATGGTCAATAATATTATAATAATTTTGTATAGGGACAGATAGTTACTAGATTTACCATGGTAATCATTTAATAATGTATACAATGTCAAATCATTATGTAGTACACCTGAAACTAATATAACATTGTATGTCAACTATATTTCAATTTTTAAAAAATGCACCATCCATGAAAAGGCTAAGAACAAGTGCACAGCCTATAGCTTTTTTTTGGTTTCGGGGTTTTTTAAATTTTATTTTATTTACTTTTTTATACAGCAGGTTCTTATTAGTCATCAATTTTATACACATCAGTATATACATGTCAATCCCAATTGCCCAATTCATCACACCACCATCCCCACCCCCCTCCAGCTTTCCCCCCTTGGTGTCCATACGTTTTTTCTCTACATCTGTGTCTCAACTTCTGCCCTGCAAACCAGTTCATCTGTACCATTTTTCTAGGTTCCACATACATGTGTTAATATACAATATTTGTTTTTCTCTTTCTGACTTACTTCACTCTGTATGACAGTCTCTAGATCCATCCACATCTCAACAAATGACCCAATTTCATTCCTTTTCATGGCTGAGTAATATTCCATTGAATATATGTACCACATCTTCTTTTTCCATTTGTCTGTCGATGGGCATTTAGGTTGCTTCCATGACCTGGCTATTGTAAATAGCACTACAATGAACATTGGGGTGCATGAGTCTTTTTGAATTATGGTCTTCTCTGGGTATATGCCCAGTAGTGGGATTGCTGGGTCATATGGTAATTCTATTTTTAGTTTTTTAAGGAACCTCCATACCATTCTCCATAGTGGCTGTATCAATTTGCATTCCCACCAACAGTGCAAGAGGGTTTCCTTTTCTCCACACTCTCTCCAGCATTTGTTGTTTGTAAATTTTCTGATGAAGCCCATTCTAACTGGTGTGAGGTGATACCTCATTGTAGTTTTGATTTGCATTTCTCTAATAATTAGTGATGTTGAGCAGCTTTTCATGTGCTTCTTGGCCATCTGTATGTCTTCTTTGGAGCAATGTCTATTTAGGTCTTCTGCCCAGTTTTGGATTGGGTTGTTTGTTTCTTTAATATTGAGCTGCATGAGCTGTTTATATATTTTGGAAATTAACCCTTTGTCCGTTGATTTGTTTGCAAATATTTTCTGCCATTCTGAGGGTTGTCTTTTTGCCTTGTTTATGGTTTCCTTTGCTGTGCAAAAGCTTTGAAGTTTCAAGAGGTCCCATTTGTTTATTTTTGTTTTTAGTTCCATTACTCTAGGAAGTGGATCAAAAGAGATCTTGCTGTGATTTATGTCAAAGAGTGTTCTTCCTATGTTTTCCTCTAAGAGTTTTATAGTGTCTGGTCTTACATTTAGGTCTCGAATCCATTTTGAATTTATTTTTGTGTATGGTATTAGGGAGTGTTCTAATTTCATTGTTTTACATATAGCTGTCCAGTTTTCCCAGCACCACTTACTGAAGAGGCTGTCTTTTCTCCATTGTATATCCTTGTCTCCTTTGTCATAGATTAGTTGACCATAGGTGCGTGGGTTTGTCTCTGGGCTTTCTATCTTGTTCCATTGATCTATGTTTCTGTTTTTGTGCCAGTACCATATTGTCTTCATTATTGTAGCTTTGTAGTATAGTGTGAAGTCAGGGAGTCTGATTCCTCCAGCTCCGTTTTTTTCCCTCAATACTGCTTTGGCTATTTGGGGTCTTTTGTGTCTCCATACAAATTTTAAGATGTTTTGTTCTAGTTCCATAAAAAATGCCATTGTAGGGCTTCCCTGGTGGCACAGTGGTTGAGAGTCTACCTGCCGATGCAGGGGACATGGGTTCATGCCCCGGTCCGGGAAGATCCCACATGCCGCGGAGTGGCTAGGCCCGTGAGCCATGGCCGCTGAGCCTGCGCATCCGGAGCCTGTGCTCCGCAACGGGAGAGGCCAAAACAGTGAGAGGCCCGCGTACCGCAAAAAAAAAAAAAAAAAAAAAAATGCCATTGGTAATTTGATAGGGATTGCATTGAATCTGTACATTGCTTTGGGTAGTATAGTCATTTTCACAAGAAATGACTATACTAGAACAATCCAAGAACATGGTATATCTCTGCATCTGTTGGTATCATCTTTACCTTCTTTCATCAGTGTCTTATAGTTTTCTGCATCCAGGTCTTTTGTCTCCCTAGGTAGGTTTATTCCTAGGTATTTTACTCTGTTTGTTGCAGTGGTAAATGGGAGTGTTTCCTTAATTTCTCTTTCAGATTTTTCATCATTAGTGTATAGGAATGCAAGAGATTGATGTGCATTAATTTTGTGTCCTGTAACGTTACCAAATTCATTGATTAGCTCTAGTAGTTTTCTGGTGGCACTTTTAGGATTCTCTATGTATAGTATGTCATCTGCAAACAGTGACAGTTTTACTTCTTCTTTTCCAATTTGTATTCCTTTTATTTCTTTTTCTTCTCTGATTGCCATGGCTATGACTTCCAAAACTATGTTGAATAATAGTGGTGAGAGTGGACATGCTTGTCTTGTTCCTGATCTGAAAGGAAATGCTTTCAGTTTTTCAACATTGAGAATGATGTTTGCTGTGGGTTTGTCATATATGGCCTTTATTATGTTGAGGTAGGTTCCCTCTATGCCCACTTTCTGGAGAGTTTTTGTCATAAATGGGTGTTGAATTTTGTCCAAAGCTTTTTCTGCATCTTTTGAGATGATCATATGGTTTTTATTCTTCTATTTGTTAATATGGTGTATCACATTGATTGATTTGCGTATATTGGAGAATCCTTTCATCCCTGGGTTAAATCCCACTTGATCATGGTGTATGATCCTTTTAATGTGTTGTTGGATTCTGTTTGCTAGTATTTTGTTGAGGAGTTTTGCATCTATATTCATTAGTTATATTGGCCAGTAATTTTCTTTTCTTGTAGTATCTTTGACTGGTTTTGGTATCAAGGCGATGGTGGCCTCATAGAAAGAGTTTGGGAGTGTTCCTTCCTTTGCAATTTTTTGAAAGAGTTTGAGAAGAATGGGTGTTATCTCTTCTCTAAATATTTGATAGAATTTACCTGTGAAGCCATCTGGTCCTGGACTTTTGTTTGTTGGAAGATTTTTACTCACAGTTTCAATTTCATTACTTGTGATTGGTCTGTTCATATTTTCTGTTTCTTCCTGGTTCAGTCTTGGAAGGTTATACCTTTCTAAGAATTTGTCCATTTCTTCCAGGTTGTCCATTTTATTGGCATACAGTTGCTTGTAGTAGTCTCTTAGGATGCTTTGTATTTCTGCGGTGTCTGTTGTAACTTCTCCTTTTTCATTTCTGATTTCATTGATTTGAGTCCTCTCTCTCTTTTTCTTGATGAGTCTGGCTAATGGTTTATCAATTTTGTTTATCTTCTCAAAGAACCAGCTTTTAGTTTTATTGATCTTTGCTATTGTTTTCTTTGTTTCTATTTCATTTATTTCTGCTCTGATCTTTATGATTTCTTTCCTTCTGCTAACTTTGGGTTTTGTTTATTCTTCTTTCTCTAGTTCCTTTAGGTGTAAGGTTTCATTTTTTGTTTGAGATTTTTCTTGTTTCTTGAGGTAGGCTTGTATAGCTATAAACTTCCCTCTTAGAACTGCTTTTGCTGCATCCCATACGTTTTGGATTGACGTATTTTCATTGTCATTTGTCTCTAGGTATTTTTTGATTTCCTCTTTGATTTCTTCAGTGATCTCTTGGTTATTTAGTAACGTATTGTTTAGCCTCCATGTGTTTGTGCTTTTTACATTTTTTTCCCTGTAATTCATTTCTAATCTCATAGCATTGTGGCCAGAAACGGTGCTTGATATGATTTCAATTTTCTTAAATTTACTGAGACTTGATTTATGACTCAAGATGTGGTCTATCCTGGAGAATGTTCTGTGCACACTTGAGAAGAAAATGTAATCTGCTGTTTTTGGATAGAATGTCCTATAAATATCAATTAAATCTATCTGGTCTCTTGTATCATTTAAAGCTTCTGTTTCCTTATTTATTTTCATTTTGGATGATCTGTCCATTGGTGTAAGTGAGGTGTTAAAGTCCCCCACTATTATTGTGTTACTGTTGATTTCCTGTTTTATAACTGTTAGCAGTTGCCTTATGTATTGATGTGCTCCTATGTTGGGTGCATATATATTTATAATTGTTATATCTTCTTCTTGGATTGATCCCTTGATCATTATGTAGTGTCCTTCCTTGTCTCTTGTAACATTCTTTATTTTAAAGTCTATTTTATCTGATATGGGTATTGCTACTCCAGCTTTCTTTTGAGTTCAATTTGCATGGAATATCTTTTTCCATCCCCCCACTTTCAGTCTGTATGTGTCCCTAGGTCTGAAGTGTGTCTCTTGTAGACAGCATATAGATGGGTCTTGTTTTTGTATCCATTCAACAAGCCTGTGTCTTTTGGTTGGAGCATTTAATCCATTCACATTTAAGGTAATTATCAATGTGTATGTTCCTATGACCATTTTCTTAATTGTTTTGGGTTTGTTTTTGTAGGTCCTTTTCTTCTCTTGTGTTTCCCACTTAGAGAAGTTCCTTTAGCATTTGTTGTAGAGCTGGTTTGGTGGTGCTGAATTCTCTTAGCTTTTGTTTGTCTGTAAAGCTTTTGATTTCTCCATTGAATCTGAATGGGATCCTTGCCGGGTTGAGTAATCTTGGTTGTAGGGTCTTCTCTTTCATCACTTTAAGTATATCATGCCACTCCCTCTGACTTGTAGAGTTTCTGCTGAGAAATCAGCTGTTAACCTTATGGGAGTTCCCTTGTATGTTATTTGTCGTTTTTCCCTTGGTGCTTTCAATAATTTTTCTTTTCTTTAATTTTTGCCAATTTGATTGCTATGTGTCTCGGCGTATTTCTCCTTGGTTTTATCCTGTATGGGACTCTATGCACTTCCTGGACTTGGGTGGCTATTTCCTTTCCCATGTTAGGGAAGTTTTTGACTATAATCTCTTCAAATAGTTTCTCTGGTCCTTTCTCTCTCCCTTCTCCTTCTGGGACCCCTATAATGTGAATGTTGTTGCGTTTAATGTTGTCCCAGAGGTCTCTTAGGCTGCCTTCATTTCTTTTCATTCTTTTTTCTTTATTCTGTTCCACAGCAGTGAATTCCACCATTTTGTCTTCCAGGTCACTTATCTGTTCTTCTGCCTCAGTTATTCTGCTATTGGTTCCTTCTAGTGTAGTTTTCATTTCAGTTATTGTATTGTTCATCTTGTTTGTTTGTTCTTTAATTCTTCTAGGTCTTTGTTAAACATTTCTTGCATCTTCTCGGTCTTTGCCTCCATTCTTTTTCTGAGGGCCTGGATCATCTTCACTATCATTATTCTGAATTCTTTTCCTGGAAGGTTGCCTATCTCCACTTCATTTAGTTGTTTTTCTGGGGTTTTATCTTGTTTCTTCATCTGGTACATAGCCCTCTGCCTTTTCATCTTGTCTATCTTTCTGTGAATGTGGTTTTTGTTCCATAGGCTGCAGGTTGTAGTTCTTCTTCGTGCCCAGTCTATAGTTAATCTCACCAAGGTTACTGCCTAGAGCAGCCCCATCCAATTGAACCTTCTGCAATGATGGGAATGTTCTACATCTGTGCTGTCCTACGTGGTCACTATTAACCACCTGTGGCTGTTGAACAGTTGAAATGTGGCCACTGCAAGCAAGGAACTAAATTCTTAGTTTCATTTTATTTTTAATAATTTAAATTAGTTTTATTTAACTTAAATTAATAGATTTAAATTAGTAATTAATGTTTAAATTAATTTAAATTTAAATAGCCATCTGTGACTAATGCTACCAAGGCAAGTCTAGAGGTTAAACCAGCGGAAAGAAAGCAATTCGGAAGTCAGCTTTGAATTCAGCAGGGAATCTAACAAGTTAACATTTGATAATATATTTTAACTCTGTAAAAATCTGCAATTGCTCCTATTAATTTATCTCAAGTCTTCACAATGGCCTTCTAGACTCTTCATATTCTGGCCTTCCACCCCTCTCCTGCTTCTTCATCCATTACCTGTAGGATCTCAGCTCCTAGTACTCTACCCCTTCCTCACTTAGCTCCAGCTCTAGTGGGCCCCTTGCAGCATTCCTGTTTCAGGGCCTTCCCACTGATGCTTCTTTCTGTCTCAACCACTGTTCTCTTAGCTATATGCATGGCTTACTCCCTCCTCTCCTTCAAATTAATGCTAAAATATTATGTTCTCAGTGAAAACTTTCCTGACCACTTTATTTAGAATTGCAATGCCCATCATCATGCATACTCCTTATCTCTTTCTGCAACTCTGTCTCTTTAGTGTTTAGCTCCTTCTAACATACTTCTAACATAATTCACTTACTTATTTTGTCCGTCTGCCCAATTAGAATGGAATGTGAGTTCCACGAGGGCAAGGATTTTCCTTGGTTTGTTTATTTCTATAGTCAGTGGTATGCACATAAATGTTTAAAAACTGGCTCTTTGGGAGGGAAATGCCCTGATTTGTAGCATTTGCCAATTTCTGTGGTATAAGTACTCCTACTATGAACAATTTCAGTTTACCAACAAGAATTTACCCAACGTGGATCTGGGAAGAGATATGCACAATCAACTTGCAAATCAAGCCAGCTCTAGCACACCATTAACTATACCCCAATTCCTAAAACACTTGGAATTTGTCAAACAGCATTTCCTATACTTTGCTCTTGATAAGAATTACCCGGGGCTCTTAAAACAGGGTAAAACCTAGTTAATCCCCTCCCCTGGGGATTCTGATTAAGAGGCTCTGATGGGAACTGAGAATTTGATTTTATTAATTGAGGTAAAGTTGTGTTAGTTTCAGGTGTATAGCATAGTTATTCAGTATTTTTGCAGATTACACTCCATTATAGGTTTTTAAAAGATCATGGGTATAATTTCCTGTGCTGTAACTGTATATCTTTGTTATTTATCTATTTTATATATAGTGGTTTGTATCTGTTAATCCTATACCCCTAATTTGTCCCACCTCCACTTCCCTCTCCCCTTTGGTAATCACACATTTGTTTTCTATGTCTAAGAGTCTGTTTATGCTTTGCATATACATTCATTTCTATTTTATTTTTAGATTCCACATGTAAGTGATATCATATAGTATTTGTCTTTCTCTGACTTATTTCACTAAGTATAATATCCCATTGTGTATATATATATATAGACAGATATGTGTATATCTTAATCCAACCGTCTGTTGATGGGCACTTGTGTTGCTTCCATATCTTGGCTATTCTAGGCAGTGCTGCTATGAACACTGGGGTACATGTATCTTTTCAAAAAAGTGTTTTCATTTTTTTCTGGCTATATACCCAGGAGTGGATCATGGTAGCTCTATTTTTAGTTTTTTAAGGAACCTCTATACTGTTCTCCATAGTGCTTTCACCAATTTACATTGGGAGTTATATATATATATATATATATATTGCTTCATTGCGCAGCAATGAAGATAAAATGCAACCATAAATAAATAAATAAATAGATAGATAGATAGATAGATAAATAAATTAGCCTGCGTGTCTAGAGCCTGTGCTCTGCAACAAAGAGAAGCCACCACAATGAGAAGCCCACACACTGCAACGAAGAGAAAGCTGCATTGGGTCTTCGTTGTTGTGCGCAGGCTTTCTCTAGTTGTGGCGAGTGGGGGCTACTCTTCATTGCGGTGCGCGGCCTTCTCCTTGCAGCGGCTTCTCCTTGTTGCAGAGCACAGGCTCTAGGCATGCGGGTCCATAGTTGTGGCGTGCGGGCTTAGTTGCTCTGCGGCTTGTGGGATATTCCTGGACCAGGACTCGATCTTGTGTCCCTTGCATTGGCAGGCGGATTCTTAACCACTGCGCAACCAGGGAAGTCCCGGGAATTTATATTTTTAACAAATACCCTACGTGCTTCTTATCATCAAGGTAGCCCAATCCACATTCACCTTCCAACTCAGGTTATTCCTTCCAAAGCTGAAAACTAGCCTTCGGCCAGAGAATTTGGGGAAACCAGCCTATCATCCAAACAAAAATACAGAGACTCGATGGGAAAACTCCTGACAAACCTTCAACACACCTCTTTTTCCAGAGAACATGGAGACTTGAGAGTACTGCAGACATGTTTTGAATCTAGCTTCACAATGGTCCCAGTTCTCTAACCAACAAGTATAAAATACCATTGAAACAGCAGGATATGTAGGAGGCTGTGTTTCAAGAATGATGTTTGAAAAGAAACATATTTTCCTTTTGAAAATGTGCATATTCGATTTCTGTATTCATCAAAACTGAGGAGAAATTACAAAATAACCACATCATGTCCTGTTTCTATGAAAGTTTACTAGGTCTTAAAGTGATGAGTGTGTATCACTGGATTAATTACTTATTAGATTGTAATAAATAAATGTATCCAGCCAAACCTGTGCCCACTCTACACTAAGCACCAGAGATAGAATACACAGAGAATAAGGCAGCCTCTCTCCGCAGTCTCCTGGGGACATATTCGAGTAAACTGGCAATGCAGGAGGATAACCTAATTAGTCAATTAGAGGGAGGTGGTTGTTTTCTAGAGGAAAAGACATCCAAACTGAGACCCAACGGAGGAGTGGGTGTTATCCAGGTTAAGGCATAGGCGGTGGGAAACACGTATTCCAGGAAGAAAGAACCGAATGTTCAAAGGCCAGGAAATGAGCAAGAGATGGATTCTACAACAGAAAATTCAGTATAACTGGAACTTTCAATGAGACCAGGGAAATAACAAGGCCTGAGGCTGGAGGAATGAGTTCAGGCCAGGTCACCAGGACCTTGTAAGATCAAGTTTTTCATTGTTTAAGATATGTGTTTTTCCTTTTTGTATTAACCAAATGTAGAGAACTACCCAAATACTCATGAGCAAAGAATGGATAAAAAATTGTAGTACATTTATAAAATGGAATACTATATAGCAGTGCAAATGACTGAACTACAACCATATGCAACAATGTGGATGAATTTCACAATGTTGAGAGAAAAGCAAAACACAAAAGAGTAAAAATTGTATGATTTCGATTATTTGAAGTTTAAGAAGAGACAAAACTAAATATGGGGTGATAGAAATCAGAAAGCAATTCCAACAGGTACATGAAAAGGTGTACAACATCACTAATCATCAGGGAAATGCAAATCAAAACCACAGTGAAGTATCACCTCATACTTGTTAGCATGATTATTACCAAAAAAACCCAAAAGATCACAACTGTTGGCAAGGATATGGAAAAAAGGGAACCCTTGTGCACTGCTGGTGGGAATATAAATTCATAGAGCCATTATGGAAAATAGTATGGAGGGTCATCAAAAAATTAAAAATTGAACTACCATATGACCTAGCAATCCCACTTACGGGTATATATCTGAAGGAAATGAAATCAGGATCTTGAAGAGATATCTGTACTCCTACGTCCATTGCAGCACTATTCACAATTGCAAAGACATGGAAACAACCTAAGTGTCCATCAACAGATGAATGAATAGGGACTTCCCTGGTGGTCCAGTGGTTAAGAATCCGCCTTTCAATGCAGGGGATGCAGGTTCAATCCCTGGTCGGGGAACTAAGATCCCACATGCCTCGGGGCAACTAAGCCCACGCTAGCAGTGTGCTCTATAGCCCGCGTGCCAGAGCTAGAGAGCCTGAGCCCCCCAACTACTAAGCCCACGCTCTGGAGCCCACTCACCACAACTAGATAAGCCTGCGTGCCACAGTGAAGACCCAGCGCAGCCAAAAAAAAAGAAAAACATGAATGAATAAAGAAAATATGGCATATATATACAATGGAATATGATACAATACCATAAAAAAAGAAGGAAATCCTGCCATTTGTGATAACATGAATTTTGAGGGCATTATGTTAAGTGAAATAAGTCAGGCAGAGAAAGACAAATACTGTGTGATTTAACTTATATGTAGAATCTAAAAGAGTTGAATTCATAGAAACAGTAGACTGATGGTTGCCAGAGGCTGGAGGGTGGCAGAAACGTGGAGATGTTGTTCAAAAGATTCAAACTTCCAGTCATAAAATGAATTCGTTCTGGGGATTTAATATTCAGCCTAGTAACTATAGTTAACAATACTGTATTGTATACTTGAAAGTTGCTAAGAGAGAAGATCTTAAATGTTCTCACCACCAAAACAACAAACAAACAAACAAAAAACCCCAAGGTAACTATGTAAGGAAATGTATGTGTTAATTAAACTTATTGTGGTAATTATTTCACAATATACAGAAATACCAAGCCATCATATTGTACACCTTAAAGGTAAACAATGCTGTACGTCCGTCAATTATATCTCAATAACACTGGGGAAATAAAGAAGTCAGAAAGCAGTTACTCTTGGGAGCGAATACTAGCTAGAAGGAAATACAACAGGGATTTCTCAGGAGTTAGTTATGTTCAGTTTCTTGATTAGGTGCTGGATACACAGATGTGTAGAACTGCGGTGAACCCTTACAATATGTGTGCTTTCCTGTCTGTATTGTACTTGAAGAAAAAGTTAATTTAAAAGTATAGAGAGCTCTTTCATCTTCATAAATTGTAAAATACTTCTCTCACTCTTTCCTATTTCCTGTTCTCCACACTTTTGTTATTGAATTTTAAACTCCTGGCCTTAAGTCTGTATCTCATGACAGTGGGTCACCACTCTAATTACACTTTCATTTAAATTGATGTTCTCATCTCAGCTGATCCAAGTGGCTGGAAATGACCAGCTGCAGTTGCTGACTGGGTTGCACACTAATCCCTAGACTGGGCTGTCAATATCACATGGCCCTATCATCGGGATCTCTGGCATGTACACCTGACACAGAATGGCAGGTGTAGGTTAATGAAAAACAAGGAAAGGCGGGGGAAAAGCTCAATACTGTCAAGGCTTGTTAATTAGAGAATATAATTATATACTTTGCATTTTCAGCAAATAACTCATGGAGGTCAGCCTACACATTGGGATGAATGTAATAATCTTCCTACTAAATCAGACAGTTGATAAAACATTGACTTAAAATGTTAATTTATTTTTGTGAGTTTGTGTCATCCTTTATCTGGCAGTGGGGAGGGTACTGGTTTATGACCCAGAATATCCCTTATTCATCTTGCACATAATAGAGGCTGAATACAGTTTTGTTGTTGAATTGCACTATTAGCCAAAAAGTCCTGAGTCCGTTTTCTTCTGAGCAGGTAATAGTTCATAGAATCACAGCAAAATAGAGCCAGAAAAGTCATGTGGAAAATACTCTGTTGTATAATGTATGGCACCTTAGAGGTTTGAAAGCATCCTTGTGTATCAAAGAGCATCTAGTTGCATTTACTTGCTGAGGGTGATAAGTTATTAATCTGGAGGCGCCTATAAATAAGCTTCTTTGGTTTTAAAAGTCCAGAGTAGTCTCAACATGTCAATAGACAATACTGTAATGCCCAAGCAAGAATACCACATCGATTCATTCATTCATCTGGAGCCAGAGGGGGATTTTAGCAACATGTGAGTCAATCTGCTCTGCCTGAGAAGCTTGGGAACGAGCTAGGCTTTGTCTTTCCCAGAAACATCTAAAATCAACCACTGCTCCTCACACTGATTTATACAGACAATAGCACCTCTTGTTATGCCTCAACAGCAAGAACAATATAACTCTAGTTTACAAAACAATAGGTTATCACTTTCAGAAAGTTTACTTTAAAAAATTCATTCATACAAATATGTACAAAAGTATATATACACATATGGGTATTCTATAATCTTTAAGATTATCTTATGTATGTATCAGGTTATCTTTTCATTTTTAGTGTGGAAATATGTCTTGGAAGGAAAAAAATCAAAGCTATTATTAGGGACTCACTTGGTAAATTTAAATTGTTCAGAAAGTTACAAAACTTTAAAAAAATTTCTGGGATTTAATAAGTCTTAACTGTCAAAATGATTCATCTTAATATTGAATATGCAACTTAATTTTCTTCCTCCTTGTTACCAGTCAGTGAGGAGACTCAGATTTTCCAGGCAAATCAAAATTCAAAGAACTGATTTTGTTTGAAAAATTAGATCTGGCTATTCCTCAAAAGACTAGATTTCTTTAAGCTTGAGATGATGCTTTAGTTGAATCCAAAAATATTCAAAACCAGAATACAGGCTTCTTAATTATTGACAAATTTTACTAATTTAGGAAACATTTATTGAGCACCTACAATGATATACATAGGAATCCAACTGGCAGATTCCCGGTGCTTCCTACTCTGCTATCTTTCCAGAATCCTCTCTGATTGGTTTCAATTCCTGCTCTATAACTTGCTGGGAGATTTCATATGCATAATTTGATATCTAAATTTCCTCATCTGCAAAACGGGAGCAATAATTTATCTCATAAAATTGCTTCAAATTAATTAAATTAGATAATGTATACAAAGCATCTAACCCAGAAGTAAATAGGAGCTTTAAAATGATAATAAAGTAGTTTATAAGACATTATTATTAAACTTTGCATTGCTTTGCCTTCAAGAAGTTCCCTTGCTAAGAGCTTACAAAGATTTCCCAAGAGAAGGTGACCAGAGCCTGCATTTTGGTCCTGTCACCTTGGGTCACCTGCTCCCCCACAACTGTGAGCTTCATGAATTTTTTCTCAGAGTATTTCCGTCCATTGCATATTTCTCTTCTGCATGCCCTAAGATTCAAGTTAATACGTAAATTCACCTCTCAGTAGAAAGTGTCTACTATGTTTCACTTACTGACAAAATTCCAACTGGGAGGCAGCTCCGTCAAGAAGAGTATATATGTTGCACAGGTAAACAGAAGATCTGGTGATAAAACCACAGCTGTCAGCTTGCGTCTCTGCTCCTAGTCACCTCCTATGACCCAGGAAGCATTCAAATCACATGTTCTGCTCAAGGATAAATACCTCAGAAACAGGTATTAGAGGAGGAAAGTGTTTAACCAAAGCCACGTAGTTGCTACAGAAAAACAATACCAGGAAAACTAAGCAGCTTTTTAATCTGCAGACAGGATAATTACTGAGGCTGAGGTGGCAACATTGATTATTCCTATCGAAAGAGTTATAAGCACAAAAATAAACTCAAAATGGGTTAAAGACTTAAACATAAGACCTGAAACTATAAAACTCTTAGAAGAAAAAATAGGGGAAAAACTTCAGGACTTCAGGCTTGGTAATGATTTCATAGATAATGACACCAAAAGCACAGGCAACAAAAACAAACAAGTGGGACTACATCAAACTAAAAAATTTCTGCACAGCAAAGGAAACAAACAACAAGATGAAAAGCAACCTATGGAATGGGAGAAAATATTTGCTAACTATATATCTGATAAAGGGTTAATCTCCAAAACGTATAAAGAACTTCTAAAACTCTATATAGTTAAAAAGCTAATTTAAAAATGGGCAAAGGACTTGAACAGACATTTCTCCAAAGAAGACATACAAATGGCCAACGAGTATATGAAAAGATGCTCAACATCATTAATCATCAGGGAGATACAAGACAAAACCACATTGATGTATCACTTTATATCTGTTAGGATGGCCATTATTAAAAAACCTCAAAAGATAACAAGTGTGGAGACACTAGAAGAGTTGCACACTGTTAGTGAGAATGTAAAATGATGAAGCCACTATGAAAAACACTACAGAGATTCTTGAAAAAGAATTAAAATTAGGACTACTATGTGTACCAGCAATCCCACTTTTGGGTATATTTCCAAAAGAATTGAAATCAGGATCTCGCAGAGATACCTGCATTCCCACGTTCATTGCAGCACTATTCACAATAGCCAAGACATGGAAGTAACTCAGATGTCCTTCAATGAATGAATGGATTTTAAAATGTGATACACACACACATACACATTTAGATAGATAGGTAGATAGATAGATAAAATAGATACACAGTGGAATATTATTTAGCCTTTAAAAGGAAGGAAATCCTGCCATTTGCAAAAACATGGATGAACCTAGAGGACATTATTTATTTATTTTTAAAATTTATTTATTTATTTATTTATGGCTGTGTTGGGTTTTCGTTTCTGTGCGAGGGCTTTCTCTAGTTGTGGCAAGCGGGGGCCACTCTTCATCGCCGTGTGCGGGCCTCTCACTATCGCGGCTTCTCTTGTTGCGGAGCACAGGCTCCAGACGTGCAGGCTCAGTAATTGTGGTTCACGGGCCCAGTTGCTCCACAGCATGTGGGATCTTCCCAGACCAGGGCTCGAACCAGTGTCCCCTGCACTGGCAGGCAGATTCTCAACCACTGCGCCACCAGGGAAGCCCTAGAGGACATTATATTAAGTGAAATAAGTCAAACTCAGAAAGACAAATGCTGCATGATTTCACTTATATGTGAATCCAATTAGTCAAACTCATAGAAGCAGAAAATAGAATGGTGGTTGCCAGGGACTGGGGGAAGGGGGAAATGGGGTGAAGTTGGTCAAAGGGTACAAAGTTTCAATTATGCAGGATGAATAAATTCTTCAGATTTAACATACAGCATGGTAATGACAGTTAACAACACTGTATTGAATACTTGAAATTTGCTAAAAGGGTAGATCTTAAATGAAGTTTTTTCATCACACACACACACACAAATGGTAACTATGTGGAAGTGATAGATATATTAATTAGCTTGTTGTAGTGATCATTTCACAATGTATATGTATCAAACCACTAAGTTGTACACCTTAAACATATACAATGCTTGTATGTCAATTACACCTCAAAAGAGCTGTTTAAGAAAAAATAAGATTGGGCTTCCTGGTAACACAGTGGTTAAGAATCCGCCTGCCAAGGCAGGGGATACGGGTTCGAGCCCTGGCCCGGGAAGATCCCACGTGCCCCGGAGTAACTAAGCCCGTGCGCCACAACTACTGAGCCTGCGCTCTAGAGCCTGCGAGCCACAACTACTGAAGCCCATGTGCCACAACTACTGAAGCCTGTGCGCCTAGAGCCCATGCTCCGCAACAAGAGAAGCCACCTCAGTGAGAAGCCTGTGCACCTCAATGAAGAGTAGCCCACGCTCACCACAACTAGAGAAAGCCCACACGCAGCAACGAAGACCCAATGCAGCCAAAAATAAAATAAAATAATAAAAAAGATTGTCTCCTATAAGTTGCGCTCAGAGATAGATTGCAACACATGTATCCAACCCCAACAACACAAAACGCTAAATGAAAACTCGTGGGATACTTTTTCCCACTCTTAGAGAAGAAAGAAGGAATGAGATCTGGCCTATAGCCTCCTCTATTGGAAACGCCTAGAAAGTCTGAGTTTCCTAGTAATAATGAGTTGATTTCTCTCTACCAGTAATTCCCAGCTCTGGCTGCACAGTAGAATCACCTAGGGAGCTTTTAAAATATCGACGACTGGCCCTACCCCAGACCAAATAAATCAGAATTTCTTGGGGATGAGGTTTGGGCATAGAATCTTTTTTGGTATCGTTTATTAGTGTGTGTGTGTGTGTGTGTGTGTGTGTGTGTGTGTGTGTATGTGTGTGTGTGTTTACAGCTTTATTGGGGTATATATGGCTACAGTAAACTGTACATATTGAAAGTGTGACAAGTTTTGATGTAAATATACATTTGTGAATCCGTCACCACAATCAAGATAACAAATATTTCTATCATCTTCCAAAATTTCTTTATGTACTCTCATATCCCATCCCTCCATCCATACCCTCCCCAGGGAACGATGAATCTGCTTTTGGTGACTATTTGTAAGATTATATTTTTCAAATATTTTCTTCATTTTTTCAATTGCGTTTTTTGTCTTCTAATTATTGAGATATGAGAGTTTCTTATATATCCTGGATACAAGTCTTTGTTGGATATGTTTTGCAAATATTTGCTCCCAGTCTGTGGCTAGCCCTTACTTCTCTTAACATTATCTTTCAAAGAAAAGAAAATTTTCATTTTGATGAAGTCCAGTTTATCAATTTTTATTCTTTTATAGTTTCTGGTTTTTGTGTTTTATTTAAGAAATCTTTGCCTAACAAAAGGTAGCAGAGAAAAAGGAGAAAAAGATTTTCTCCTATGTTTTCTCTTTGAAATTTTTTGGTTTTAGCCTTTGCATTTAGGTCTGTGATCTATTTCAAGTTAAATTTAGAATATGTTACGAGGTGAGAACTGAGTTTCATTTTGGGGGAAGTTTTGTTTTGGGAGGCATGACCAAATAACCCAGTTATTTATTGAAAAGATTATCCTTACCCCATTGAATTGCCTTAGCATCTTTATCAATAATCAATTGGCTATATATGTGTAGGTCTAATTACAGACTCTCTATGCTCTTTCATTGATCTATATGTATATATGTGTGTGTATGTGTGTGTGTATATATATATATATATATATATATATATATATATACACACACACACATATATATATATCCACTACCCCACTCGATTACTGTCGAGCTTTAAAAAGTCTTGAAATCATGTATTTAAGTCCTCCATTTGGTTCTTTTTTTTTCCTCAAAATTATTTTGGCTACTCTAGCTCTTCTATATTTCCATATAAATTTGTAATTGGCATCCTAGTTTCAAAAACAACAACAAAAATCTGGCTGTGATTTTGATTGGAATTGCATTATTTCTAAAGATCAATTTAGAAAGAACTGACTTTTTTAAAAATAAATTTATTTATTTATTTTTGGCTGTGTTGGGTCTTCATTGCTGCGCACGGGCTTTCTCTAGTTGCGGCAAGTGGGGTCTACTCTTTGTTGTGTTACCCGGGCTTCTCATTGCAGTGGCTTCTCTTGTTGTGGAACACAGGCTCTAGGCGCGCGGGCTTCAGTAGTTGTGGCTCGCAGGTTTAGTTACTCCACAGCATGTGGTATCCTCCAGGACCAGAGCTCGAACCCGTGTCCCCTGCATTGGCAGGCAGATTCTCAACCACTGCGCCACCAGGGAAGTCCCAGAACTGACATCCTAACAGTATTTTGACTTTCCCAATCCATGAGCATAGTGTATCTCCCTATTTATTTAGGTCCCCCTTTAACACTTCACAGTAATTTTTTTAACATCTTTATTGGAGTATAATTGCTTTACAATGGTGTGTTAGTTTCTGCTTTATAACAAAGTGAATCATCTATACATATACATATATCCCCATATCTCCTCTCTCGTGTTTCCCTCCCACCCTCCCTATCCCACCCCTCTAGGTGGTCACAAAGCACCAAGCTGATCTCCCTGTACTATGCGGCTGCTTCCCACTAGCTATCTATTTTACATTTGGAAGTATATATAAGTCCATGTCGCTCTCTCACTTCGTCCCAGCTTACCCTTCTCCCTCCCCATGTCCTCAAGTCCATTCTCTACATCTGTGTCTTTATTCCTGTCCTGCCCCTAGGTTCTTCATAACCTTTTTTTTTTTTTTTTTTTTAGATTCCATATATATGTGTTAGCATACGGTATTTGTCTTTCTCTTTCTGACTTACTTCACTCTGTATGACAGACTCTAGGTCCATCCACCTCACTACAAATAACTCAATTTCATTTCTTTTTATGGCTGAGTAAGATTCCCTTGTATATATGTGCCACATCTTCTTTATCCATTCATCTGTTGATGGATACTTAGGTTGCTTCCATGTCCTAGCTATTGTAAACAGAGCTGCAATGAACATAGGAAAAAATCTGTAAAAATACAAACACATGGAGGCTAAACAATACACTACTTAATAATCAAGAGATCACAGTAATGTTTTGTAGGTTTTGATGTTTCAGTCTTGCACATCTTTGCCAAATTTATCCCTAAGTATTTGATATTATTTGATGTTATAGTAAATGGTATTTTCAATTTCCAAATGTTTGTTTCTAGTGTAGAGAAATACAGTTGATTCTTTTATTATTGACCTTGTAGTAGTGTGGAGATGGTGAGGTACATTGATTAATTTACAAATGTTGAATAACCTTGCATGTTTTGGATGAATCTTAATTAGAACTGATATATCATTTTTTTATTTCGCTAGATTCAAAATATGAATTGGGAAGTATTACCCCCTCTTCAAGTTTTTGAAAATGTTTGTGTAGAATTGATATTATTTATTCCTCAAATGTTTGGTAAAATTCACTCTTGAAGCCACGTGAGCCTAGAGTTTTCTCTGTGGGAAGGTTTTTGATGACAAATTAATTTTTTTTTTTGCTGCACCATGCAGCTTATGGGAGTTTAGTTCCCTGATCAGGGATAGAACCCAGGCCCTCAGCAGTGAAAGCATGGAGTCCTAACCACTGGAACGCCAGGGAATTCCCCAAGTTCAAATTTTTAAATAGATAATCTATCACTAATATCTATTTCTTTTTAAGTAGTTTGTCTTTCAAGGACTTTCTCCATTTCACTTAGGTTGTCAAATTTATTGGCATAAAGTTGTTCATAATACTTACATGTTATCCTTTTAATGTCTTTAGGATGTTTAGTAATATTTTTTTTATTGTTCCTGATATTAGTAATTTGGATCTTCTCTTTTTCCTCTAATCAGTTTGACTAGAGTTTTCCCAACACTTATCAATTTTCTCAAAAAGCCAGTCTTCGGCTTCACCAATTCTCCTATTGTTTTTGTTTGTTTGTTTTCTATTTTGTTGATTTCTTCTCAGATATTTTAATTTCCTTTCTTCTGCTCACCTTTGGATTTAATTTGCTCTTCTTTTCTAGTTTCTTAGGATAGAAGCTTAGGTCATTGATTTTATTTATAAATAAATTTATTTATTTTTTAAACTTATTTATTTTTGGTTGTGTTGGGTCTTCATTGCTGCACGCAGGCTTTCTCTAGTTGTGGCGAGTGGGGGCTACTCTTTGTCATGGCGCGCGGGCTTCTCACTGCGGTGGCTTCTCTTGCTGCAGAGCACGGGCTCTAGGTGCGCGGGCTTCAGTAGTTGTGGCACATGGGCTCAGTAGTTGTGGCTCGCGGGCCCTAGAGCACAGGCTCAGTAGTTGTGGCACACGGGCTTAGTTGCTCTGCAGCATGTGGGATCTTCCCCAACCAGGGCTCAAACCCACGTCCCCTGAATTGGCAGATGAGTTCTTAACCACTGCGCCACCAGGGAAGTCCCAGTCATTGATTTTAAATGTTTATACCTTTCTATTGTAAGTGCTACAAATTTCTTTTAAGCACCCCACAACTTTTGACATGTCATGTTTGCATTTTCCTTCAATTCAAAATATTTTCTTAATTCCTGTGACTTCTTTGGTTCATGGGTAATTTAGAAAAGTGTGTTGGGTTTCTAATTATTTGAAGATCTTCAAGATATCCTTCTGTTATTAATTGCTAATTGAATTATGTTGTGGGCAAAGAACATACTTGGTATGATTTGGAAACTTTAAATTTATTGAGACGTGTTTTATGGCCAAATGGTTTATTTTGGTCAAGGTCCCATGTACACTTGAAAATCATGTGTATCATGCATAAGTTGGGTGGAGTGTTCTATAAATGCCAATTAGGTCAAATTGGTTGATAATGTTGATCAAGTCTTCTGTATTTACTGATTTTCTGCCTACTCATTCTTTCAATTATTGAAAGAGAAGAGTTGAAATCTTTAACTGTAATTGTGGATTTGTCTGTTTTTCCTTTCAGTTTGATTAGTGTTGGAGCAAATGGTTTGCTTTTTATTTTAACTTTGCATCTGATTCTAATATGCAGGCAGAATTAAGGAATGTTGCTCTGAAACCAATAGTTCTCAAACTTTAGCACGCATCAGAATTGCTTAGGGGGCTTATTAAAACACAAATTGCTTTTGTTTCTGATTCTATAGTCAGAAGAACCAGAGTTTCTGATTCTATAGGTCTGGAGGAATTTGCACTGCTCACAGTTCCCAGGTGGTGTCAATACTGCTGGTCCACGAGGCCACATTTTAAAAATCACTGATTAAGCCACTTTCTCAACCTCGGTTGCATATTATAATCACCTGAGGAGCCTTAAAAATTATGATACACAGGCTACATCCAGACCAATTAAATTTAGGATCTGCATGGGGAAAGGGGAGTAGTGGGACCCAGGCATCAGTATCCTTTAAGCTCTCCTATGTGACTCTAATAAATAATCAAGACTAAGAATCACTGCTCTATACTAAAGTAATGATCTAGATTGCGCAAGAAAGTCTTTGGGGCTCATTACTAACACTTCATCAATGTCCTCTGAGTAAAAAGCACTGTGGAAGTACAGCAAACAACAGGTTTACTTACTGTTAGTGTACTAAGGTAGGAGACTGAGTTTTAGCTCCTCCTCTGCTGCTGTCATCTAACACATTTGTAAAATGAAGCCAATAGTTCTTGACCATTTCTTAGACTATAGAAAGGTTCTGACAACCAATAACATTCTATCTTTCATCATTGGGGAAAAAATTCCATTAACTAAATATATTTAGAAATTAAAACAATCTTTAATGATAGTTATTTTCCATAATTGGGTTTTTATACATAGCTTATTTAGAGAAGAAAAATATCGACTAAAAATTATGCAGGTAAATTTTATCCTACCTAATACTTCCAGGGAAATTCTTGTGTAATAGAGGTATACTCCAAATATCCTTTAACAGCCATTCCAACAGTAAAGTCATGAAATAAGAATCTTTTCAATATTCCATTAACCCTCCCATTTTCCTTCATCATGCACAGGGACTTTGACCAAGAAGAAAAAATTCTGGCAGAAGAATTATGACAAACAGTGCTGATACTGGACTACAGCAATAACACAGTCTTCTGTTTTTCCTCTCCTCTCCCTCTTTTTCTTTTTTAAAAAATTTTCAGAGTAATTATACCCAAATTACAAGTCATGTAATTTTTACAATACTCATCTGAGACAGGCAGAACAGGTATTACTCTCCATATTTTTCAGCTGAGAAAACTAAAGCAGGCAAAGAGAGACTGCACAAGGAACTAGCCTATAACACAGGTTCTTTGACTGCAGGTACAAAATTTTCTCCGACTGAGGGGAAGAAAAAATGGGCATAACTCTAGACAGGAAAACCAGAGATCTTCAGCTTCAGGAGCCACCTTGGAGATTCACTAGGCGAAGGACCATTATGGACAGAAGGGAATATTTAGAGATGAAGTCATCTAATCACAGTCATTTTACAAAAGGGAAACCTGGCTTGCCCTAGGCAGCTAGAAAGTGTGAAAGGTCTCGGATTGACAGGCAGGAGACCTGAGTTCTGGTCTCATTGTGCCACTAAGTTTCAGACCAACCCACTTAGCCATCAACCTACAGACATTTGCAATTGGATGTCCCACAAACATTTCAAACTCAAGTCCAAAATTCTTTCCTCTTCCTCACCCATCCCCCACCTCCTCCATCTCCTGGGATGATCATCTCAATAAAGGGCCCAGGGCAGGATCCTGGGAATCATCCCTCTCCTTCATCTCTCATGTACCCTCAGTTATACCAAATTCTGCTATGAATTTTCAGATCCACCACCTCCTCCTCCTTTCCATTTCTTCTGCCACTGTCTCAGTTCAGGCCCTCACTATCCCTGCCTGGGTTAGGTTACTACTGTTGTCCAATAGGTCTCCTGGCTTCTACTCTTGCCCTGTTTCAATCCATCTGCCACCCCTCCTGCCATCACAGAGGGCTTTCTAAAACAAAAATTGTCTGTCACTGTGCTTTCCATCACCAACTAGACGAAGCCTAAAGTTCCAAGCAGGATACCCCTATCTATTTGTGATTTGGCCTCTGCCTTCTTCTCTCACTTCATCTATCATCACTCATAACTTCAGCCAAGCCCAAGTTTTGCAGTTCCTCCAATGTCACCTTTGGCTTTGACACTAATGGTTCATTCTTCCTGGAAGTCTCCCCCTTCTCCTACCCATTGCCTGGCTAAAATTAACTCAGCCTTCTAGACTCAGCTTAGGTTGAAATTTTTCCTGGCACCCCTTTAAAATGTCCCTTTGATACTCCCATAGCATCTTGTGCAAACAAAAGGGTCACTACTCTCCCTGAACTGTTTGCTCACACATCTATGTCCTTCACTAAACCATGAGCTGTGGGATGGCAGGGACAGCATTCTATTCAGTGTTTGGTATTGAATATTCATCCAACAAATATTTGAGGACCAAATTTAAGCCAAATGTTGTAATGGATACAGCAGTGACCAAAGCAAAGATACACCTTTCTATCAAGTGGGAATCTACATCATAAATAAACGATGAGATAAATAAGTAAGAGTGAAAAGTGCTGTGCAGAGAATTAAATCATGTGATATGAAAGTGACTGGGTGGCTACTTTAGATTGGGTATGTCAATAAGTTCCCTCGGGACTTCCCTGGTGGCGCAGTGGTTGAGAATCCGCCTGCAAATGCAGGGGCCACGGCTTCAAGCCCTGGTCTGGGAAGATCCCACATGCTGTGGGGCAACTAAGCTTGTGTGCCACAACTACTGGGCCTGCGCTCTAGAGCCCGTGAGCCACAACTACTGAGTCTATGTGCCACAACTACTGAAGCCCGCGCACCTAGAGCCCGAGTTCTGCAACAAGAGAAGCCACCGCAATGAGAAGCCCACGCACCACAACAAAGAGTAACCCCTGCTCACTGCAACTAGAGAAAGCCCACACGCAGCAACGAAGACCCAATGCAGCCCAAAATTAATTAATTAATTAACTTAAAAAGTAAATAAATAAGTTCCCTCTGAGGAAGTGACATTTAAGCTGATAAGTGAATGCCAGCGTGCCAGGTATTCAGAGAGAGGAGCGTTCCAGCTGGGAGGACTACCAGTACAAAGGCCGGAAGAACCGAAGGCGGCCCATGTGGCTTGAAACGAGCGTGGGAAAACAGTGAAGATGGGGTCAGAGAAGCAGGCACGGACCATGTTATATAAACTTTGTCCTCCAGAGTAGAGTGTTCCGTTTTTTTAAAAAAAATAAATTTATTTATTTATGGCTGTGTTGGGTTTTTGTTGCAGTGGCAGGCTTCTCATTGCGGTGGCTTCTCTTGTTGCAGAGCACGGGCTCTAGGCGCGTGGGCTTCAGTAGCTCCATGGCTTGTGGGATCTTCTGGGACCAGGGCTCAAACGCCTGTCCCCTGCATTGGCAGGTGGATTCTTAACCACTGGGACACCAGGGAAGTCCCGGAGTAGAGCTTTGATTTTATTCTAAGTGTGGTTGGGAGTGACATGATCTGATTTACATTTTCAAAAAGATCTCTCCAGGACAGCTGTGTGGATAATGGGCTGTGGGGAGTGGAAACGGAAACCAGTTTGGAGGAGAGAAGCAACGGTGGTCTGGGGGTGGTCACTGCGGTTTAGGAGAAGGTGGGCGTTTTGGGGACATACATGTGAGAGAGCCTAGGACGGCTGATGAGCAGGTGAATTAAGACTCAGAGCATGTAGGTTTTTGGCTCGAGCACCTGGGTAGTTGGTGGGGAACTGAACAGGCGCTCCGCCGCTTCTAGGAAGAAGGAGGGCTTGAAAAAGTCCCTTCGCCTGCCCGGACCGGGGAACAGTTCAGGTCACGCAGCTGTAAAGAGACACGCCCAGACCCGCTGCCGGTGCTCGCCAGCGCCGGGAGCCTGAGAGAGCCCGGCGGGCGGCGCGCGCTGACCCAGCCTCCACTTGCCCCGTGGGGGTTTCCGCGGCCTCCGGGCGGGGCCGGAAGAGGAAGTCGGCGCTGCAGTGGCGGCTCCAGCAGCCGCGGCGGCCCCAACCCAACCCCGCTGCCCGCCCCTGTCCGGCCCAGCCACCGAAGCAGCGCCGCGAGGGGACCCCGGAACCCGCCCCGCCTCGCGCCGCCGGGCGCTCACCAGGCAGTCTGATGGGGCTGCAGCAACCGCTGACCCCCGCCGCCGCCGCCCTGCTGTGGGGCTTCCTGCTCCCTCTGGTAAGGGGGACGGGCGGGCGCTCGGGCCTCCCCGGGGCGGGGCCGGGCCCCCCACCTTCCGCCGCCGCTGCTGCCGCCTCACCCCCACTGGCTCCCTGCCGGCCTGCCCTCTCCCGCGCCTACGCGGCCTGCTCTGGGTTTTTGCTTTCATACCCATCCCTGTCCCACTACTCCCTTTTGGTCCAGCCCCCATTCCCGTCCTTTGAAGTCCCGGTACCTACCCCCGAGAAAGCTACCTGCCGAGCCCTTAATACGACTCGGACTTTGGTGCTTCTCCTCTGTAGTTTCACTGTTCCAGGCGTTTTGAATTGACCTCTGAATTTTATTGTCCAGTCTTTCTTACCGCTGCTTAACCCGCACTACCCCCAACCCCGAAAGAAGGAAAAAACGTATACGCGATCCCTGGATGTTTAGCGGTTCAAGGACTGCGCTTTATTTTAATTGCTCTCATACAGATTTTTTTCTTTCTCTAGTTTCTGTTTCGCCTTAGGGCTCATTTGATTCCATTTTGGGGCTTTCTGGTAACAGTAATAATTTAAAATAATTTCTTAAAGAACACACCAAAGTGTAATTCTTTCAGTGGGTTTTAGTGGGTTTCAATTCTCTGCCTAGTTTAAAGGGGAGGAGAGCCGGTTAAGTAACAGTAACAAATATGTGTACACAAGTTTGTTTTCGTAATTAGAGAAAAGTAATAATGTCTTAAAATTCAACACCAAGCAGAAGGTTCAGTGAATGGGTGATAAGGACGCCAGTGTTCAGTTTTTGTTTCTTGTAAATTTCACTTAGGGAGTTTCAGGTTGGAAACTTTTATGAGCTTTATACAGAATTGGTATGGTGTATGCCTGTCTAGTTCTTTCCATTAGAATGTGTAACTTCTCTGAAAGAGTATATTTTGCTTACTCTCCAGTTTAAATGATTACTACCAGTGAATATATTCAATATGAAAGTGTTTTTAACATTTATTGAGAAACCAAACTCAAAGCCTGAAGTGGTTAAGTGCCTTCCTTGTATTCATAACTTTGCTAGGCAGCATTAGGAAGAATGTATGTAAAAATTGCTTGAGGTGGGTCGGGGGGAGGAGTAGGATATAAAGAGAATAGCAAAGTGGCAGTGTTGGTCTGAATCTTTGAGGTGTTGTTTACCTTGTAATCAGACGTGTCCAGAAGATAATTCAGGTAGTATGTAAATACACATAAAACTATAACCTAGGTATGAAATTTTTTGAGTGTTTTTGCACTCATTTTCATTTGAACTTCTTAAGCTAATTGTAAGAATATATACATGTGTGTATAAATTCCCACCTGTCTTTTCTCAACACAAATTAATAATTAACCTAATAATACATCAATTGCTCAAAAACTCTTATTGAAATTCTTAATAAAAGCTCTGAAGCCTCTCACTAGAAAAATGGAAGCAAAATTTTCATGTAATTTCAAGTGCTTCACAAGTCTAAAGTTTGTCCGTGTTCTAAATTGTAGCTAGTCTGTCTCTCCCATATTCTAGATTTTATTCTTTTTATATTGCACATATATATTTTGTCATATTTCACCATGTTAATCTTGAGTTCTATATTCCCCGGTTGCGGGGTTGTTGTGAGGACTCAGTAGCATTCTTTCACTCCACAAATATTTAGTGTGGTATCTCTTATATGCCAGGAGCTGTGCTGGTAACTGTGAATACACTGACAAGATGTTTCGAAATTGGGAAGATCTTTTTCAGTGCTAACTAGTATTATTGATTTTCTATTTCTTAGTGATTCCATAGTGGATTTTTTTCTTCTACACTCTTTCTTCCTTTAAATTCATGAAAGGATCTCTTTCTCATTCCTTTCCTTTTCTGAGGAACTCAAATAAATCTGGTATCCTTTTTCTCAGCAGGAGCTCTCTCTTTCCTTCTGTTTACTAGCTACCTAGTTCCTTTCCTCCACTATTTTAAGTTTTTTGTTATTTTAACCAATTTTCTCCCTGAAGCCCTTGTTTACTCCTCTTCCCTACTCTTACAGCCCTAGGTGGCCTCTCTGAGTTCATTTGAATGAATGATGCCAGCTTAATCATTTCATTTCTTCTTTCTGGTCTCTGGAAGCTGGCCCTACTGAGCCTCTTTCCCCTTGGTCATGTTAGAAAAGGGTCATCATGGGCTTCCCTGGTGGCGCAGTGGTTAAGAATCCACCTGCCAATGTAGGGGACAAGGATTCGAGCCCTGGCCTGGGAAGATCCCACATGTCGCGGAGCAACTAAGCCTGTGCACCACAACTACTGAGCCTGCACTCTAGAGCCCGTGAGCCACAACTACTGAGCCCGCGTGCTGCAACTACTGAAGCCTGCGCACCTAGAGCCCATGCTCCACAACAAGAGAAACCACTGCAATGAGAAGCCCTCACACCTCATCGAAGAGTAGCCCCCCCTCACCGCAACTAGAGAAAGCCCATGTGCATCAACGAAGACCCAACGCAGCCAAAAATTAAAAGAAAAAATAAGGGTCATCATCCTCATGTAGAAGCAGCATTTAATCTCCAGAAAGAGTCACATCCTTGTAGAAGAGGCAGAGTATTTAGCATTGGAAAGCCCCTTCAACATCATGTAGCCTACCCTACTCTGTTTGTCCTCATCACATCAGAGTGACCTTACCGTGTATCTTGAACACAAACTACAGCACATCTGGCTGTTTTAATAACTTCTAAACCCATTAAACATTTAAGTCTAGACATGAAAAGAGTGCCTGGCGGGTAATTAATTCTCTCTTGGCTTTGACATATTTCCATATCACACTTGTCCTTCCCTAGTCCAACTCCCACCGCTAGCCCCAACTGTTAGACCTTTATTTTAGTGTTATTCGGACCGAGTCACAGGGTTCTGTTTCAAAGACAATGAGTGAAATTTAGCCTGGATCTGTTTTCTAAAATTGCTTCAGAGTTCTCTGAAGAATCCTGAGTCTTTCTCATAATGTTTTTATAAAAGTTGTATTCATGTTTTCATTACTTCAAAGAATTTGAAGTGTCATATAGCCACATCTTGAGCTTATGAAAATGAAGTGGTAATCAGAATCCCCAACAGGAAAATCTCTTACTGAAATCTGCATTCCTTTGGTATACTACACCAACTCAAAGAGTCTTCTTTAATTCCTTCTCTTCTGTCCTCCTGCCTCAACCTCCTGCAGAAACTAGTAGTGTTCTGCTACCCAACCTATCAGAGACATGCTGAGCTACTGTACTATGGACTGAATCATGTCCTCCCAAAATCCATATCTTGAAGCACTAACCCCCAGTATTGATGGTATTTGGAGATGGGGCCTTTGGGAGATATTGATAATTAGGTTTAGATGAGGTCAGAGAGTAGGTCCCTTGTGATGGGATTGGTGCCCTTATGAGAAAAGACACCAGAGAGCTTGCTCTCCCTGCTCCCTCCCCCTCTCCCTATCGTATTTTTTTATGGCAGCCCAAGCTGACTAAGATTTTGGTACCAGGAGTGGGGTTCTGTGGTAACAAATACCTAAACATGTGGAAGCAACTTTGTAACTGGGTAATGGGTAGAGGCTAGAAATATGAACATTAAAGGTGATTCTGGTGAGAATGCAGATGGAAATGAGGAACAGTTTATTGGAAACTAGAGGAAAGGCAATTCTTGTCATAAAATGGTAAAGAACTTGGCTGAACTATGTTCTAGTGTTGTGTGGAAGGAAGAATTGTAAGCAGTGAAATATATTTAGCTGAGGAGATTTCTAAGCAAAGCATTGGAGGAGCAGCTTGGTTCTTTCTAACTGCTTTTAGTGAAATGCAAAGGGGACAGAGGAATTGAAGAAGGAATTGTTAAGCAAAAAGGAACCAGAATTTGAAGATTTGGAAAATTCTCAGCCTATCCATGTTGCAAAAAAAAAAAAAAGAGAGAGAGAAAGTTTGTTCTGGAAAGAACACTAAGAGTGTGGCTGAACAATCACTTGATAAGTAGCTTATGGGATTCTATGAGCAAAAACACTGCCACTTTTAACTCCGGGGGAAGGAGACAGGATGAAATGAAGAAAGGCTGTTGGACCTTTTGGATCTGACAGGATGGGATGATAGAGCTATTAGGCTGTGAACGTGCATTATTCTTCAAGAAGAGGGAGAAATGACCCCCAAAGGTGATTCAGAGATCATCAGGGCCACAACTTCAGTTTCAACAAGCCTTTTGGCCTCTACCAGGAGCCTTGGGGGTGGTATCCCACAGAACCAAAGGCTACCCCACAGAGCCATGGGGGTGACACTTCCTCCCCAGTGGGCCTGGAAAGTGGGACATAGAGCCAAAAAGGATACTTCTTGAGCCTTAAGATCTATGTCTTACTAGGTTTTGGACTTCCTTGGGTCCCCTCATCCCTTTCTTCCTTCTGATTTCTTCTTTTGGAATGGGAATGTCTATTCTATACCTGTCCCACCATTATATTTTGGAAGCACATAACTTGTCTGGTTTTACAGGTTCACAGCTGGAGAGGAATCTTACCTCATGAAGAATCTTGCATCTCACCCATATCAGATTTAGACGACATTTAGATGAGCTTTTGGACTTTTTAGAGTTGATGCTGGAATGAATTAAGACTTTTAGGGCTGTGGGATGGAATGAATATAAATATTTTGCATGTGAGAAGGATATGAATTTTGGGAGCCAGGGGAGAAATGCTGTGAACTGAATTGTGTGCCTCTGAATTCTCATGTTGAAGCCCTAACTCCCAGTGTGATGGTATTTGGAGATTGACTGGGCCTTTGAGGATAATTAGGTTTAGATGAGGTTATCAGGGTGGGGCCCTTACAATGGGATTATTGCCTTGCTCTCTCTCCCTCTGCCCCCCACAACCATGTGAGGACACAGTGAAAAGGTGGCTCTCTACAAGCCAGGAAGAGAGCCCTTACCAGAACTGGACCATGCTGGCACCTTGAAACTTCTAGGCTCCAGGCTGTGAAAAATAAATTTCTGTTGTTTAAACCACCTAGTCTGTGGTACATGTCTAAGCCCAAGCTTAGACATGCTGGTTATGTCACATTCCTCCTTTAACTGTCAGATTCTTCACAATCAGAGCTGTCTCTGTGGATTCTGCATCCCGTTGTCCAATTTTTAAGGCACTAATTGCTGTTTTATCTCCTTCTCAAAATACAACACCTAAACATACATCTCCTTAGAATCTCAAAATGATCCTGAGAGAAGTTTCAGGAAGATTACAATTTGTCCTAGACCAGATAGAAAGTCATGAAAAAGAGGACTAGAACCCAGAGTTTCTAAGACATTTGTTTATACATTTCCACTAAGTGGTTTTTTTTTTTTTGGATCAAAAATAGATCACAAGACTGATTGGAAAAGTTTGTGAATTTATTTTCATGAAAAAAGGTTTAAAGATAGAAGTCATGTTTATTATATATTTAATAATTTGTCTTTGTTAAAAATTTACCTGAAATTGGTTCTGTTTACAGAAATCTAGACCATAAAGTCTCCAGGTATGGATTCTTACCCCAAGATACTAAATTTTTTTTCAAAAATTTCATTGCCTTTAGGCCAGAATTTGCCAAATGTTACCATGTCCTATGGTCTTAAATCAACTCTTATTTACCTGCCTGGCCTTTTACGCATTTGAGTTTATGAATTCTAGTGTAAATCGTAAATTCTATAATAGTTAAGTAGTAAGATTACTTAAGGAAACCCAGGGAGAGGGCTGGATCTAGGTAACGTAGAATATAGGCCCCATGAAGGAGAAGCTACCTGACTCATTCTCTGCTGTCTCCCTTAGCACCTCATAGTTTGCAGAGTACTGAATGAAGAATGGTTACCTTGTCTCTTCCCTCCACCCTAGTACATCTTAGCCTGTTACATGCCCCAGATTCTCCAAGTGTAAGGAATGATCCTGGGGATCTACTTTCCCCATGTCCCACAGGCTCCTCTGATTCTCTATAAATCCCTGTTTGGTGCCCTAGCTCCCACTGAGCCACTAATTAAGTAATCAAGATTTCACTTCATCTCTGAGGGTCTGAGTCTAGTCAGTTTCAGTGCATGGTTTCCATAAACCTTGAATATTGGAAGTAGGAGTAGAAAGAACATAGATTGTCTTGATTGTCTAACTTATTCGTGAGGAAAGAGGCATAGAAAATATAATAGTGAATAGTGAATCTGGAAGTTATTTAGACCTGGCTTTGGAACATGTGTCATTCAGACATATAACCCCAATTCTGCCTTTCTTGTAGAGGCTGCTTTCAACTCTTAATGTATTGCTATTGACTTAAAACTCAATCTGTGTAAGGAGAAAGATGTTTGTAAAGAAAAGGATACCTCCTACATTGCTATGATATAAGGGTAATGGGTAGATGACTATTACTCTTTGGTATCTAGCACTCAGTGATTACATTTTAACTTTTTACCTTCTGGTTTAGAAATAATTTTTTTTTAATTGCTAGTTCTCATTTTAAATAAATTCTGCTTATTAGCAAAACTTGCCCCAAACCCCCAGCCCTCATATTCGGTATCTAAAGATAGAGGAGTAGTTTAATTTGTAGATTTTATGAAGAAAGATTGTAAGGGGGGTTCATTGGAGAGAGAGTTCATCATATTCACACATTGTCCCTTGAAACCAAAGGATTAAGTATATCTAATGGATAACAATATGAATAATGTGAACCATGTTTAATTGACAGACTGTGGAGGTGGGTGGGGAAGCTGGGACCCAGTGATACAAATGCTGAAGAGTTTTGAGTGAACTTATGGGTGAAATGGGGGAACTGCTGGCCAATACATGAACGTTGGCTATACCAGCATACTGCAGGTACAGTGTGACTTTCACCTCTTAAGAAAATTCCTAGGAGAACCCGAGTAATGTCTGGAAATCTGATGAGTTTCACTGCTATTCATGATGAAGTCTATAACCATGTACTCTGCAGACCAACATCAAAGCATCACTTGGAAGCTTGTTAGAAATGTATAATCATGGGCTCCTCCTAAGACCTGCTGGATCAGAATCTGATTTTAACAGAACATTAAATTCAAGAAGCACTGATTTATAATAAAGGGTAAGAAATTGTTGCCCAGATTACTCACCATAATCTCTAATAAAAAAGAAGAACCATGCTTGACTAATCTTTTAAGGTTTTTAAAGGGAATTAAATATATATGTGGGTAAAAGTTAGCATTGTATTAGTCAGAGCTCCATCATGATGAGGTGAAAATGGGCCAAGATACAGAGTCCTGGCAGACCCAAAGTATGGCGTGGATTCAGGGTAGGGGGTAGTATATTAGATAAATTTTTAGCTAAAGAATTTTTATTTTCAAAAGGAATGTGTGAAGACTTAAATATGGAAAGTAGATCCAGTGCTGGTAGATACCTTTTGAAGGAGAAAGAAGAGTAGAAGGCAAACTAAACCTGTGAAACAAAGTCACAGAAGAATTGAACTGTGCTATTAGCTTGGACAGGAGTAGAAAGGCCTGTTTCCTAGGTTAATATTGGGCTGGTGAGTCAGCATCAGGAGGCCATTTGAACAGAGGCCAGGAATACAAATGCCCATGCTTGGGACTACCAAGAGACTGGAGTATAAAGCATAGATATAGCCTCAAGAGACAGGGACGTGAAGGTCAGTGCAAGACTGACTCAGTGAAAGTACACTGACGAAATAAAGCTCTTTATATATGTCCTATTGTTTAAGCTCTGATTGGTTTGGGAAAATGAGGAAATGGGACACCTGCAAGGATGTGAGTATAGTGTACTCCATTACCGTTGAGGTGTTTTTAGACTTTGAGTAATCATTTGGCACTTATCATACCAAAAATTATTTAGGAGAAAAATGATCAAAAGAATAGGCAACTCTGACATTAAGATAGACTTAAACATTGATTTAAAAAGAAGATGATATGGAATAAGACTGAAGTCAAGTGATCTGGGTAAAGTAAATTTGGAAATGTTCACAAACAAAAGGCATCCGATGAATTTTTATGTGAGGTATATTTGAATCGGAAAAACAGGAAGTACTACTTCACACTGTGGGCTAGTAAACTTGCTTCCCTTGCGTGTGAGGATCAAGCAAGATGTGGAATATAAAGATTTGATGGCCATGAAGAGCACTTGATTCCACCGCCAGTGGTTGTAGGAACTGCCATTAAGAGGCAGGATTTGGGGTGAGCAGTAAGGAGCACTTGTCATAGGGAAAGGAATTCCATGAAACTCTAGAGTCCTAGAAGTGGGGGTACTTGGAAGAGGGTAAGGAAAGGAGTTAGAGTTTGGGATGTTTAGGGTGTGGGAGGAACTAATTGGGTATTAGAGGAATTTGAGTGGTGGTAGGAGACCCATGCCCAGAATCACAGCAGAGAGGGAGTTGACAGCTAATGCAGAGATATATATGACCAATATTAAAACTGGAGGGTGATGATTGGGTACTAAGGGGTGCTGGCAGATCTAGCTGCATAAGGGAACTTGAAGTGATAGCAGAGCTGAAAGACTGCTGGTCTGGGTTTTAGAGAGCTCAATTCTAATCTGGCCCCTGAGACTTCATTTTGATCATTTTGGACCTGTTTGAGCTGTGAAATGAAGGGACTAGATATCCCTAGATCCCTTCAAGCTCTTGATACTAAGCTTTTTACTAAGAGAATATTTTCATTATTGGTTGAAAATATAAACAGATATTTTTTAAGGGTTGAGTAAAGTCATAGAAGAACAGACCACAGTTGATTACAAAGGAAAATTCAGATGTCTTGAAGCATGTTTCTAACTTGAAAAATATAAAGGAAGGTATCCTGTCCATCCACCCTAGGGCCTTTGTCAGATGATCTAATACTAGCGCGGGTAGACCACAGGTCTTTCCTGATTTGGTACTTGTAATGTTTAAAGGGACACTTGAGCTTCAGGCCTCTGTGCTTCCCAACCTAACTGGCCCACAGTGATGTGGTTTCTACTACAGTTGGCCCTTGAACAACATGGGTTTAAACTGCGCGGGTCCACTTATACTTGGATTTTTTCAATACATATACGTTGTTTATGATCTACAATTTGTTGAATTTGTGTGGAATCAAATCTATGGGATTTGAGCATACCTGGATTTTGTTATCTGTCCTGGAACCAGTCTCCCTCAGATACCGAGGGATGACTGTGCTCTTGTTCCCATATAGCTTTTGCTTCTCAAGGTTGGGCCCACAGAGCAGCAGCATCAGGATCACCTGGGAGCTTGTTAGACATGCAGAATCCCACATTCCACCCAGGCCAACTGAATCAGAATCTCCATTTTAATATGATCACTAAGTGATTTGTATGCACGTTAAATCTTGAGAAGCACTGCTCCTATAGCTATGGTACTCAAACCTTAACAAGCATCAAAATCTCCATAAGGCCTTGTTAAAAATAAACTTCTCAGAGTTTCTGATTCAGTAGGTCTGGAATAGGGTCCAAAAATTTGCATTTCCAACACCCTAAGAACTACTAAAGCTTTTACTAGAGACTGACTTAAATCATATTCTGTTTGTCATTATCTTTTTCAGGTTTCTTTTTAATCTTCCCAGTAAGACTATAATTTCTTGTTTAGTGTTTCTTGGTGGGGGCAGATTTATTGAGATATAGTTCATATACCATAAAATTCACCCATTTAAAGTGTACAATTCAGTGGCTTTTAGTATATTTACAGATATGTACAACCATTACTATAGTCAATTTTAAAACATCTACATCACCTCAAAAAGAAACCAAATAGGTAGAGCACAGAGGATTTTTAGGGCAATAAAACTACTTCATATTCCATATGATACTGTAATGGTGTATACATGTCATTACATATTTGTCAAAACCTATAGAATGTAAAACACCAGGAGAGACCCTAAATGTAAAATGTGGACTTTGGGTGGTAATGAATTGTCAGTGTAGGTTCATAGATGGTAACAAACGTTAATAATGGAGGTTGGAGGGAGGCTATGCGTGTGTGTGGTAAGGGGATATGTAGGAACACTGTACTTCATGCTCAATTTTGCTGTGACCCTAAAGGTGATCTAAAACATAAGGTCTATTTTAAAAAAAGAAAGAAACCTCATATTCTGTAGCTAGCACCCCCATCCCCACATCCTACCAAACCCTAAGCAACCACTAATCATCTTGTATTTCTTCTGCATTGTGCAAGTACTTGGCAAGGTGCTAGATGTATTATTAATAATAATAGTTACCATTTATTAAGAGCTTAATATGTGTAAACATTTGCATGATCTGACTTAATCATCATGACAGCTCTGTGAGGTCTGGACATTTTTTGTCATCTCAAAGCTGAGGAGGGAATCCCCTGGAGGTCCAGTGGTTAGGACTCCGTGCTTTTACTGCCAGGGCCCAGGTTTAATCCCTGGTCGGGGAACTAAGATCCCGCAAGCCTCGAGGCGGGACCAAAAGCAAAAAACAAAAAAACCAAGATGTTGACGCTTAAACAGTTTAAATGACTTGTAACATAGCCAATAAATGGTGAAATTGCCATTCTGTCCCAGGTCTCTAACTCCAGAACATACGATATCTATTGTTGATAAACTGAATTTTCAAAACTATATCATCTCTATGAGAAATTTTACTAAGATGTTAAAATGTAGTGGAAATGCTTAAGTTATTTGGGTATATTAGCTTGCTCATGAAATTTGCTGCATGTTGCACATCCAATATGAACTATTCTACAATTATATATGGTTATACTTTCCTCTCTCATACTAATCTTCTACTAAAATTTGTTTTGCCTTAGTAATTCCCATATCAATGAATTTTGCTTATATCAATGATAAATTTTCTACCACTGTAGAAAAGACTGTAATCTGTCTATAGCAATAAATGTTACTCATAGTTGGATACCTTTGTACTTCCTTGTACTTTTAAGCTTTTTAAAAAATCCCTTAGCTTTTGTAATTATAAAAGTAACACTGACTATTATACAGTTGTGTAAGAGGAGGTAGTGTATATGTATCAATATGGAAAATCTAACGTATAAAATTTAAATTTTACGGCTTAAAGACTTAAATATAAGACATGACACCATAACACTCTTAGAAGAGAACATAGGCAAAACATTCTCTTACATAAATCATACCAGTGTTTTCTTTGGTCAGTCTCCCAGGGCAATAGAAATAAAAGCAAAAATAAACAAATGAGACCTAATCAAACTTACAAGCTTTTGTACAGCAAAGGAAATCATAAACAAAATGAAAAGACAAACCTACAGACTGGGAGAAAGTATTTGCAAATGAGGCAACCCACAAGGGCTTGATTTCCAAAATATTCAAACAGCTCATACAAGTCAACAACAAAATAACAACCCAATTGAAAAATGGGCAAATGAGCTAAATAGACATTTCTCCAAAAAGACATACAGGGCTTCCCTGGTGGCATGGTGGTTGAGAGTCCGCCTGCCGATGCAGGGGACACGGGTTCGTGCCCCGGTCTGGGAAGATCCCACATGCCGCGGAGCGGCTGGGCCCGTGAGCCATGGCCGCTAAGCCTGCGCGTCTGGAGCCTGTGCTCTGCAACAGGAGAGGCCACAACAGTGAGAGGCCCGCATACCACAAAAAAAAAAACAAAAAACAAAAAACTATAATGAGGTACCACCTCACACCAGTCAGAATGGCCAGCATTGAAAAGTCTACAAATAGCAAATACTGGAGAGGGTATGGAGAAAAGGAAACCCTCCTACACTGTTGGTGGGAATGTAAATTGATGCAGCCACTATGGAAAACAGTATGGAGGTTCCTCAAAAAGCTAAAAATAGAGTTGCCATATGATCCTGCAATCCCATTCCTGGGCGTATATCCAGAGAAAACTATGATTCAAGAAGATACATGCACCCCAGTGTTCATAGCAGCACTATTTACAGTAGCAGAGACATAGAAGCAGCCTAAATGTCCATCGACAGATGAATGGATAAAGAAGATGTGGTGCACATATACTATGGAATACTACTCAGCCATAAAAAAGAATGCAATAATGCCACTTGAAGCAACATGGACGGACCTAGAGATTATCATACTAAGTGAAGTAAGTCAGAAAGAGACAAATACCATATGATATCACTTACATGTGGAATCTAAAATATGACACAAACTTATCTATGAAACAGAAACAGACTCACAGACATAGAGAACAGACTTGTGGTTGCCAAGAAGGAGGGGCATGGGGGAGGGAAGGATTGGGAGTTTGGGATTAGCAGGTGCAAACTATTATATATAGGATGGACTACAAGGTCCTATTGTATAGCACAGGGAACTATATTCAATATCCTGTAATAAACCATAATGGAAAAGAATATATATATGACAGAATCACTTTGCTATACAGTAGAGACTATCATTGTAAATCGGTTATACTTCAAAGAAATAAACTTTAAAAAGTAAAATTTTAGAAAAGCTACACAGTAGTATATATAGTATGATCCCATATGTGTAAAACAGACAACAATGTATATGTTTGAGATCTATCTATCTATCTATCTATCGGGTTGGCCAAAAGGTTCATTCGGTTTTTCCATAAGATGGCTCTGGTAGGGCTTAGTTGTCTTTAACTTCATTCGAAGCAATTTTGTTAGATTGTAATGTGACAGCTGTCATATCAGCGTGCATTAAAAAAAATCAAAATTGGTGAATTTTTGTATAGCCATTATTAAATTGAAGATGGGAGAAAAAAGCAACGTTTTCAGCATATTATGCTTCATTATTTCAAGACAGGTAAAAATGCAACTGAAATGCAAAAAGAGAGTTGTGTAGTGTATGGAGAAGGTTCTGTGACTGATCGAACGTGTCAAAAGTGGTTTGCAAAGTTTCATGCTGGAGATTTCTCACTGGACGATGCTCCATGGTCGGGTAGACCAGTTGAAGTCGATAGTGATCAAACCGAGACATTAATTGAGAACAATCAACTTTATACCGTGCAGGAGATAGCCGACATACTCAAAATATCCAAGTCAAACGTTGAAAATCATTTGCAATAACTTGGTTATGTTAATCACTTTGAAGTTTGGGTTCCATATAAGTTAAGTGAGAAAAACCTCCTTGACCATATTTCCTCACGCGATTCTCTACTGAAACGTAACGAAGTTTCTGTTTTTAAAACAAATTGTAATGGGTGATGAAAAGTGTGAAATGCTGTACAATAATGTGGTATAGATGAGATTGTGGGGCAAGTGAAATGAACCACCAACAACCACACCAAAGGCCGGTCTTAACCAAAGAAGGTGATGTTGTGTATATGGTGGGATTGGAAGGGAGTCCTCTATGATGAGCTCCTTCCAGAAAACCAAATGATTAATCCCAACAAGTACGTCTCCCAAGTAGACCAACTGAAAGCAGCACTTGATGAAAAGTGTCCAGAATCAGTCAAGAGAAGATGCATAATCTTCCATCAGGATAACGCAAGACCTCATGTTTCTTTGATGACCAGGCAAAAATTGTACAGCTTGGCTGGGAAGTTCTGATTCATCCGCCATATTCACCAGACATTGCACCTTTGGATTTCCATTTATTTTGGTCTTTACAAAATTCTCGTAATGGAAATCATTTCCTTTCCCTGGAAGACTGTAAAAGGCACCTGGAACAGTTCTTTGCTAATCATTTCCTTTCCCTGGAAGACTGTAAAAGGCACCTGGAACAGTTCTTTGCTCAAAAATATAAAAAGTTTTGGGAAGAGGGAATTATGAAGTTGCCTGAAAAATGGCAGAAGGTAGTGGAACAAAAGGGTGGGTACGTTGTTCAATAAAGTTCTTGGTGAAAATGAAAAATGTGTCTTTTATTTTTACTCAAAAACCGAAGGAACTTTTTGGCCAACCCAATATCTATCTATCTTAAATATTCATAGATAGTATCTGGAAAGACATAAGAGAAGCCCCTAAGGGGTGACTGTGAGAACCAGGATGAGAGGAGAGGGACTTCATACCTTTTTGTTTTGTTTGATTGTTTCTTTCCTTTTTAAATTTTCTCATTCCAATCTTTTTACACCCTCATCTTTGCTTTTGTTTTCCTCTCCTTTTTTTTTAATAGCCTGATCTCTCTCCACATCATTCTTTAAGTTCACATTACAGTACAAATACATATAGGGAGCTTTGAGGGGGGGTCATTTTTATAAAACTAGAAAACACTATAAATATCTTTCTGGAACTTGCTTTTCTCACCATGGACATCTATTTCTACAGGTAGATCTAGTTATTTCTTTTTTAAAATTTTTTAATAAATTTATTTATTCATTTATTTATTTTTGGCTGTGTTGGGTCTTTATTGCTGCTCACTGGCTTTCTCTAGTTGTGGCGAGTGGGGCTGCTTTTTGTTGTGGTGTGTGGGCTTCTCATTGCGGTGGCTTCTCTTTGCTGTGGAGCACGGATTCTAGGCGCTCAGGCTTCAGTAGTTGTGGCATGCGGGCTCTAGAGCTCAGGCTCAGTAGTTGTGGCGCACGGGCTTAGTTGCTCCACGGCATGTGGGATATTTCCAGACCAGGGCTCGGACCTGTGCCCCCTGCATTGGCAGGCAGACTCTTAACCACTGCACCACCTGGGAAGTCCTCTAGTTCTTTCTTTTTAATAGCTGTGTACTATGCATACCATAATGTAATGGATTCTTATCTGTGGAAGATGTTTTTTGTTTTTGCTATAACATATTGCAGTGAATATCCTTGTACATCTATCTTTGTATAACCTTTGTGCATTATGTAATACATCTGTAGGATATGAATCAGAGAATTATAAGTATTAAAAAAGTTTGATTGATATTGCCAATTGTCTATTGTAAAGGTTATACCACTTCAGCAGTGTGCATTGTTAAAACCCAAATCCTAATTTAAATACAGTTCTCTCTAAAAGGAGCTTAGTAGAATTACTGGTTCCAATCTATGGCAGATAAAGGATAAAGTCAGCCTAAAACAAGGAAGTCCTCAAAGACTAATGGGGTCTTGCCAAAAGGATACAAAGAGCAAGGTGGAAGAGGCTCTACTGGCCAAATTTGGGGTAATTTGAACATCAAATGAATAATTGTAATTGCATTACATTGAATTTTAAAAAGTCAATTAATCTCTAGTGATAGTAAACAAAAGGTGGTAGAGAGAGAGAGTAAAGCTCTTTTTTTTTAGAAAAGAAGAGTACAAGGGCTTCTGTGGTGGTGCAGTGGTTAAGAATCTGCCTGCCAATGCAGGGGACACGGGTTCGAGCCCTGGTCTGGGAGGATCCCACATGCCACGGAGCAACTAAGCCCGTGCTCCACAACTACTGAGCCTGTGCTCTAGGGCCCGTGTGCCACAACTGCTGAGCCTGTGAGCCACAACTACTGAGGCCATGTGCCACAACTACTGAGCCTGTGCTCTAGAGCCCGTGTGCCACAACTCCTGAAGCCTGCGTGCCTAGAGCCCGTGCTCCGCAACAAGAGAAGCCGCTGCAATGAGAAGCCCGCGCACTGCAACGAAGAGTAGCCCCCGCTTGCTGCAACTAGAGAAAGCCCGCACGCAGCAATGAAGACCCAACGCAGCCAAAAATAAATAAATAAAATAAATTTATAAAAAAAAAGAAGAGTACAAGCTAATAAATATAGAGGATTGACATTCACCATTTCACAACCCCCAGCATAATATGTAAAATTAAATTCAGGCATGGAGGCTAAAACACTAGGTGATAAGTTGCTGAACTGTTCACATTGTGCTAGAGATTACTTACTAATCACAAGGGGAAAAAATATTTAACTTTACACTGGAGAAACCCTGCAGTTACTATGTTAACCAAATAATCAAACTCAACATTGCTAATAGCGGGACATCCTGATATCATGCACCATTTTGTTGGGTGCAATAAGAAGTACCCAATTCACTTACATAGTATTCTTTAAAAAATGTTTAATGTCATAAGGGTCTAATCAACCCTTATGATTATCTGTAAAATTACCAGCAATAGTTAGAACTGTAGATGATGTTAGTGTGACCTTACGTACGTTGTTAGTAACTACTCTGAGTCTCAGAGCCATCATTTATAAAACAGTGACAATGAATCAAATAAATGTATGACAATAACATAAATATACTTTGTTGAATTTGTGTAGTTTGTTTACACCTAAAAATAGTTTGTGTACAGTAAGAATTTAACATATCAGTTTACCTCTCCTGTCAGAATCCATTCATAGCCACCAAGTATATAGCTGAATGAAAACTACATTTCTTTTTTCCAGAAGTAGATTCCTTATGTAATTACTTTATGTAATCTGATGGCATGTTTCAAGAATTCCCTATACTTGTTTAGATCCATAAGCTAATAAAGTCCCAAGTATGCTAGAAAGTTTTCTAATCTCGAATGTTCAAGGGAGATTTCAGGTAGGAGAGCATGGATTAGAGCATTTCTGTACTTCTTAGACATGTAAATTGACTTCTATGTAATAAACAATTTTATAGATCAAAAATGATCAAATATCAGCAGTTTCCTGTAGCTTGACCTAATGCATGCTTTAGTGGCAGAGGCTTAGTAGTACAACATATTTATCTGCCAAACAATCATTTTTCTCCCTTATGTTGTAGAGTAAGATTTTCTCAAAGGAGGAGAGAGGAAGGATCTGGACTGATCCAAGTTTGAAGGGAATTGGGATGTGGAGTGGTATTCTAGTTATCTTAGGCTGTTTCTTCATGTCATAGGCTTCACTCCCACCCCCCACCCCCATGTACAATGGATGTTCTTTTTAGTCACTTCTTACCTCTTGTCTCTCTTTTCTAGGTAGTGAGAAATGAGGTAAAAGGAACGAACATGTTTCTATATCTTCTTTTTCCACTCTAAACTCTAGACTGGTCTTTTGGAATAGGCAGTTGCAGGGTCCTGAAAACTTGAGATTTCCAGTTGCTCTGGTTCTCTTCCAAAGATAGCACTTAGAAATAATGATACCTTTTTTTTTTTTACCCCAGTTACTCGTAGAATATGGAAGGTAATATAGGTTGAGGGACTTCAAGTTCATTTTCTTTTATAGAATATGAACAATGGAATAATAACTCATAAGAGATTGGGAAATAAAGTTTCAGACTATAAAGGGAGTATTGAACTTATAAAATCATAACAAGATTCCTCCCTGGGATATGGCCCTTATAACAAGGGCCTGTAAGAAAGTGACTTATCTTCCTTAAAGAATGTGTTCTGGGCAACCATGTACAGTTTTACCACTTCCTCAAACAAGAAGAAATCAATTTATTGGAGGACCTTCCCCCTTAAGGAAATGTGGTCAAACCTGTATATAAATAGCTTTATTAAAATCCTTAGTTCTTGGCAAGCCGAATTATTGCCACTGTGAAAATTATTGTTTGTGTCCTAGACAGCTGCTCAGGAAGCAATCCTGCATGCATCTGGAAATGGCATGCCTTCACCATCTAAGGACTACTGCATGCTATATAACCCTCATTGGACAGCTCTTCCAAGTACCCTAGAAAATGCAGTAAGTAAATCACAGCTTCTATTTATTTATAAACATAAAAATATTGAATGGTAAGAATGAGTGATTATTATGTTTTAGAATGTAAACTAGTTATATTATGATTAATAAATATTTATTGCTTTTGCTTAAGTATTTCTCTCTGTGAGAAAAACAAGTTAGAGAATTTAAAAATACTTGCCTCAAAATAAATAAATAAATAAATAAAAATAAAATACTTGCCTCAAAGCCTGATTGTCATCAAATATTTCTAATTTAAAAGAACCTTGGGACTTCCCTGGTGGCACAGTGGTTAAGAATCCAGCTGCCAATGCAGGGGACACGGGTTCGAGCCCTGGTCTGGGAAGATCCCGCATGCCACGGAGCACCTAAGCCTGGGCTCCACAACTACTGAGCCTGCACTCTAGAGCCCGTGAGCCATGCGAGCCACAACTACTGAGCCCACGTGCCACAACTACTGAAGCCTGCGTGACTAGAGCCCGTGCTCCGCAACAAGAGAAGCCACCATAATGAGAAGCCCACATACCGCAATGAAGAGTAGCCCCCGCTCACCACAACTAGAGAAAGCCCGTGTGCAGCAACGAAGACCCAACACAGCCAAAAATAAATAAATAAATAAAATTAAAAAAAAAAAAAGAACCTTGTATTAAACCAATGTTGACACTTTGTCATTGAATGCATTTAGGGTGAAATATGATATTTATAATATTAAAGACATTTCTTCTTTCCAGACTTCCATTAGTTTGATGAATCTGACTACCACACCACTGTGCAACCTTTCTGATATTCCTCCTGATGGAATAAAGAACAAAGCAGTTGTGGTACAGTGGGGAACCTGCCATTTTCTTGAAAAAGCCAGAATTGCACAAACAGGAGGTGCTGAAGCATTGTTGGTTGCCAATAACAGTGTCCTCGTAAGTTATAAAACTATAATAACTTCTTTTGAGTTCATGATATAAAATTTCACAGGAATTGAACTATCTTCTTTGTGTGTGGTTTAGGGGCTGAGTTTTGAATAATCTGATGGTAGGATTCTTTTTAAATAAACATTCTGGTTATGATAGGTGTTTAATTGGAAAATTTTGTTTCTTTTCCATTCCTAAAGTAGACAAGACTATGTTAGGAATGTGTGTGTGTGTGTATGTGTGTGTAAAATATCAGTTTAAGTTTATGCTAAAAGGATTCCAGTTTGAGAACTCTTACTATAACATTAAGAACACATGAAACTTCGTTTTATTACTTTAAAAAGATGTAATGTTTGTACTTAATGAATAACTTGTATTTTATTCTGTAAATACACTAGTAGTTCATAAGTCTTCACAATATGTTTTTTTCTTTTAGTTTCCTCCCTCAGGGAACAAATCTGAATTTCATGATGTGAAAATACTGATTGCATTTATAAACCACAAAGACTTTAAAGATACAAAGCAGGTAAATTAGTAATTATATATTAGATAAAGTTTATAAATAGTACAGCTTTTTACTTTTAACCATGATATTTAATTTAAATTATTATATATGTTCCATTTGCTAACAGGAAGTTATAAAGGCCTATCAAGTTTTTATTTGGAAAGTATGCACCCCCCCATTGAGCACAAGGTGTTTCAGAGTCCTGACTTTAGAAGGGATATTTCTTTACTTTGACCTCTTTAAAAATCTTTGTGTTGTATCATTTAACTTTAAATCCTTGAACAAAATGTGATGTGTGGAACATTGCACTTTCAAGATTTAATAAACCAAAGCATAGCCTCATAATTTTGACAAGAGACTATATATCATGTTGTCAAAACAGTTATATTATTCTTGGCTATCTTATGTATAGTGTCCATTCCAGAATGAAATTGGAATATTGCTGCCATATGCTATAGTAAAAAGAAAACTAATTCCAGTGTATTAACTGTTATTTTGCCTTTCAGACTCTCGGAGATAACATTACTGTGAAAATGTATTCTCCATCGTGGCCTAACTTTGACTATACTATGGTGGTTATTTTTGTAATTGCTGTGTTCACTGTGGCATTAGGAGGATACTGGAGTGGGCTAATTGAATTGTAAGCTTAATTAAACTTCATTATTTTTAAGATAAATGGTTAAAAATTGTTTGTTAATCATTTTATCGTGTAACAACACATAAAGTTCTGCTTGTTCTTAGAATATAGTGCTGACCATTAGATTGCCAGGTTTGTCCTCATATAGGTCTTTAACTTTTCACTGAGAAGAAGGGAGTCATAGGTTCCTCTTGTTCTTCTGCTGGGAAGGAAACATTGAAATTTCACCAGAGACTCTTAAATTAAAATGTTTAATTACCTCTCCCAGAAAAGGTGGAGATAGTTAACATTCTAATGTGCCTATTTAGATTGGAAGAAAATAAACAAGAGAAGGTGGGAAGTTTTTCAGCTCCTCCTGAGTTGAGTCATTACAGTGTGACCTCACCATTCTATTTAATGCTTTAGTAATTCTAAGGATATTAATTAAACATGTCCATATTTTAATTTAAATATAGAAATGCCAAATGTATGTGAAATTTAGATTTCTCTATTTAATAACAACCTAGGCCCAGTCTTCTTACAGTTACATACCTTTGGCTATAGACTAAAGCAAGCAATGTAGTTTGTTTATTTTTTTAAAGATTTATTTATTATTTATTTATGTATTTAATTTATTTATGGCTGCATCAGGTCTTAGTTGTGACACGCAGGATCTTCGTTGAGCCATGCGGGATCTTTTGTTGGGGCACAGGCTTCTCTCTAGTTGTGGCGCACAGGCTCCAGAGCACGTGGGCTCTGTAGTTTGCGGCATGCGGGCTCTAGTTGTGGTGCGTGAGCTCAGTAGTTGTGGCACACATGCTTAGTTGCCCCGCGGCATTTGGGATCTTAGTTCCCTGACCAGGGATCGAACCCACATTCCCTGCACTGTAAGGCAGATTCTTTACCACTGGACCACCAGGAAAGTCCCAGCAATGTAGTTTAGAAGGATCAGTTCATATTTATAACTCTGAGTAAAAAATTGTGCTCAGAGCATATTATTTTATGCATAAAGGACGATATATTCACTTGTGAATTGATCTATAGATTCCATTAAAAAGGGCTTACTTGACGCTAGCCGAAGCTAATAAGCTTATTTGTAATTTCTTAAAGTACTAAAATTTGATTGACTTTCATCAAGAGAGAAGTCTAGGGTTTAACAGGTGTAGATTCCTAGAGTATTGAGCTTAAAATATTTTACATATTTGGAAAACACATTTCATTATGTATTAGTCACATGATTTCACATGAGTAAGCATTATTTTTCTTCATTATTAATCTTTATAAAGCATAGTATGTAAGATCTCCGAAATCATTTTCTAGATTATATGGTGAAACTTTATAAATAATTTCCCAAAAGCTACTGATTCATTGAAAATGTTTTTCCATTTAACATATATCTTCACTATACTTACATTATAATGTAAATTGTTTCTTCTCTAGAGTAGTGCTTCTCAAATTGTAATGTGCATACAAACTGTCTTGAGAGCTCATTAAAATTTTTAAAAATTCAGATTTAGTAGGCTTAGGATGCGTGCTGAGACTCTGCATTTTTGACAGACTGGCCCGTGGACCACACTTTGAGTTAGCAAGGCAAGCTTCATATACATGTCAGGGCAGGCTCCTCCTCAAGAAAATTGGAGGTGGGAGAGCAGCACGTATAAGTTCTTTTATTCATAAAACATTATGGGCAAAAGCAAAGAATGTGTTGCCTTCAGTAGCTGGGTTGGGAGAGGAGATGTCCTTTACCTGCAGGATTATGGATTTTGAAATTGAGGAAGCTGATTCTAAGAGCAGGATAAAGATAGAAAGAACTAAGTGTGTGTGGTGGTGGGGGTGGGGGTGACAGTATAGAGAAAGAGAGTATGAATCAGTAATAAAATGGAGAAAGTTTCATAAAAAGTAGAATTATTGAGGACATAAGGACTGTTCGCAACAACATGGCTGGATTTTGATGGCATTATGCTTAGTGAAATAAGTCAAACAAAGAAATACCAAATGATCTCATTTATGTGTGGAATCTTAAAAAAAAAAAAAAGAACTCATAGAGCAGAGAACAGATGGGTGGTTACCACAGGTGGGGAGGTGGGGAGGGGGCAAAATGGGTGAAGGTACAAACTTCCAGTTATAAAATAAATAAGTCCTGGGGATGTAATGTACAGCATGTGACCATAGTTAATAATACTGTACTGCATATTTGAAAGTTACTAAGAAAGTAGTTCTTAAAAGTTCTCATCGCAATAAAATAAATGTTTTAACTGTGTGGTGATGGATGTGAACTAGACTTATTGTGGTGATCATTTTGCAATATATACAAATATCAAATTGTGTCATACATCTGAAACTAATATGATATGTCAATTATATCTTAATTTAAAAAATAACACAAGAACTGTTATTTAGCAAGTAAAGAGAGTTAGACTGAAAGAAAAGGGAAAAGAGAATAAGGCTTAGGGAATGGAAAATTTATCAGAACAGGATCTCATAACCCAGAATTACCCTGCCAAATGAAAGAGGTACTTTTTGCAAAAGGGAAAAATGCCTTGATTCCGTATAAAGACTTTTCTATAGAGAGTTAAAGTCTATTATAATGAGTCCTTCTTATAACTGGTTCTCATCATAAACTCAAGATGGCAGGAAAGAAAGCTTAGCTTTTCATTGCATGTGGCTCTTGAGCTGATTTAAGAGTACGATTTTTTAAAAAGATGAATTATATTATTTTAACATGATTTAAATCTAGCGTATGTTTTCCTTTAAGAAATTGCCTGGTGCTTTTTAGTACACTGAATATGAATATATGACTCTTTGATTATTATGGCTTATATATGTTCTGTGATAGAAATGTCTTTAAATGAATCTCTTTGTAATGATAGATACCAAAGGTTGGCATGTTTTCCCACTCAGGTACTACTTTCATTGAAACTTTTGTTAATACCCTGTCATCCAGCTCTACAGTTTCAGGGAGGTACTGTGTGTCTCTCCCCAGACCCTCTCCCAGCTCTTTTCCCAGGCAGCCTCCCTAGAGTCACAGATGCCTAGAATAGTAACCATCCCAATCCACAGTTTTCTAATAAGAAAGTGGCATGTTGGTAAATAAGCAGTTTGGCAAATGTACAGTTTCATAGAAATAAATCTTTTTTTAACCTAAAGTTTGTATTGAGCCCAGACCTGATGAAAAGAGTCAGGATATACGAAAAGGGAACAGAATTTAGTAGACCAGAGTTGAAGGAACTGGAGCTGGAAAAGTATGTAGTGGGTTCCATATAACTGGGAAGAGACAATTAGGTGACAGAACAGAGACTCACTGCTCAACAAAAGAAGCTTGTGACCCTTTCCTCTTCAACTCCTGTGTCTGCCTTTTATTAGCTGTGTGACCCAGCAATGTTGTTGGGAGAATTAGAAACTATTTTGCTATCTTATATCAAGGTAGGACAAAGCTATGTCTTGAACTCCTTTTGAATCCTTCATAGTATGTCAGTGAGCCCTGAACAGACATATAGAAAATACTGAGTTGACTAAGAGAAGAATTTAGTGTTTTACATTGAAGAGAAGCTAATTTTAAAAGTACTTTCCTATCTGCAAATTGGTAATATTAAGTGTGTAAAAAGAATTGGTTATCATTTGAAACTTATTACGCCAATGTAGTTTCCAAATTAGATAATATACACATTAATTTGTTTATGTAATAAATGTCATCTGTTTCAACAATTTCGCCTCCAGAAAAAAATGCTATTTCAAAAGTTAGTGGTTAATAACAGATCAACTCTTGATGGTAGAATTATAGGGAATTTTTACTTTCTAGATTAAATATTTCTTTTTGGTGTGTAATTTTTAAGTATATTACTTTGTAATCAGAAACAAATCTAAGTTGGTGTTAGAGATAGATTTTTAAAATAGCTATACTTGGCAGAGATTTGCTGAAGTTCCTGTGTATGTTTATGCAGGGAAAGCATGAAGGCAGTGACAAACACTGAAGATAGAGAAATGAGGAAAAAGAAGGAAGAATATTTTACTTTTAGTCCTCTAACAGTTGTAATATTTGTGGTCATCTGCTGTGTTATGATGGTCTTACTTTATTTCTTCTACAAATGGTTGGGTAAGAAATCATATTTTATATTTGCTACTTTTAGCATACATCTTTTTATTTACTTTGCCAGATTTATCTTTTCCTTTAAGGCATTCTACCTGGAAAACTTAAGTGAATAGTTAAAGAGTGATATGAACTTTTTAAACTGTCAGAAGTGTTAGGCCCCTATTACTCTGGGATTAAAACAAATATATTCCAATTAAAAAAATACTGTGTCCGGTGTGGGGGTGGTGGTGGGATGAACTGGGAGGTTGGGATTGACATGTATGCACTACTATGTATGAAATAGATGACTAATAAGAACCTGCTGTATAGCACAGGGAACTCTACTTCACTTTGCTGTGCAGTAGAAACTAACACAACATTTTAAAACAACTATACCCCAATAAAAAAAATTTTAAAAAAGAAAAGAAAAACAATTTAAAAATAGTAAAAATTAAAAAATAGTGTGTCCTACAGATGTAGAGAACAAACGTGTGGACACCAAGGTGGGAAGGGAGGATGGGGTGAATTTGGAGGTTGGGATTGACATATATGCACTAATATGTATAAAATAGATGACTGATAAGAACCTGCTGTATAGCACAGGGAACTCTACCTCACTTTGCTGTACAGTAGAAACTAACACAACATTTTAAAACAACTATACCCCAATAAAAAAATTTTATAAAAAGAAAAGAAATTTTTAAATAATAAAAATTTAAAAATCGTGTGTCCTACAGATGTAGAGAACAAACGTATGGACACCAAGGTGGGAAGGGAGGATGAGATGAATTGGGAGATTGGGATTGACATATATACACTAATATGTATAAAATAGATAACTAATGAGAACCTACTGTATAGCACAGGGAACTCTACTAATGCTCTGTGGTGACCTAGATAGGAAAGAAATCCAAAAAGGAGGGGATGTATGTATACGTATAGCCGATTCACTTCGCTATACAGCAGAAGCTAGCACAACATTGTAAAGCAACTATACCCCAATTTAAAAAAAAAAAAAAAAAGGAAAAAAATATACAGTGTCTTGAAATAAGAACACTTCTTCATGGATGACTTGAAAGAATTGCTATGGCCCTTAAGTTTCCCTCTCTGCAGTTAAAGCATAATAGGCCAGTATCTAAGCAGCAGACTAAGGATTTCTTGGTGGCTATATATAGTTATATGAAATAGAAGATTATTCAAATTATGGATTTATTGCTTCTGCTTACCCCCAAAGTGTTGTTTGTTCTTTTTGTCATTTTGCAAACCAAGATGTTGTATTGCTCCAATTTTGTTTTACTTATATAAACATTTCAGATCATACTACATCTAAAAACACACAGGTACTTGCCTGTGGTCTAGAGAATAAATTATACTTTTTCCTTTAAGAAGGTAGGATAATGGCTTGCCCATCCCCTGGCCTGTCTTCTTAGTGGTCTGATAGGATGGAAATTTGCTGTTTGTGGCCAACATATAGCAAAAAGAGGAGGGAGCCCAGGGAAAGAGAGAGTGTGCCTGATGAGAATTAAAAACCCTTTGTAAAAACCACCACAGGCTATAATGCTTATTTAGAGAATATTAGTATAAGTTTCTGGATTAGAAAAATGAGGCCCCAAGGTTAGTTTCAGCTTATTGTTCAATTTCTCCTGTCCTATGGAAGCAGCTTTAAAACTATACTTAAGATATATATTTCCAATTAGAAAAAATTTTCTTTGAATATCACTCATATTTCAATATGTTGCTGGGAGAGTGGATACCAGGGTGATATTTGTATTAGGTCATCATTGCACAGCTAATTTTTCTGATTTAATTCTCAGCTTTCAACTGTTTGTGTCTGACCCTCAGTTGATATATATAGAGGTCTTTGACAGAAAAAAGAGATTTTTCTACCTTACCCTAAAGCATGTTTTCATTTTTGGTAAGGAATTTCCTTAAACTCATCCGTATTTAAAAAGTTAACCCTGCTTATAACTAATTTTCAATGTAGGAGGAAAATCAATTAACCTCATGGTTATCCTAGGACATGGGATTTAATTATGACTCTGACAACGGTGTGTGATATTGCAAGATTTAATATACTTTCAAATGGTTCGTTATGGCTAAAATTGCTGCCATTTCTTAATATGTTCAATGTACGAAATTGCAGGTTCTCCTTACCATTTTATGTTGTCATACACAAGAAAGTAACTAAAGATAGTTATATTAACCAAATTCTTTCTCATGTCAAATCATTTTCTTCGGTATAGTATGACATTGAATGAGACACCTTAAAACTCTCTTAGGGCCTCCAGAGCATGATTTCCACCAGAGTTTTAAATCTTGGGTTGGAGACCTTTGGTGGATGACTAACCAAACTCAACTTGGCAATCTTTGACTGTCAATCTTACTACTCAGATTACCATATGTATCCAATAATAACAATAACGAATAATAAGGGAACGAAAAAATAATTTGTCCAAGGTCACCAATTAGAAAGTGTCTATCCCTTATTTACTGTCTCTAGTTTACTCTCTTTTCTCACATACAAAACAGAGTTATAGTTTTCTGAAATCTAGTGGAATTTGCAAAATTCAGTTAAAATTTGTATTTCCATTGTGAAATTTTGAGAAAGTTCAGAAAACAAACACTTTTAGAGTACAATAATTTCTCCCCCTTTTTAACAATAGCGAGATCAAATGTTTTTAATTTTAAATAATTCTCAAATAAGTATAGCTAATATAGAAAAACATTTGTGAATTTTAACTACCTTAGTATCGTATCTAGACAAAGAGGTTTGTTTAAGTGGATTTAGTTTTACACATATAAAGTTGTTAGAGATAAAGTCCACTGTAGGAAAATATAGACATCATGATTAACGTCTAAGGTAGGTGTCAGTTCTCATCCTTAAGCTGCAATTTAAAAAGCATTTATAATGTTTTATTAATTGCTCCATTCGTTACATTTAAATTAAATACAAATGTCTACAACTCACTTTATAGACATCTTTAGCAAGCATGTGAGTTTGAATCATTGAATGATAGAAAATGCAGAGCCACTGACATAAATAGTAGCAATATTTTCTTAAATCAGTCTCCGAAGGCAAAAGAAATAAAAGCAAAAATAAACAAATGGGACCTAATTAAATTTATAAGCTTTTGCACAGCAAAGGAAACCATAAACAAAATGAAAAGACAGCCTATGGACTGGGAGAAAATATTTGCAAAAGATGCAACCAACAAAAGGTTAATATCCAAAACACACAAACAACTCATACAACTCAATATCAAAAAAACAAACAACCTAATCCAAAACTGGGCAGAAGACCTAAATAGACATTTCTCCAAAGAAGACATTCAGATGGTCAATAGGCACTTGAGAAGATGCTCAACATCGCTAATTATTAGAAAACTGCAAATCAAAACTACAATGAGGTTTCATCTCACAGCTCTCAGAATGACCATCTTCAAAAAGTCTACAGATAAATGTTGGAGAGGATGTGGAGAAAAGGAAACCCTCCTACACTGTTGGTGGGAATGTAAATTGGTGCAGCCACTATGAAAACAGTATGGAGGTTCCTTAAAAACTAAAATTAGAGCTACCATATGATCCAGCAATTCCACTTCTGGGTATTTATTCTAAGAAAAAAATTTAATTAGAAAAGATATATGCACCCCTATGTTCATTGCAGCATTATTTACAATAGCCAAATTATAAAAGCAACCTAAGTGCCCATCTATAGATGAATAGATAAAGAAGATGTGGTGTGTGTATATATATATATATATACACACACACACACACACGCACGCACACACACAGTGTAATATTATGCAGCCATTAAAAAGAATGAAATAATGCCATTTGCAGTAACATGGATGGACCTAGAGATTGTCATGCTAAATGAAGTAAGTCAGACAGAAAGACTAATACTATATGATATCACATATGTGGAATCTAAAACATAATACAAATCACCTTATTTACAAATCAGAAACAGGCTCACAGACATAGAAAAGAAACTTATGGTTACTAAAGGGGAAAGGGAAGGGGGAGGGATAAATTAAGAGTATGGGATTAACAGATACACACCACTATATATTAAAAAGATAAACAAGGATTTACTGTATAGCATAGGGGACTATATTTAATATCTTGTAATAACCTATAATGGAAAAGAATCTGAAGCTGTACACCTGAAACTAATACAATATTGTAAATCAACTATAGTTCAATTAAAAAAAATAGTAAATTTTTTCAAAAAGAAAGAAAATGTGGAGCCAGCTTCAGCCCCTAAAGAAATCCTACCAGTGTGTAATGGAACTAAAACAACACATAAAATACCCACCCTTAAAGCTCAAGATCTAAATATTTTCAGTTTAGTAACCAATTCAGATTATGGTATGGTCTCTGCATTGAAAGTATTATGATCCAGTAAAAAAGCTAAAGAATTAATATTGATTGTATAAATATTTTCTTATCATGTTTCTTTCTGTTCTCATGTAATTTAGTGTCTTTTTTTTTTCTAGTTTATGTTATGATAGCAATTTTCTGCATAGCGTCAGCGATGAGTCTGTACAACTGTCTTGCTGCACTAATTCAGAAGATACCATGTGGACAATGCATGTATGTATCTCTTATGAGGAAGCCTATAATGTTGGTTTTTGTAATTTAAAATAATACAAGGAAAAACAGGAGCGTTATTTTAAACCTGTGCAGTCCAATATGCATGTCGCTATTTTAATTTAAAATAATAAAATTAAAAATTCAGTTGCCCAGTCTCATTATCCGCATTTCAAGTGCTGAATAACCACATGTTGCTAGTGGCTACAGTATTGGACAGCACAGATATAAAGCATTTTCATCATCACAGTTCTACTGAACTGATAAATATTTTATTATGTATCATTTGTTATACTTAAAATCAAGACTTTTAAATTGATATTTCAGAAGTTTTCTTGTCACTGTGGCTAACATTGATTTGTTACATTAACTGAACATTGTGTTTCATCTGCAGGGTGAATTAACCTATTTCACTCTCTCTTTTAGGATTATGTGTCGTGGCAAAAGCATTGAAGTGAGACTTATTTTTCTCTCTGGACTGTGCATAGCAATAGCTGTTGTTTGGGCTGTATTTCGAAATGAAGATAGGTATGAATACTCATTGTATTTACTTTTAGATTAGTCTAAGGATGGATTACTTTATATCTTGCCTTGATAATTGTTCATTATGATTATTATGGATTTTTTTGGCTTTTATCCCAGAACATCATAGTCTTGAAACATGCTAAATAAATTCTTAAATAAGCAGATCTTGTGCTAATGGATTTGAGGTTGTCTAGAGAAGGAAATAATGAATTAGGATTTAAACATCTAAGCTGAAATATGCTTCAAAAATATACTTAATTATGGTATAGCCGCACAGTGGAGTGCAATGCAGCTGTAAAGAATGAAGATCTCTCTGAATTAATATGCAGTGATTTCCAGGATATATTTTTAAGTGAAAAAAGCAAAATATGAAAGAATATCTAGAGTATGTTACCTTTCATATGAGAAAGGAAATATCAGAAAATATATAGGTATCTGTCCATTTGCAGGAAGAATAAAAAATTTAACAGTTTATTAATAAAATTATTAATACCCCAAAGGATTTAACAGCCTAAAGTTTGGGAGCAAAGCTCATACAATTTTAGGCAGCTTCAGGTATGATAATTGATAATTATTCATGTCAGTTTCTGGTAGAGTATGTTGTATAGCTCTCATTTCCTTTATGTTTTAGCTATCTGGATGTATATTAACATCAATGTCCTTTGTTATGAGCTACCTTTCTTAAAAGAGACATGTATAAAATCAAAGATTAAAGATAAATATGCACTTACATGATATACATTCTTCTGAGGTAGCCTTTCAACTTTTTCTTAGTGTAGTAGTAGTATTCATTATTCTACTAAGGCAGTAAATTACTAAATATGGAGAATATAAGAGGTTTTTCTGTTGTTATAATTGCTGCTTAATAATTGAATACTCATATCATAGTAATTGAACAGTATTACTTTAGTGATCTGTTTCTTTTGAAATGTTCCATTTAAAAATAACTGAGTAAAACAATAGAGTAATTTCTTTTGATTTTAGGTGGGCTTGGATTTTACAGGATATTTTAGGGATTGCTTTCTGTCTGAATTTAATTAAAACACTGAAGTTACCCAACTTCAAGGTAAAGTATACTACTTTGCTAGCTAAAATAATTTTTTCTTTTTAAAACAACTTTATTAAGGTATAATTTACAGAGAATTAAATCACCCATTTCAAGTGTACAGATTGTTGAAATTTTACAAATATGTAACTTTGTAACCACCGTCCCAATCAGAGAATATTTCTTATCTTTTCAAAAGCTCTGTCATGCCCTTTAACAGTCAATCCTAATCCCCAACCCCAAGCAACCACTAATTTGCTAGCTAAAATATTTTTAATCATTCATATAATATGCCAAATTCATATAATCTGTGCAAGACTAGATATCAGGGAAGAACATTTCTTTGATTCAGTGATTTTTTTGTGTGTGGGCTCCTTAATTGCGGCAGGCAGCTCCTTAGTTGCAGCTCACGGGCTCCTTAGTTGCGGCTTGCCTGCTCCTTGGTTGCGGCATGCAAACTATTAGTTGCAGCATGCATGTGGGATCTAGTTCCCTGACCAGGGGTTGAACCCAGGCCCCCTGCATTGGGAGCGCGGAGTCTTAACCACTGGACCACCAGGGAAGTCCTTCAGTGATTTTTTTTTTAAAAGAATGACTTAGGGCTTCCCTGGTGGTGCCGTGGTTGGGAGTCCGCCTGTTGATGCAGGGGACGCGGGTTTGTGCCCCGGTCTGGGAGGATCCCGCATGCCGCGCAGCAGCTGGGCCCGTGGGCCATGGCCGCTGAGCCTGCGCGTCCGGAGCCTGTGCTCTGCAACGGGAGAGGCCACAGCAGTGAGAGACCCAAGTACCGCAAAAAAAAAAAAAAAAAAAAAAAGAATGACTTAAAGCAGATAAAAGTTTGAATGTGATTTGTAGAATAAAACTACAAATAGTAATAACATTAAATGCCTTTAAAAAGTGTTCAAATGTATGTTACATGTTTATTTGTATTTGTAAAATAATATCTCTTAATTTAGATATGGGAAGTTTGACCTTTAAATTTGTTTCTTTCTTCAACAGTCATGTGTGATACTTCTAAGCCTTCTCCTCCTCTATGATGTATTTTTTGTTTTCATAACACCATTCATCACAAAGGTATGATATTTTTGAAATCCATGAGAAACATGCTAAAAGATGAGAATCTTAAACATGCTCTTAGAGTATTGATTTTGCAGATGTTTACCACTGACTGAATTTTAATTCTCTTAAGAGAATTATCATTGAAATTGGCCTTTTAGTAGAGGATAGTTTTAAGCCTTTAAGCCATTCTGCTAAATAAAAATATCTGTCCTGATTGATGTAAACATGAGAATATAAATTTTCCTACCCATTTTAAAGTAACTTTTCTTATTATTGTAAAACTATAAATATGTGCTATAGAGAATATAGACAGCAAAAAGAATAAAAAAAGTGTCACTGCTACTTTCATTTCTGTAACCCTAGTGTGAGACTAAGAAAGACCACCACACTGAAAGTCTGAAGACCTCAAGTGTAGGTCTGTAACTTTATAACCCTGGGCTGCTAGTCACTTAGCCCTCAGTTTCCTAATCAGTTAGGTGAGGGAGTATTGCTAGCATTCCATCCTCTCTTTCCATCAGTAGGATTCTTTTGGTTGCCACTGCCAGAACCCAACCTAACCTTTCTATATGAAAGAGGTCCCATCTACCCAGGACATGTGCAAAGGCCAGGTTGGGCCTGGCCTCAGGAGAAACTAGACTCAGGGGCACATGCTCTTCCTTTCTGCTTCTGTCCATATGTTCATTGTCTCAGACTGGCTTTTTCCATGAGTTTAGAATTATAGCACTCAAATATCTGTTGAATGTTGACTGATCAAAAATCTGGAATCACTTGTCACGTTTTAAATCTTAATAAATTCTGCTATGAATGAATTTGAAAGTAATTATTGTAACACAAATAATAGTCCCTTCACTTATAAGTTATATTTGTTCTCATATTTGTATTTTTACTTTTCTCATGTGTTTTGACCCTCATAAGTGATCAATAAATATCCTTGGAATAAATGAAAGTAAATTAAAAAAAAATAGTTCATCTATTCCCAGCTTTACCATTAGCTCCTCAATAAAATCCTCGTGCTGTTCTTAGAATAAGGGAGAGGTGTTGGATGAGTGTGGTAGTCCTTCGTTGCCCAGTTTTTCTACATTGTGCCTATTCCTGTCTCATGAACATATTTTTAATTATTGCTTAATTCTTCCACTTTCCCCACTTTGAGTCTTGCTTTGTAACTTTATATCATTTCTTTATCCTTTGTCACTCTCATATATTTAGTGATTGATATTATAATCACTGCGTTTTTCCCTAGTAGTTCTTTATTCTTTAGCCCCTACTATCTGTGAAATCTCTGCATTTCTGATATTTGCTATAATGGCATAAGACAAACATGTGCTCCATTGGGGAGCTAAAATTGCAACTAGGTAACAAATGTAGTTAACTGTCCCAAAACATTAGCACCTTTCCATGCTTTAATGATGAGCCATCTGGCTCACTGACTTCATTTGCAATAGTAACCTAAAAAAGCATAGCACTAGTATTATGGATTATAACAAAATTGTTAATTTACTAAAGCATATTTTAAAGTTCTATCGAAAGCTGTTCTAGCTTGTGTCAATTTATTTGGTTAAAAAAATGTTTCTATAAGTCACTCCATCAGAGATCTCATAATGAAAGTAAAGCACTCTCTCTACAAAGGCATTTCCATAAGTCAACACGTAGTTATACCATATGATACATATATTGCACGGTGGGCATAGCTATAAACTATAACTAAACTCTCTATTTATTTATTTTTGGCTACATTGGGTCTTCATTGCTGTGCACGAGCTTTCTGTAGATGCGGCGAGTGGGGGCTACTGTTCATTGCGGTGCGCATGCTTCTTGTTGCGGTATCTTCTCTTGTTGCGGTATCTTCTCTTGTTGCGTTATCTTCTCTTGTTGCAGAGCACGGGCTCTAGAGTGTGCGGGCTTCAGTAGATGCGGCACATGGGCTCAGTAGTTGCAGCACGTGGGCTAAGTAGTTGTGGCACGCGGGCTGTAGAGCGCAGGCTCAGTAGTTGTGGCACACAGGCTTAGTTGCTCCACGGCATGTGGGATCTTCCCGGACCAGGGCTCGAACCCGTGTCCCCTGCATTGGCAGCAGATTCTTAACCACTGCGTCACCAGAGAAGCCCCTAACTAAACTCTTTAAAAAATAATTTTTCCATTCTGTTTTAACACTAGTATCACTTTATAAATGCCAAACTTGTCTGCCAGCAAACTATGTCCATTCGCTACACATAAAAAGTTTTAGTATATTAAAGGTATATGGTCATAATAAAGATGTCTTTGAGTCTTCTTTCTTCTGTGCTTAGGGAATTTTTCATCTTCTTTTTTTCCTTCTTTGTTCCCAGTGACTAGGAATGTGATTTCTAGTAATCTGATCCACTAGAAAAGATTGAAGTGCTCTTTAGTGTTCACTGTTGTAGATTTACCTTAACACCTTCTTCTCGGTCTGGTTTGTTTGTTAGGCAACTCAAAATGAAAATTAGATACGTAATTTCTGATTTTTGTGGTTTTCACTGAAAATTTCAAGGATTAAATATTAGACATTCTAAACATGTTCTTGACCCTGGTATTAGTAGACTGTTAATGAGTTGGCAGGACAGGTAGCCATAGGAGTACCAGTAATAAGAGCCTGTCTTCATTTTTTTTTTTCATCCACCACCATACTAGGTATAGTATCTTGCAAATAGTAGTTACTCAGGTAGATATCTATGAATGTATAAGAGGATGTTAATAATGGTCTTCAGTTAAATGTTTTAAATAGCAATTCAAAAATGAACCAACGTGAACTCTATCTGGAAATTGAATCATATCATGGGAGTTTGCTGTAAAGAACTGTATTTAATATTAGTTTATTTTCATAAATTCCTGTGATTTAACCCTTCTGTAACCCGAAGCTTAACATGAGGAAAAGATTTCTGTAACTAAGGATTTTAGCCTTCTTTCTACTCAGCTCAGGTGTCAGTGAGTCTTAAAAATATTTTTAAGTCTTCTTAAAAATACTCAAGTAATTTCTCCTATGCACCGCACCCACATGGCAAATAGTATAGCTAATCAATCCAATTTTCCTAAAATTCAGCATTTATTTATCTTCCGACTGCCTATTTGGGGCATGTATTTATCATAATGTGAAGTGTAAGATGGGTGCTCATGCAGTCTTAGCTACATCTAAATGTTTTCCTTCTCCCCAGTAGATTTGGCTGTCAGGAAATAACTTTTTAATAAACACAGCCCACATAAAAAGACCTTAGGCATACACAAAGAAAAACTTCAGCTAAGGTTAATATTTTGATTGGTGCATAAAAAGCAGGCAGGGCTGAAATTGGACAGGAGTCAGGATAGAGAAATGTTCTCAAGTTCTTTAGGGCTGGGTCTTTTCAAGTTTGGCTTCATTGTTATTGTGGTGAGTAGTCGGAAGTTCAAATGTGAATAAAGTTACCAATATTTATTACAAATCTAAATATAAAAAATTTCAATATTTCTTGTGTCTCTGTTCATTGTTATTGCTAAGAGTGACTAAGGACACATAGTATATGACAAATGTAATTAAAAGCACTTAAAATTTATAGCCCATTAGAAATGCTAGATATTAGTTGTCAGCATAAATCAGTGCTCAAACTCAATTGGATAATCTTTGTGTGGTTTATCTGTAAGTTTCTGATAATTGTTGAGCTCTGATAAAGTGGAACAGCATGCTAGATGAAATTTGTTTTAGATGACTCCAAGTTTTGCTATCTACAGAGACCGTTTTAGGAAAAAATCAGTCTACAACCCATTTTTCATCAGCTTACAGTAGGCCATGAGCCATGGGGTCAAATCTGTCTTGAACACTGGCAGATTGTTCCCTTTAAGTGATTGAACAATTTCTTTCACCTTTCTTCTCAATTTTAGAATGGTGAGAGTATCATGATTGAACTTGCAGCTGGACCTTTTGGAAATAATGAAAAGGTAGGGATGGCAATTAAATACAAATGGCTGCCAGTGTATGTGTGTGTGTCCAGTTAATAATTTTGCCTTCTTGTGTAATTCATTGGTCACGTAGTGCATGTTAAGGTATTGTAAAACTTTATTTCTCACAAAATATAGCCCTTTTATTAGTTATTCTAAATTATTAAATACCTATTGACTTGGGTTTCATCCTAGAATGATGGAAACTTGGTGGAAGCCACTGCTCAACCCTCAGCTCCCCATGAGAAAGTAAGGATTGTATTTCAGATATGTTCATTGGACTTTAAATCATACCCTCTGAGACAAGACTCTTCTTTGGGGAAAAAAAATCCAGATTGCCACAAAAAAAAAAAAAAAAAAAAAGTTTCAAGGCCTGAGTCCTATTTTTGGTTAAAAGGAAAGAGAAAAAGGTTAGATATGCGGATACTGGATTAATACTGTTAACCCTACATGTGTGTTGGGTTTTATTTTTCCAAAACTACATATCTATTTCTTTCAAGCTTTCTATAAATTCAGAGTATATATATGCCTAATTTATGTTCTCTGATTCTAAGCTTTCCTAAAATGTTAATTCTCAAATGTTAAAACAATTATTCTAATATCATTCCTTCCATTTCTAAAGATATGGGTAAAGATTCCTAAGAGGTTTATTGGTGGCCTCTTTTTTTTTTTTTTTTGTAATTACAGTTACCAGTAGTCATCAGAGTACCAAAGCTGGCCTATTTCTCAGTAATGAGTGTGTGCCTCATGCCAGTTTCAATATTGGGTTTTGGAGACATTATTGTACCAGGTAAGCGGTTGTTTGTAACAATTTGAGTGGAAATATACTGATGGTTTAACATTGTCATATGTATAGTATCAAATGTCAAATGTTAAAAGTTACCTACTCTGTATTAAGTATTTCTGGCTATAGCTAGAGCTGGGATCAGCCACAGAGACAGAGGTGGAGAAAAAGTGTTTTGGGGGGTAGAAGATAAAGCCCAAATAGTAACAACCAAAGTATATTTTCCATGGCTCAAAAAGTGTCTTAGAAGAAGTAACTAGTATCAGTTTGACCTTCTTTCCCAAGAAAGTATATAACAAATCCCCCTTTAAAAGTTGAATTTAATATTATCAAATGTATCATAATAAAATAATAGTTATATTCTAGGAAAAGTGGTTTAGGAATACTAAGCAAGGTCATGACCAAGTGGAAAACATAGTAGAACAACAATAGCTTGTAGGGCACTATAATGCAAAAAAAATACAGCATGTGGTGGAAATTGATCACCTTCTCCTAGCATGTCTTCTCTGACAGTTATTGCAGTTCTGCATTATTTTCCTCACTGGGCTACCTGTAGAATAAAGTTAATCCCAGCCCAGGAATAATATAGTGTAGAAATAATTAATAATGTTTCTCAATCAGCTGAGAGTTTTTCCTTCCTCACTTTTCTTATAGTCTCCTTATGTACTAACTGCCTGTGACTGGGTAAAGAGTACTGGCTCTTCTGAAAAAGCCCTTTCATTGACATAGTAAAGCTGGATAGAGAAATAAGCAAAAAGTGTTGCCGTGTGAGCTGGATCGCAAAGACCAGTGTAGCAGCTCTCTTAGCTCAGTGAGTCTCCATTCACATAATTGATTAAGTAGGGAAAGCATTCTGTTGAGTAAACTTAAGGTTTCTTGAATATCTTTAAACTTATCCCCAACTTTACCAGTCCCACACCATGTGCTATAAAAAGCATATAGCATAGAATTGGTGAAAATAGTGTGATCGTATGTAAATACTGCATTCTTGAAGTAAATGACAAAGGTCACTAACAAATATTTCCCCAAAAAGCAGAGTGTTTTATAATATGTGACTTAATTCTAAAAGCTAAATTCTAATTTGGGGGGATGGATATCACTGTTTTTAATGTGTGGAAATGTTGATTAAACAGCAAATATAGTAAAAAATAACAAGGAACTACCAAGAATCGTATTTGATTAATTATGTAAGGACCAAAACTAATTAACTGAAACAACTAATAAAGATAGTAAAATTATTTTCTGATATTTTTAAGCAGTTGAATGTCATTCTTACTGTTTCATAGTAGTGTTTAGCAAATAAATACATTCTGAGATTTCTTCTTTGGAGAGGTTCAACACATTTCTTAAATAGGTAATAAATTTTTTTTTCCTGTACACTTGCATGCTTACAAATTAAACCTTATATTTCATTGCCATTTGAACTCTCTGTATTAAAATTCCAAATTATTTTATTCTCCTTGGAAAAGAGATTTCTTTGATCACAATTTGAAATTGTCTTCCTTGATGCTCTTTCAATACATTTTTTTTGATGATACATTTAAAAATTTTTGTCAACACTAGAGACCAAATAGACTACAGACATATACAGAATATTCCATCCAGCAACAGCAGAATACACATGTTTTCGAAGCACACAGGGAACGTTTTCTAGGATAGATCATATGTTAGGCCACAGAACAAATCTTAGCAAATTTAAGAAGGTTGAAATCATACCAAGTATATTTTCTGACCACAGTGGAATGAAACTAGAAATCAGTAACAGGAGGATAACTGGAAAATTCACAAACACATGGATATTAACACACACTCCTGAACAACCAGTGGATCAAAGAAAATATTAAAAGAGAAGTAAAAATGTGTTGTGAGACAAATGAAAAGAGAAGCACAACATTTCAAAACTTATGGGATGCAGCAAAAGCAGTTCTAAGAAGTTTACACTGATAAGCATATACATCAAGAAAATAGAAAGATCTCAAATAAACAACCTTTCTTTACACCTACAAGAACTAGAAAAAGAAGAACAAACTAAGCCCAAAGTTAGCAGAATGAAGGAAATAATAAAGATTAGGGCAAAAATAAATAGAGAACAGGAAAATAATAGGAAAGATTAACAAAACCAAGAGTTGAATCTTTAAAAAGATAAACAACATTGACAAAACTCTAGCTAGACTAACCAAGAAAAAAAGAGAGAGGGTCCAAGTCAGTAAAGTTATAAATGAAAGAGGAGACATTACAAGTGATACCACAGAAATATTAGAAAAATTTCTCCATGAGATGGAATATTAAGCAGCTAATAAAAATCATATCTTTAAAGACTGTTTGATGGCTTAGGAAAATGTTTAATATATGGTATTAAGTTTAAAAAAATCAGCATGTAAAATTTTGTCCAGAATTTGAGGTAGTTTAATGTTCTAATGATGCAAAAATGAAGGTTAGATACAATACAACATGTTCTGTTGCCATAGTTAACAGTTGAATTTGTATTACTGTTGTTGTTTTAAGAAAATAATGTAGAGTGTTTTTTTAGGCCTGTTGATTGCATACTGTAGAAGATTTGATGTTCAGGCTGGTTCTTCTATATACTATGTTTCCTCCACAGTTGGTAAGTTTTTGTTTTTTCTTTTTATTATATTGAATTGTACTGTCTGTAGGAAAAGGTCTAAAAATAAGGAGTCCTGGATTCTAGTTCTTCACCATGAATGAATCAGACATATTTTTTCCATCAAAAAGATAATTATACTTTACTACCTATATCACAAGGTTTTGGAGGTTTAAAAAGGAAATTATATGTGAAAGAAAAACTTTAGGTTCTACACATAAAATTCTTATTAAAGCACATGGCACATAAGTAGTCAATAAATTCTATAATACTAGATTTTTAAAAAATACAGTATAGGGACTTCCCTGGTGGTCCCTATACTGTTAAAGAATCCACCTTCCAATTCAGGGGACATGGGCTCGATCCCTGGTCAGGGAACTAAGATCCCACATGCTGTGGGGCAACTAAGCCCACATGCCACAACAACATGCCACAACTACTGAGCCCACTCACCTCAGAGAGCCTGCTTACAGCAAACTACAGAGCCCACACGCCACAACTACAGAGCCCATGCACCCTGGAGCATGTGTGCCACAACTAGAGAGAGAGAACCCATACGCCACAGCTAGAGAGAAACCCGTGTGCTACAACGAAAGGTCCTGTGTGCCTCAATGAAGATCCCACGTGCCGCAACTGAGATCTGATGCAGCCAAAAATTAAGTAAATAAATAAATAATAAATCTTTAAAAATACGGTACAATAATTACGTATTAATATAAATAAATTTATGGCACAATAACATTTCACCTGGGACAGCAGCGGTAGTTGTCACTCATCCTTTTATTTCTGTTATCGAAAACAGACAGGAACAGGCTGTAAGCCAAAAAATACTTTTCTGCTTCTGAACATATCAAATAGATATCTCAAAGTCTGTACACCAAAGTTCTTTATTCTTAGGTAAATGGCCTGCACCAGAGCCATTTAGATACTGTTCTAGCAAGGTTTTCAATTCCACAGTGGAATTAAATCTAGTAAATTAAAAGTGTACATTAGTGGTAGAAAAGGGTGTTGCTAGAAATAGTTACCCTGACAGTAAGAAAGAACAGCTAAGTAAGTGAAAGGATGAAAAAGGGGAAATTATAAAGGAATAAGAAAAGCAGTCTGAGGCCATTAAGTATAGTACTCCCAAAAGGTATTAACATATTAGAGTCCAGCACCAATCAGTGTGATAGAATAAAAGAACTCAATGAAAAGACAGATAATAGGACTGTCAACTCTGCTGTGTAACTTTGGGCAACTCACTTAACTTCACTGGTCCTCCATTGTCTCATCTATAAAGCAAGAATGTGGACTGCATTGTCCATAAAGGCCCTTCTAGCTCCAATATTCTGAGGTCCTGTGTTCATAATGAGACCCTCAATCATTAATAAAAGATCAAATGACGTTTGGTGTGCACTTGCTGAAGAAGACCAGGAAGTATATAATCAATATTAGGAAGATTTTTAAAAGCAAACTTTAGTACCTAGAGGCACAGATTTTAGTTACCTAAAATGTGGAACAATTCAACATCCTTAATAGTGGCAGATAATTGAGGCTTCCTTGAATTATTATCTTTATCAATGATTAACGATTAGGGTAATTATAATGAAAACACTAACCAGTTTCCAAATTTTTCAAAAGCTCTGTAGAATGTCTCTCCTAACTACTATCTAGGAAAATAATTAAATTATGAAAAGAAGTCATAGGGCAAAAACGTCCTTAGAAGTATTCGAAAACCAGTACTTTAGTGACAGAATTAAAATCCACCTTTGATAGCATATAGAAATTGCTGATACTTGATATTATTCTTGCAGCCTATGCCGTCGGTATGATACTTACATTTGTTGTTCTGGTGCTGATGAAAAAGGGGCAACCTGCTCTCCTCTATTTAGTACCTTGCACACTTATTACTGCCTCAGTTGTTGCTTGGAGACGTAAGGAAATGAAAAAGTTCTGGAAAGGTAGCGGCTATCAGGTATGTGCTTTTATCTTGGTTACCAAGTTATTTTATGACACTGCCTAACTTTGGATGGGAACTGCTTGTATATATCAAAGCTTTTACATGCCAAAAAGTTGCCTTGAATTTGTCAGGATGTCCTAATTTTTTTCCACTACTACCCCCTTACTATTCACCTGCTGCATCATCAGTTCTCATCCCCACTGCAATCTGATGCCAAAATTCTGGTGACTCAAGATAAAACTACCAAGAAGCATGGGAGGGCATCAGGGAAAATCAAAACGGCATTTCAACATGAGTTTTCAAAATCCACACAAAAGTCGCCTTCGTGAAAGATAAAACCCTTGTTTAAGTAATAAATTTTGATACTGACATTAGCTATTTATAGTAAGAGTCCTGAGATTTTGCAGATAAAAAGTACTCTCTCCAGCATCTAAATGGGCCTAATGAAATGAAAGAGGGCACTCATTTCAGATTTTTTTTTTTTTTCCCGGTATGTGGGCCTCTCACTGCTGCGGCCTCTCCCGTTGCAGAGCACAGGCTCCAGACGCACAGGCCCAGTGGCCATGGCCCACGGGCCCAGCCGCTCTGCGGCATGCGGGATCCTCCCGAACCCATGTCCCCTGCATCGGCAGGCGGACCCCCAACCACTGCGCCACCAGGGAAGCCCCTCAGATTTAAATTGATCAAGATTAACCTTTCTGTAAAATTCCTAGAACAGAGAATATCAGATACCAGAATCTATCATGTTTGAGTTATTTCTTCATTGAAGTTAAATCCCTTTCTTCTTTTCCTAAATGTTCTTGGTATTCCTGTAAAGTTTGTTTGTTTGCTTCGAAATTAAAGAGGGTTGGGAAACCCTTGCCTGTTGAGGTCATGGTCGTGGCATTGATCCCTTCATGAGGCAGTTAGCTCTTCTTTGCCCTATTACAACAAACTACCCGCTGTCATCCACCCTCATGCATGCATGTCAGTGATCACATGAACAAAAATAGAGATACTTTGGGTAGATGGCTGCAATTCTGTTAGTAGATAAACAGTTCAAAGTTCATATCCACCTTGTGGTTGGTTTTTTTTTTTTTTTTTTGCGGTACTCAGGCCTCTCACTGTTGTGGCCTCTCCTGTTGCGGAGCACAGGCTCCGGACGCGCAGGCTCAGTGGCCATGGCTCACGGGCCCAGCCACTCCACGGCATGTGGGATCTTCCTGGACCGGGGCACGAACCCGTGTCCCCTGCGTCGGCAGGCAGAATCTCAACCACTGCGCCACCAGGGAAGCCCTGTAGTGTCATCTTTATTTAACAAGAGGTGATTAGCACATTAAGTTAGACTACTATAATTGAAAAAAGCACCAGCTTAGAATTCTTTGGGTTAAGTCTTATAATTTCTTTGAGATTAGGATAAATACCTGCCTTTCCTACCTCACAATGCCATTGTCTCAACTTGTATTTATACACATAGAATTAGTTTATGGCCACAAGGTCCTTGACTAAACTAGTAAGACAGCTTGTAACTTCCATAAAGAGGACACCCACATGGAATGTTTTATAGATTTTGAAAAGTAAAAGTATGTCCTACAACACATACTCTAATACTTGTTTTGTTTTTAATATTTATTTATTTATTTGGTTGGTTGCTTGAGGTCTTAGTTGTGGCAGGCAGGTTCCTTAGTTGCAGCAGGTGGGCTCCTTAGTTGTGACTCATGGGCTCCTTAATTGTGGCATGCAAACTCTTAGTTGTGTCATGCATGTGGGATCTAGTTACCTGACCAGGGATCGAACCTATGCCCTCTGCGTTGGGAGCACGGAGTCTTAACCACTGTGCCACCCGGGAAGTCCCTAATACTAGTTTTTGAAAGTCACATCCCAAGAAGTGCTCTTTGTCATCATGTTTTAAAAATAGTTTTCTATTTCTTCACTTAGCAAATGTTTATTGAGCAGTTCTATTGAGCCAAGTACTGTTGTATGTGCTGTTGATAAAAGATGAACAAGTTAGAAGCAGGCCTACTCTCATGGCCTCTTGAAAGTTAGAGTCTAGTGGAGGATACAAATAGAGTCACTAACAATAAAGTGTGATGAATGTTAGTTATGGCAGGTGCCATGAAAACTAGAAGTGGGACACCCAGTGCTTATGGTTTTGAGACAGTCAAAGGTGATTTGAGGAAGGGAAGCTTCTTAAAGAATGTTAAGTTTATGGGACTTCCCTGTTGGTGCAGTGGTTAAGAATCCGCCTGCCAATGCAGGGGACAAGGGTTCAAGCCCTGGTCTGGGAAGATGCCACATGCCACAGAGCGACTAAGCCTGTGCGCCACGACTACTGAGCCTGCGCTCTAGAGCCCGCGAGCCACAACTACTGAGTCCATGTGCTGCAACTACTGAATCCCCCATGCCTGTGCTCTGCAACAAGAGAAGCCACCACAATGAGAAGCCTGCTCACTGCCACAAAGAGTAGCCCCCGCTGGCCACAACTAGAGAAAGCTCGTGCACAGCAACAAAGACCCAACACAGCCAAAAAGAAAAAAAAAGAATGTTAAGTTTATGTTGAGACTTTAAGACTGAGCCATGTTTTCCATATTGAGAGACCCATAACTTCAAAGGCTTGGAGGGGGCTTCCCTGGTGGCACAGTGGTTGAGAGCCTGCCTGTCAGTGCGGGGGGACACGGGTTTGTGCCCCGGTCCGGGAAGATCCCACATGCCTCGGAGTGGCTAGGCCCGTGAGCCATGGCCACTGAGCCTGTGCATCCGGGGCCTGTGCTCCTTAATGGGAGAGGCCACAGCAGTGAGAGGCCCGTGTAGTGCAAAAAAAAAAAAAAAAAAAGGCTTGGAGGGAAGAGCATTGACAGATTTAGGAACGAAATGAAGTTTAGGATGGCTATCCTATTGAGTAAGAATAGGGGAGCAGTAGGAGATGAAAACTGGAGAAGGAAGCAAGGGAAAGAATCTGTAGGGTCTTGTAAGCCACGTTCAAGGGCTTGGACTCTATCCTAAGAATATTGGAGACCATTTTAAGAGTTTTAAGAAATCTAGAAAATGGATTGGAGGAGGGAGCAAAACTTGAGGTAGCTATTACAATTAGAAGCAGTGGTAGCCAGAGTTAGAAAGGTAGTGAGATTGAGAGAAGAGAACAAGGTCAAGAGAAATTTAGAGGCATAATTAATGTGATCTGGTGATAGATTCAGTGTAGGGAGAGGAAGTGGAGTCCAAGATTTTTGACTTGGGTAGCTGAGTGGGTGGATGGTGACATCACTCACTGAGATTAAGAAGGGCAACAGATTTGAGAGATAAGATGATGATTCAATGTTGGACATTTCAGAATACCTATGGGACTACCAGGAAAAGAGAAGTAAGCAGTTGAATAAACATCTCCTGATATGCAGGAGACAGGCCTAGCTAGAGACAGAAATTTGGGAGTGTCACTAGCATACTCCGTGAGTGAGAATGTAGAGGGAGAAGAAAAGGCTCAGGACAGAACTGTGGCCAAGAGGTTTCTCCTTTTAGGGGCACTTATCTTATTAACTGATTATGAGGCAAATCAGGACAAAGAGGATGAGCAACATGGGGAAACTTTGTTGAGGGTTAAAGTTTAAATTTGGGACAGTTAATGAGAGCACATGGTACTATCTTACAGAATTAAGTATGTTTGTTGTTATTTTCATCACCAGCATTTTATTTTTACTTGTAAAATTTTCCTTCCCCTTTAATGCAGCTTTAAGGGTCGAGTGGTTTATTATAGCACCTTTCTCTCTCCATGCTTTTTATTGAGGAGAATGGGGATGGTAGGTAAGAATGGACTTCAACCAAGGGATGCATTTATATTCCCTATGAATAAGTGCTCTGCCCTGGACCATTCAAGTTTCATTCTTAACAATTGTGACCTTGAAAGAAATGATGATTCTGATTCACAACAGCTACATATAAAGTTAAAGATCATTGCAGCTGGACACAAAGCCATAGTAAATAGTTACAGAAGGATGGTCTCCAGGGCCTTCACTCTAAGACAGAGACAGTAAATAAGACAGTTGATTGTAGGAAAATCCATCTTAAAGTGTCAAAAAATAAGACAATTTTGGTAATACACTTCTCACTTTTGTAGTGTGGTATCATAATTTTATTACATAAGACATTCAGAATATAAAATACCACATAGTAATAAAAAGCATGGAGTCTGGTGCCAGACTGCCTAAGTTTGAATTCTGATTTTGTTAATTATTAGCCATGTGACCTTAGGCAAGTTACTTAGCTTCTCGGTGCCTCAGTTTCCTCCAATGTAAGATGGGATAATAATCAACCTGCTTCAGAATGTTGCTGTAATAGACGGAAATTGCTTAGTACAGTACCTGGCACGTTGTTAGCACTATAAATGTATTTGCTATTATTATTTGCAGGAATTGAGTTTTCTTGTTTTGGTTTATTTGTTGGTTTGGTGGTTATTTTTCAATTCATTAACTGATTTCTACTTTCCTGGTTTGGATATTAAAACTTTGGGTCTTTGTTAAATCTGTTTCCTTTTAACTTATTTGTAAAAGGCCATCAGAAGCCTCAGAGAAAAGATTTTGTTAAACATGGTCATTTTCCCACAGAAAATATTAAGCATGGACATTTCCTGAAATTTTAGGCAAGCTAGTTGCAGAATATTATAAACTGCTGCCAGGAGAGAGTCTATTTTTCAAAAAAACTAGCCTTTTTAAAAGTTATAGAATGTAATGCCTTCTGTTAATGTGAAAAAGAAAATCTCTCATTCCTTTTGTCCAACCTTTAAAGTCCAACTTAATTTAGCTCAAATGTTGTCATTTGTGGAAGACAGTATATTATAGCTTTGGCATCAGTTCTGGCAAATTATTTAATCTCTGAAGACTCCTCGTTCATAAAATGAGGTTGGACTTACAGGGAGGTAGGAGAATCTAATCTATAGAGGTAGGTTAGCCCAAAGCTTAGTGAGGCAAGTGGATGTTGAAATCACATAAGGCTAGCAGAGGCTTTGGAAGTAGAACAGGGAACCTCAACAAGCCTGGGAAAATAAAGGGAGACTAGGTATGGCCTTAGTGTAGGAGAGGCCTGAGAATCAGCCCTGAAGACAACCCTCAGGCCATTACTGGTTCATCTCTTTGGCTAACAGTATAATAATCCTTTCCCTCTTCTCCCCCTACCTCCAGTATCTCTTTCCAGAATATCCCTTATATAACTCCCAACTCAAAATCTACCTTCTCCAAGCAGATATCCAAGAGTTCTCCAATTGAAATCAGGTTCACCTTTCCCCATATTTTCTTTAGACTTTGACTTTAAATACTTATTGACACCTGCCTTGTAGTGTAGATATTTGTGTATGCTTCCCTCACTTAAGTTATTAGCTCCTAGGTGTTAGGAACCCACAGTGCTGATAACAGTGTTTTTATACACTGTAAATTCTCAGTCTATGTTATTGAAATTCTTCATGCAAAGCAATTATAATGTTCAGTCCTTAAGGCACTGACCTTTAATCACTTCTGTGTATGTGTGTAAACTTCTGGGTTGTGTTTAAGCAACCTTCATAAAATTACCAAAAATGTGAATAAGGTATTGTAAAAGTGTGGCACTTTTGAAACATTAAACTAGACATATCTCTACAGTCTTTATATATAACCATTTTATGCAAGTACCAAAAGTTTTTGCTACTGTTTTGAAAAAAAAATCAAATGTAAAGCAAATAATATAAATTAAAATCAGAATCTAACAGCACATTTGTTTATGCTGTTATCATTTGATTCATTCTAATTCCTGATATTAGCATTGAGTGTAAGAGTAGCAGAAAGCAGGACTTTTCCACTGGAGATTTTTAAAAGTCATGGGTAGCCCTGATAGCCTTTTTATACTGTTTTCAAAGGGCAAATTATACCTTGTTTTTTGCTGAAACTTAGAGACTTCATAGAGATACTTTAGTATTTTACTTGGAGTCATTCAGCCCTTCCATGAATTTCTCTAATCAAAAAAGTAAAGTTTCCTATAGGATTTCATTAAATGATACTAGTTTGGAAATCTTAATTGTATATTCTTTTCTGTACCTCAAAGCTACTTACACTATATTTTTTATGAACTATTTTTCTGGAGTGCTTTAAGAGCTACAATATTCAGTTTCCCTTATTTTATAATGAGTGTAGAGAAAGTTAAGGTGTTTTTTCTCTAAGGAGAAAAATTAAGCGGTGACATAATTACTTTGGCATATAGAACAATTAATAGAAATCATCCTTTGGGGAGAATTTTTTTTGTTTCTAATCCTAAATCAGTGGAGTTAGATTTATGCAGCAACCTCCAATGGGCTGTTTTACTCTGGGTGGGAAGTAAGTTTTCAGTTTGTGAAGATCCAGTAAACAGTGGGTTTGTCTCTGTTAAATGTCACTAGTGCTTCTAATTATTTTTAGAAGTCACAAGCTGTAACTGACAAGTCAGAATACAGAAATACTTAGAACAACTTTGCTGTACTATCAACAACTCTCCAGTTCCTGCACTTTAATGAGCATTTTATTAGGCTGTTTCTGGAGGTTGGTTCAGAGCTATCAGTAATGCCAGGTTAGTCGACCCAGTTTCAGAGAACATCTTTTCTAAATTGACCTTGCCTATTTACAAATATTAAGAAAAAAATTTACATGAATTTTCTGGTTAATTTTATTATCTATGTTAATTTTTGTTGTGTTTTTAAAATCCTGTTTCAAGTTTGCTCTTTATTTCTCTGTGTTGTTTTTTTTTTTGAAAAGTCAGTAAAGAAAAGTAAATACAGAGTAGAGATGTCACTTCTCAATAGGTTGATTTTGCAAGTTTTTTTCTTTTTAACTAATATATTTCTATATTTAGAGATTAGATTACAGTGCCAATGAGGTACCAGAGGATTAGGAAAGAAGAGGCACATTATAACTTAGAGTTATGTAGGCTATTATTTCATTAGGTTATAGTTACCAGGATCAGCAGGTCTTGGGGAAGAAAGAGGGTTTTTCCCCAACATCCATTCTGCAGTTCTCTGTCCCCACAGCTCCAGCCTCTTACACTGGAGTGTCTATAGAAAAAGAGGGAGGCTAAATATATCTTATGTGCTTCTTCTTTCCCTCTCTCGTTTAAATTGTGACTAAAATCAGCTCTTCAACAACTTCGTCTTTTTGTTACCTATCTTGATTTGGCTTTTATGCGCCACCCCCCCCCCCCCCCCCCGCCACTGACCTGCTGCAGAAGCGCTATGAATATGCAACTACATTAATCTAGGGGATATCTTTGGCAAATAGAGGACCTCAAAACTGATTGTTTAGGGGCTTGAAATGACTCAGAGTATCAGCAGGTTTGGGTTTTATAAGGTGTCTCCGTCACTTGAGACAGTTGTCAGCTGAAAGCCTCAGCTCATGTTTGTATTCTTTGTCTGGCACGTCCAGAGACCCCATTTGAAAATTATTGCTCTCTCTGCTTCCTCTTCCAAAAAACACTAAAGCTTTTAGAATCAGTTTATAAAAATGGGAACATTTATCTTGCTTGTCTTCTACTTCTTAGTAAAGGAGAAGGGGAAAACTACATCACAATACGTAAATTTAATCACCAATCTAAAAATCTTTGCCAATCTTCAGAAAGACATTAAGTACTTTTTCTTTTCCTATTTTTTTTATAGGTCACACTTTATTTTTTTAAATTAATTAATTTTTGGCTGCATTGGGTCGTTGCTGCACGTGGGCTTTCTCTAGTTGTGGCGAGCAGGGGCTACTCTTCGTTGTGGTGTTCGGGCTTCTCATTGCAGTGGCTTCTCTTTGTTGCGGAGCACGGTCTCTTGGTGCACAGGCTTCAGTAGTTACAGCTCGTGGGCTCAGTAGTTGTGGTACGTGGGCTCAGTAGTTGTGGCTCATGGGCTCTAGAGTGCAGGCTCAGTAGTTGTGGTGCACGGGCTTAGTTGCTCTGTGGCACGTGGGATCTTCCTGGACCAGGGCTCGAACCTGTGTCCCCTGCATTCGTAGGTGGATTCTTAACCACTGCATCACCAGGGAAGTCCCTTTTTTCCTATTTTTAATTAGTTTTATCTGAAGAACAGGGTAAAAACACTGAAAACATTTAAGTGTTTCTTCCTTCATTCCCAAACATGTAAAGATTTTTATGAGAATATGGGAGGAACTGAAGTGATCATTTGAGAGAAGTTCAACTGGTAATTCCCCTAAAATAGTCTATGGCAAGTATATTCTTGTTTTTGTTTTCAGATATCATTTGACTTTAATTTCTTTGCCCTTAGTAGAAATTTTTGTCATACAGTCTTTTTAATATTTCATGTATCATTTTTAAATGATCCTACGGTCAATTCAAGGTGTCAACCAGGTTATACTGTCCCTGAACCAGCTAGTATTCTCACAGTGATTTGTGGTGCCATTTTTAGTTTTTCCACTTGTAGGAGTGGACACTGCTTGGAATAGTGTCCTGGAATAAGCATCAGGAATATCTTGTGATGGATATTCCCACTGCCATGCAGGGCAGTATTCATATTGGGAGATGGAAATAGTGGAAGATCCAGAGAAAGCACTTATCAGATTGGCCCTAGTCTAATGATTAAGCTTCCTGAAAGAGTAATGACTCTGAGCATGTCCTTCCTTAGGAGTGTGGATGTTGAAACAGTACATTGCTCCAAAAGGAGTGCTCAGTTCCATGGAGCACTCTGTGTCTCTTAAAAACTGGGACTCCTTTTGCCAAATTAGTGAATGCTAGGGGCAAGTTGAAAATTTGCATTTCCTAACATCTTTTATTTATGCCTAGATGATGGACCATCTGGACTATGCAACAAATGAAGAAAACCCTGTGACTTCTGGTGAACAGATTGTCCAATAATAATATTATGTGGACTTGCAATAATGTGTCAATTGACTTTCTACAAATAGAGTTGGCCATTTTAAATTGGCTTTTGAATTGACAATCTGAAAGAAACTTCAATGCTGTGCTTGCAAATATGTATTTTTAAGAGCTGGTACTGACGACTACATGATAAGTAATTAAAATACATTTGCTTTTAACTACATTAAAGTTGTGCCTTCACATTAAATAAAAGCATATGGTCTGTGTAATTTTTAAGATGTAATATATACAGTATATTTTTCTAAAAAAAAAGTCTTCACCCACCCCTGTACTTTTCTTACTGAAATCTCTTTCTTTCAACTCTAATGATAGTTAAAAGTATTTGTCAAAGTGAATTTCTGAGCAGATTTTACTGTAAAGAATTATGCAAATTTTATGCTGTATAGAAACAACTGTTTAAGACCATGTAAGAAGGCAGTTCAGCAATGGAATTTTAGACCTTTTATCACTGCAGAGGTTAGAAATATATAATTTGGGAATATATATAAATGTGTATTTTTGTAGCGTAAGTTTAAAAAAATCCCAATCCTTTTTTAAACTTGAGAACCTAAATTACTTCAGACTACATATGTATTATATTAGAATATTTTTCCAGATATAGAGAAACATAATATATAGAACTAGTCATTAAAAGGAAACAAAAACTGAAATCCACAGTTTTCAGTTCTGCTGTTTCCTTGAAGATGTAGCTTAAATTTCTAAACTAACATTTAATTCCACTATGGTATTTCTGATCTCTGAAGTTTGGTTCTGCTAATGTTAAGACTTAATATTTTGTAAAAATTATTTTTCTTATTAAATTATGTATTAATACATATGACTCATTGTTTGAGTGTTAACATCCCTAATAATCCCCTCCCCTACCTTTTTTCCCCTGATCCCTACTCCTTTCTCATAGGAAACCACTGTTAACTTTTTAAAATTTGGATGGAGAGTGGTTTACTAATATACAAAGTGTGCTTCAGAGAAAAGAATTGGAGACAGAAGACAGGAGACTGGGTGTTAGTCTCAATTTAATTACAAGAGTTTGAGTAAATTTTATTAGCGCAATAAAACTGTATCTCAGCTTTCTCATCTGCAAAATGAGTATGTTAGACCAACTAATCACTTTGGTATCTTCCAACTTGAAAAAATCTTTCTCATTCTTTGCTAAATCTCAGATGTGGACTTGAACATTATCCTGGGAGTCATAGGTCACATTATCTTTCCATTTTCTTTTATTTTCTCTAAGAAATTCCCAAATGAAAAGTGATTGCAAAGACAGCAGGATTTTGTATTTCTCTGTGAATAATGTACAAGATATGTGAACAAATCCATGATTTTTCATCCTAAGGCCAGTTTAACTGATTAAAAGATAAAGCTAATGCCTTTAAAAATGGATCAGACCTTTGATGTTTGAACTAAATTTAGTATTTGAGGGAATTAGATGCTTTTGATTAATTGTTAATTGTTAAGTTACGTAATTTATAGATGTAGAAGCTCCCTTGACAGTCAGCCCTTCTTTCTACTTAATACACTTACGGGTCATTTGGTTTATGGCAAATGACAAGTATCTGACAAGTAAGAGTTCATGTTAATTTTGCCTCTATAATATAAAGTTTGAATTTTTTCCAGAGAATTTAATTTATTTGGCAGACTCTGATAGAGAGAACAGATTAAGTGCCATGTTAAAGCTCCAACTATATTTTCATTTATAATATCAATAAAATGTTTGCCAAAATACAGCTTTTTTAAGTAAAATTATCTGCACTCTTATCCTAGCTTTAGAATATTCAAAAGCCTCAACCACATTTTATGAAGAATGTTAAGAGAAAATTTTACATCTAGAAGTCTGGAATCTTAATTCTTTGATGCAAATTCTACTTTATCCAACCATTAGTTATCAAGAAGGTATAACCTTGTTCTAGTTTGCTATTTAAATCTTACAGATTAAATAGAAATAACATAAAAAGTGAACTTTCTTAAGTTTCTCCATCTTCAATATCAACTTTATATTGTACTTAGTCCTTCTAGCAACTGAACTGAAAATATTTATAGAAATTACAATAAAGTGCAGAAATATTTGGGGAATCAAAATATAAGCAAAAGATAGCGGAGATGGAAATTTGGCTTTAGAAGACTGTATCATTTCTTCCTCTCTTGCCCTCCCACCACCAATAACTTTAAGGGGAAGAGAAGTTTGGTTTTTTCCTAAACATGTCTTTAAAACAATAAGAAATATTGTAGGAGATTACTTACTGCAAAAAAAAAAAAGTCTGAGAAATTCCCTATGAACATTTTTGTAGTTTATCAAACAAATTATTAAATACCTCAAATTGTAAAGTCAATGATTTTTACTTCAGTTTAGTTCAGCAAAGATAAATATGAGGTTTGTGGGAAAGGACTTTGATATTTTACGATGTTATGTTTCCTTCTAGCTTGTAGATTTTTTTTTAGATTAGCAATACCTTATTAGTAGACTCAGCAATTTATTTCTCTTTTGAAGGAAGAAAATTTTAACCCATCTGCTGTTGGCATTCATTGATTTTAGTTACATGTTCATAGAGATTTTGATGAAATGGTACATTTAGAGTAAATACAAATGAGCTTTCCAGTTTTCCTTTGTTTTTTTAATTTCTGCCTTAGATATAAGCAGAAACTAATTTATTTAAGTTTGGTCTCTAAAATGTCAACTTGATTTCAGCTAATGAGACTTCACAAACAGGAATTGCTTTTCAGACTAGTGGATTGTACTAGTTTGAAAGGCTTTATATTTTCCCATTAACAAGGAAAAAAGTTGTTATGCCAAACAACCCGTTTTACAGTTTAAAAAATTCATTTTCAGTGCTCTATTTACCTCAGAGGTAATTCTAAAGGAGGTAGGGGAGGGTAATGAAAATAAAATCAAAATACTGAGTAAAAATCAGTTTATGCTTCCTGGAAGAAAAATACTCTATAAATTCAAGAGATCTGAATCAAATGACTTAACCTTTTGGAATTTGAAAGAAATTATGTAGTACTCACAATTTGGGTTACTGAATTTTCAGAGTAAACAAAATGATTTATAAGAGTAATATACAGGCCATATTACAGTGAAAATCATATATGTAAATTTTCTTGTTTAATGTTTCCATAAGGACAGCTTTTTGTATCTAAGAAAATGTTCATTGGGGAAAATTTTTTTAACTAAATTTTTTAGAATAGTCCTACATTATTTGCAATTAAGGGGCAACTAGAAGAAAAAAATGTGGAATATTTAATGTCATTATTTGTTTCTTTGATTAGGCATAAAAAGTAAATCACTTATTTTGCTTTGGAATATGGATTTTTTTTTCAGTATCTAAAGTTTACCTGGTTAGCCTTGAGATTTCCCAATGAGACAAGTCAACGTAAATTACGTGGGTTTTGCTTGTTTTATACCTTCTGTTGTCTTTTGATCATTTGAGAACCTTTTTTAAAGTACATGACTGAATTTTTACTTCTTAGATGGAGGTTTGAGTGTGAAATTCTTTTCTTTTAACACTTTGATATGTTAGTGTAAATTAGTACTTTAATAGCACTACTAGGCTTTATTTTTTTATGGAACATGATTTAAAATTTTTTGAAGTGTTAATCTGGCAGTGCTTTAAAACTCTTCATTATGTGCCAATACTGACAAGAAAAACAGTTTTTTTAATGTATTGAATTCACTATGGTATTCAATAAATTCTATTTTAAAATAAAATTTGAGTTTGTTTTATTTTGAATGGTGAAAAATAATTGAAAATGAACTAAAAGCTACTAGATCATGTTCACATAAGGTGAAAATGATAATAATCACTTATGAAATTGTGTGGTTATTTTAAATCTGACAAATTATCCATAAAACCTAGATTCCATAAGTGTCATTTACTGGAAATTTATATTGACACATAATAGCTCTTAATAAATATTTATTGAATTGATATATCTATAGACTTTTTTTTACCAAGAAACTATCCTACCTGTTGTAATGAACATCCCTGACATTTGCAGCTTTGCTTATGTTCTCACAAATTACTAAGATCCCTGCTGCCATTGTATGGGGTATTTTTTTTTTTTAAACTTAGATGTGGATGGCCCAGATATGTATCTGTAGTGGTTTTGTCTCAACCATATGTTGAGGAGTCCTGTTCAGAGGAAGCTTGTTTCATCCCACAGGCCCATATACCTGAAAAGATGCATAAGAAACTGGAAAGAGAGGCTCTCTTTAAGAAGAGAGGGGATAAGATGGGTTGAGCACAGGAGTGAGAGGGAGACTTAGTACCTTTTACATTTTCTATCATATACTTCTATTAAGATTCAAAATACAAATCATAAAAATCTGTTGAATTATTTTCCTCTTAATAGGTATTCATACTAATAGATGGTTAACTAATAAATTACTCATTTTTCTTAAGATAGTAAGCCTTGGAAACAGTCTAATATGTATAGTGGGAGAAGAGGGAGAAATAACCAGTTGTCATGTTTTTTGTCTTGAAATTTATGTTCTGTACAAATTTATTAGCTTGAAATTCATTTTTTGCTAGAAAATAAGAGTAGAACTAAATTTTATGAGCTCATTCCCATTTCTATAATCCCATAAAGACTCTAGAATTGAGATCAGAAGTTCTCAACTTAATATTTCTTTGTGGCCCTTAACCAAATGACCCACACAAATTAAAAATAAAGCAAAAGTGGGAATTCCCTGGCAGTCCAGTGGTTAGGACTCAGTGCTTTCACTGCTGGAGCCAGGGTTCAGTCCCTGGTCCAGGAACTGAGATCCCACAAGCTGTGTGACCTGGCCAAAAAAAAATAAAAAGTAAAAATAATGAATCACTGAAAAGCATTGACAATGGAAAACAATGTCCAATTCCAGGCAACACTAATGATAACAAAGTATCCTTCCTAAAAATTTTGGAAATTTCAACTACCTGCATATGAGCTCTTAGAATAGACACTTGGCACTTGCAGCAATAGCCAGACTCAGCAGAATTCTGGAGAGAGAGCTCTGTAAATTGCAGTAAGGCACTAATTCTTAACAGCTCTCTTAGGAGGTTATGGGTACAGTAAGTCCCCTACATACGAACGAGTTCCATTCTGAGACCGTGTTCGTAGGTCCAATTTGTTTGTAAGTCCAACAAAGCCTAGGTACCCAACTAACACAATCGGCTATATAGGGTAATAGGTTTATAATACTTTTCACACAAATAATACATAAACGCAAACACAAAAAATAAAACATTTTTCATCTTACAGTACAGTACCTTGAAAAGTATAGTAGTACAATGCAACAGCTGGCATACAGGGGCTGGCATCAAGTGAAGAGCCAAGAAGAGTTACTGACTGATGGAGGGAGAGGAGGTGGGAGGTGGTAGAGCTGAAGGATTGTCAGCAATAGGAGACAAGGAGGGCAAGCTGCAATTTCATTCATGCCTGACGTTGATGGCACAGGTTCTGTTTCCTTGCTGGATTCAATTCTATCTACCCTCCTGAAAAAACGATCCAGTGATGTCTGGGTAGTAGCTCATTTTTTCTCGTCATAGATGACACAGTAGCACTGGATTGCATTCTGAACGGCTGCTGCAAACTTCGTGTACCATTCTATGTTCTGGTCCTGTGCCTCAAAAACTAACAGTGCCTCGGGACTTCCCTGGTGGTACAGTGGTTGAGAATCTGCCTTCTAATGCAGGGGATGAGGGTTCGATCCCTGGTCAGGGAACTAAGATCCCACATGTAGCAGGGCAACTAAGCAGGCATGCCACAACTACTGAGCCCAGGCACCACAACTAGAGAGAAGCCCGTGTGCCCCAACAAAAGATCCCACATGCGGCAACTAAGAACCAACACAGCCAAAAATAAATTAAAACAAAAACAAAAACAAACTAATAGTGCCTCCTCAAATAAAGACTATCCCCTTGCCATTTCCTGCATAGTAAATCTCTTTAGTTCTTCAATTACTTCTTCCTCTTGTCTCTCTTAATCCTTTCTCTGGGCTTCCAATTCCATCAGGTCTTCATTAGTAAGCTACACAAGGTAAGTCCACAACAGCACAACCACTTGTAGAGGATGCATGCACGTGACAATGTATGCCAGACATGTGAACTAACGTGATTGGACACGTGAACACAGGTTTGCATCTTTGAAAGTTCACAACTTGAAAGTTTACTGTAAATAGTTCTTAACCTTAGCTGTAAATGAAAGTCTATGGTTTGGCATGTCCTTATGTTAAAAACAACTTTCCAGTTTAGATCATAGGGTCACTTCTTTAGATAAGTGGGAAAGGTATCAATTGGATTCTAATTAATAGTTACGTGTTAACAGGCTCTGCTAGCTATGGAAAACCAAGTAATTTTTTACAAATGAAGAGTGCTTCATCCAAAAATTTATTATATGTGTTTGGAACACTGATTGAAGCCTCACGTATTATTATTTTTTCTATAAAATCTACCCCAGCCCCTTTCAGTGCAGAGAAATAAAATAGACAAATTCAAGTGCCAAGTCCTCTCCATACTCTTCTAAACGTCTCTCAAAGAATCCTGGTACTCGCTATCCCCACTGCCACTAACTCAATTTAATTCATCTGTACTGTAACAGACTTTTAATTGGTCTTCCAAATACTAATTTCACTATCAATCCCCCTTCCATATCGTAGCCAGTGATCTTTCCAAGATGAAAATCTAATCATGCAATTCAAGCACTTTAAAAAAAACCTTTAATAGCACCAAATTTGTTTAAGAATAGTCTAGATACCTTAATGTGGTTTTTCTAGTCCCTGTTTCTTTCCAACTTAATCTCCCATTATTTTCCTCTCCTTCATTCCTGCCCCCTTACACTCTTCCTAGGAAGCTCTTCTAAACACACTCCCACCTCCCACACCCAGCCATCCCCTTCAAATCTCAGTTTAGGTATCACTGTTTGGAATGGGAAGAGATAAATGTGGAAAGAACAAATACAATTCCTTTATGGAGTTTTATTAAAAAGGAAGATGAGAAATGGGCTCAAGAAATAAGTTTGGTAAATGGGAAAAGAATTTGAAAAAGAATAGATACATGTATAACTGAATCACTTTGCTGTACACCTGAAACTGTCACTGTCACAACATTGTTAACCAACTATACTCCAATATAAAATAAAAAGTTTAAAAAAATTAAAAATTTTTTTAAAAAAGAAGTTTGGAATGGGGGTGGGGTATTGACAAGGGAAGAAATAACAGCATTTGTGAATGTTAATGGGGATCCAATAAAAGGGGATATTTTGATGATGTTGGAAAGAGATTGGAGAATTAACTAAGTTTATTTCCTTAAGTAGGCCAGAGGTGATGGGATCTAGTGCCCAAGTGGAAGGGCTTGCATTAAATAGAAATATGGAGCGTTCGCCTCCAGTAACTGGAGATAAGGTAGTGTATGTAAGTATAAATGCATAATAGGGAGGTAGATGTGATAGGCGTGGGCATGGAAAGTTCTATTCTGATTGCTTTTATATTCTGACAATGAAGTGCTAATCAGGGTCATCAGCTGAGTCAGTTTCGGGAGCAGATGCAGAAAGTTTGAAGAGAAAGAAAAAAGTTAATCTTTCAAAAGTAAGAATGATTGGTATAGGGACAGGTTCTCAAAGTGTGGTCCCTGGCTCAGCAACTGCATCACTTGGTTAAATATGCAAAATTTTGGTCCCCACCCAGACCTGAATCAGAAACTCCAAGGGTGGGGCACAGCAATCTGGTTTTTAACAAGCTTTACAGGTGATTCTTTTACAAGCTAAAATTTGAGACCAGGCATATCAGACTCACTTGGAAGGCTTATTGAACCACAGGCAGCTGGGCCCCAGTCTCAGATTTTCTAATTCAGGTCTGGGGTGGAACCCAACCAAGAATTTCCATTTCTAACAAGTTCCCAGATGAAGTTGGTACTGCTGGCCAGCGGACCACACTTTGAGAACTACTGGTCTAAGGAAATATAGTATGATATAGTTGCATCAGGGGCATATCATGAGGTCCGTAGTCTTAAATTTAAATTGGACTTTCTGTTTATGTGTGTATGTTTCCCCAGCCACATTCAGTTATACAGGTATAATATTGAATTGAACCAGGGCTGTGATTTAGCCAAGCAAATTCAAAAGCAAAAGAGGAGCAAGGGAATTTAGGATGTGTGTGAAGGAGTGAATATAACTTATTAACCATGAAATTTAAGCTAGGTAAAGAAGAACATGAGGGTTTGGGGGGCCGTAAATGACGGTGAAAAGGTGTTAGGATAAATGCATTATAGATACCTATAGAACTGAATGATTGTTGGGTTTGGAATAGTAGAAAAAGTTCAATAGATGGAAAGTGGTGGTCCAAGATGATTGTTAGAAGTGGAAATTATGAGGAATTGCCATTACTGGTAATGATAAGGTCAATGTAGGTTTCCCAGATCAAATACATGATGCCCATTTAAATTTGAATTTTAGATAAACAATGGATACTTCTTAGTATAAGTATGTTCCAAAGTATACTTAGAAAGGGTTTATTTTCATCCATTATGCTGATCTTACAATGGGACCCTTCAGCCTAGTAACCTCTGTCCTTCAATTTTGGGATATTTTCTTAAATTATTTGGTTATTTCCTCCCCTTCATTTTCTCTGTTCTTTCTTTCTGGAATCCCTAATATATTGATGTTGTACCTCCTGTCTTACCTGTTTTCTCAAATATTCCACCTCTTGTCTTTTTGCCCATTATCTGGAAGGTTTCCTTAACAGTATCTAATCCTTTTATTGAATTTATTTCTGCTAACATTTAAAAATTTCCAAGAGCTCTTTTTTGCTCTCTGATACTTTTTTTTTATTGTATTCTATTGCTGTTTCATTGATGCCATATATTCTCTTAACGCTCTGAAAATATTAATCGTAGGGTTTCTGTTTGCTTGTTTTTGAAATTGTCCTCTGTGTATAACCACCGTTTTCTTTCAACTCCATTTTTGTGTGTTATTTCTTAGAAGCTTTCTTCAGAGAGAAGGTAATCTTTAGTTTTCTGCTCATGTTTAAGAGTGAGAGGCTAAAAATACAGTTGGACACTCTGAGCACATAAATGGGCTTATTAAATGTGAGGTACATTGTAGGATGATCTGGCTTTGCTGCTGGGAAACCCCAATACCAGTATATTTAAATGTTTTCTCTTGGGATGATCAGATTTCTCAGAAAAATGTCTCCAAATCTTTTGGAGTCATGTGGTTGGGAAAGTGTTGAGGGTCTCAGCATTCTACATGCAAACATTCACTCAAACACAATTTTCAGTCTGTTACCCATGCACACCCTCGATTGTAACTGGTATCATCCCAGTCAGTAAAACCCCTGTTTTACTCTCTCCAAAGAACAAAGCTCCAGTTTTCTGCCAGAGTCAGGGAAAAAAATTTGCCCAGCTACATGAAGTATAAGAGGAGATTTGTGATTCTTCATGAATGATAGGATTAGAAAATAACAATTTTGTAATCCCACACGAAATAATTGGTTTAGGCAATGATCATCAGTGTATAAAACCATTAGATGAGAGGAGGGCTAAATCTGTCAGCACCTGAAATCATTGATTAATCTTAGCATTGTTAAGTGTGGGACAACCAGACAGTGTAGGCATTTCAACATGGTATAGTATGAAGCACAAAGCACCATGAAGTGTTCTTCCAAAAAAAAGATAACCTGGAATCTCATCAAATCTACAGCACAAACTTCCAACTATGGGAAATATAGAGGATGAAAGGAGAAGTTAAATGACACTCAAGGGAGCAAATTTACAAATACAGAATATGCAACATTCTCAAGGACAACTGAATTGGTTCTTGTAATAAATGAATACCATAGGGGGAAAAAGTGTGGAAGGAAGGGCTGCTCTAAATTAAAAGACTTTTCTGTGACATGACATCCAAATCACTTGTGTGGATGCTGTTTGGATCCCAATTTAATAAACCAATTAAACAAGACATTTGTGAGCCAACTGGGAAAATTTGGTTATGAACCAGATATAAAACAATACCAAATAATATTGTTTTTTTAGATGTGATAATGACATCATGTCCATTTTATTAAACAGATGTATTTTGAAGTATAGAGAAGCAAAATGGCATGATGTCTATGATTTATTTTATTTTATTTTTAAAATAATTTTATTAATTTTATTTATTTATTTTTGGCTGCATTGGGTCTTTGTTGCTGGGCATGGGCTTTCCCTAGTTGCAGCAAACGGGGGCTACTCTTCGTTGTGCTACGCGGGCTTCTCATTGCGGTGGCTTCTCTTGTTGTAGAGCACCAACTCTAGGTGTGCAGGCTTCAGTAGTTGTGACATGCAGGCTCAGTAGTTGTGGCTCGAGGGCTCTGGAGTGCAGGCTCAGTAGTTGTGGTGCACGGGCTTAGTTGCTCCACAGCATGTGGGATCATCCCTGACCAGCACCAGCAGACAGATTCTTAACCACTGTGCCACCAGGGAAGCCCTATGATTTTCATTTATTTTAAAAATAAACTAGGGGCAAAGAAAACAGTTATAAAAAATGTTTATTACTTGTATATTGCATAAATAACATATATGCATACACTCTAATTCAAGAAGCCTGATTTTCATCCTCTCAATTATTCAAGAACTATTTATTGAATACTTACGATATACCAGGCACTGTACTAAACTATTGGGGTTAGAGATTAATACTTGAGGGTCTTCCCTGGTGGTGCAGTGGTTACGAATCCCCCTGCCAATGAAGGGAACACGGGTTCGAGCCCTGGTCTGGGAAGATCCCACGTGCCGCGGAGCAACTAAGCCAGTGTGCCACAACTACTGAGCCCACGTGCCCTAGAGCCCGTGCTCCGCAACAGGAGAAGCCACCGCAATGAGAAGCCCACACACCACAACGAAGAGTAGCCCCAGCTCACTGCCAACTAGAGAAAGCCTGCGCGCAGCAACGAAGACCCAACACAGCCAAAAATAAATTAATTTAAAAAAATATTTGAAAGATTCCAGGTATTTTTGGTGCCATTTTATTAGCTTTCCTCTTACAAAACAGGTTAATTCTTTTGAAAGAATGCCTAAGAAAGAAAATCCATTAATCCTCAATCCAAATTACTGCAAAATTTCTTGGAACTGGTTTAATAGCTCTGCTTATACAAAGGATTTGCCAAACATTTATGAGGGTCTCATTTTAAGTGACAGGGAAATTGATCATAAAACATATACTTCATATATTGGCTCTCTTTTTAATTGTTTTGATGCTTTAATCAATTTTAATTGTTTTAATGTTGCCAGTGTTCTTCAGTTTTCAACACAGTGTCCCCTTCTCAGGTTGCTCAGGGACTTAATGCTGGTGGCAAATCCGTTTAGGGAGAAGTTAGAGCATGATTAATGTGAAAACAATCATATAAGCCAAATATTTGGACCTAGTGAAGTAAACAAAGAATCTTGATTAGCTGATTAAATAGTTTGAAGAAAAGATTTTGTGAAAGGCTGAATCATATATAATCTGTTCTCTATTATTAGTAACAGCTTTCTCAATGTGTTTTACTGTCACAAGAGGTAATATAGAAGAAGTGTTAAGGACATAAACTCTGGAATTAGGCTGCCTTGGTTGAAACTGTGGTTCTGCCCTGTGCCTCAGTTTCCTCCTCTGTACAATAGGGATGATAATAATAGTATGTAGCTCATAGAGTTCAGAGGACCTAAGTTAATACAAGTTGAGTGACTAGAATAATACCTGGCAGAGAGAAACCATTCAATAAATGCTTGCTCTTCAGTGTTAGGAAGTAAGGACTCTGATGCTTTCCAACTGTTTTACTATGGAGCCTGCTTTTACTTATCTGAATGTAAACCTCTATACACATTTGTGTGGACATCAAGATGAAGCATGTTTTAAATAATTGTGGGAAGTCATAAAACCTGGCTAGTGTCAGAGATAGTCATCACTCATAAACTGCACTATTTATTGGTCCCTTTAAATATAAATTACAATAAACTTGCAGCATTCTAAAAATACTTTTCCTAGGTTAAAATTTAGCCTCTTTATTATTAAATACCCTAAAACCACAAAGAATCTGCTAATGTTTAAAACGGTTGTTTTATAATTGCCACATCCTTACTGCAGCTGTTGATGTGTTTAAAACAGCAAAATGTGCTTCTGAAACATTCTAAATGTAAATACAACACCAAGTATTGTATATTTTAGTTAACAAATTTAAATTACAAAAACCAAGAGGAAATTGTGGACTAATCACTGACATTTTTTAGATTGACTGAGTTTTTGTTTTTGTTTTAATCCATTTCTCCTCTACAGTTTGGAAGTTATATAATCCATTTCTTTTCTCATGGTTCTTAATCTTATTTTTTTAAATGTCCTTATGAAACATGAAGTCTAAAACACTATGGCTGTATCTATCTTCTTCCAAAATAATGAAAGAGACTTGGAGTGATGGTCTTCAAGTATTTTTGTTTACATACCACTTAAAATAATTTTGAGAAACTACTATGGATGGATGGATATTAACTGGACTTATTGTGGTGAACATTCTGCAATATATACATATATCAAATCATTATGATGTACACCTGAAACTAATATAATATTATATGTCAATTATATCTCAATAAAATATGTATCAGTGTAAAAAATACTATGTAACCCTTGTATATTTTATCATAATTTAAAATATTTGCAATAAATGTAATTAACAGAATATTAAAAATTTATAGACTTTAAAATGTAAATTTTATCACTTAGATTTTAAATATGATTTGATACCCATCATTATTCATTTAAGAAAGGTAACCTTCTCAAGAATAGGAAATCTTGCATTATTCTTTTTTTGTCCTTAACTTGTGTTTCTATTCTACTTTGCCCATATGCTTTTAAAAAAATTAATACACTTTATTTTTAGAGCAGTTTTATATTTACAGAAAATTTGAGTGAGAAAGTATAGAAAGTTCTCGTATACCCCTTTCACAACCCTCCCCCCTCCCCCCAGTTTCCCCTATTATTAACATCTTGCATTAGTGTGGTACATTAGTCACAGTTGATAAGCAAATATTGATACTTTATTATTAATTAAAGTTCATAATTTACATTGGCATTCACTCTTTGCGTTGTACATTCTACAGGCTTTGACAAATGTATAATGACATGTATCCACATTACAGTATCATACAGTTAGTTTCACCGCCCTAAAAATGCCCTGTCCTCCACCTGTACATCCCTCCCTCCCTCCCTCCTCTCAAACCTCTGGCAACCACGGATCTTTTAAATGTCTCCATAGTTTGCCTTTTCCAGAGTGTCACACAGTTGGAATCATACAGTTTGTAGCCTTTCCGATTGGCTTCTTTCACTTAGAAATATTTATTTAAGTTTTCTACGTGTCTTTTCATGGCATGATAATTCATTTCTTTTATCACAGAATAATATTCCATTCTGTGGATGTACCACAGTTAGTTTATCCACTCACTGAAGGACATCTTGATTGCTCTGAATATTTGGCAATTATCAATAAGGCTGCTATTAACAACTATTTGCATGCTTTTATGTGGACAAAAGTTTTTACCTCATTTGGGTAAATACCAAAGAGCACATTTGCTGGATCCTATCAAAAGAGTATGTTTAGTTTTTGTTGTACTATCTTCCAAAGTGTCACTACTATTTTGTATTCCCACAAGCAATGAATGAGAGTTCCCGTTGCTCCAATTTCTTGCCAGTAACTTGGTATTGGCTGTTGGGAGGTCTCAGCCCCTTGCCACATGTACCTCTTCAGAGGCTGTTTGAGTGTCTTTTAAAAAATATATTTATTTACTTTGGCTGAGGCGTGTCTTAGTTGCAGCATGCATGTGGGGTCTAGTTCCCCCACCAGGGATCGAACCCGGATCCTCTGCATTGGGAACGCGGAGTCTTACCCACTGGACCACAAGGGAAGTCCCAACACCTTTTTTTGAATGAATATATTCATCCTCCAGAACTGATTGCTCACTGAAGGTCAGCATATGTGAACTTCAGGGCTGTCTGATCACCTGTAAATTAAATAATTTATTTTCAGTAGTTCAATTAAGGTGTCAGTGGGAAAAAATGCACAACCTAAAAGCTGAGAATTATGTTTTATTCAAGAACATTACTGAGTACTGTAGCCTGGAAACAGACTCTCAGATAGCTTTGAGAAACTGTTTCAAAGAGGTAAGGGAGGAGCCAGGTTATGTAGGAGTCTTTACTAGAAAAAGACATGTAGTCGAACATCAAAACATTACTGCTAATTACAAAAAAACAGATATCTCAAGTTAATGATGTTAGTGCTTTTCTATGTATGGGAAGATGCAAGAGTCTGGGCTCATTGAGGGACTTCCCTGGTGGTCCAGTGGTTGAGAATCCGCCTTCCAATGCAGGAGATGCCAGTTCAATCCCTGGCGGGGGGGAGGGGGGGGGCGGGAATAAGATCCCACATGCCGCGGGGCAACTAAGCCTGAGGCTCTAGAGCCCACATGCCGCAATTACTGAGCCTGTGCACCACAACTAGCGAGATGCCCGTGTGCCGCAATGAAAGATCCCGCATGCCGCAACTAAGACCTGATGTAGCCAAATAAATAAATAAGGGTCTGGGCTCATTGAAATTATTCCTTTGATATGCATCTTAACTATCTAGAGCCAGTATCCTGTCTTTCTCTATCCTGAATTCCCCTCAGAGCACAAGGTGATAGTGGCTGATGGCTTGATCATGGGCAACATTCGCTGTTTACTGAAATGGCAAGCAACATTTCTAACTCTACACTAAATGCTCCAATTTACCAAAAATTTCTGGAGACCAACTATCATTGAGATATTCTTGTTTCTTTTCTACACCATCCAAGCAAGGGGACTTGTGGGTACAAAAAGGCCAGAGACACAAAGACCAAGGAGAACAGAGCACTCTTATCTCATTTTATTTTGATTTTCTGGTTTGTTTCCACCTTCTAGATTATAAACTCCCTAAAGGCAGAAAGTGCATAGGCCCAGCTGAGATCTAGAAAATAAACATTTAGATCCCTGCCCCAAGGGGCTGACAATCTAGTAGGAAAGGTATGACACATGTTTTAAAACATTTTTTTAGGACTTCCCTGGTGGTGCAGTGGTTAAGAATCTGCCTGCCAATGCAGGGGACATGGGTTCAACCCCTGGCCTGGGAAGAGCCCACATGCCACGGGGCAACTAAGTGAGCCACAACTACTGAGCTTGTGCTCTAGAGCCTGCGAGCCACAACTACTGAGCCTGCGTGCCACAACTACTGAAGCCCAAGCGCCTAGAGCCTGTGCTCTGCAACAAGTGAAGCCACCGCAATGGGAAGCCCACGTACAGCAGCGAAGAGTAGCCCCCACTCTCCATAATTAGGGAAAAGCCTGCGCTCAGCAAACAAAGACCCAATACCGCCAAAAAGAAAAAAAAAAACATTTTTTAAACCTTGGTCCTGCTGGACCTGCCAGATGGGGAAGGAATATACAATACAGGCACACCTTGTTTTATTGCACTTCATTTTATTGCTCTTCAAAGATACTTTTTTTTTTTTTTTTTTGTGGTACGCGGGCCTCTCACTGCTGTGGCCTCTCCCGTTGTGGAGCACAGGCGCAGGACGTGCAGGCTCAGCGGCCATGGCTCACGGGCCCAGCCGCTCTGCGGCATGTGGGATCTTCCCGGACCGGGGCACAAACCCGTGTCCCCTGCATTGGCAGGCGGACTCTCAACCACTGCGCCACCAGGGAAGCCCAAAGATACTATTTTCAAAGCAATAAAGTATTTTTAAATTAAAGTATGTGGTTTTTTTTAGACATAATGCTATTGTACACTTAATAGACCTCAGTATAGTGTAAACATAACTTTTATATGCACTGGGAAACCAAAACATTTATGTGACACAGTTTAGTGCAATATTCACTTTACTGCAGTGGTCTGGAATGGAACTTGAAATATCTCCAGGGTATGTCTGTAATTGAAGATTGTTCACAAGTATGGCCAAAGCTTGTTCGGGAAAATGGGTGGATCAGTTTTGTTGAAGAGAAGATCCTACTTCAGTGAATTGTGTTTTAAAAGGTTTACAAGGTTATAGCTATGCTGAGTGAAAGAAGCCAGACCTCCTCTCCCTTCCCCCCAAAAAGTACATATGGTATAATTCCACTACATAAAACTTTAGAATATGCAAACTAATCTATAGTGAGTGAAAGCAGATCAGTAGTTGCTAAAGGATGGAGATGGGGAGGGACAGGATGGAAGAATTATAAAGGGCAGAAGGAAAGTGTGAGGTAATGAATACGTTCACTGTCTTGAGTGTGACGATTTCATGGGTGTATAAGTGTCAATACTTGTCCAATTGTACATTTAAATAGGCATAGGTTACTTAATTGACATGTCAATTATTCCTCAATAAAGCTGTTTTTTAAAATAATTTTACTTTATTTATTTATTTTTGGCTGTATTGGGTCTTTGTTGCTGCTCACAGGCTTTCTCTAGTTGCGGTGCACAGGTGCCTCATCGAGGTGATCGAGGTGGCTTCTCTCGTTGCAGAGCACAGACTCTAGGCTTGCGGGCTCAGTAGTTGTGGCGCACCTGCCTAGTTGCTCCCTGGCGTGTGGAACTTTCCGGGACCAGGGCTCAAACCCGTGTCCCCTGCATTGGCAGGAAGGTTCTTAACCTCTGCACCACCAGGGAAGTCCCAATAAAACTGTTTTTAAAAAAGAGATAAGATTAGCATCAGACAGAGGAACTCTTGACGTTTTTCCGGAGTGTGAAAAGCAACCCTAATGGTCAAACCTGGGCTGGTGTGAGAGCAAAGGAAAAGGAAAGACAGAAAAGCCACAGTCTTAGGTTCAGGTGTGTGGTGTGTCTGCGCCGGCGGGAGATATCTCTGGAGGGAAAGGCTAGTGCCCACAGTTAAAGCCAGAAGAATTTTTGCTGGCACAAACAGGGGAAGCTAGAGGAAGAACATGATTTGGGTCAAGATAATTTTCCATTTTGGACTAGGAGAGAAAAACATGGAAGGCCTCCACCCTCGCTGAGGCACAGCTACGGGGTTGCAGGCAGACGCCAGGCCCAGTTAACACAGACAAGACCACGCCACAACTCCCGGCGGGATCCCAGCGGCCTGAAACCTTAAACCTCAACTATCGCTTCCTTAAGTTCCACTCCCCGAGCTGAGGCAGATGTTTGTGCAAGTCCCGCCTAGGTATCCCACGGAGATCTGGGGAGGACACCTCACCCAACTCGGCATAGCCGAGGTGCTGGGACGGGGGCGCTCGTGCCCGACGCGTACGCGCGGCGCGCATGGAGGCGGCCTGGAAGTGAGGGAGCGCGCGCCTCTCACGTGACCCGGGCCGCGGGCGGCTACGCACACGACGCGCCCCTCACGTGGTCTGTCTCCAGCCCCGTCGCCGGCGGAGGCGGGCGCGGGCGCGTCCCTGTGGCCAGTCACCCGGCGGAGTTGGTCGCACAATTATGAAAGACTCAGTTTCTGCTGCTAGTGCCGGAGCTGAGTTAGTTCTGAGAAGGTTTCCCTGGGCTGTCCTTGTCCGGCGGCCTCTGCTGCCGCCTCCGGAGACGCTTCCCGATAGATGGCTACAGGCCGCGGAGGAGGAGGAGGTGGAGTTGCTGCCCTTCCGGAGTCCGCCCCGTGAGGAGAATGGTACTGGACCCACGCAGGCCCAGGCGGGGGAATGGCCCTGGGGGTTGCGGGCAGGGAAGGGGGAGGACTCGGCTGGCAAGTGTGTGCGCGGAGCCGCTCTTCCTGGGGCTATGCACCGCCGGTTTGCTTTGAGGCTTCCGGACTTGCCGTGGCGGGACGGGAGTGCAGTTCTTTCGCGGGTGAGGAGCAGGAAGCAGGTAGCAAATCTGGCGCGACACCTCGTCGCGGGAATCCCCTGAGCGGAGCCCGGGCTCAAGCGAGGGCTCTTCGGGGCGGCAGAGGCGGGAGCCGCGGAGGACCTGGCAGAGCTGAGCGGCCGCAGCGCGCCAGAGGCAGCGCTCAGCCTGCAAGCTCCGCATCTCCCGGGAGCGCGTTCCTCCTGGCGCTTGTTGCTGGCAGATAAGGCAGCCAAATGCTCTGCTCAAGTTCTGCATGGAAGCAGAGGGAGGGCTGAGAGGGAGCAAAAACGGGATAGAGGATACGGCTTTGGAGCTGTGCCTTGTTTGCTGCGCAGCGTGTACTCCACAGGTCCATTTTCCTCTGGAGCCCAAGAGGAGGGATTAGACGATATTGACGCTAAATCTGGTTTGGAATTTTCTTTAGCAAGATTTAAGGGTTTTATTGGGGCGCTGCTGTAGGTACCGAGGCGATGTGTTGTCTGGATTTGTGTCGAACCGCCTCATCCGTTGCCCCAGAGAAGGGTTGGTCGTGTTTTAAACCAAAGTTGTGAGAGGGATGCGGCGCATTTCACCTTCTGATGGAGGTTTTTGTTAAGGCCAGGAATAAAATGAGAGGATTTCTCACAGAGAAAGTCATTTAGATCAGAGACTTGACGAGCGGGTAGGTATTCCTGGTCAGTAGTTGAACTAGATAGGCTTCATGCAAACAATTCTCTCTTTGCTGGAGTCTGGCAGGTTTACTTTTCTCTAGAAACTAATTCAAGTACCATACAAATTGAAACCACGAAAGTAGTTATGCTTTGAATAAATAGTACACCTTTCCATTATTTTCCACATTTTTCGGTAAAGTCAATAAAAACGTCATTTTACCTTTTTTCGTAATTTTTAAAAGAAGGATTTGTTAAGTTCCTCTACCGACGCTAAATTTTAACATTTATTACTTAAGTGGATTTTAAGGGAATCTATTTTGGGGGGGGCAGTTGAATCAAAGTGCCTTTCATTAAAAAAAAAGCAAACCATTAATACTGTTCAGTGATGTGTCTAGTTTTCCTTTTTTTATATGGTAAATAGCATACATTTGAACATGCCACTTAAGTATTTAGAAAAAAATTTAGATACGTTAGAAAATGGAAGTGAAGACGATTCATCATCTTAAAAGCCATTGCTTCCTACTGTTTGGTTAAAGCAACCAGATGACTTTGTTTCTAGTGACATTCTAGTGAAAGTCAATTTCTTAGTCTTACCTCAGGTGCTGTTCTTAAGTTCAGCCTCTTAATGTCGCTATCTACACACTTTGAAATCTAGCCTTCAAAAATTGACGTGGTCAGAGTTTCTCTTGTGTTTGTTGTCTTTCGATTTTTGTGGCAGATGCACCCCCCGCCTCCGAAACAACGTTTGTATGCAGCATTGTTGTTTCTACAGGGAGAAGTTTTCACTTTAAAATTTGAAATTAAGAATCTGATTTTATTTTTTACGTTGCTTGGGTCCTGACTGCTATTGAGTTTTGTGATTTTTCCCTACAATTTCCAATTAAATTACAGTGAAACCTTAGGATAACCTAATACTGAGGTTCTCCAATAATGATAATTCGTTGAGCCTCCTCAACTTTAAGGTAAACACTGTGACCTGAAAGTTTCCCTAAGTATGTTGTAGCTACACTGTATAATTCTTATTGTAAACTCTTGTTTAAGGCCTTTGCTTTAAAACTAATCAGCCAACAGACCAAAAAACAACACAAAACAAATAAAATACCAAGAAACACAAGGGAAACTGCAGTCGAATAAATTTTGTTACAAAATTAAAAACCATGGCTATTAGAAATATTTGTTTCATTCATTTGGTAAACACTTAGTGTTTAATATATTCCAAGCACTGGAGTGGCAAAGATGTGTTAGACAAGTTTCCCACTTCCAAACCGCTTACGTTCCAGTTATTTATAAAAGAACTACCTGTCTATTGTCAATGGGAGATGCATACATCACAAAACAAACATTTAGTGTCTAGCAGGCTCTGTGATACTCTGTCTTGAAGGGCAGTATAGATATGCAAAAAGCAAAAAGGTAGTTTGATATTACTGCATAGATTACTGTGAATGTATAGGCTAGTCAGGGAGAGAGAAAGGAAAGTCTGGTTAGGCTTGCAAAGGAGCTGATAGGAGAAGTGAGTGTCGTAGAGGCAATAGGAATTAATTAACCTGGAAATAGAAGGTATGTAGAATTTGGTATTGGTGGTTTTAGTCTAAGGGAACTGAGCTTTAGAAGAGAAGAGCATCCAGGGAAATCCCTGGTCCAGTGTTTAGGACTCGGCGTTTTCACTGCTGAGGGCCTGAGTTCGACCCCTGGTCGGGGAGCTAAGATCCTGAAAGCTGTGCTGTGCGGCCAAAAAAAAAAAAAAGCATCCATAGTTTATCTTAAGATCTGTTGTACGAGTACTGTATGTAGTTTAGAAGGAGTGGAGTATGGGATGATATATGGGGTACTAGTCTGGGAGTGTTATAAAGATAGGCAGGGACCAGATTTCTGAGGGCAATGTATGTTATGCAAAGAAGTTTGGATTTTATTCTGGAGATGAGGGGTGCACTGAAGGAATCAGTATGGAGGGTGACTTGCTGTGTGTTTAAGCTGAAAAGAGAGTCCATAAGGAGGCTGTAGCAAGACCAAAATATTTAGGGCTTGACGTAAAGAAGTAGTAGAAGAAAAGAAGGAACTGATTGAGATGTTTAGGCGTTAGAATATTTAGAACTTGGTTCCTTTCGAGGAGGTGTGTGTGTGTGTGTTAGCAAATGTCAGTAAGAAGAACAAGACATAAAATGAAAACATGTAATAGTTGAAGTCATTACTTAATATGTGCAAATATAATACTTAAAGGCAGTACTTAAAATTGTATTTTTGACTTCGATTTTTTTTTTTTACAAATTTATATATTTATAGCTGCATTGGGTCTTCATGGCTGCGCGGGCTTTCTATAGTTGCGGTGAGTGGGGGGCTACTCTTCGTTGCAGTGCACGGGCTTCTCACTGCGGTGGCCTCTTGTTGCAGAGCATGGGCTCTAGGCATGCGGGCTTCAGCAGTTGTGGCTCGCGGGCTCTAGAGTGCAGGCTCAGTAGTTGTTGCGCATGGGCCTAGCTGCTCCGTGGCATGTGGGATCCTCCCGGACCAGGGCTTGAACTCTTGTTCCCTGCATTGGCAGGCGGATTCCCAACCACTCTGCCACCAGGGAAGTCCCTGGTTTTGATTTTTAAATGAAGGTCTATTGAAGCAAACACTTCTAAAATTTAAGTTTGAGAGTTTTGCCAACCATAGATATTTTTGATACAGTACTCTGATAATCTCTTTCTTTAACATTCTAATGTGGGAGATTTCAAACTTACAAAGGTATAATAGTACAATGAATCACCATATACCCATGACCCTTTTCAACAGTTTGAAACATGTGAATATTGTTTCTGCTATTATCCCTCTCATTCCTCCTCAACTGGATAATTTAAAAGCAAATCCCAGACATGTTCCATCTACAGGTACTTCATTATGTGTATCTCTAAAACGTTAACATATCCACAGTACTATTAGCACACCTAAAATTAATAATTCTTTGATATCATTAAATATTCAGTATATTTCCTTAATTTTCTCATGTTTTTTTTTCCAGTTGGTTTGTTTGAATCAGGATCCAAAGAAGTCCACACAGCATTTGGTTGATAAATCTCAGTCTCTTGTATCCCCTCCCCCCCCTTTTTTGGTCTTGTCATTTAACATTTATTTAATGAAAAAAAAATCCAGATCATTTGCCCTGTAGAATTTCCCACAGTTTGGATTTTGTTGAATGTATCCATATAGCATCCTGTAACATGTTCCTTTCTCCTCTGTATTTCCTGTGAACGAGTGGTTAATCTAAAGACTCTGATTCTAGTTGGATGTTTTGGCAAGACTGCTTCACAGGTAGTGCTGTGTACTTTTTATTGCATTACATTAAGAGGCACATGCTGTCTGGTTGTTTTTCTTTTTTTGATGTTAAGATTGACCAGTGGGTTGGTGTTGTCAGCTGCCTGATATTTGAGTTGTGACGTTCCCCATCATACATTCACATAATAGTAGCAATTGATGATTATTGCCATTGCTCAGTTATTTCACTCTGGGTTTCTGTTTCTCCTTTCTTTTTGGGGGAACCTTTCAGCATATGATTAAATTTTACAGTTTTTTTTGTTGTTGTTGTTTTTGTTTTTAAGAGACTGCTCTTAAAGTGAGCAGTCTTAAAAATGCCTGTTTTAAGTTTGTTGCCTGGAGGCAAAGTTCAGAGTGGTTGAGATTAGTTTAGAACATGAGGAACATTTGGTTATCTATGGGAATTTGAACTGAGTCATTTATATGAATTGGTATAAAAACACTTAGATGTGTGTCACTCTTAGAAGGGGCTTTGTAATTATTAGATTAGTTTGAATATAAGTGAAATGTGTGACTTGGAGAATTGAACCTCTTCTAGTTTATCTTTATAAAAATGTTGGTTTAATTTGAATTAAGTTACTACTTTTAGATATTTTGTTGACCCTTTGGTTCGGTTCACCTAGGATTTAGAAAATTACTCTGGATCTTTTGGGGGAATATGTGTTTAGTTTCCTGACTATCTAAAGGTTTTAGAACCCTGTTGAAGAAATTTTGGTGTATGGCGGTAAGCAGTTCTTTGAAATTGATAGACTTGCCTGTTCACCTAAGCATCTTTGCCAAGTCACACTGTTACTCTGTGAAAGACAGATGGTAATCTTTTTTCTACTTCACCTCTGGAGCAGTACTAGGATTAAAGTCTGTGAAACACTATTTGTCCCTCCTTGCGTCATGAAAACATGTTAATAACTTAACACCTCAACTTTCCCAGCTGCCAGACTTCTGAAAACTTCATCCTTTGGAAACCCAACTCCTCATAGAAAGAAAAAAAGCTTTTGAGCCAAGCCATTATCAGAAATATAGCACCCTTAAGCCCAGAGTTCACTGGTTGAAAAATATGTGCAAAGTGAAATTTAATAGGCTTAGTTACCTACTTTTCTCTGACAGTTTGGTAGTACATTAGGAATGATAGAAGGAAAGTTATCTGGGAAGCAGACTAATACTATAAGGAGGAGACTGGAGAAACATTAACTAGAATAGAAAGATGGGACTGTAAATTACCCTTCAGTATGTGAACTAGCAGTCTTCCTTGTTTTTGAGTATAATTTACCATACCCAGCACCTGGAAGGTGCTCTACCCAGAAGGTACTCCTGACTAAACAAAGTGTGTTATAGGCTTTAGACAAATTTTCACAATATTAGCTAACATGTATTAGCATTTTGTGGCCATCGTTCTAAATGCTTTACATATATCAATTACATATATCACTCTCAAGACTCCATTATGAAGTAGACACTTTTTCCGCCCTCCATTATTTGTATAAAGAACAGAGAAGCAGAATCACTCACCAGAGGTCATAAGGCTTATAAGTGGAATAGTAGGTGTTGACTTGCCAAATTATAGAAACCTGGAGAAGGATCTTTATTAGCGAGATGTCAGATGACAGGTGTTACTGTTAAGTAAAAAAGTTAAGGTCATTTAAAAAGATGTGTCATTTATGGCTGAGTAGTATATACAATGGAATATTACTCAGCCATAAAAAGAAACGAAATTGAGCTATTTGTAATGAGGTGGATAGACCTAGAGTCTGTCATACAGAGTGAAGTAAGTCAGAAAGAAAAACACAAATACCGTATGCTAACACATATATATGGAATTTAAGAAAAAAAAAGTCATGAAGAACCTAGGGTAAGACAGGAATAAAGACACAGACCTACTGGAGAACAGACTTGAGGATATGGGGAGGGGGAAGGGTGAGCTGTGACAGGGCGAGAGAGAGTCATGGACATATATACACTAACAAACGTAAGGTAGATAGCTAGTGGGAAGCAGCCGCATGGCACAGGGATATCGGCTCGGTGCTTTGTGACCGCCTGGAGGGGTGGGATAGGGAGGGTGGGAGGGAGGGAGATGCAAGAGGGAAGAGATACGGGAACATATGTATATGTATAACTGATTCACTTTGTTATGAAGCAGAAACTAACACACCATTGTAAAGCAATTATACTCCAATAAAGATGTTAAAAAAATATGAAGTAAGCTACTGAATTCTTTAAAGACTCTTCAATAAAGGCAAGGTGCATCCTTTAAAAAAAAAAAAAGATGTGTCACCTTTAAAAAAATTTTGTCGTACCATATTTTCTTTAAATGCTATAAAGCTTAGTAGAATTTCCTTTACTACCAAATTTCTATGTAATAACTTTAGGATAGGTTATTTATAACTCAGTTGTTTACATGGTATTTTGACGAAGTGCAGAGATTGACTATTCTGAGGGAATCCTTAATAGATTGGAAAAGTCATTAACTAAACTAAATAGATTTTGTTATAGGTAGAACTCATTAATAAAAACCATAGATGCCTATAATGAGTGTATCAACAAAGTATCATCACACTACTCAGGGAAAGAGAATAGGTTGTTATGGTTTACTCCAATATGAAGGCTCAAGATTTGTAATAGAGAATGTCCAATACTTCTTTAGATTTCTCTTTTTCAGATTAATTTTTGTGGTATCATCTGAAAACATATCAATCAATGGTCATTGAATTAGGTATATGTGATAGATCCATTTAATTCAACAGATGCTGTTGCTTTTGAAAAAATATTTTATTAGGTAATAAGGAGCCAGGAAAAAAGGTGTAGAATTTAAATTGTATACTATTTGACTGAAAGTACATAATATTTTAAAATAAATGTATATAATTTGAGTTCTTTGCTGGTTGTTTTTGTTATGGAATTCAGGTGTGTAGATCATAATATAGCAGACAGTGCTTATCACCCAGCTTAAGAAATAAAATATTACAGACAAAATTTGATGTACCCCATCAAAATCCCATTCCACTTTCTACTTTTTCAGACATAACTTTTATCCTAAATTTAGCCTTTATTGTTCCTTTGGATGCTTTTGTAATGTTGTTACCAAGAGTATGTATACTATATAGTGTTTCTATGTTTGATATATATAGAATTATGTACATCTTTTTATGGATCTTTTTTTTTCATTTTCTTTTTTTACTGAAATATAATTGATATACAATATTAGTTTCAGGTGTACAACATAGTGATTCAATATTTTTATAGATTATACTCCATTTACAGTTATTATAAGGCAGGGGATATGGGGATATATGTACATTTATGTCTGATTCACTTTGTTGTACAACAGAAACTAACACAACATTGTAAAGTAATTATACTTCAATAAAGATATTAAAAAAATAAAGTTATTATTAAATACAGGATATATTTCCTGTGCTGAACAGTATATCCTTATAGCTTTTTTTTTTTTTTTTGGCCTCTCACTGTTGTGGCCTCTCCCGTTGCGGAGCACAGGCTCCGGACACACAGGCTCAGTGGCCATGGCTCATGGGCCCAACCGCTCCGCAGCATGCGGAATCTTCCCGGACCGGGGCATGAACCCGTGTCCGCTGCATCGGCAGGCGGACTTTCAACCACTGCGCCACCAGGGAAGACCTCTTTTTTTTTCTTTTTAATGAACATTCGGTTTTGGAGATTAATTCATGTTGATACATGTGAGGTTTAGTTTATCCCTTTCAGCTGCTATATATTGTTCCACAATAGGAATATGCTGTATGTTGTCCATTTTACTGTTATTGGGCATTTAGGTTGTTTCCAGTATTTTTACAAATAATGATGTAACATTCTTATATGTATCGTCTTATGTACACATGTGAGAATTTTTCTAGGAAGTATATATCTAGACGTAGAATTGCTGGGTCATAGGGTAGGTGCATCTTCATCTTTGTAGATATTGCCAAAGTGTTGACCAAAGTAGTTGTGCAGTGTCCACTCCCTCTAGAAATATATGAGAATTCTTTTTTTTCCCCCAACGCCTTTGCCAGCACTTTTGATGCGGTTCTTTTATTTTGCCAGATTCATGAATGTGTAGTAGTTCCTCATTGTTGTAATTTGCATGTCCCTGTCCACCGATAATGTTGTGTATCATTTCAGGTTACAAGTTTTTGGCTATGGTTACCTCCTCTTTGATGAATTGCTTTGCTCAGTTTTCTAATGGATTATCTTTTTCTTTTTTATTATTTACTTCTAGAAGTTCTTTATGTATTCTGGATACTAATTTTTGTTTTTTTGTTTGTTTGTTTGTTTTATGAGCTACAAATACCTTCTTCAGTCTCTAGCTTTTAAAATTTTTACTTTGTTAATGGTGGGCTATTTACTTATTTTTAGGTTGTTGGTGTACATTGGTTTTTAATTTTAGTGTAATAATTTATCAGTATTTTCTTTATAGCATGTGCTTTTTCTTATCTTGAGGTTATAAAGTTATTTATTTTTTGGTAGAAGTTTTAAAGTTATGACTTTATTAACCCATCTAGTATTCATTTTGAATTCTAGTGTGATAGTTCATATACATATAGTATATTGGTATTATCTCCTGATTTGTATTGCTGTGTCTGTCACACACCAAGTTTCCTTAAGTGCAAGTTTCTAAGTGATTTACTCAGTTGTTCTGTTTGTCTTTTGTGTCAATATATTTATTTGGATTTTTTAGCAATCTTAGGAGTCTGGTAAAATTTCTTGAGTTAGTGTAAGAAATTTAATTTTTTTTTTTGCCAACATACTTATCTTTTTTTCTCCTAAAATGATGAATTTTGATCCCTTTTCATTTTAATAATAATTCTTTATGGTAAAAATGAATTATTCTGGGTAAGACTTTATCTGGAATACCTGAGGAAAAAATTACTGCTGTTTGAGCTAAGTGGAGTTTGGTCACTTTTTAGACTCAATGTCTAGTCTTCAATTATTTAATGTCTTGGACTCGATGGTATGGCATGATGGCAACTGCTCATACTTATCTTTATCAAACATTTTCTATCCCTTAAATTGAGGGCAGTATTGGACTGGTAAGCAGTCAGGGTAGCAATCTCCACGAGGTCAGCAGGACAGCAAAACCAACAGAAAATAAGATGGGTTGTAGTAGTTGGACTCTTTACAAACATAGTCATGGTCTGAATCTGATTCTGTTTATTTATTTATTTTTATTATTATTTATTTTTGCGGTACACGGGCCTCTCACTGTTGTGGCCTCTCCCATTACGGAGCACAGGCTCCGGACGTGCAGGCTCAGTGGCCATGGCTCACGGGCCCAGCTGCTCCGCGGCATGTGGGATCTTCCCGGACCAGGGCATGAACCCGTGTCCCCTGCGTCGGCAGGCGGACTGTCAACCACTGAGCCACCAGGGAAGCCCTGTTTATTTTTTAATATATAAAACTTCCCCAACTGTTTATCATTCCACAGAAGCTTTTCAACAGTGTCTTAAAAACCTGTTCAGAGGATTCATATTTGAATTATCAGTAATATGTAATTATTAATTAGTTAAGTGGTTGGCAGCCAATTAAGCACAAGAGCAGAACTCTAGCGTAAGGGCCTGTAGGAGTGCCAGGAGATCAAATAAATTGGACTTGACAGAGGAAGTCAAAGAGTGCCAGCTGTTTTCAACATTTTGCTTCAGGCTAACCTTAATTTTTCTTTGTCATTGTGCTGTTGCTGGCAGGCATGTTGACCTATGTACAAAATTATCATGTAACTCAAAATTTCTAGATCTGTAGTGTCATTTAACTTTTTTAAGCTATTGCATTTTATTAGTAGGTAAACTTCCTCTTAATTTGATTGCCTTTTTTCTTGAGTATGGGTCACATTTTCCTGTTTCTTCTTATATCTAGTAATTTTGGATTGTTATCATAGGTGTTGTGAATGTTACTTTGGAGAGACTCTGGGTTCTGTTATAGTCCTCTGAAGACTACTGATTTTGTTTTTTAAAGTAGTTGTTATGGACTGAATGTTTGTGTCTTCCCAGAATTCAGTGTTGATGGTATTTAAAGATGGGGCTTTGTGGAGGTAATTAGAGTTAGATGAGGTGATGAAGGTAGGGTCCTTATACGAAGAGACACCAGAGAGCTTGCTCCCTCTCTCCGACACAGTGAAAAGACAGCTGTCTGCAACCCAAGGAGGGGGCTCTCACCAGACACAGACCTTACTAGCACCTTAATCTTGGATTCCAGTCTCTAGAAGTGAGAAAATGAATTTTGGTTGTTGAAACCACAGTTAGGTCTTCCAGTATTTGTTACAGCAGTCAAAGCAGACTAGGATAGTAGTTGATTAACTTGACTGTACTCAAATTCCAAACTGTGTCTCCTTCAGTGGGCAGCAAAAATATCTGTTCAGTTATTTTATTCTTAACTGACATGTTTGAAATCTGCCCCATGTATACGTACTTCATGGGTCAGCTAGATTTGAACAGAGTTATTGTGCAGCATTTAAGCTTCCCTTTCTGTGACTCTGTCCTTTGCAGAATCACTTTTCCCATCACTTTCCAGCTGCTGTTGTCACCTTGAAGTTGCTGTTCTGGTTCTTCAAGCGAGTAAGACTGTGGGATTTCTATTGGAGTTTTAGCTACTTAGTAGATGTGGAGTGGGGACTGTCTTAGGCAAAAAATGGGAAACTCCCTCAGTGCTGTCCCTTTATCTTAAGTACAGACTTCATCTGATTTCTGCTTGCTTTTGGTTGCCTCTCCAGTGCCGTTAAGTAGTTGTTTTTTTTTTTTTTAATTTTTATTTTGTCCAGAGTTTATGGTTGTCTGTGGGAGGGTTAATCCAGTAGAACCTCCATAGCTGGAAGCTCCTTTCTAATATTAATATATAGAACCATAGAGTGTATTTAGTTGTAAAAATAGATTGATTTTCACATGTTACCTTGAAAGTAGAATTTTTAAAGCAATCTTTTTTTCCCCCAATTTTTGTTCTCAGCATATAGGCAAGAAGGATGTGCTATTACTGACTTGTTTGAAGAGTCATATGTGGTTAGAAGGTTTATTTATAGCAGATGTGCCCCTTATTGCTAGGAGACAGATAGGAAGAATTTATAACTGAATTTTGAAGAATTGTTGAAATATGACTGTGTGTGTGGCATTTTGCTAAAACACGGACCGTAGTCTTCAGAGCAACATTGTGAATTAGGTACTGTTATTTTTCTATATTATAGGTGAGGGTACAAGTTCAGAAACTTGCTTAAGGTTGCATCGACAGTATAAACAACAAAGCTAGAATTCTAACAGGTTAATCTGACTCCAGAGTCTGTGCTCTTTAACCACTGAAGATCACTAAGTGATCCCTAAGTTTCCCTCTTTTGCTAATGTTCTGTGGATATAGTTTTTACTTTACCTAGTAAAAGTTCCTAAGTTAGGAATTTTCAGATTTGTGTTTGTAGTGTGCCACCTTTTGGTAAAATTCAGTAATACAGTCTAGCAAAAGAAGTGTAAAATCAGGAATATAAATATACATATATTTGTAATCCAGGGTACATTTGATTGGATACCTGATGGTAGAGCAGAAACTCAGAATTTCAAAAATTGCAGAAACCAGTCATTGGGAAGGATTTGCAGTTATCAGCTGGGATATGTGACTATCAGCTATAGGAAACCTGCAGGAAAAATAACTTTTGTTAATATACATCTAAAACTCTTTAGCCCCACCTCTTTTTTCACCTCATTAGAAAGCAACTCTTTTTTTTTCTTTAAAAATATTTTTATTTATTTTTATTTATTTTTTTGACCACAACAAAAGCAACAATGACTGCAGTTTACCAAACACGAAACACACTCATACTATGTCATAATATTGACATTCAGTCCAGTAATCCTCTACTGTAACAGCTCCTTTACTTTGCAGTGAAAATTGATTTGTATGTTTTTTGCCTCTGAGTCCTTACGGGATTTTTTTTTTTTATTCAAACAGAAAGTCACAAAAATTATAATCATCCTAATCAGTTCACTCAGTCCCATGTAATTAATTTATTTATCTTGATATTTTGTTAGCACTTTTATGAATTCATCAGTTTTCCATTAGAGTTCTGAAAATGCTTATTCATTCAGTTCAGCAGTATAGTCAGTTACCAGAAACCTGTACTTGTCAGAGTCTTTTCCATGAATTCCTTGAAGATGAAACCCTTTTACAGCAACATTTTTGGAAAAGCATCAGAGTACATCCAGAACTGTCTGTAAATGAAGAAAGACTTAAAAATGACCATGGTTAAAGATTTGGTGAAAGTTCATAATAATTGACAAGGAAATTTAGTTATTTCTGAGATATACATTTTAAAGTAATAACTAGAATTATGACTTATAACATTATATCAGAACATATAAGATTTTTAGAAATTTCATGTAATGTCTGAAACATTTATATTAACATATTTCCATACAAATTAACCCAAAGAGAGTTTAGTATTAGTTTTTTTGTTTTTTTTTTATACTGCAGGTTCTTATTAGTCATCAGTTTTATACACATCAGTGTATACATGGCAATCCCAATCGCCCAATTCAGCATACCACCATCCCCCACCCCACCGCGGTTTTCCCCCGTTGATGTCCGTACGTTTGTTCTCTACATCTGTCTCTCAACTTCTGCCCTGCAAAGCGGTTCATTTGTACCATTGTTCTAGGTTCCACATACGTGTGTTAATATACGATATTTGTTTTTCTCTTTCTGATTTACTTCACTCTGTATGACAGTCTCTAGATGCATCCACGTCTCAACAAATGACTCAATTTCGTTCCTTTTTAGGACTGAGTAATATTCCATTGTATATATGTACCACAACTTCTTTATCCATTTGTCTGTCGATGGGCATTTAGGTTGCTTCCATGACCTGGCTATTGTAAATAGTGCTGCAGTGAACATCGGGGTGCATGTGTCTTTTTGAATTATGGTTTTCTTTGGGTATATGCCCAGTAGTGGGATTGCTGGATCATATGGTAATTCTATTTTTAGTTTTTTAAGGAACCTCCATACTGTTCTCCATAGTGGCTGTATCAATTTACATTACCACCAACAGCACAAGAGGGTTCCCTTTTCTCCACACCCTCTGCAGCATTTGTTGTTTGTAGATTTTCTGATGATGGCCATTCTAACTCGTATGAGGTGATACCTCATTGTAGTTTTGATTTGCATTTCTCTAATAATTAGTGATGTTGGGCAGCTTTTCATGTGCTTCTTGGCCATCTGTATATCTTCTTTGGAGAAATGTGTATTTAGGTCTTCTGCCCATTTTTGGATTGGGTTGTTCGTTTCTTTAATATTGAGCTGCATGAGCTGTTTGTATATTTTGGAGATTAATCCTTTGTCCATTGATTTGTCTGCAAATATTTTCTCCCATTCTGAGGGTTGTCTTTTCGTCTTGTTTATGGTTTCCTTTGCTGTGCAAAAACTTTGAAGTTTCATTAGGTCCCATTTGTTTATTTCTGTTTTTATTTTCATTACTCTAGGAGGTGGATCAAAAAAGATCTTGCTGTGATTTATGTCAGAGAGTGTTCTTCCTATGTTTTCCTCTAAGAGTTTTATAGTGTCCGGTCTTACATTTAGGTCGGGAATCCATTTTGAATTTATTTTTGTGTATGGTGTTAGGGAGTGTTCTAATTTCATTCTTTTATATGTAGCTGTCCAGTTCTCCCAGCACCACTTATTGGAGAGACTGTCTTTTCTCCATTGTATATCCTTGCCTCCATTTTCATAGATTAGTTGACCATAAGTGTGTGGATTTATCTCTGGGCTTTCTATCTTGTACAATTGATCTATGTTTCTGTTTTTGTGCCAGTATCATATTGTCTTGATTACTGTAGCTTTGTAGTGTAGTGTGAAGTCAGGGAGTCTGATTCCTCCGGCTCTGTTTTTTTCCCTCAAGACTGCTTTGGCTATTCGGGGTCTTTTGTGTCTCCATACAAATTTTAAGTTGATTTGTTCTAGTTCCATAAAAAATGCCATTGATAATTTGATAGGGATTGCATTGAATCTGTAGATTGCTTTGGGTGGTGTAGTCATTTTCACAATATTGATTGTTCCAATCCAAGAACATGGTATATCTCTCCATCTGTTGGTATCTTTAATTTCTTTCCTCAGTGTCTTATAGTTTTCTGCATACAGGTCTTTTGTTTCCCTAGTTAGGTTTATTCCTAGGTATTTTATTCTTTTTGTTGCAATGGTAAATGGGAGTGTTTCCATAATTTCTGTTTCAGATTTTTCATCATTAGTGTATAGGAATGCAAGAGATTTCTGTGCATTAATTTTGTATCCTGCAACTTTACCAGATTCATTAATTAGGTCTAGTAGTGTTCTGGTGGCATTTTTAGGATTCTCTATGTATAATGTCATGTCATCTGCAAACAGTGACAGTTTTACTTCTTCTTTTCCCAATTTGTATTCCTTTTATTTCTTTTTCTTCTCTGATTGCCGTGGCTAGGACTTCCAAAACTATGTTGAATAATAGTGGTGAGAGTGGACATCCTTGTCTTGTTCCTGATCTGAGAGGAAATGCTTTCAGTTTTTCACCATTGAGAATGATGTTGGCTGTGGGTTTGTCCTATATGGCCTTTATTATGTTGAGGTAGTTTCCCTCTATGCCCACTTTCTGGAGAGTTTTTATGATAAATGGGTGTTGAATTTTGTCAAAAGCTTTTTCTGCATCTATTGAGACGATCATATGGCTTTTATTCTTCAGTTCGTTAATATAGTGTATCACATTGATTGATTTGCATATGTTGAAGAATCCTTGCATCCCTGGGATAAGTCCCACTTGATCATTGTGTATGATCCTTTTAATGTGTTGTTGGATTCTGTTTGCTAGTATTTTGTTGAGGATTTTTGCATCTATATTCATCAGTGATATAGGTCTGTAATTTTCTTATTTTGTAGTGTCTTTGTCTGGTTTTGGTATCAGGGTGATGGTGGCCTCGTAGAATGAGTTTGGGAGTGTTCCTTCCTCTGCAATTGTTTGGAAGTTTGAGAAGGATGGGTGTTAGCTCTTCTCTAAATGTTTGATAGAATTCAGTTGTGAAGCCATCTGGTCCTGGACTTCTGTTTGTTGGAAGATTTTTATTCACAGTTTCAATTTCATTACTTGTGATTGGTCTGTTCATATTTTCTGTTTCTTCCTGGTTCAGTCTTGGAAGGTTATACCTTTCTAAGAATTTGTCCATTTCTTCCAGGTTGTCCATTTTATTGGCATACAGTTGCTTGTAGTAGTCTCTTAGGATGCTTTGTATTTCTGCGGTGTCTGTTGTAACTTCTCCTTTTTCATTTCTACTTTTATTGATTTGAGTCCTCTCCCTCTTGATGAGTCTGGCTAATGGTTTATCAATTTTGTTTATCTTCTCAAAGAACCAGCTTTTAGTTTTATTGATCTTTGCTGTTGTTTTCTTTGTTTGTATTTCATTTATTTCTGCTCTGATGTTTATGATTTCTTTCCTTCTGCTAACTTTGGGTTTTGTTTATTCTTCTTTCTCTAGTTCCTTTAGGTGTAAGTTTAGATTGTTTACTTGAGATTTTTCTTGTTTCTTGAGGTAGGCCTTTATAGCTATAAACTTCCCTCTTAGAACTGCTTTTGCTTCATCCCATAGGTTTTGATTCATTGTGCTTTCATTGTCATTTGTCTCTAGGTATTTTTTGATTTCCTCTTTGATTTCTTCAGTGATCTCTTGGTTATTTAATAATGTATTATTTAGCCTCTATGTGTTTGTGTTTTTTACGTTTTTTCCCCTGTAATTCATTTCTAATCTCATAGTGTTGTGGTCAGAAAAGATGCTGATATGATTTCAGTTTTCTTAAATTTACTGAGGCTTGATTTGTGACCCAAGATGTGATCTATCCTGGAGAATATTCCGTGCGCACTTGAGAAGAAAGTGTAGTCTGCTGTTTTTGGATGGAATGTCCTATAAATATCAATTAAATCTCTGTTGTCTATTGTGTCATTTAAAGCTTCTGTTTCCTTATTTATTTTCATTTTTGGATGATCTGTCCATTCGTGTAAGTAAAGTGTTAAAGTCCCCCACTATTATGCGTTACTGTCGATTTCCTCTTTTATAACTGTTAGCAGTTGCCTTATATATTGAGGTGCTCCTATGTTGGATGCATATATATTTATAATTGTTATATCTTCTTGGATTGATCCTTTGATCATTATGTAGTGTCCTTCCTTGTCTCTTGTAATATTCTTTATTTTAAAGTCAATTTTATCTTATCTGATGTGAGTATAGCTACTCCAGCTTTCTTTTGATTTCCATTTGCATGGAATATCTTTTTCCATCTCCTCACTTTCTGTCTGTATGTGTCCCTAGGTCTGAAATGGGTCTCTTGTAGACAGCATATAGATGGGTCTTGTTTTTGTATCCATTCAACAAGCCTGTGTCTTTTGGTTGGAGCATTTAATCCATTCACGTTTAAGGTAATTATCGATATGTATGTTCCAATGACCATTTTCTTCATTGTTTTGGGTTTGTTTTTGTAGGTCCTTTTCTTCTCTTGTGTTTCCCACTTAGAGAAGTTCCTTTAGCATTTGTTGTAGAGCTGGTTTAGTAGTGCTGAATTTTCTTAACTTTTGCTTGTCTGTAAAGCTTTTGATTTCTCCATCAAACCTAAATGAGATCCTTGCTGGGTAGAGTAATCTTGGTTGTAGGTTCTTCCCCTTCATCACTTTAAGTATTTCATACTACTCCCTTCTGGCTTGCAGAGTTTCTGCTGAGAAATCAGCTGTTAATCTTATGGGAGTTCCCTTGTATGTTGTCATTTTTCCCCTGGTGCTTTCAATAATTTTTCTTTGTCTTTATTTTTTGCCAATTTGATTACTATGTGTCTCAGCATGTTTTTCCTTGGGTTTATCCTGTATGAGACTTGCTGTACTTCCTGGACTTGGGTGGCTGTTTCCTTTCCCATGTTAGGGAAGTTTTCGACTATAATCTCTTCAAATATTTTCTCTGGTCCTTTCTCTCTCTCTTCTCCTTCTGGGACCCCTATAATGAGAATGTTGTTGCGTTTAATGTTGTCCCAGAGGTCTCTCAGGCTGTCTTCATTTCTTTTCATTTTTTTTTTCTTTATTCTGTTCCGCAGCAGTGAATTCCACCATTCTGTCTTCCAGGTCACTTATCTGTTCTTCTGCCTCAGTTATTCTGCTATTGATTCCTTCAAGTGTAGTTTTCATTTCAGTTACTGTATTGTTCATCTCTGTTTGTTTGTTCTTTAATTCTTCTAGGTCTTTGTTCAACATTTTTTGCATCTTCTCGATCTTTGCCTCCATCCTTTTTCCGAGGTCCTTGATCATCTTCAGTATCATTATTCTGAATTCTTTTTCTGGAAGGTTGCTTATCTCCACTACATTTAGTTGTTTTTCTGGGGTTTTATCTTGTTCCTTTATTTGGTATATGGCTCTCTGCCTTTTCATCTTGTCTATCTTTATGTGAATGTGGTTTTTGTTCCACAGGCTGCAGGACTGTAGTTCTTCTTGCTTCTGCTGTCTGCCCTCTGGTGGATGAGGCCATCTAAGAGGCTCGAAGGGAGGGACTGGTGGTGGGTAGAGGTTACTGTTGATCTGGTGGGCAGAGCTCAGTAAAACTTTAATCCACTTGACTGTTGATGGGTGGGGCTGGGTTCCCTCCCTGAGGCCACCCAACCTTTGAACCTGCCTGGGGTCTTTGGTCGGGCTAATGGCAGACTCTGGGAGGTCTCACGCTAAGGAGTACTTCCCAGAACTTCTGCTGACAGTGTCCTTGTCCCAACGGTGAAACAGAGCCACACCCGCCTCTGCAGGAGACCCTCCAACACTAGCAGGTAGGTCTCTTTCTACCCTGGGGTCACTGCTCCTTCCCCTGGGTCCCGATGCGGACACTACTTTGTGTATGTCCTCCAAGAGTGGAGTCTCTGTTTCCCCCAGTCCTGTCGAAGTACTGCAATCAATTCCTCCTAGGCTTCAAAGTCTGATTCTCTAGGAATTCCTCCTCCCATTGCCGGACCCCCAGGTTGGGAAGCCTGATGTGGGGCTCAGAACCTTTACTCCAGTGGGTGGACTTCTGTAGTATAAGTGTTCACCAGTCTGTGATTCACCCACCCACCAGTTATGGGATTTGATTTTACTGTGACTGCACCCCTCCTACTGTCTCATTGTGGCTTCTCCTTTGTCTTTGGATGTGGGGTATCTTTTTTGGTGAGTTCCAGTGTCTTCCTGTCGATGATTGTCTAGCAGCTAGTTGTGATTTTGGTGTTCTCGCAAGAGGGAGTGAGAGCACGTCCTTCTGCTCCGCCATCTTGGTTCCTCCTCTAGAAAGCAACTCTTAATACAAGGATCTTTTGGGATTGTAGGGCTGGTAGAAGGGACATTAGTAATATCCAAGAAACAGTGTAGGGGAAGAATCTGAAGGGCTTGGCACGTACTTGTTAGATTGAATTGACTCAGTGGAATGGTGAGATTTTTTTGTGGGAAGCTTTTGTGGGATTTAGAGCCTGAGTTGGCAAACTATGTTATGTATGCCAAATCTGGCCAAGGCCTGTTCTGTATGGCCTTGAGCTAAGAATGGTTCTTATGTTTTTTAGTGGTTAAAAAACAAAACAAAGAATAGGTGATGGAGACAGTATGTGGTTCAAAAAGCCTAAAACATTTACCATCTGGCTCTTAATAGAAAAAATTTACTGATTGCCTATTTAGAGTATAGCCATACTTCTCTAAGAAGCGGGGAAGTTGAAGGAAGCATCAGTTTAAGGGGAAAGGTGTTCCTTTGGGCCCTGATGAGTTGTCTGTTGTTGGACAAATAATTGCAGAGGTGAATTTGAAGAAAGGATGAGAAACCAGGACTATATTAATAATTGATCTGTAGTGTTTATTTTTTTGTAAGGCATTGTGTTAAACTATAAAGGATTTGGAAATTATCTGTTGTATCCATTCCTTTACTAGTCCAGGCTCCCATTGCCCCTCCCCAAAAGACTGGTGGCTCTAGCTTACTTTTACTTATCTCCCTGATTAATTTTCCTAAAGAGAGCTCTGATGATTTCTTATGTTAAATGCTACTTGGGATTCATTTTTCTTCCGTATGTAAATTAAAATGTCAATGAAAATGTTTATATTTACATTTAATAGGAAGGCATAAGGTATGAAAAGTATATATACCTGTGTTTCACTTTTATGAGTATTTCAATTAATAACTATCCAAAGTTTTACAAGCCAGCATTTAGACTTAACTGGGGCATTAGTTCGTTGCTGTAGAACAGTCATTTTGAAATCTATTGATATTATTCTTCCATCCCTATCGCCACTTGGGTTTGAATAGCTATAGTTAGAGTTGCTTCAGGTAGACTGTTGCTGAGGAGTGGAATTGGAGAAAGAAAAGGGGAAAAGCTAATACTGCTTAGCAGTAGTTAGCAATTAACAATACCTTTTAGGAGAGGTATGTTAACTCTCTGTTCTTTCTATTTTTCTCCATGTTCAGAAAATTCTATACATAGTGATTACATAGGAATTCTACTTTTGAAAGTAATTAATATATTTCTACTCATTGGTTTCAAAAAAAGATGTAAGAAAGGTGCTTATTTAAAGCATATCATCAAACGATTTTGAAATGCTTATCTTAAATTTCTTTTAAAAAGCTAAAAAAAGAAAGCTAGTAGAGGCTTTGGAGTCAGGGTAAACTACTAGCTGTGTGACTTTGGACAGTCTTGTAACTTTCATGTCTAAGTCTCTGCCCATACCTTGTCTTTTCTCTTTCTGGAGCTCTGATTAAACTTACGTTTGATCTTCTCATTCTGTTTTACATGTCTTGTAACCCTCCCCTTCCTTTTTAACAGATTTGTTGTGGACTAATGCTCATACTATAAAATTTGCCATTTGTAAGTATACACATTTGATGGGTTTTTTTGTTTTGTTTGTTTGATTTTGGCCATGCTGTGTGACTCGTGGGATCTTAGTTCCCCAACCAGGGATTGAACCAAGGCTCTCGGCAGTGAAAGCACAGAGTCCTAACTAGTGGACTGCCAGGGAGTTCCCCATTTGGTGGGTTTTTTTTTTTCTTTTTTTTTCATTTGATGGTTTTTAATAAATTTATTTACTTTTATAACCAACATAATCCAGTTTTAGATACCTCACAAAGTTCCCTTGTACTTGTTTGCAGTTTATCCCTGCTCTCACTCTCAGCCCCAGGTAATTACTAAACTTACTGTTTCTATGGTTTTGCCTTTCTAGAAATTTCATGTAAATGAAATCATAATACCTTATGTCTGGGTTTTTCCATTACCATAATGTTTTTGAGGTCCAGCAGTGTTGCGTGTTATCTTTAGTTTGTCCCTCTTTATTGTTAAGTAGTATATATCATTGCATGGATATATCACTTTGTTGATTATTATGAATAATGTTTCTAGAACATTCAAATACAAATCTTTGTGTGGACATGTTTTCATTTTTGGGGGGAAGATAGTTAGGAATGGAATCTTGGAGTCATATGTAAGTTTATGTTTAACATTTCAATAAACAACCAAACTTTTCCTTTGTAAGTGTTGATACCATTCTGCATTCCGACTAGTAAAGTATGAGATTCCAGTTTATACATCTGTGCTTGCACTGGGTATTGTCAGCCTTTGATTAAAGCCTTTCTAGTGGTTGTGAAGTGGTATTGCATTGTAGTTTTAAATTTGCATTTCCCTAATAGCCAGTGAAATTGAGCACCTTTTCTTATACTTATTTGGTAAAGTAAGCATATTCTCTTTGGTGAAATGTCTCTCCATGTCTTTTGCCCATTTGTGAATTGGATTTTTTTTTTTAATGTTGAGTTTTCTGACTCCTTTATCTTATTTGCAAATAAGTCCTAAATCAGTATATGCTATTTTGGGTGGAGTATTTTATAAGTTCCATCAGGTAAAATTGATTGACAGTGTTGTTTAAGTCTACTCTATTCTTTCTAGTTTTCCTATCAAGAAAAAGACGAGGTTAAAAAAAAAAGAAAAAAAAGAGGATATGAACTGTACAGGATTGCATTTCATAGCATTTATCTATGCCCATATATTTCCAAGTTCTCCCTAAGATGTTTTCCTCTTTTGTCAAGTGGTTGTCTTTGACAGAACTCCTTAGAAAGGTCCACTGTTAATTAATAAATTTGCTCATGTTGTGTCCCCTTTTTGCCCATCTTTCATTCATATTGTAGGCTTTAGACATATGCTCATGAACTGCAAATGATTTAGTTAAAAACATATATATATAATTCGTACCGGAGTAGTCTGAGTGCTTCTCATGCATGTATATTGCCATTATTTTAGTAGGTTATTTGCATATCTTAAACGTCTAGTTCTAGAATCTGATTTTGGTGGACTTCATTACCATAGCATGAGACTGAGCTGTGGTCATTGCCATTTGTTTGCAAAGAAGCTCACAGGGAGAAATTCCAAACAAATCTTTGTCTTGCTTTAACAACCAGTAAAAATATAGCAGCAAGTACAACCACTAATCTGTTTTTCCCTCTCAAACCAGTTCCAATTTTTTCTAGAAGAGAGAAGCAACCCTTTAAATGATAAATTACAGTATAATTTTAGTGCTACCCCTAAACCCTGCATTTTTAATAATAGGAGCTTAATGAAAATTTCATGAGTTTAAAGCAGTAGGTTAAGTTGGTTTTGGTAGAAATTCAACCTCACGTTATCACGTGTCAGAGCAGCCTACCAAATGGTATTTTTTTCAAGTTACAAGCAGAAGTCACATGAATAAATGTCTTCAGGTCCAGATGCTCTGCCTACCTTCAGTGTACTATGGTTGTGGAGTGGGAGAAGGGGCCAGGATAGCAATAATATACCAGCAGTCTAACTGACATGGCCAGATCTTTTGGTTCTCAGGAGAATGCTCTAAATGTGATCCTGGGGATGGTTCTATTGCTCTACAGGTGCATAAGGGAGTAGGGGGTGATGGAGATTGCATTCCTAAATAGTGTAAGTCTCATTGAGAAAGGTGATGTTTGCTCAAAGACTTGAAGGAGGTGATAGAATGAAAGTAATGAGTCAGGATGCAGAGATGCAGAGCACTAGGACCTTAAAGATTATTGTAAGGACTTTGGCTTTTATAAAACTTCTTTGAGTAAAATGTGAAAATACTGGAGAGTTTTGAGCAGAGAAGTGACATAATGACATATTTTAAAAGGATTACTTTAGGGACTTCCCTGGTGGTCCAGTGGTTAAGACTCTGCACTTCCATTGCAGGTGCCATGGGTTCGATCCCTGGTCAGGGAACTAAGATTCCGTATGCTGTGTGGCACGGCCAAAAATAAATAAATAAAATAAAAATGTTTTAAAAAGATTATTTTATTTCTTTTGGCAAGGATGGCATGAGTGGTTTCTGCAGTAAGCCAGGCAAGAGGTGATGATGGCTTGGGCCAGAATAGTAGCAGTGGAGGTGTGAGAAGTGGTTGGATATTGGATGGATTTTGAAGGCAAGCTGACAGGTTTTGCCATGGGATTATATATGAAGTACATAGGAAGAGGAAATCAAAGATGACATTAAAATTTTTGCCTTAAGGGACTTCCCTGGCGGTCCATTGGTTAAGATTCCACACTTCCACTGCAGGGGCCACAGGTTCGATCCCTGGTTGGGGAACTAAGATCCTGCATGCCATGCAGCCAAAAAAAAAAAGAAAAAGATTTTTTGCCTTAAAAAAAAAAAAAGAAAGAATTACAACTGGAAGAACAGAGTTACCATTTACTGAGATGGGGAAGACTTTATGAGAAATAGTGTTTGGGTGAAAGATGAGCTCAGTTTTGGCCATGTTATGTTTGAGATGCCTGTTAGACATCAAAATGAAGCTGTTAAGTAGGCAGTTGGATATGTGAGCATGGAGTTCAGGGAAAGATCTGACATGGAAATACAAATTAGAGAGTTATCCAGTGTATTGATGGCAAACTGGATGTGAGCACTAAAAGAATGAATATAACTGGAAAAAAAGTCCAAAGTCTGAGTGAATATAACTGGAAAAAAGAAGTCCAAAGTCTGAGTGAATATAACTGGAAAAAAGAAGTCCAAAGTCTGAGTGAATATAATTGGAAAAAAGAAGTCTAAAGATTGAGGAGAAGAGGAGAAATCAGCAATGGAGTGGCCAGTGAAGGGAAGAAAATCAAACTAACTGATGAAAATGTTTTAAGAAGATAAGAATGGTTGATATTGTTAAATGCTGCTGATATATCAATGAAGATGAGTCCTGAAAGTTGACCTTTGGATTTAGAGAAAATCGTTGATGATCTTGTTGAAACTTATTTTAGGAGAGTGCTTGCCTTGAAAGTCTGACTGGAGTGGGTTTTAGAAAGCATAGGAGGAGAAGAAAAGAGGGAAACACTTCTTCCAATGATCTTTACTGTAGATGGAGACAGAAACATTATGTGTTAGCTTGAGGGGCAAATGGAGTCATGCAAAATTTGTTGTGTTTAAAATGGGAAGAATAATAGCATGTTATGTGCTGATAGGAATAAGTTAATAAAGAAGGAGAAAAATCAGGGAGAACTGGTGGAGAGTTAGTAAGGGTATGGGGTCTAGAGCACAAGAGTGATTAGACTTAAATAGGAACACAGTCACAGGAAGGAAGGCAGAATGTGTGGGTATAGATACTCATTGGTGGACAGATGTGGTAGAGGTTTGTAGAAGTTCTCTTCTTGCTGCTCAATTTTCTGAGTGAAATGGGAAGTAGGTCATCACTTGAGAGTAAGAATGGTGAAGGAGTGTTGGAGGTTTGAGGAGAGGAGGAGGTGGTGTGAAATCATACAGAAGAATGAGAAAATGGACCAGGGAAATATGGTGTGACTGTTGGGCATCATGAAGGGACATTTGAGGTTTGTGGTCAGGGCTTTAAAGTGAAACCAGAGGGTGTTGTTTTGTTTGTTTTTTTCCGTAGTCATATTAATATAGGCAGTTATGGAATAGATGGGGAATTGGATTGAATCAGGGTTGCGTTTGCTAGGTGTATTCCTAGTACAGTAAAACTGGAGAGATTCCTATTCCCCACCCCCCCCCCCCGAGGGGTATGTAGGGAAGCAGATTCTTCAAAGGAATACTACCAGACTTTAGTTAGAAAAAGAAGGTGGTGGCTTGCAGGATCTTAGTTCCCCAACCATGGATCGAACCCATGACCCCTGCAGTGGAAGCACAGAAGAATCCTAACCAGTGGACCCCCAGAGAATTCCCTAGAGGTTTCTTTTTGGAATACAGGCTCTTCCTTTTTGTACTGTACTGGTAAGAAAGAGGGAGATAGGGGCGAGAGATTTTGAGAGAGAGAGCGTGCTAATATCTATATTTAATATATATCTAATATCTATAGATATATTAGATATTTAATGTTTATATGTCTAATATATATATTATGTGGAGGATGAAGCTCAAGATCTTCAATCTACTCAGTCCGAATTTATGGAGTTTCACCTATCTCAGTATGTAATGCCTCATCCTTTTTTTAAAAAATAAATTTATTTATTTATTTTATTTTATTTTTGGCTGCCTTAGGTCTTCATTGCTGCATGCGGGCTTTCTCTAGTTGCAGTGAGCGGGGGCTACTCTTTGTTGCTGTGCACGGGCTTCTTATTGCAGTGGCTTCTCTTGTTGCAGAGCATGGGCTCTAAGTGTGTGGGCTTCAGTAGTTGTGGCACACAGGCTCAGTAGTTGTGGCTCGCAGGCTCTGGAGTGCAGGCTCAGTAGTTGTGGTGGACGGGCTTATGTGCTCCGCGGCATGTGGGATCTTCCCAGACCAGGGCTCGAACCCGTGTCCCCTGCATTGGCAGGCGGATTCTTAACCACTGAGCCACCAGGGAAGTCCACCTCATCCCTTTTTAATCAATCACCAATAGCAGGATACAGAGTCTAGGGATCCAGCAGAAGCTTAAGTGGTAGTATAAAAAGTAATTAAAAAAAAAACTTTTAAATTTGAAATTATTTCAGGTTTACAGTAATTGACGGAAATGTGTTAATCTTCCACTGTCGTCCTAGATTTGTCTTATTCTCCATATTGATGGTTTTACTTTATGCATTTTGAGACTACTTTATTTGGTGATTCATATTTAAGATTGTTGTAGTAGTCTGGTGAATATTTGAAATCATACAATAACTTGCACTATCCCTATTGATGTTTAGCATCTATTTTTTTTTTTAGTATTGTCTTTCTTTTGATTAGAATTTGCTTGATATCTCTTTCTGTCCCTGTACCATTAGCCATTCCATGGCCTATGCTTTAGGTATTTGTCTTAGAAACAGAGTATAGCTATTATTAGGTTTTATTTTATTTTTAGTTGAATCTGACAGTCACTTTTTTTGTGTGTGTGTGGTACGCGGGCCTCTCACTGTTGTGGCCTCTCCCGTTGCGGAGTGCAGGCTCAGGACACACAGGCTCAGCGGCCATGGCTCACAGGGCTAGCCGCTTCGCGGCATGTGGGATCTTCCCAGACCAGGGCACGAACGCGTGTCCCCTGCATCGGCAGGCGGACTCTCAACCACTGCGCCACCAGGGAAGCCCTGACAGTCACTTTTAATTGGCCTTCAAATGATCCACTTCCCAGGATCATACCAGCCCCTCTTGAAGTTTCTGGCTGAAACTCGATTTCCCTCCTCTCTGGTTATTTGAAGCCACAGTATCTGCATAGCACTGTTGATTTAGTAATCTCAATCTCACTGGACTTAAATGGAATGATTCTAATATTTTAGGTGTGCTGTCGTCAGTCAACATGTTTGTATATAGTAAATATTTAGTGAATTAAATTATTTTAATGTATTTATCATTAAATTTTTCCTTGTAATATTAGTTGGTTAATTTATAAACCATCTTTTTTAAACTTTCTGTTTTAGTCCCAGAAATCCTGGATAGAAAGCACTTTGACCAAGAGGGAATGTGTATACATTATACCAAGTTCAAAAGACCCTCACAGGTAAGCATACTTCTCTTTCTTCTGGGTTCTTCTAGAAATAAATAAATAAATAAATAAATAAATAAATTTATTTACCTACCTACCTTATATTTTTGGCTACGTTGGGTCTTAATTGTGGCACACGAGATCTTCGTTGAGGCATGCAGGATCTTTCATTACGGAGCACGGTCTCTTTGTTGTGGCACTTGGGCTTCTCTTTAGTTGCGATGTGTGGGATTTTTGTCTCTAGTTGTGGCGCGAGGGCTCCAGTGCACATGGGCTCTGTAGCTGTGGTGCGTGGGCTCTCTTGTCGAGGTGCGTGGGCTTAGTTGCCGCGCGGCATGTGGGATCTTAGTTCCCTGACCAGGGATTGAACCTGCGTCTGCTGCATTGGAAGGCGGATTCTTTACCACTGGACCACCAAGGAAGTCCCTCTTCTAGAAATTTAGATGTAAATTATATTGCTATTTATTTATTAAAAATTTAAATTATTATTTGTAGTTACTGTTAACTTTTGTGCTTACTGTTAATTATTCTTTTAGGATTAGGAGAAGGAGCCATCATAGCAAAATATCAGTGTTCTGGAGTTCTTAATGACATTTCACAACATCTTCTTCAAAGTGTTGTTCCATCCCTAATCTCTTCTTCAAAGTGTTGTTCCATCCCTAATCTCCCCCATATCATACTAGTGTATTACAAAGACAGTTAAGGCTCTCTATTTTAATTGATTCACTGATACTGAGAACTTAAAAATGTTTGTGTATCGGTTTAATGGGCATCTACTGAGTGCCCAACACTATGGTTTATGCTGAAGAAACCAATATGAACCTAATAGTTGCTGGTTTTGTTTGCCAAAATATAGCTATGATGAGCACTTAGTGGAAAACTTGTCACCAGAGCTTCTGTTGGCATCTCTGATTGTCTTTTGGTCTTTAAAATGGCTTTGATAATAGAAAAAATTTTAAGTAAAGGACAGTAGTTAGGATTCAAGAAAAAGACCTGTTGAGGTATTTATTGAAGAAATATTTTTCCTGATTTTTTTCTTTTTCTTTAGACCTAAAAATAGCAAGAAGCTTAAAAGGGTAAATCAAAAATACAGTTATTTTCTGGCCTACAGAGCACCTCTTTTCACAGGCATTTAGGAAAAATTAATTGAAAAAGGCATTTACAAGGATTTTTAGTCTTCTTACCTTTGCTGTCTCCTGTTAAACCCTGTTTGCTATGTAGTAATCTTCTCTGCAACTTTACTTCCATTTACTATATGGCTCTTATGAAAATACAGCCAAGTAGGTAATCTTTTATTAACTGATGTATTTTAAATTATAGCACCTGTCACCATTATTGTCCATAGTGAGTTTTTGGTAAATATTTGTTGAATTTCTGAACCTTTTGTTTGTTACATTACATAAACCTGCTGTTTGAATTCAACATTTCTCTTTTTTTTTAAACAGCAAAAAATACCTATTTTGAATATATCTCTCACTTAAACAAATTTCCATTATAAGAGGAATGTGCATAATAACTTTTGGAAAGTTTTGAGATGCAGAAAGTAGGCTCAGGGACTTCCCTTGTGGCGCAGTGGTTAAGAATCCACCTGCCAATGCAGGGGACACGGGTTTGATCCCTGGTCCAGGAAGTTGTCACATGCAGCGGAGCATCTAAGCCTGTGTGCCCCAACTACTGAGCCCGCGCTGTAGAGCCTGCGAGCCACAGCTACTGAAGCCCGTGCGCCTAGAGACCGTGCTCCGCAACAAGAGAAACCACTGCAATGAGAAGCCCATGCACCACAATGAAGAGTAGCCCCCGCTCGCCACAACCAGAGAAAGCCCGCACACAGCAGCCAAGACCCAGAGCAGCCAAAAATAAATAAATAAATAAATTTATTTATTTAATTAAAAAAGTTACTCTATTAAAAAAAAGAAAGTAGGCACAATACTCAGTTTCAAAACATGAAGACAGTCATTATTAATAACATTGCACCTATTTTTAATCTTTTCTCAGTGCATAGCTTTCGTTTTAAAATATTGCTAAATTCAGTCTATACGTAAAGCTTTGAATCTGCTTTTTAACAAAATGTTATAGGAATTACATTTTTTCATGATACAGATATTTTATAAGAACGGTAGTTAATATTCTGTTAGTGTATGTATCACAATTCATATACCTATCCTACTCTTTGCCGTTTGAGTTATTTTCAGTTTTTAGCATTATAAATTAAAATTAGGTCACAATGGAGATCTTAGTGGATAAAACTTTTTTGTGTTTAAAGTTTTATTCCCGCTTAGTATGTGTAATGCCAAAAAACTTTACAAAAGATAAAAGAATACACATTATCACCAATAGTGACGAGATTGCCTGAATATTGACTAGAGTAATATGATCCATCATCTTCAAGAAAAAGTGATGAGTAGAAAATAGTGTATATATTAAATTTGCATTTATTTGATTACTGTTGAGAAAACATTTTTAATATTCTTTAATATTCCCCCAATTTTTGTTAATTTCTGTAAATGTCTTTTTAGATCATTAAAATAGATAACCTTAATGTCTCTTCCAATCATTATTCTATGATTTATTTGTATTTCTTACAAATTATTAAAGATAGGTTTTATTACAAGATAAGATTACATTTCTTAACCAGAGAGCATAAGTGACATTTCCCAGGTCACATGGCTAATAATTCATAAAGATTGGATTAGAATTTAGATCTGCCAGTTCTAAATAAGACTGTGTTGTTCTTCCATTTAGAGAAAATTATAGTTTTGCTTTATTAAGAAATAGATTGTATTATCATTAAGGAGCTTATTTCTTGTAATTTTGTTAATTTTACTTTGCAGTAGAAATAATACAAGTCCTCATTAGGTGTTAAAGAAACCTCAAGCTGTTATTAAATACCCTTGCCTGTAGCCATCCATATGAGACCTAATTTACAAACACCATTAGCTGGTCATTTTTTCCTACACTAATTGGATTTTAAAATTAATTTAATATGAATAGGTTAATCATTGATTTACAAGGTACCAAAAATTATAAGTGAAAGCCTCGTTTTTACCACTGTGCCTTAACTATAAGTTCCCCTCCCTAAAGGAAAGTGGTGTTACCTATTCCTTGGGATACCTTTCAGAAATAGATATACTCTTTGTCTGACCAAGCAGATGTATATTTATTCCTCCCTCTTCCCTATTAAATACATACTGTTTATCTCGTGTTTATTATCTTGGCAATAACCACTTTACTCTTAATTTTTGCATCCTTTTTAATTATATATCTGGATCATAATTTTAGTATTCCCTTAGGACATTTTAGCTATTCTGTTTTTTTTGCTGTTAGAAAAAAAAATTCTGTTGGGTTTTTCAGCAGTAGCCGTCCCTGACTCCTTGTTTGGTACCTTACAATAAATGCTGCTCTTTCCTTCACCACAATAAATAAATAAATGAATGAATGAATGAATGAAAATTCTGTAGTAAATAACCTTATAAGTGAATCATTTTACACATATGCTGTAGATATTTTTTAACCTTCACTCTTAGTACTTTAGACTTAGAGAAAGAGTCTGCATTTTTCATTTTGATAAGTATTGCCAAATTGCCCTCCATAGAGAGTTTATCAGTTTATACTCCTCCCAGCAGATACGAGGCAACTTTCCTCTATATTCTCACCAAGATATTGTCTTAAAGGATTAAAAAAATTTTTTTTCTAATCAAATACCTTTTCATGTTTGTTTTTACTGTGAATTATCTGTTTATATATTTTCCTATTTTATATTGATTCAGTGAAGCTCTTATATATTAGGAAAACTAACATTTTGTCTGCAAATATTTTTTCTCAGTTTACCTTTAGACTTTATGAGTGACATATTTTTGCCACATAAAAATGTTGTATTTTTTATGTAGTTAAATCTGTCAGTCTTTTCTCTTATGGTTTCTGGGTTTTAAGTCACAACTAATTATATTTAAAATATGAAAATCATGTTAGTTTTAAAAAGTAGTTATTTGAATATGTAAATTAAGGTATAAATGTCTTGTGCTATCTACTGAAAAATTAAACTAAATACATAATTTTTCCTTTGTTTTATATTTTTTAATGGATTTTATATAGTTTAAACTAAAAAAAAATTTTCCCTTTAAGTAATAGATGTACCTTGTTTTATAGGTGCCTTCCAGGATGTCAAATTTGTCAACAACTCGTCAGGTAATTTTCATAACTTCATTGCACAAATTTTGAAAAATAAAACTAATGTATAAAAGAAATCAGAATACATTGGGATAAATTCACAGGCCATTATGTTTAAGGGTTACTTTACTCAGACTTGGGAGGTGAAGGATCAGGCAAAGCTGCTTGAAACTCAAGTGTAGGTATCTGAGCAGAGTTCTAAAGCTGAATGTGACTTAGGTAAAGATTGAGGGAAAGGGATTTTAGGCAGAGAGAACAGGATGTGGGAAGGTCTGGCAGTGAAAAAGATTATGGTTCTGTCAGGAAACTGCAGGCTGTAGAATGTAAGATGGATATTGGAGAGATCAGAGTCTGGAGAAATAAGTAGGGCCAGATCATTTAAGCTCTTTGTGTACTATGCCACACAGTTTTGATTTCATGTTAAAAGGGTATTATATAGGGAAGTAACATGTTTAGTTTTTTTTTTTTTTCCTCAATAAAAGCAGTTGGTATTTTGAGGAGATTGGATTGGGAGAAAAAAATAGTTTAGAAACTTTTGGAGTAATTCTGGCAAAAAATGAGAGCCTGAATTAAGATAGTGGCTATGGTGATGAAGGAGAAGTAGGCATATTTGAAGGGATTAATCAGACAAATTCAGTAGGATTTGGTGGATGTATGGAGAAAGGGAAGATTTGAGGATGGTACCTAAATTTCTTACTTAGGCAACTAATTAAAGAGTAATGTTGTTCTTTTAAGCTGTGATGAAAGAAGACAAGAGGAAGATGAGAAGGTCTCTTGGTGGTGGGCTAGGAAAAGAATTGCATAGAATATGTTCATTTAGATATATTGAGTTGTTTTAGCATCTCCAGTCCTGTTCATTTGTTCCTCTAGATGGGAAGTTTTCTGTCTGGTGTCTTTACACTCAGGCTGAAGAGCTTCCTTTAGCATTTGGTATAATGCAGATATACTGGAGAGGAATTTTCTCAGCTTGGTTTATCTGAAAATATGTTTATTTTACTCTCATTTTTAAAGGATATTTTCACTGAATGTGGAATTCTGAGTTGACACTTTTCTCATTCCAGTGCTTTGAAGATACCATTATATTGTCTTCTAGCTGTTGGTTTCTAGTGAGAAGTCAGCTGTCGTTAGTGTAGTTGCTCTCCTGTGTGTAATGGGTCTTTTTTTCCTCTGGCTATTTTAAGGATTTTTTTTTTCCCTGTAATTCTGGATTTCAACAGCAGGTCTATGATGTGCCTAGGAATGGTTCTTTTTGTACTTCTTGCATAAATATCTGCAAGTTCATATTTTTCACCAAATTTATAAGTTTTCAGCCATTGTTTCCTAAAATACTTTTCTGCCCCATTCTCTATCTCTCTTCCCTCAGAAACTCCAGTTATACATATATTAGATTGCTTGATATTTTCCACAAGTCACTGAGGCCCTGTTTCATTTTTATTTAATTAAAATAATTTTTCCCATTTATTAGATTAGATCATTTGTATTGATCTGTCTTCAGGTTCACTAACACTTATTTCTGCAATCTCCAATGCTGTTTTGCCCATCCAGTAGGAAGTAGATGCCCCAAACTAAATTTAGAAGACTGTATCATCAAATACTAATGTATTTATACTATTTTAATTCTATGGTGAAGGTATTAATTTACTGATATCCTAAAATCAAAAAGATTAATTTTCATACTCTGAGTTCATTTATTTTCGTATGGTTTTTCATTGACTAATTTTTTAAAAGGTCTTTTTAAAATTTTATTACTTTTTTCCTTTAGGTGTTTTTGTGGTCGCTTGGTCAAGCAACATGCTTGTTTTACTGCAAGTCTTGCCATGAAATACTCAGATGTGAAATTGGGTGACCATTTTAATCAGACATTAGAAGAGTGGTCTGTGGAAAAACATACAGAACAGAGCCCAACGGATGCTTATGGAGTCATAAATTTTCAAGGGGGTTCTCATTCCTACAGAGCTAAGGTATGTCATGTATTTGAGTTTCTTCATTTACCTTATTACCTAATAATGTACGTTTATTACCTGACAATAATATTGTGTCAGAAAATTAGTTTCAATCATTTCCTTATGTATTTTGAAGTTCTTTGTATAGGTACATATATGAATATAGAATTGTTATATCTTGTTGAATTGAACCTTTTTTTTTAGTTTAGTCTACTATCTCACTTTTTCTTTTCTTTTTGGTCTTTTGGATTAAGTATTTTTTTATTAAGCTTTCCTTCTTTATAGCATTTTATTTATACATTGTTTTTCTATTCTTTAGATTAATCTTATAATAAATACTATAAAACGCATTTATAACTTGTTACTATTATAAATTAGTACTTTTACCACTTCCTGGACAACGCAAGAAACTTTAGAATACTTGTGACTACATTTTTTTCCCTCATGACTAATGTGCTCTTGTTGGCATGAATTTTATTTCTTCGTGTATTAAACTTCCAAATCATAATTATTATTCATTAAGATGTATCAACATATTATCCCGTAGATTGTTCCACCTGCCTCCCTCCCTGCCTTGATTTGATAAGCAGTGCCAAATGCTGGGCCTGTCTCTCCACTTTTTCTATTCTCTTGGATCCTGATCCCACAAGTTGTCACTGCTTTGGTAGCTCACTGATAGCTTAACAACAGGTGTTATTTATCTAGTTTCTAGTTTCTTTAGTTCCCAGGGGCAGTTAGTCGAAAACAACCTAGTCCATCATTGTTGGAAATGGAATTCCTCATTTATTACTAACATAATCTTTTTTTAAAAAAAATTAACTTTAGATTATTTTCCAAACACTACTTAATGTACCCAAGTATAATAATGAGTTAAACAGAACTAATGCAGAAAGATTTAGTACAGAACAAATCTTATTACAAATCATTCTTAACGGATTCTGGAGTCTTCTCAGTTTTATATAATTCTGGTATTTTGGGATAATTTTCCTTGGTGTTTGATCTCTATTTGTAAAGGAATTGACAATATGTTGTTTTGCAAAGAACCTTTATTAGAGATGATTAAAAGTGTTTTTCTGGGCTTCCGTGGTGGCACAGTGGTTGAGAGTCCGCCTGCCGTTGCAGGGGACACGGGTTTGTGCCCCGGTCCGGGAAGATCCCACATGCCGCAGAGCGGCTAGGCCCGTGAGCCATGGCCGCTGAGCCTGCGCGTCTGGAGCCTGTGCTCCGCAACGGGAGAGGCCACAACAGTGAGAGGCCTGTGTACCACAAAAAAAAAAGTGTTTTTCTTCCAACATCTGAATATTTTAGATTTCTTACGAGCTAAGTCATAGGTGCTTTAGATAAAGAAAATGAATTACAGTAGTCATAGCAAGTAAATTTTGTGATGTCACCTACCAGAAAGATCCTTTTTTTAATCTTTCAAACCAGAGGAACTTACTCCACAGATATGATAGCTTATTTTCTTATAGAATGATTTTTCAAAAATTAAAGTGGTGATTCCATCTGAACACCTTGAAATACTGAGCAAAATTTATTATTTTCAGCAATTTGTGAGTCAAATCCACAGTTACTTCCAGTGAAGGAAACAATCATCTGTATTAAAAAAATCTGTGTTACTTTACTGCATAGTCACAATTCTGATCAATGGATTAGATCATTGATCAAACTTTCAAACAGATAATTCAGTATTTGCCTCTCATAGTTGCAAGAGTTGTAGAAGTCTCCATGTTTTCACCATTCTTCTCTTATTTTCCCTTTTCCCATCATCATACCTATCCTTAACACTTCTCACTCAATGCATACTTACAGTTAAACAAGGCAATGAGTACTGTGGATAAATTTGTAAATCAGATGAATGGTAATTAAGTTTATATAAACAGAAAGGGTAAAAAATTTACGTCTTGGTTTAAAAATTACAGTGCCACTACTTCTGTAGCTCTTATGGAATGATTTTCCAACTTTAAAATCGTTTGCTATTGCTTATTCCTAGAAGTGTAAATATATTGCAAGTAGCCTGTGAAATCTATTTTATAATAATCTGATCCAAACAAAATTTTTCTTAAGTCATATAATGTTGCATTTTGAAACCTATGAATATTCAATTGTTAATTATTCTTTTAAAATCTTTTTTATTAGTATGTGAGGCTATCATATGACACCAAACCTGAAGTCATTCTACAACTTCTGCTTAAAGAATGGCAAATGGAATTACCCAAACTTGTTATCTCTGTACACGGTGGCATGCAGAAATTTGAGCTTCACCCACGAATCAAGCAGTTGCTTGGAAAGGGTCTTATTAAAGCTGCAGTTACAACTGGAGCCTGGATTTTAACAGGAGGAGTAAACACAGGTAATGTGATTATACCAATTTTATTTGATGTGCTTGTAAATTCTTCATAATATCAATTAGATATTTGAAAAGTCAACACTGAATATAAATATATTCAATTCTTCTGTTAAATAATCTACTTCCTAAGTATAAATGCTAACTGAAAAAGTATTTGGTTTTCATTTATTCTTTTAAAAGAATAATATGCTTTATCATTCACTTTTTTTTAATTAAGACTTTATTTATTTATTTATTTCTGGCCATGCTGTGCGGCTTGTGGGATCTTAGTTCCCGGACCAGGGATTGAATCCGGGACTCCCGTCCCTCCGTGAAAGCACCAAGTCCTAACCACTGGACCGCCAGGGAATCCCCAAGAATAATATGCTTTAGAGCAGGGGTTTGCAAACTGTGGCTCCATGCACCAAATCCAGCCTACTCCTTATTTTTGTAAATAAAGGTTTTTTGGAATGCAGCCACACTCATTTGTATCATACTTTTGTGCTACAAAAGCAGAGCTGAGTGGTCTGACAAAGACTGTATGCCCTGCAAAGCCTAAAATATTTACAATTTGGTCCTTTATAAGAAAGTTTGTTGACTCCCTACTGTAAAGTGAAGTGTTGTTCTTGTCTCTCTGTGACTACTGGTAAATTGAGAGAAGAATGGCAATTCATTGCCTAGACACTGGTAAGAAATAGCTTTTCAAATTAATTTTTAATGTACTATAATCTTTCATTCTAAGTCTTCCCTGTCAGATAGACAGGTTGGATATATTGAAGGCAAATTAATTTTAATATCCAAAGTAAAACATAGTTATTATTTAAATTAGCTTGGAAAAATCTAATTTGTTATCAGCAACTGTGTTTTGAACCTCATTGTGTGTCAGGCACTCTTCTGGCTGCTGAAAATATATCATTCCACAAAATAAAATATTTACCTTCATGGAACTTATATTCTAGTGGGGAAGATGCAAACAACAAACATAACTAAATAGTGTATAATAAATTAGATGATAAGTGCTTTGGAGACACATGAAATACAGAGGAGGGATAGTGAGGGATGGTCGAGGGGACTTCATTGATAAGGTGACATTTGAGTAGAGATGTAAGGAAATGAAGTGAGCAAGATAAGAATAATGTGGGGCAGAGCATTTAAAGGAGAAGTGGCAAGTGTTGGAAGAATAGTAAGAAAGGTCCAGTGTAGCTTGACTGGAATGAGCAAGGAGTGCCAAATGATGAAATCAGAAAGTCATGGGTGAGTGGTGGTGGTGGTAGGCCTGGCGTGGGGTGGGGTGGTGAATAGCATGGGCAAGAGACAGATCATCATATAAGGCCTTGTAGGCCATCATAAGCACTATGACTTTTAATCGAATGAGAAGGGGAGATTTTAAACAGAGAGTTGACAAGAGCAAAGATCACTTGAATGATGGTTTAAAAATAGACTGTAAACAGGCAAGGCATCACTTGGAAGAACAGTGAAGGTGCTGTTTCCATAATCCATGTTAGGAATGAGATCTAATGCATTATAAAAATCAAATCGAGTGATGCACTGGTTTGCTAGGGCTGCTGTAATAAAATACCACAGACTTGGTGGCTTAAACAAAAGAAATTTATTTTCTCACAGTTCTGGAGACCCAAGATCAAGATGTTAGCAGGTTTGGTTCCTCCTGAGGCATCTCCTTGACTTTCAGATGGCTCTCTTCTCCCTGTGTCCTCCTGTGGCCTTCCCCCTGTGCATGTGCATCCCTGGTGTCTCTTTTTGTGTCCAAATTTCCCCTTCTTATAAGGACACCAGTCAGATTGGATTAGGGCCCACCCTAACAGCCTCATTTTCACATGATAACCTAAAGAACCTATTTCCAAATACAGTCACATTCTGAGGTACTGGGATTAGGATTGCAACATAGGAATTTTGGAGAGGTTACAGTTCAGTCCATAACAAGTGATAATGAGAAGTTGTGTGCTCTTTTGAATTATCTTTTCTACTTTCCTCCCAGTTTTGACTCAGTTGGAAAACTTTTGTAGTTTTTTGTGAGCATGTGTGCTTTGCTTATAGTCCTGAGCCATACTCTTCTTTTTTTTAAGATGATGTTTAGAGCAGTAACAAAAACTACAGTTAACATGAGGAATCTAAGAGAGGAGACTAGGCCTAACAACATGGTAAAAGTTAGTTTTATGTGTGTTTCAGGCAGTTGTAGTGATTTGACATTGTGGGGTTTTTTTTTCTTTTTTGTCCTTGTATTTTCTTTTGTAAGTTTGTCTTTTGGACCTTGTTGCCTTTTATCTAGTGTATGTAAAGAAAAATTGTAATGTTACAATTACACCAATTGTAATGTTATTGAGCAAAGGATTCTTCTGAACACTGTAAAGACTTCCAAATAAAATGAATTAAATTTTGTATGAACAGGTGTGGCAAAACATGTTGGTGATGCCCTTAAAGAACATACTTCCAGATCATCTCGAAAGATTTGCACTATCGGAATAGCTCCGTGGGGAGTGATTGAAAACAGAAATGATCTTGTTGGGAGAGATGTAAGAGTGCTTTTTAAATTTTCTTACGTTTAAACTTATGTATAAACAAAATTAGAGCAAGAATAATGCGAAGTCAACCTAAAATATTCATGATCATACCACGACCGTTTCGAAAATGCATTCATAGATACAAAAAGTAGTGTTAATACATTGTTTCTGCCTTCTTTTGTATAACTATTTCACACCGTTTCCATGTCATGCCAGTCTTTGTAATTAAATTTTTAATGGTGACATTCTATTAAGAATTAATTGTATTGTCTGTAAGAGTAGTAATCAAATACCGGTGTTTTATTCAAGTAGGTTAAAGACATATGAATTGCTTATAGATATCTTTCAAGAGATCATTAAAAAGGAATTACTGAATTATAATGATCACTTTCAAGTGCAATTGAATTTCTAACATCAATTTTAAAGATTCTACTTATGACTGGAAAAATAACTATGACATTTGATTGCTTTTATTCAGTGTCCTTTATATATTTCACTTTATTCAGTAATAACTTAATAGTTTCTTCACATTGTTTGTTTATTTGCTTGTTTGCTGCTGTTTCCTTTGCATGGGATGATGAAATATGGTATATTCTGCAATGGTAGCCGAAATACAATACTGTGGTTCAACCCATTATTGAATAATCTTCAGCTGCTTAAAAGCTCATGCTTTTTGATATATTCTTTTACATTTTCTATTTGTTGCTATGCATAAATAGAATCTTACCTCCTACTTGCCTTTACAGATTATTTCAAAATTTGTTTTTACTTTATATTAAATTTAATCCTGCCCACTAACTCTCAATGTTTGCTATTGTTTAGGTGGTTGCTCCTTACCAAACGTTATTGAACCCTCTGAGCAAATTGAATGTTCTGAATAATCTACATTCCCATTTCATATTGGTGGATGATGGCACTGTTGGAAAGTATGGGGCAGAAGTCAGACTGAGAAGAGAACTTGAAAAAACTATTAATCAGCAAAGAATTCATGCTAGTAAGGGAATTTATAAATTTTTTGTTGTTGAAATTATCCTGGGCTGTATTAATTGCCAGCAGCATTCTAAAAAAGGTAGACTGTTCTTTAAGTGTTCATTTCCTTATGTAGCAGGATAACATACAAAACAACCATGAATGACTGACCTTACACAAAATAAGATCTAGGAAAGGAAGTCTGAGATTAAATAGGGTACTCAGATAACAAAGCCAAAGACACAGAGGTTCATTGGAAGCTTTGTTGCTATTGTAATCCCACTGCAGCTCAAGGAATTCAGAAATATTCTTAATGTATGACATATTCCAATACCCGACTTTGAAATTCAAGATTGAAGAGGAAAAATATACTTTATTGTGAAGTAAGAATCACCTTGCTTAAAGTTGATAACACGAGTAGGTATCACTCTTTGGTAGATAATGTCTTAAAAGTTGGTATTTTTGACACTGGTCTTCCTTTTTTTTTTTTTTACATCTTTATTGGAGTATAATTGCTTTACAATGGTGTGTTAGTTTCTGCTTTATAACAAAGTGAATCAGCCATACATATACATATGTTCCCATATCTCTTCCCTCTTGCGTCTCCCTCTCTCCCACCCTCCCCATCCCACCCCTCCAGGTGGTCACAAAGCACCGAGCTGATCCCCCTGTGCCATGTGGCTGCCCCCCACCAGCTATCTACCTTACGTTTGGTAGTGTATATATGTCCATGCCTCTCTCTCGCTTTGTCACAGATTACCCTTCCCCCTCCCCATATCCTCAGGTCCATTCTCTAGTAGCTCTGTGTCTTTATTCCTGTCTTACCCCTAGGTCCTTCATGACATTTTTTTTCCCCTTAAATTCCATATATATGTGTTAGCATACAGTATTTGTCTTTCTCTTTCTGACTTACTTCACTCTGTATGACACACTCTAGGTCTATCCACCTCATTACAAATAGCTCAATTTCGTTTCTTTTTATGGCTGAGTAATATTCCATTGTATATATGTGCCACATCTTCTTTATCCATTCATCCGATGATGGACACTTAGGTTGTTTCCATCTCCTGGCTATTGTAAATAGAGCTGCAATGAACATTTTGGTACATGACTCTTTTTGAATTATGGTTTTCTCAGGGTATATGCCCAGTAGTGGGATTGCTGGGTCATATGGTAGTTCTATTTGTAGTTTTTTAAGGAACCTCCATACTGTTCTCCATAGTGGCTGTACCAGTTGACATTCCCACCAGCAGTGCAAGAGTGTTCCCTTTTCTCCACACCCTCTCCAGCATTTATTGTTTCTAAATTTTCTTTTTTTTCTTTTAAACATTTATAGTTTTTTTTTTTAACATCTTTATTGGAGTATAATTGCTTTACAATGGTATGTTAGTTTCAGCTTCACAACAAAATGAATCAGTTATATATATACATATGTTCCCATATCTCTTCCCGCTTGCGTCTCCCTCCCTCCCACCCTCCCTATCCCACCCCTCCAGGCGGTCACAAAGCACCGAGCTGATCTCCCTGTGCTATGCGGCTGCTTCCCACTAGCTATCTACCTTACGTTTGGTAGTGTATATATGTCCATGCCTCTTTATCGCTTTGTCACTGTTTACCCTTCCCCCTCCCCATAGTCTCAAGTCCATTCTCTAGTAAGTCTGTGTCTTTATTCCTGTTTCACCCCTAGGCTTTTCATGACATTTTTTTTTTTAAATTCCAGATATATGTGTTAGCATACGGTATTTGTCTCTCTCTTTCTGACTTACTTCGCTCTGTATGACAGACTCTAGGTCTATCCACCTCATTACAAATAGCTCAATTTCGTCTCTTTTTATGGCTGAGTAATATTCCACTGTATATATGTGCCACATCTTCTTTATCCATTCATCCGATGATGGACACTTAGGTTGTTTCCATCTCCGGGCTATTGTAAATAGAGCTGCAATGAACATTTTGGTACATGACTCTTTTTGAATTATGGTTTTCTCAGGGTATATGCCCAGTAGTGGGATTGCTCGGTCATATGGTAGTTCTATTTGTAGTTTTATAAGGAACCTCCATACTGTTCTCCATAGTGGCTGTACCAATTCACATTCCCATCAGCAGTGCAAGAAGGTTCCCTTTTCTCCACACCCTCTCCAGCATTTATTGTTTCTAAATTTTTTGATGATGGCCATTCTGACTGGTGTGAGATGATATCTCATTGTAGTTTTGATTTGCATTTCTCTAATGATTAATGATGTTGAGCATTCTTTCATGTGTTTATTGGCTTGCAGTCTGTATATCTTCTTTGGAGAAATGTCTATTTAGGTCTTCTGCCCATTTTTGGATTGGGTTGTTTGTTTTTTTGTTACTGAGCTGCATGAGCTGCTTATAAATTTTGGAGATTAATCCTTTGTCATTTGCTTCATTTGCAAATATTTTCTCCCATTCTGAGGGTTGTCTTTTGGTCTTGTTTATGGTTTCCTTTGCTGTGCAAAAGCTTTGAAGTTTCATAGGTCCCATTTATTTTTGTTTTTATTTCCATTTCTCTAGGAGGTGGGTCAAAAAGGATCTTGCTGTGATTTATGTCATAGAGTGTTCTGCCTATGTTTTCTTCTAAGAGTTTGATGGTTTCTGGCCTTACATTTAGGTCTTTAATCCATTTTGAGCTTATTTTTGTGTATGGTGTTAGGGAGTGATCTAATCTCAAACTTTTATATGTACCTGTCCAGCTTTCCCAGCACCACTTATTGAAGAGGCTGTCCTTCTCCACTGTACGTTACTGCCTCCTTTATCAAAGATAAGGTGACCATATGTGTGTGGGTTTATCTCTGGGCTTTCTATCCTGTTCCATTGATCTATCTTTCTGTTTTTGTGCCAGTACCGTACTGTCTTGATTACTGTAGCTTTGTAGTATAGTCTGAAGTCAGGGAGCCTGATTCCTCCAGCTCCGTTTTTCATTCTCAAGATTGCTTTGGCTATTTGGGGTCTTCTGTGTTTCCATACAAATTATGAAATTTTTTGTTCTAGTTCTGTGAAAAATGCCAGTGGTAGTTTGATAGGGATTGCATTGAATCTGTAGATTGCTTTGGGTACTAGAGTCATTTTCACAATGTTGATTCTTCCAATCCAAGAACATAGTATATCTGTCCGTCTATTTGTGTCATGTTTAATTTCTTTCATCGGTGTCTTATAATTTTCTGCATACAGGTCTTTTGTCTCCTTAGGTAGGTTTATTCCTAGATATTTTATTCTTTCTGTTGCAATGGTAAATGTGAGTGATTTCTTGATTTCACTTTCAGATTTTTCATCATTAGTGTCTAGGAATGCCAGAGATTTCTGTGCATTAATTTTGTATCCTACTACTTTACCAAATTCATTGATTAGCTCTAGTAGTTTTCTGGTAGCATCTTTAGGATTCTCTATGTATAGTGTCCTGTCATCTGCAAACAGTGACAGCTTTACTTCTTCTTCTCTGATTTGGATTCTTTTTATTTCCTTTTCTTCTCTGATTGCTGTGGCTAAAACTTCCAAAACTGTGTTGAATAAGAGCAGTGAGAGTGGGCAACCTTGTCTTGTTCCTGATCTTAGTGGAAATGGTTTCAGTTTTTCACCATTGAGAATGATGTTGGCTGTGGGTTTGTCATATATGGCCTTTATTATGTGGAGGAAAGTTCCCTCTATGCCTACTTTCTGCAGGGTTTTTTATCATAAATGGGTGTTGAATTTTGTCAAAGGCTTTCTCTGCATCTATTGAGATGATCATATGGTTTTTCTCCTTCAATTTGTTAAGATGGTGTATCACGTTGATTGATTTGCGTATATTGAAGAATCCTTGCATTCCTGGAATAAACCCCACTTGATCATGGTGTATGATCCTTTTAACGTGCTGTTGGATTCTGTTTGCTAGTATTTTGTTGAGGATTTTTACATCTATGTTCATCAGTGATATTGGCCTGTAGTTTTCTTTCTTTGTGACATCCTTGTCTGGTTTTGGTATCAGGGTGATGGTGGCCTCGTAAAATGAGTTTGGGAGTGTTCCTCCCTCTGCTATAGTTTGGAAGAGTTTGAGAAGGACAGGTGTTAGCTCTTCTCTAAATGTTTGATAGAATTCGCCTGTGAAGCCGTCTGGTCCTGGGCTTTTGTTTGTTGGAAGATTTTTAATCACAGTTTCAATTTCAGTGCTTGTGATTGGTCTGTTCATATTTTCTATTTCTTCCTGATTCAGTCTTGGCATGTTGTGCATTTCTAAGAATTTGTCCATTTCTTCCAGGTTGTCCATTTTATTGGCATAGAGTTGCTTGTAGTAATTGCTCATGATCTTTTGTATTTCTGCAGTGTCAGTTGTTACTTCTCCTTTTTCATTTCTAATTCTATTGATTTGAGTCTTCTCCCTTTTTTCTTGATCAGTCTGGCTAATGGTTTATCAATTTTGTTTATCTTCTCAATGAACCAGCTTTTAGTTTTATTGATCTTTGCTATCATTTCCTTCATTTCTTTTTCATTTATTTCTGCTCTGATCTTTATGATTTCTTTCCGTCTGCTAACTTTGGGTGTTTTTGTTCTTCTTTCTCTGATTGCTTTAGGTGCAAGTTTAGGTTGTTTATTCGAGATGTTTCCTGTTTCTTAAGGTAGGATTGTATTGCTATAAACTTCCCTCTTAGAACTGCTTTTGCTGCATCCCATAGGTTTTGGGTTGTCATGTCTCCATTGTCATTTGTTTCTAGGTATTTTTAATTTCTCTTTGATTTCTTCAGTGATCCCTTCGTTATTAAGTAGTGTATTGTTTAGCCTCCATGTGTTTGTATATTTTACAGATCTTTTCCTGGAATTGATATCTAGTCTCATAGCGTTGTGGTCGGAAAAGATACTTGATACAATTTCAATGTTCTTAAATTTACCAAGGCTTGATTTGTGACCCAAGATATGATCTATCCTGGAGAGTGTTCCATGAGCACTTGAGAAAAAGTGTATTCTGTTGTTTTTGGATGGAATGTCCTATAAATATCAATTAAGTCCATCGTGTTTAATGTATCATTTAAAGAATGTGTTTCTTTATTTATTTTCATTTTGGATGATCTGGCCATTGGTGAAAGTGGGGTGTTAAAGTTCCCTACTATGAATGTGTTACTGTCGATTTCCCCTTTTATGGCTGTTAGTATTTGCCTTATGTATTGAGGTGCTTGTATGTTGGGTGCATAAATATTTACAATTGTTATACCTTCTTCTTGGATCGATCCCTTGATCATTATGTAGTGTCCTTCTTTGTCTCTTCTAATAGTCTTTATTTTAAAGTCTATTTGGTCTGATATGGGAATTGCTACTCCAGCTCTCTTTTGGTTTCCACTTGCATGGAATATCTTTTTCCATCCTCTTACTTTCAGTCTGTATGTGTCTCTAGGTCTGAAGTGGGTCTCTTGTAGACAGCATATAGATGGGTCTTGTATCTGTATCCATTCAGCCAATCTGTGTCTTTTGGTGGGAGCATTTAGTCCATTTACATGCAAGGTAATTATCGATATGTATGTTCCTATTCCCATTTTCTTAATTGTTTTGGGTTCGTTATTGTAGGTCTTTTCCTTCTCTTGTGTTTTTTGCCTACAGAAGTTCCTTTAGCATTTGTTGTAAAGCTGGTTTGGTGGTGCTGAACTCTCTCAGCTTTTGCTTGTCTGTAAAGGTTTTAATTTCTCCATCAAATCTGAATGAGATCCTTGCTGGGTAGAGTATTCTTGGTTGCAGGTTTTTCTCCTTCATCACTTTAAATATGTCCTGCCACTCCCTTCTGGCTTGCAGAGTTTCTGCTGAAAGATCAGCTGTTAACCTTATGGGGATTCCCTTGTGTGTTTTTGTTGTTTTTCCCTTGCTGCTTTTAATATGTTTTCTTTGTGTTTATTTTTGACAGTTTGATTAATATGTGTCTTGGCGTGTTTCTCCTTGGATTTATCCTGTATGGGACTCTCTGTGCTTCCTGGACGTGATTAACTATTTCCTTTCCCATGTTTGGGAAGTTTTCAGCTATAATCTCTTCAAATATTTTCTCAGTCCCTTTCTTTTTCTCTTCTTCTTCTGGGACCCCTATAATTTGAATGTTGGTGCGTTTAATGTTGTCCCAGAGGTTCTGAGATTGTCCTCAATTCTTTTCATTCTTTTTTCTTTATTCTGCTCTGCACTAGTTACTTCCACTATTTTATTTTCCAGGTCACTTATCCGTTCTTCTGCCTCAGTTATTCTGCTATTGATCCCATCTAGAGTATTTTTCATTTCATTTACTGTGTTGTTCATTGCTGTTTGTTTCATCTTTAGTTCTTCTAGGTCCTTGTTAAATGTTTCTTGCATTTTGTCTATTTCCAAGATTTTGGATCATCTTTACTATCATTATTCTGAATGCTTTTTCAGGTAGACTGCCTATTTCCTCTTCATTTGTTAGGTCTGGTGGGTTTTTATCTTGTCCCTTCATCTGTGGTGTGTTTTTCTGTCTTCTCCTTTTGCCTATCTTACTGTGTTTGGGGTCTCCTTTTTGCAGGCTGCAGGTTCGTAGTTCCCGTTGTTTTTGGTGTCTGTCCCCAGTGGCTAAGGTTGGTTCAGTGGGTTGTGTAGGGTTCCTCGTGGAGGGGACTAGTGTCTGTGTTCTGGTGGATGAGGCTGGTCTTGTCTTTCTGGTGGGCAGGTCCATGTCTGGTGGTGTGTTTTGGTGTGTCTGTGGACTTATTATGATTTTAGGTAGCCTCTCTGCTAATGGGTGGGGTTGTGTTCCTGTCTTGCTAGTTGTTTGTCATAGGGTGTCCCGCACTGTAGATTGCTGGTCGTTGAGTGAAGCTGGGTGTTGGTGTTGAGATGGAGATCTTTGGGAGATTTTCGCCGTTTGATATTATGTGGAACTGGGAGGTCTCTTGTGGACCAGTGTCCTGAAGTTGACTCTCCCACCTCAGAGGCACAGCACTGACTCCTGGCTGCAGCAGCAAGAGCCTTTCATCCACATGACTCAGAATAAAAGGGGGAAAAAGTAGAAAGAAAGAATTAGAAGAAAGAAAGAAAAGAAAGGAAGGAAGGAAGGAAAGAAGGGAGGGAAGGAGGAAGGAAGGAAGGAGGGATCGAGGGAAGGAAGGAGAAAAGAACGAAAGAAGATAAAGTAAGATAAAATAAAGTAAGATAAAATATAATAAAGTTATTAAAACAAAAAATATTAAGAAAAAATTAAAGAAGAAAAAAAAACGGACGGATAGAACCCTAGGACAAATGGTGGAAGCAAAGCTATACAGACAAAATCTCACACAGAAGCATACACATACACACTGACAAAAAGTGGAAAAGGGGAAAAAATCATAAATCTTGCTCTCAAAGTCCACCTCCTCAATTTGGGATGATTCGTTGTCTATTCATGTATTCCATAGATGCAGGGTACATCACGTTGATTGTGGAGCTTTAATCCACTGCTTCTGAGGCTTCTGGGAGAGATTTCCCTTTCTCTTCTTTGTTCTCACAGCTCCCGGGGCTCTGCTTTGGATTTGGCCCCGCCTCTGCATGTAGGTCTGTTCTTCACTCAGACGGGACGGGGTTAAAGGAGCAGCTGCTTCAGGGAGTTTGGCTCACTCAGCCCGGGGGCGGGGGCACGGAGTGCGGTGGGGGGGGTGGGTAGCTTGTGGCAGAGGCCGGCGTTACGTTGCACTAGACTGAGGTGCACCGTGCGTTCTCCCGGGGAAGTTGTCCCTGGATCCTGGGACCCTGGCAGTGGTGGGCTGCACAGGCTCCCTGGAAGGGGGTGTGTGGTTAGTGACCTGTGCTCGCACACACAGGCTTCTTGGTGGCGGCAGCAGCAGCCTTAGCATCTCTTGCCAGTCTCTGGGGTCCGCGCTGTTAGCTGCGGCTCGCGCCCATTCTCTGGAGCTCCTTTAAGCAGCGCTCTTAATCCCCTGTCCTTGCGCACCAGGAAACAAAGAGGGAAGAAAAAGTCTCTTGCCTCTTCGGCAGGTCCAGACTTTTCCCCGGACTCCCTCCCGGCTAGCCGTGGTGCACTAACCCCCTGCAGGCTGTGTTCTAGCCGCCAACTCCAGTCCTCTCCCTGCGCTCCGACTGAAGCCCGAGCCTCAGCTCCCAGCCCCACCCGCCCCGGCTGTTGAGCAGACAAGCCTCTCGGGCTGGTGAGTGCCGGTCGGCCCCGATCCTCTGTGCGGGAATCTCCCCACTTTGCCCTCCGCACCCCTGTTGCTGTGCTTTCCTCCGCGGCCCTGAAGCTTTCCCCCTCCATCACCCACAGTCTCCGCCTGCGAAGGGGCTTCCTAGTTTGTGGAAACCTTTCCTCCTTCACAGCTCCCTCCCACTGGTGCAGGTCCCGTCCCTATCCTTTTGTCTCTGTTTATTTTTTCTTTTGCCCTACCCAGGTATGTGGGGAGTTTCTTGCCTTTTGGGAGGTTTGAGGTCTTCTGCCAGCGTTCAGTAGGTGTTCTGTAGGCGTTGTGCCACGTGTAGATGTATTTCTGGTGTATCTGTGGGGAGGAAGTTGATCTCTGCATCTTACTCTTCCGCCATCTTCCCCTCGTCTTCTGGTCTTCCTGTCTGACCACGGTCAAACTTTCTGGCTCAACATCTGGATTTTTATTTCCAAAAAAAAAATTTTATAATTTTAGGAGACCAAGGAGGTGAGCTCTATGACAAAGTGAAATAGAAATACAAACTTATAGAACAGTATTTTCAGATTATGATGGAGTCATAGCATTTCCTAAAAATTAGGAATATCTTATTATCCTTCATACCCCACTAGGGAATGCCTATATTTTGGATTCGTTCACTGCAGTACAAGTTATTGTAAAACAAAAATTGGTATTCACTAAATTTTTTGTTACTCTTAATAGAGGTCTTGGATTTTTTTGATCTGTTTTGTCTATGTAATCCTGATTCTGTTAATTTCTATATTAATGTCTCAATGCATTTGGAATCAACAATAGACATTTTAAAAGTGATTAAAGACAAATACATATGAGAAGTTCAACTCATAAAGTATTAAAAAACTGAAAACCAAATTGGTGTTTTAATTTCTTGTCGAGTTAAAGTTAGTGAAATATACAAAATAATTATTGCTTTTCAGTGAATATATAAATTATAGTGTGTGCCTCATTATATATTGGATTTTCTAATTTTGTTATTTAGAACAAACTTAAAGTCAGTGCAAAAGTAATTTATTCAGTATTTAATTTATTTATATCAGACTATATATCATGTTGAGTACGTAAAATTAAGTCAACACAGTCTTATAAGAAATTATATTTTGGCATTTTATTTTTGATTGAGTGAAAACTAAGATTAAATTACTGAATTTTGCCTAATATCATAATTAATCTTTTACCTTTTTTAAGGAATTGGTCAAGGTGTTCCTGTGGTGGCACTTATATTTGAGGGTGGGCCAAACGTTATCCTCACAGTTTTAGAATACCTTCAGGAAAGTCCTCCTGTGCCAGTCGTCGTATGTGAAGGAACAGGCAGGGCTGCAGATCTACTAGCATATATTCATAAACAGACAGAAGAAGGAGGGTAAGTGTATGATTACAACATATTTTTAATAATTTTATGTAAAGAAGCTGTGGTTTTTAGAATATTAGATTCATTTCAGTGTTTTAATAATATGAAAATACCTTCTTAAGTCTTGAGGAAATAGCCTGTCTGATACATTATTGGAATGAATTAAAATATAAGTCTTTGTAGTGGACAGTTTTCAAAGACCTGTTAAATAGACAGAGGCACGTATCTTTTGACGCAACAGTTCCATTTCTGATAATTGTTCCTACAAATGTACTTGCACACGTGAAATAACATATATAAAGTTACTCAATACAGTGTGGTTTGTAACAGTAAAAGATTGGAACAAAATAGAACATTTATATCAAGGGGACTAGATAAATAACTTAAGGTACCTCTGCACAACGGAGTAGTTTGTAGTTACATAAGGTATCTGTATATTAGATTTGGAAAGATTACCAAAATATATATGTAAAAAAAGGAAAATGTACAGTAACATGTAGATTTTGGCACCTTTTATGAAGGAAAAAAGACAAGGAGATGATTGTATGTATTGAAAGAGATCCTCAAACATTATACAAAGTAATAGTGCTTCTTGAAAGCAGTTGAGGTGGAATGGCTGATGGAAGACAGTGGGAAAGACACTTTCACTATGAATTTTCACAGTTTTATATTTTATATTATATTTTTGAGCATGTAAATATATTCCGTATTGAGAAAAAGAAATAAAAGTGCAAATGGGCTGATATTTAACACATTTTGTTAAAATACTGCTTTTTACACCATATTATCTTAAAATTATCTTTATACACTATCTTACATGATAAGATACTGTATAACTGATAACATTAACACATGCCTTATAAAAAAAATTAGAAATAATTCAAAGAGAAAAATCACTCCATTCCATTTTCCACCCTTATGACTTATAGTAGGAGTCTAATGAAGGAGAAAATTTCACTCAGGGTCAAGTATTTAATATTAATACAGTATCTTTAAATGTCTTGCCTGGATCCACTAGGACTTGATATTAGATTCTGCAAATAATGGAATTTGAAATCAGTGGATTGAGTTATGTTTCCTCTTACTTTAGGAATCTTCATGATGCAGCAGAGCCTGATATTATTTCAACCATCAAAAAAACATTTAACTTTGGCCAGAGTGAAGCAGTTCATTTATTTCAAACACTGATGGAATGTATGAAAAGAAAGGAGCTCGTAAGTACATTTCACAGAATAAGCCTTTTTTTTTTTAATATAAATTTATTTTGGCTGCATTGGGTCTCCATTGCTGTGCGCGGGCTTTCTCTAGCTGCAGCGAGCGGAGGCTACTCTTTGTTGTGGTGAGTGGGCTTCTCATGTGGTGGCTTCTCTTGTTGCGGAGCACGGGCTCTAGGCACATGGGCTTCAGTAGCTGTGGCACGTGGGCTCAGTAGTTGTGGCACACGGGCCCTAGAGCACAGGCTCAGTAGTTGTGGCGCACAGGCTTAGTTGCTCTGCAGCATGTGGGATATTCCCGGACCAGGACTTGAACCTGTGTCCCCCTGCATTGGTAGGTGGATTCTTAACCACTGCGCCACCTGGGAGGCCCAGAATAAGCCTTTTTATTTCATTCAAATACATTCTAAATTGGATAAATGCTTTTTTATTTTTTTAATTTTTAATTTTTTTTTTATTTTTTGTGGTACACGGGCCTCCCACTGCCGCGGCCTCCCCCGTTGTGAAGCACAGGCTCCGGATGCGCAGGCTCAGCTGCCATGGCTCACAGGCCCAGCCACTCCGCGGCATGTGGGATCTTCCCAGACCGGGGCACGAACCCGCGTCCCCTGCATCGGCAGGCGGACTCTCAGCTGCTGCGCCACCATGGAAGCCCTGGATAAATGCTTTTTAATTAATTAATTAATTTTTGGCTGCTCCCCATGGCTTATGGTATCTTAGTTCCCTAACCAGGGATTGAACCCAGGCCCTCTGCAGTGAAAGCATGGAGTCCTAACCACTGGACCTCCAGAGAATTCCCAATTGGAGAAATACTTTTTTAAAAACTTTGGATTTAAAATTTTAAAATCTTTTCTAACCATGTAAAGATGTCATTTATAATTTTGTTCAAGCTAAGAGATAGCATAGAAGGATTATAGGGTTTTTTTAAATTAATTTATTTAATTTATTTATTTACTTTGGCTGGGTTGGGTCTCTGTTGCTGCGCGCGGGCTCTCTCTAGTTGCTGTGAGCGGGGGCTGCTCTTCGTTGTGGTGTGCGGGCTTCTCATTGTGGTGGCTTCTCTTGTTGTGGAGCAGGGGCTCTAGGTGCACGGGCTTCCGTAGTTGCGGCACGTGGGCTCAGTAGTTGTGGCTCATGGGCTCTAGAGCACAGGCTCAATAGTTGTGGCGCATGGGCTTAGTTGCTCTGCAGCATGTGGGATCCTCCCGGACCAGGGATTGAACCCGTGTCCCCTGCATTGGCAGGTGGATTCTCAACCACTGTGCCACCAGGGAAGCCCCTAGAATATAGTTTTTATATGGTGTGGAGACATGTATTACACTTCTATTTTTGGAAAAGTTTCATAACTAAGCCTCAGTAGATTATGTTCAGGATCAAGGAAGAACTCTAAAGAGTTATTATTGGCTTCTCTAAAATATATTTGGAGGAAAAACCCCTATTTTCCTCTGAGTGAGTGCTCAAATTAAAGATCAGTGCTGCTTCACTATTGATGCTATGTGTAAAACAGATAACTAATGAGAACCTGCTGTATAGTATAGCACAGGGAGCTCTACTCAGTGCTCTGTGGTGACCTAAATGAGAAGGAAATCCCAAAAGAGAGGGGATATATGTATACGTATAGCTGTTTCACTTTGCTGTACAGTATAAACTAACACAATATTGTAAAGCAATTATACTCCAATAAAAAAAAATAGAGACCAGTGTTGCTTAATTTCAGTCATCTAGACATGGGCTTAAGTTTACAGAGACAAAAAATTTTAACAGTTCTCTAAGTAGGTGGATGATAACATGGTTTGATCTGCTGTTTTCTTTCATGCATTTCATTTTTGTATACTGTGAAATGAAGTTAGTTGAAAAATTCGTATTGGGGTTATAACAATAGACTTTTATTTTATGAAAAGGTTATTAAATGAAAACCTCTCTCTAATGGTATTATGTTTCAAATAATTTTAAATAAATTTCCAGTAAAAGGATTCAACAAAACACTTCTCATTCAAGAACACATATATTTACTTGAACTGAGTAAGTGTCCACTCTGCAGAAGAAACAGCAGGATTTACTCAGATTAGTAATCTATAGCCTTAGCTCATAAATTGCTTATTCTAGTAATGGACATAAAATATATAAAAAATTAATATAATATGAAACCAAACATTTTGAATATACTTGAATTTTATTTTTTTTTAATTTATTATTTATTTTTAGCTGCGTTGGGTCTTCGTTGCTGCGTGTGGGCTTTTTCTAGTTGCAGCGAGTGGGGGCTACTCTTCGTTGCAGTGTGTGGGCTTCTCATTGCAGTGGCTTCTCTTGTTGCGGAACACAGGCTCTAGGCGCGCGGGCTTCAGTAGTTGTGGCACATGGGCTCAGTAATTGTGGCACACGGGCTCTAGAGCGCAGGCTCAATAGTTGTGGCGCCCAGGCTTAGTTGCTCCGCGGCATGTGGGATGTTCCTGGACAAGGAATCAAACTCATGTCCCCTGCATTGGCAGGTGGATTCTTAACCACTGTGCCACCTGGGAAGTCCCTACTTGAATTTTATTTGGTAAATGATACAAATTCTTTAATTTTCTGTGTTTTGATTGTAATGAAATTATTCCTGACTCAAAAAAACTATATCTGCCAAGTAGTTTGCAGTTACTTTGCGATTTATATGCCTTATGTCTTAGCTTATAAAATATAAAGGCATAATATTATGAATTGATCTTTAAATAGATTACTGTTTTCCACATTGGATCAGAGGAACATCAAGATATAGATGTAGCAATACTTACTGCACTGCTTAAAGGTAAGACTTAAAATTTGTTAGGTCTTTCATTTATGGTGTTTTTATATAAGTTAGGATTTTTTAATTTGACTAAATGTTTGAGAACTGAATTTTTCAATAGTTTTTCTTTGAAAAAGACACAGTGTTCACTTTCTTTGACAAATTTGCTTTTGTTTTTAATCTTATAACTTTTTAAAAAGTTCATACCAGGATTTATGCCATTAGACCTATTTAATTATCCTGTTAAGAATGTGTCAAACATGTCACATTTTTAATTGGCTGAAAAATAAGTGTTTAAAAGTAATAGAGTATTAGTTAATAGAAATTAAGGATAGCATTCTTAAATGTGCTATTTTCATTAGGGAGGAAAATTTGGAAAGAAAACTAATGGTATCTTCTAGGACTAAGGGGTTAATGCACACGCAGTTGAATTGTTTTCCTCTTATTATCTTTCCAAAGACATCTAACTGATAAGACAAACAATACTGTAGTGAAAAATCTTTTCAAAAATTAGAAATTAAAATGTTGTTCTGTCCGAGTACCTGAAAGTCCAATATGCAGTGAGGTGGCAGAAGCAGAGCAAGAGGGCACTATCTTATCATTCACAAGAATTTCCCAAATATTAGACTACAATGAATTGCCAATAGATCAGACATTTGAAAAATACTATAATAATATATAACATATTTACATCATCTGAGAATAAGAGATCATAAGTAATAGGAAGCCTAGAAACCATAAAGGGCAAGATCAATAAATGCGATTGCATAAAAATAAAAAATAAAAAGAGAGCACCTAATATTTGCTGTGTACTTTCTGTGTACTAGCTACTGTGCTTTAGTGGTTTATGTTGTTTACCCTTGTGACAGCCCTAAGAGGAAGATTTCCTATTATTTTCCTCATTTTATAGATGAGAAAACTGAGAACAGGAATGTGGAAGGATCACAAAAAGGTGTTGTAAATTAGTAATAAAAAGATGAATACCTCATGGAAAAATGAGCCAAAATTTAAGTAAAAGATTTTAGCAGAATACAAATACTTGGGGGAAATGTGGAAATGATGGAAAGATGTTATAATTTAAAAAAAAACATAAATTAAAAAAAAAAAGCTTTTTATCCTCCTACTGGGTATTTGTATACTCCTGATGGATGGTATAACCTTTCTGTAATATATTTTGGCAGTGTATCCAAAGCTTTAAATTATATACCCTTCTACACAGCAATTTGGCTTCTACGGATTCATCCTGTTAAATATGTGCACAAAGATACACTCACCAGAAAATTCAAAATAACGTGAAATGTCCACTAGTTAGAATATTTGTTGAATAAATTTTAGTTCACCTTTAAAAGGTATTTATATATATATAAGGTACATCTGTATGTACTGTTATTGAAAACTAAATATGATACATAAAGCAGGCTGAGTATTTTGTATAGTATGACCTGCTTTTGCATAAACAATTAAAAGTATATGTATGAACTTATATATGCACAGAAAACACCTGTAAGGATATTTTTCATAATATTAACAGTCAATACTATCGCTGTGATAGAAACAGATCATCTTTCTTTTCTATTCATTCTTGTGCATTCTGAATTGTTTGCGATGGATGAGGCTGTGTCTTTTCTATAGTTGGAAAATAAAAGTCCTCAACCCTGGGGTAACCTTATCTTTCTGAGGCAGGCTACCTCTGAATAGTGACTGACACCAGCTGTGTAATTAAAGGGGGAGGAGGGGAATTAATAAGTGTTCATATTTTATGGAGATAAATTAATTGAACTTGTCGACTGTTTTCTTTATTTGATTAGGCACTAATGCATCTGCATTTGACCAGCTCATCCTTACATTGGCATGGGATAGAGTTGACATTGCCAAAAATCATGTATTTGTTTATGGACAGCAGTGGCTGGTATGTAAATAATCTATATAAACAGTATAATTTAATTAAGCTAAGTTAATATCAAAGTATTTGCTGCAACTGTTACCTAACTTGACATTTACCTGTCAGTCAAAAGTGCAAACTTATTGTAGCCAAACATTTCTGCAACATTCAGATCCATTTAGGATTTAATAAGTTCTATTTGCCTCTTGATAAAAACTGTGTTTTTTATAGGGTATAGATCTTTAAAAATCCTGTAACTGAAAAAAGTTTTAGAAATAGTGCTCTTTGCATCTGTGTTTGTCAGGAATGTTGGCCTGTAATTTTCTTTTCTTCTGGGGTCCTTGTCTGGTTTTGGTATCAGAGTAATGCTGGACTCATAAAATGAGTTTGGAAGAGTTTGAAAAGGATTGGTATTAGTTCTTTGAATGTTTGGTTAAATTCACCAGTGAAGCTGTCTGGTCCTTACTAGTAATCAGACTGTTCAGAATTTCTATTTCATCATGATTTGGTCTTGATAGGTTGTATGTTTCTAGGAATTTATCTGTTTCTTCTAGGCTGTCCAGTTTGTTGGCATGTAATTATTCATATTAACCTCTTAATGATCCTTTGTATTTCTGTGGTATCAGTTGTAACATCTGTTTCATTTTTGATTTTATTTATTTGAGTCCTCTCTTTTTTTTCTTCCTGAGTCTAGCTAAGGGTTTGTCAATTTTATCTTTTCAGAGAACTAGTTCTAGTTTCATTCTAGTTGTCTTTTCAATCTGTTTCATTTATATCTGTTCTAATTTTCGTTACTTTCTTCCTTCTACTAACTTTGAGTATCGTTTGTTCTTCTTTTTGTGGTTTCTTGAGGTGTAAAGTTAGGTTATTTGAGACTTTTCTTGTTTTTTGAGGTAGGCATTTATCGCTGTGATCTTCCCTGTTGGAACTGCTTTTGCTGCATCCCACAAATTTTGGTATGTTATATTTCCATTTTTGTTTCTCTCTAGGTACTTTTTATTTATTTATTTATTTGGCTGCGTTGGGTCTTTGTTGCTGTGCGTGGGCTTTCCTCTGGTTGCGGCGAGCGGGGTCTACTCTTCGTTGCAGTGTGCGGGCTTCTCATTGCAGTGGCTTCTCTTGTTTTAGAGCACGGGCTCTAGGCACATAGGCTTCAGTAGTTGTGGCACGCAAGCTCTAGAGTGCAGGCTCAGTAGTTGTGGTGCACGGGCTTAGTTGCTCTGTGGCATGTGGGATCTTCCTGGGCCAGGGCTCGAACACGTGTCCCCTGCATTGGCAGGCAGATTCTTAACCACTGCGCCACCAGGGAAGCCCTCTCAAGGTACTTCTTAATTTCTCTTTTGATTTCTTCTTTGACCCATTGGTTGTTGAGTAGTATGTTGTTTGATCTTCATGTATTTATGAATTTTCCAGTTTTCTTTGTGTAATTTCTAGTTTCATACCATTGTGGTCAGAAAAGATGCTTGACATGATTTCAGTCTTCTTAAATATATTAGGACTTGTTTTATGGTCTAACATGGTCTATCTTGCAAAATTTTCTGTGTGCACTTGAGAAGAATGTGTATTCTCTTGCTTTTGGATGGAACGTTCTGTATATCTGTTAAGTCCATTGGTCTAATGTGTCATTTAAGGCTGATGTTTTCTTACTGATTTTCTGTCTGGATGATCTCTCCACTGATGTAAGTGGGTATTAAAGTCCTCTATTATTTTGTATTGCTGTTTCTCCCTTTAAGACTGTTAATATTTATTTTATGTATTTATATGATCCTATGATGGGTACATAAATATTTACATATATTGTATCTTCTTGTTGAATTGACCCCTTTATCATTATGTGCCATCCATCTTTGTTTCTTATTACAGTCTTTTTTTTAAAGTTTATTTTGTCTGATACAAGTAAGCTTCCTTTTGGTTTCCATTTGCATGGAATATCCTTTTCCATTTCTTCACTTTCAGTCTATATGTGTGTCTTTACATCTAAAGTGAGTGTCTTATAGGCAGCGTATAGATAGGTCTTGTGTTTTTATCCATTCAGCTACTCTGTGTGTTTGAATTGTTGAACTTAGTCCATTTGCATTTAAAATAATTATTATAAGTATGTACTCACTGATATTTTGTTAATTGTTTTCTGACTGTTTTTGTAGTTCCATTCTGTTCCTTTTTTCTCTCTCTCTTGCTCTCTTCTTTTATGATTTGATGACTTTAGTGATATGCTTATATTTTTTTCTCTTTGTCTTTTGTGTATTTGTCTTTTGTGTATAGGTTTTTGCTTTGTGTTTACTATGAGGGTTACATATAATAACTTATATCTGTAATGTCTATTTTATGTTGATAACCATTTGTTTGATCCCATTCTAAATCTCAACATTTTTATTTTCCTCTTTTCTGTTTTTCATGTCACAGTTTACATCTTTTTACCTCAAGTATCCCTTAACTAATTATTGTAATCATGGCTGTTTTTACTACTTTTGTCTTTCAACCTTTATTCTAACTTCATAAGTGATTAATCTACTATTTTTACTATATATTTACCTTTTCAGTGAGATTTCTTTCATGTGTTTTCTTGTTACTAATTACCACCCTTTCTTTTCAGCTTAAAAGAAGCTCCTTTAACATTTCTTGAAAGGCTGGTTTAGTGGTAATCAACCTCTTTAGCTTTTGCTAGTTTGGAAAAGTCTTTCTCTCTTTCAATTCAGAATAAGAATTTTTGCCAGGTAGAGTATTCTTGGTTGGAAGTTTTTTCTTTCTGTACTTTGAATATATCATGCCACTCCCTTCTGGCCTGCAAAGTTTCTGCTGAAAAATATGCTGATAGTCTTATGGAGGTTCCCTTGTATGTAACAAGTTGTTTTTCTCTTGCTGCTTTTAATATTCTTTCCTTGTCTTTAACTTTTGGCATTTCAATTATGTGTCTTGGTGTGAGTCTCTATAGGTTCATTTGAAACTCTCTGAGCTTCCTGTATCTGGATGTCTGTTTTCTTCCCCAGGTTAGGGAAGTTTCAGCCATTATTTCTTCAAATACAATTTCTGCCCCTTTGTCTCTCTCTTCTTCTGGGAACCCTAAAATGTATCAGTCCATTTGATGTTGTCCCATAAGTCCCTTAAGCTAACTTAACTTTTTTAAAAGTTCTTTTTGCTACTCTGGGTGAATTACACTATCTTGTCTCCAAGTTGACAGATCCTTTCTTCTGCTTCATCTAGTCTGCTCTTGAACCCTGTTAGTGTATTTTTCAGTTCAGTTTTTTATTCTTCAGCTCTGTGACTTCTATTTGGTACTTTCTTAGATTTTCCATCTCTTTGTTGAAGTTCTCACTGTGTTCATTCTTTTCCACAATTTGGTGAGCATCATTATAATAATTACTTTGAACTCTTTATCAGGTAAATTACTTATCTCCATTTCATTGAGGTTTTTCCCTGAGGTTTTATCTTGTTCTTTCATTTGGAACATATTTCTCAGTTTCTCCATTTTACTTGACTGTGTTTTGGTTTCTGTACAGTAGATGAAATAACCACCTCTTCCAGTCTTGAAGAAGTAGCCTTGTGTAGGGGATGAGCCTTGTCAATCAACCTTGACTCAGCTTTTTGTTCTTTCTCAAACCTTTCTGCTTGTTCAAGCAACGTATTGTATTTTTACTAGCTCCCAGTAGTGGAGAATGTGCAGTTACCTATCAGGGTCCCTAAGGGGAGTATTTCAGCATCCAGATTCAGACTGACTGGAATCCATACCCTCAGACAACATCTTTTGAAAATCTTCAGAATATTTAGGAAACTGAATTCAACAATACTTTCAAAGGACCATATACCATAATCAAGTGGGATTATTCCGGGGATCTGCAAATCAGTCAACGTGATATATCACATTAAGAAAAACGATGATAAAAATCGTATAATCAACTCAGTGGATACAGAAAAAACATTTCACATGATTCTATATCCATTTATGATAAAGACTCTCAACAAAGCAGGTATAGAGGGAAGGCACCTCAACATAATAAAGGCATATATGACATAATAAAGGCCTACAGCTAACATCATATTCAATGGTGAAGAGTTGAAAGCTTTTCCTCTAAGAACAGGAACAAGACAAGGATGCCCGCTCTTGCTACTTTTATTCAGCATAGTATTGGAAGCCCTAGCCACAGCAGTTAGGAAGGAAAAAGTAATAAAAGGCATCTAAATTGGAAAGGAAGAAATAAAACTGTCACTCTTTGCTGATGATATGATACTATGTGTAGAAAACCCTAAAGACTTCACCAAAAAACCGTTAGAACTAATAAATGAGTTCAGCAAAGTTGTAGGATACAAAATAAATATGCATGAATTTGTTGTGTTTCTATACACTAATAACAAAATATCTGAAAGAGAAATTAAGAAAACAATCCCACTTGCAATTGCATCAAAAAGAATAAATTACCTAGGAATAAATTCAACCAAGGAGGTGAAAGATCTGTGAACTAAAAACTATAATATGTTGATGAAAGAAATTGAAGAAGATACAGAGAAATGGAAAGATATTTTGTGCTCATTGATTGGGAGAATTAGTATTGCTAAAATGTCTATACTACCCAAAGCAATCTACAGATTCCGTGCAATCTCTATCGAAATTCCAATGGCATTTTTCACAGAAATAAAACAAGCAATTCTAAAATTTGTATGGAACCACAAAAGATCCTGAATAGCCAAAACAATCTTGAGAAAGAAGAACAAAACTGGAGGCATTATGCTTCCTGATGTCAGACTGTGTCACAAAGCTATGGTAATTTAAACAGTATGGTATTGGCATAAAAATAGGTATATAGGTCAGTGGAACAGAATAGAGAGCCCAGAAATAAACTCATGCACATATGGTCAATTAATTTACGACAGAGTAGTCAAGAATATACAATGGGAGAAGGACAGTGTTTTCAATTATTGATGTTGGGCAAATTGGACAGCCACATGCAGAAGACTGAAACTTGACCACTGTCTTATACCACACACAAAAATTAATTCAAAATGGATTAAAGACTTGAACATAAGACCTGAAACCATAAAACTTTTAAAAGAAAACATAGGTGGTAAGATCCTTGACATAGGTTTTGGTGATGATTTTTTTAATTAACCAGACTAATACAGGAATGTTATTGTTGGTAACTTAAAACCCATGGGGAACAGAAGAACACCCCTTACAAGTACAGGATAAGAAAAGAAAGGAGAGAAGACCAACTGAGCAATAGAGTAAATGTTGTTAATGTTAGAATAAGTTAATAACAAATCAGATTTGTATGTGATACGAGAAAGTAGGAGATAATCTTAACTAAAATAGGAATAACATGCCATGATCAATTATAGGCTGTTAATATATGAGAAATTGAATAAGTATTACATTCTTATAAGTTAGTTGTGCCTTGTTTTTAAGTGCAATGCCAAAATATTTTCCTTGTTATGAAATAGAACTGAGTGGTGAAAAAAAAATGACAGAAAACATATCTGCTGTCTGATCATCATCCATCATGCATAAGGCGTGCATTTAGTCTGTATGCTAAAAAGATTTTGGAGACCCTATCCTTTGCAAAGTAATGGAAATCGGGTAGATTGGGTAAAGAAATGGTAATAGAAACTGCTGTAGAGAAGTTGTATAGTTGTATGGTAAACTTTTGAAGACAATAAAGATTTAAAAACAAGAGGTGAAAAAACTCAATGATTTTTTAAAAATTTATTTAGTTTATTTATTTAGTTTTGGCTGCGTTGGGTGTTTGTTGCTGCACGCGGGCTTTCTCTAGTTGCGGGGAGTGGGGGCTACTCTTCGTTTGCCGTGTGCAGGCTTCTTATTGCGGTGGCTTCTCTTGTTGCAGAGCACGGGCTCTAGGCACGCGGGCTCAGTAGCTGTGGGTCATGGGCTCTAGAGTGCAGGCTCAGTAGTTGTGGCGCACAGGCTTAGTTGCTCCATGGCATGTGGGATCTTCCCAGACCAGGGCTCGAACCCGTGTCCCCTGCATTGGCAGGCGGATTCTTAACCACTGCGCCACCAGGGAAGCCCAAACCCAGTGATTCTGGTATTGATTTTCACAAAGTTTTTTATCCTATGATACCAAAATATTTAAAATTTTACAGAAGCAATGAGGTATTATTAAAATATTAATATATCAGTAATACTAAACATACTAATATTATTACATTAATAAGATGACTTTTATAATGCTTCTCAGTGAAATTTCTGTATTTGTGTCTTTACTGATTTTAGAGTGTTTGATTCAGTGTCTGTTGAAGTCTGTAAAAGTGTCTCTAAAAACTTACAAGGGAGCGCTACAAATGCTGACTGATACGCGTGTTATATTAAACTGCAGTACCGCATGTTGTATTGCTGTTAAGAGATATGATTTTTCTCTGACGGTGAATGGTTTCTGTTAAAGTTCTAAAGAAAACTAAGTACAATCTTTTCTGACTTACATAGTAGTTGTATTTTTGGAAAGTTTGTGACAGAATACTTTGTGTTTATATGTAAAGCAGAATTACTGGATTTTCATTTGTGAGAATCTAACAGGATAATAGAAAGTTGTATGAGATACAAGGCAATTCCTTTTTGAGTGACATTGTCTGGCATATTGCATGATTTCTGGTATCTTTTGACCGTGTCCATTAAATGTAGTAGTGGCCCCCAATTATTGAAATGATCCCTCTAAAAAACTTTTCTTAAACACTGAGAACCATTGCTCTAAGGTATTTTTCCCAAAATTTACTTGATGGTGGATTCTTTCTTGTTTTCACCCCCACGTAACCCTTGCTGTCCTACAGAATGTTTTTTAGGGAATGCTACCCTAGTGAGGTCTTTTTATCTATTCCCTATATACCTTAAGTCCTAGCCTTTTATTACTTTGCATCTTTTTTATTTTGTTTTAAAACTGTTTAGGAACAAATATGTATAAATCCTAAGGACTTGCATGTAGAACTGTTTGTATAATTTTATTAATTTTGATACTGTTTTAGGTTGGATCCTTGGAACAAGCTATGCTTGATGCTCTTGTAATGGATAGAGTTGCATTTGTAAAACTTCTTATTGAAAATGGAGTAAGCATGCATAAATTCCTTACCATTCCTAGACTGGAAGAACTTTACAACACTGTAAGTGTATGTTAAAATTCTTTGTGGACTAAGCTTTATCATCTTTGGAAAGTGTCATTTTACCTGAGTATATTCATTCCTATTGGTAAAACCTTTAATATTTTGCTGGATTACATGGAAAAATTACAGCCAGTCTTAGTATAGATTGTTTATATGACAGTCTGAAACCCTTTCCCTGTTTCTGGAGACCTTCTCTGTCACCATAGCCACATAGGAAAGAGATGTCGTTAGTGTTAACCCTTTCCTTCACCTCAACCCTTTTTAAAACTATAAGATCAAGTTCTTAATTATAGAGTCATTATATTTCTTCTTTTTCTTGGTGGTCATTTGTTACACCAAATTTCTTTTGATTCCTTTGACCAATGGAGAAATTACACATTGCTTTTTCTTTTCTCCTTTTTGTTGTTTACATTCATGATTTTGACCTTGTGGTGTCGTACTTTCAGCTTACGTACTGTTTTTCAATTTTTCTTTTAAAGAGCTCCTGAAAACTAATTATTCCTTTTACAAAGCCTTTCTCATTTTGTTTCAAATTTCATATCACTAACATTGGAGAGGGTAAATACTACTCTTCTTAATGGTTTTTCATTACTAATAGAAGTATACCTTGAAGAGTACTAGGACCAAATCCTAGCTTTCTAACTTTGACTTCTCTGCAAAGCTGTTTACTTTTATTTATCAGTTTCTACCTATTTATCTCTTTCTTTTCATTCCTAATGTCTTTGTACTACTCAATCATTTCCAGCCTATACTACTTCAGTAATCTCATTTCCTTGTCTATTTTCAAATCTTTAACCTAAATATTCTTATAGTGACATATTTTATCATATCTTTCCCCAGTTTAAAAACTTTTGATGGCTCCCCAGTATGTATAGAATAATACTCAAACCCTTCGCTTGATTTTCAGAGCTCTTCAGCTTTTGAAATTGTGCCTCAGCTATCTCTCTCACTTGGCCTTTTAATTCCTATCTCCCACCTCCTCATAGTGGATATTTCAACTATGTCATCTACGTACTATTTCCCCAAAATATAAACTTTTTAAAAAAGCATTACTTGTTTACACAGTGCTGGTATGTGTTTTTCTTCCAGCTACTACTACCCACTTACTGGATTTTATTCTTTGTTTGGAACCTAGTTAAAATGCCGAGGCAGTACTACATTGAAGCCCAGTGGTGCAGTTTGTTAAGTACAGTTATGTCTTCTACTGTGGATTGTAAATTTCCTTTGAGTAGGGATTTGTTGGCGTTCTACTGTCTCTAGCAAATAGATGTAAAAATTATTCATTGTGCCGAAGTAAGGTTTATCCCTGAAATGTAAAGCAAATATAAAACACTAAAAATAAAAATTGATCCCATTAGCAAGGAAAGTAATTTTTTTAACTGTATAACTCAAAGTTATTAAGATAATAGTTAACATTCAGCATCAATTATTGATAAAATTTTTTAAATTTAAGGGATTATATATAACATGGTAAAGCAGTGGTTCTCAAACTTTTTGTTATCAAGATCCTATTACATAAAATAATTGAGGACATCAAAGAGCTGTTCTAGAGAGGTTTTGCTTATGTATGTTGATATGTACCATATTGGAATGTAACACCAAGAAATTTTAAAAATATTTATTAATTTGTACTTCAATACAAATAATAAATCCATTACATGTTAATGTATATAACATTTCCCAAGAAAACAAAAAAGAATTAATGAGGAGAGTAGAATACTTTTATGGCTTACAAATCTCTTTAATGTCTGGTTTCATAGAAGGCAGCTGGATTCTCATGTTTGCTTTTGAATTTAATATCACACATCATGAAGCCTCTGGAAAACTCCACTGAACACTGAGAGAATGAGAATGAATAAATGCAAATAACATTTTAACATGATTCTGAAAACACTTTTGATCTTGTGGGCCTCCTAAAAGGGTCTTGGGGGCCTTCAGGAGTCCCCAGATTGTACTTTTGAGAACTGCTGTGTTAAAGTATACTTATTTTTTACTAAGAAGTTATATTTAATGAATAAACATTAATGAATTAAGATAAAATAGAATTACAAAAATTGCATTTCTCTCTGATTATATATTATTAGAGAAAATACAATGAAGCTTCCTAATACTTAAAAACTATGAAATAATTCACACTCACTTAGAAGACACATTTATTTTTAAAAAATTAACTTACAGGCCTTCTGTCTTTATTTTTTATAATCCTTTGCATTTCAGAAATGTTTGAGCTGTAAATATTTTGTAAGGCTAAGTGCACTAAAATATTACCAATTTTTTGTAAATATTTCTACTAAGTTTCTTTATGTTAAAAATAAATGACATTTTAAATAAAAAAAATTAACTTACAGGGGAGAATGAGCTGAGGGAACTCAGCTCTTAAGTCTATAGACTAAATACTGTAAAAAGAATGCAGTATCAGTTATAGCCATCTTTAGATATTATATAGAATTTGAAAGCCAGTAAAATCAAAGAAAATAATATTGTTTTCAAAGGAATAATAAGTTTACCCACTTAGATTTGAAAATGTATTACCAAGTATATGTAATCAAAATGGAGAAGTACATTGAATTGATTACTACAATGACCTCATAAAAATTAACAGTAACACAGTGGTGGGAGAAAAATCTCATTTGGTATTTCTTTTAAACAATAGATTTAAAGTATTGACAATAATTCTCTTGATTTGTGCTACATAGAATCAATTGCAGTAAATTTCATATAGGTCAGAGCACTGTCCAAAAAGTTTAGAAGAATATCTTTTTGGCCCATTTATCTCAGTTTTGATGGGGGAACATATACTCCTGGGTATTTTTTCAAAATACAGGATACCATCAAAATAAGATTAATGTAAAAATGAAACTTGTCATTAGTCTACTGTAATATTATATTTAAATAGAATTAAGATAATAGGGAAAAGATGGCCTATATAAATGTTAAAAGTTTGTTACCCAAAATATTTAATGTATTGCTACAGCTTGATGATTAGTGGCAGAAACAGGTACAGACATTTTAACAAGAGGAAAGAGAATGTATGCCTCCATTATCAATGAAATATAAATTAAATTTAACATATAATTGTGAAGCTTGCAATGTTTGCATGACTTTTAGAAAAGAAAAGCTTTTGTGTTTTGCATAAGTAAAAATGTAAGAGCATAAGAAATTATATATCTTGTTAAAGGTAAATATGACAACGTGAAATAGTTACATCTTTTTCTTTGTTCCATTTTATGAACAGAACTTGTATAACTCAAAAACAATATAATTTGTGTAAGAACAAAAGTCCTGTAACAAAAAGGAAGTTGTTTAAGTTATTTTAGAAGAAAAATAATAGTTTGCTCTAATTATTTTCTCCTTAAAGAAACAAGGCCCAACTAATCCAATGCTATTTCATCTTGTTCGAGATGTCAAACAGGTAAAAGATTATTTTTGTTTTCGAAAAATGTTATTTTAAAAAAGTCATTTATACTTCATCTGTTTCTAGAAAGCATTTCAGTGCATCTTAAAATTAGCAATAAAGTGACTTTTTTTAGATCGAGATTAAAATAAGGGATAAATTTGTAGTAATACAGGAGTAAAGAGCATAATGTATCAGAAATCAAGAGAAAGGAAAGTTTATGAAATTAAAATCTGAGCTTCTAGTCATCCAGGATACAGTATGATGAATTTCTTAATGCTCATTTGTTCATAAAGGAAGGTCTTCTTTGTCTGTGTTAAGAAGAAATTTGTTCCCTGGGCATGTAAAGGACATTGAGAGAAACACAGATTGGTGATCTTCAATGGCAGATTTTGCCAATAAAAAGGCTGTAAATGTTCTGTCTTTCTTTCTGTGTATGTCTTTCTCCCGCCCCCCGCCACCATCTCTGTCTCTCTCCCTCTTCCCCCTTCTTTTATATTCAGTATTGGTAGTGATTTCATATATAAGGCTCTCATATGGTCTGAAGCCATTCTGTGGTGACTAAATTTGATACACTGATATTCCTCTTCTTTTCTACTGAATTCTCTGTGAATTAATAGTTTTAAACGCTTATTTAAAAATTATAACAATTTAAACTATTGATATCCAATAGTTTTATTTCCCTTGATGAAAAAGTACTCATATTTAGTTAACTGAATTATTTTTAAAGTTTCTGAACTGAAATGCTTTCCTTCTAGAATTCTTCATTCAAATGTTTTACTTGCCATTAAGTGTGGGTATACTATTAAAAAATGGAAAACTTGATAGAAATGTCATTTTCTGTGTTTTGTAATATGTTTAATACTAAACTAACATTTCATAGAAAGAACTTAGACTTTGTCATACTTAAAATTTTTTTTATTTTTTTCCATGTGCTTTTCTTTGTAGCTTTATTGAAATGTATTTCACATACCATAACATTCATCCATGTGAAGTGTATATATAGTTCAGTGACTTTCTATATTTAGGGTAGTGCCACCGTCACCACAATTTTAGAGTATTTACAGTACCCCCCAAAGTAACTTCATACCCATTAGCAGTCTCTCCCCATTCCTGCTACTTGTCTACTCCTTGCCTCTGAGCCCGCCCTAAGCAACTGTTAATTCTTTTCTATCTCTGTGGATTTTCCTATTCTGGACAGTTCACATTAATTTTTGTTTGTTTTGTTTAAGTAACTAAAGCTTTCTTTTTTTTTTTTTTCTTCCCAGAAAGCTTGAATAATGAGGGAGACCTTCAGTCCAGGGATTTCTTAAACACATTTGCATTATGATTTACTTATGTGGTTTAGCAGAACTATAGTTATTAATTCTGGGAACCTCACATAGGAGATTTGTTATATGTTAACTTCTTTTACATTGATGGCTATAATAATAAGCCCAGTTTTTCTACTTGCATAAGTGAAAAATCCTGACGTAAAAGCAGTAATTGAATATTTTCTAATTCAAATTAATGAGTTTTCTAAGAGTTATTTGTATAGCTTGAGAAATTGCTTATCTTTTTTTTAGATAACTCACATTATTTTCCTTAAATTAAGTATTTCCCATACAAGTGAATTCATAACATAAGGGTATTTGTCAGATTTAAAAAAAAATAAAACTAAAATATCTATCATACCTGACATCCTTAATCATAGAGCATATTTTGAGATTGCTTAAGATGAAATAAAAACAAAAATCTTGTATTTAAGGTGAAAATATGTTTTTTGATTAGTTTTTAAATTAGCGATCTAAAGAATATAGGTATCTAGAAATTAGAAACTTCACAGATGCAGCCAAAATATAAAAAGTATAAGCATTTTAAAAAGTACTAAGTTCATGAAGTTATAATTAGGGAAATGAAAAGAATGGTGATGGATGGTGTAAGAGGGCAGAATTGGTTAACATATATAACTCATCTGATGATTAAACCCTTTAACCAATAATTCATTCTGAAACTGTCTTTCCAAACTCACAAATGGATTATGTTCCAAAAGTTCATTTGTAAATTGATACCCTGGGAAAATGAATTTTTATCTCTGAACAATGTTATAGGCGGCAGTTGAATTCTAGTCAACGCTATAAAAACGTGTAATCTACAATATGGCCAATATAATTTTGGTTAAAAATATTTATAAGTATTAATGGGCCCTTCAGGAAACATTTATAGCATTATTTATGCAGGAAAATGCAACTTATGTGCCACGGCGAAACAGCATACTTGGCACTTAGAGGTTTCTTTGCCTGTGTGTGTGAAGTATTAGTACAGTGGAGAGATCGAATTATCTTCCTGTTGTAAGCCATACTCCTGTCCTGAGCCACACCGTTGGGACTTCAAAACTTCAGAATCTCTCTTCTTACAAAAGGAAACAGAAACAAATCACTCCCTTCTTCTGTAAAGTTAGCTGCTGGCAACTCCAGCTTCCTGTAACAAGTAAACATTTGTTATTTTGGAGAGTAGTAGGCACATTTCTAGGCATGGCATGGAAATATTGAGAAATACTATTTTGTCTTTTTAAAACTAATGCTTTGTTTTCAGGGGAATCTTCCTCCAGGATATAAGATCACTCTAATTGATATAGGACTTGTTATTGAATATCTTATGGGAGGAACCTATAGATGCACCTACACTCGGAAACGTTTTCGATTAATATATAATAGTCTTGGTGGAAATAATCGGGTATGTAATTAATATTTGGGGGAAGTCTATAGATGTGCTTTAAGATGAACTTACACACTTTAAAAGTTAAAAATTACTTAGAATGGTAAAAGTGGGATTGCCTTAAAAATATGAGATTTTAAACTAAGAGTACTTAGAAATATTTTGTAATTGAAATCCTGAAGAAACTATATATTTTTTTTGGTGTGCGTACACATATTTATATATACATCCATGAGTAAAAACTGATTTTTTTATAGCATAACAGCATATTTAAATCTATAAAATCTAATAAGCTTTTGTTTTCAGAGGTCTGGCAGAAATACCTCCAGCAGCACTCCTCAATTGCGAAAGAGTCAGGAATCTTTTGGCAATAGAGCAGATAAAAAGGAAAAAATGAGACATAATCATTTCATTAAAACAGCACAGCCCTACCGACCAAAGGTATATTTGTTTAAATATTACCCTTTCTGGCTTTCACATTTTGTTCTTTCTAAATTACTTAGTATTATGAAGCAAAAAACTACTTGTTTTAGTAAGAATTATCTTTTGTTTTTAGATATGGTATTATATCCTTGATTCTTCATTTTCCTATATGCCAAAAGATATTCATTGTTAATGATTCTGTTATTTTTTAGTATTTAACTATGATAATGACCAGAATTTTTAGATGCTTTGATTATTGCTTAACTGCCTCCTTTTATTCCATATTTACTTGATTAACAACATGCAAGACAGAGGTGTTATCCAAACTTTCCTTTCATTAATACTGTGTTTTATTGGATATTAGTTGAAATATTTAGGCCCTTTCTTTAATCCTGGAAAACTTCGTTGCAAAGACATTTTTTTGGAAATGACATTTCTATAAAATGAATAGCTATAATAAAAATCAAGTGTGTAAAATTTATGCTATTTTGATTTGTGCAGCTGTATGAAATTGAATAATAAAGGGTATTTTATTAAAATTCTCACATGAATGTCTTATGGCCTTATTTTGATGAGCCTTATAACATTTATTTTCTCTTAAAGATTGATACAGCTGTGGAAGAAGGAAAGAAGAAAAGAACCAAAGATGAAATTGTAGATATTGATGATCCAGAAACCAAGCGCTTTCCTTATCCACTTAATGAACTGCTAATTTGGGCTTGCCTTATGAAGAGGCAGGTCATGGCCCGTTTTTTGTGGCAGCATGGTGAAGAATCAATGGCTAAAGCATTAGTTGCCTGTAAGATCTATCGTTCAATGGCATATGAAGCAAAGCAGAGTGACCTCGTAGATGATACTTCAGAGGAATTGAAACAATATTCCAAGTAAGTTACATTTTATCATTTGAAACATTTTAAAATACAAAATGGAGGGGGTTTAAGTGGAGATTATAGTGCCATGCACTAATTAGGTTACATATTATAATTTTACTGGAAAAATTAAGAGAAACCCACTTTCTAAATGTTTTAAGTTTTTTTTTTAAAAACTCAAAAAGAAACTTTGCTGCCTAGGCATGTATATTGTTTGCAGTTCAAGAGTTAAATATCTCAACAAGAAAGAAGAAATGCCAGAAATCAGTTTAATAATTAGTTGTACATAATAGCAATTAGATTAGGAAAAGTTCCATTTGAAGTGGTGGGGAAAGGAAGAAAGTGAGGTTTGAGCTGTAGTCTAAGGAAATAAATTTAATTCAGCTGGAAGGGCATTTCAGCTGGTGGGACTACATACGTAGAAGAATAAAATAGTTCACAAGTTTTACAGTCTACTTAGGGGAGTAATAGAATATTAAGCTAGAAAGGTAGTTTGTAGGAAGCTTTATAATAGAGAATAGGACCACCTTCCCCAAAAATGGGCTGTCTTTGGAAGAGAGTAAGAGTTGTTACTGGAAATAACTCAAATAGAGATCCTGTGATCATGTTACCAGGGATTTAAGATTAAGATGTTCTTCATATTAGGTTAGTCCCTATTCACATTATTCTTCCTCTCTACTGGGTACCAACCCTCTTCTGTGTTTGAAATATTATATAGAGACTTTCTGAACAGAGCATCTGAATATTGTCAGTTTTGGTTTCCTGTGAGTCTATAGGTTTATTTCTAGGACCAGGGGAAAGTGCTCCGGAGTCACATTTTCAGTCTTGTTCCTAATGTGGCATATTTTAATATTTTGTGATTTTCACATAGTAGTGGATATCTGAAAACGTAGGGCTACTATGATTCTGATGCCTCACATTTCCCTAAGTGTGTGTGTGAAAATACTAAAAACTGGAACATGTTATGAATGACTTAAGGATAATGGTTTAAAACTGCAATTTGGTGATCTGAATATGTTTTGGCTTTTATCTTTTGATAGTGATTTTGGTCAACTGGCAGTTGAATTATTAGAACAATCCTTCAGACAAGATGAAACCATGGCTATGAAATTGCTCACTTACGAACTGAAAAATTGGAGTAATTCCACCTGTCTTAAGTTAGCAGTTTCTTCAAGACTTAGACCTTTTGTAGCCCACACCTGTACACAAATGTTGTTATCTGATATGTGGATGGGAAGGCTGAATATGAGGAAAAATTCCTGGTACAAGGTATGCCTTAGAAATAATTTAATATAAAGTGTGTGATTAGATAAAAAAGAACAGAGGAATTAGCTCAGCTGTATAGTAAAATGCCTTGATTTGTGAGGGTGGTAGGGGTTGCGGTGTTGGCATTTTATCCCTCTTAGTCTTCACTCTGAATCCTTTTCAGGTGTGGTGTATAGTGATTGTTTCCCCAGTCTGAGCCAGGAGCATGAGAGCAACAAATGGGAGTATTGGCATTTATAGCAGCCATGAAAAAAAAGTTGTTGCTTTATGAAAAGATGATTCCCAAATTCTAAAATTCAGGACCTATCTACTAACTTAATAATCTGTTACTTTTAATTTGCTTGAAGTATATTGGATCTGCTCGGTTTTTATGGTTAAAAATTGGGGTAAAATGTTGTCTGGTACTTTCAGTTTCATTAGTGAGAGATTTTACTTTAAACTTTCCTTTTTGTTATTTTATGTCTGAAAAAAGGTATAGAAATATAGAAGGCAGAAATCAGGCAAGTAGTTTAATCACTGATCATTGTAAGTGGATAATAAATACTGATCATATACTAAAAATAATGGTGAAGGATTAACCCTGATATACAATTATAATAGAAACCCTGACACACAATTATAATTTCTTTGTGCTTGAGGATTTTGCAGGTAATACATAAAATTTTGGAAATAAACCTTTTTGTTTATAGAGGCACAAGCTGAGTAATCACGTTGTGACATGGAACACTTGCAGAGAGATTTAGGATAAAATTAAGCACATATTAACTTCATAAGGCTTACATTTTATTTAGACAAAAATGTATTTTCTGAACAAATTGTAACCTGATTTTTTAACAGGACAAGTGTATAATAATTATTAAATCTTTTCTATACCCTTATATCATAATACTCAAATGTTTTGTTACTCTTTAAAACAATTCAACCTGGCCTCTTTATATATAAGTAAAATGAAGTTTTTTTTCCCTGCACCACCAGGGGAAAAATGGCTAACTAATAATCAGGAGATTGTATACCTTTTTATTGCCTTTATTATATTCTTGAAGGCCATTAATTTTAAAATGTAAACTTTTGTGTTTCTAAAATTTTTAGGTCATACTAAGCATTTTAGTTCCACCTGCCATATTAATGTTAGAATATAAAACTAAGGCTGAAATGTCTCATATTCCACAATCTCAAGATGCTCATCAAATGACAATGGAAGATAGTGAGAACAACTTTCAAAACATAACAGAAGAGATTCCCATGGTAAGGAGGAGAAAAAATTTAAAGTAAATATAAATTTGTTGTGAATAAATGTACAATAAATGTTCTTTTTATTTTAGGAAGTATTTAAAGAAGTAAGAATATTGGACAGGAATGAAGGGAAGAATGAATTGGAGATACAAATAAAATCAAAAAAGCTTCCAATCACACGGAAGTTTTATGCCTTTTATCATGCACCAATTGTAAAATTCTGGTTTAACACGGTATGATTTTTTTTATTGAAGTATAATTGATACTATATGTTACAGTGTATAATATAGTGATTCACAATTTTAAAGGTTATACTCCATTTATAAAATTATAAAATATTGGCTATAGTCCCCATGTTGTACAATATATCCTTGTAGCTTATTTTATACCTAATAGCTTGTACTTCTTAATCCCCTACCTTTATATTGCCCCTCCCCCCCTTCCCTCTCCCCACTGGTAACTACTAGTTTGTTCTCTATATCTGTGAGTCTGCTTCTTTTTTGTTATATTCACTAGTTTGTTGTATTTTTAAGATTCCACGTATAAGTGATATCATACAATACTTGTCTTTCTCTGTCTGACTTCACTTAAGATAATACCCTCCAAGTCCATCCATGTTGCTGCAAATGGCAAAACTTCATTCTTTTTTATGGCTTAGTAATATTCCATTGTATATATTTACCACATCTTTGTCCATTCATCTGTTGATGGACACTTAGGTTGCTTCCATATCTTAGCAATTGTAAATAATGCTGCTATGAACATTGGGGTGCATGTATCTTTTTGAATTAGTAACATGGTATATTTTAAAATTGAGCAAAAATTGTTTTTACCACATTAAAAACCATTCAGTTTTATTAGTTAACGTACTAAGTTCCTACATGGTCTAAATAAACCTTTAACAATCCAACTATGATTCTCTATCAAAATACAGATTACAGTAATTCAGAAGAATTCTTGTTCTTTGGATAGAATGATCTGAGAATTGTGATTTTTTTGATTTACACAAAGAAGCCTAGTTATTTAGTAAACATGGATGTACAGTAATTTTATAACTTCTTATGGAAGGGTTACCTGTATTTTTCTTAGTTATTGATGAAGATGTATTTGTTTCAAATATGCCAACTTATATTCATGACTTTCTGTTGATTTAATGAATGTTTATCAAGATTTTAATGAATTAACATCCTTTTATCCTAAAAGCAAATGGTCACAACTATTTAAAATTTACAGTGATCCTCTGTCTTTAATACAAAGAATGATTCCCTGAACACTTAACTAATGGTGATCTATAGGAATGATTTAAATCAATGACAGATGTCATCTCCATTTAGATTTTCATTGTACATTTTACATTACAGGCTCTTTAAACATCCATGGAGTAGTAAAAATAAATGATTCCTACCTAATATTATTTTCAAATAATCTCAAATAATGCCAGTATAAAAAAGATGCTGATAATAATTACACCTGCCCACACATCATTCCCTGTGATCCTGTGATCAATACCACAAACAAATTTTATAAGTGTTTTAACTTTAGATTATTTTCTGTAATATTCTCAAGTAGAGTAATGCCAGAAAAGTTACTGACTTTAATGTTTTCTACTATGTATTCTGATATTTGTTTAGATTTGATTTTTGATTAAGTACTTTCACATTTTTTTCATCATTCAAGTTTCTTTCCACTGTGAACTCTTCAGGTGTTTTCTGAAGTATACATTTAGGACTGATGTCTTTCATCACTTATTACATTTGTAGGGTTTCTCTCCACTATGGATTCTCTGATGTTGAGCGAGGTAACAGGTCTGGTTGAAGGCTTTGTCACATTCTCTACATTTGTATGTTTTTTGCTATTATGGTTTTTTTCTACTTTTTCTACTGTTATTTTCTGATGTTTTTGAGAGCCAGTTAAAGGCTTTGCCACATTTGCTACATTTGTAAGGTTTCTTTCCAGTATGAGATCTCTGCTGAATAAGATATGAATGCTGATTAAAGGTACTGCCACATTCTGTACTTTTGTAAGTCTTCTCTGCAGTGTGAATTATCTGATGCTGCTTAAGATTTGAGCCCTGGGTAAAGGCTTTGCCACATTCTTTACATTTGTATAGTTTCTCCCCAGTATGAATTCTCTGATGTTGAGTACATTTTGAGCACCATTTGAAGGCTTTTCCACAGTCTTTACATTTATAAAGTTTCCCTCCAGTATGAATTTTCCTTTGTCTACTTAGATTTAATGATTGATTAAAGACTTTCCTACATTTATTACACTTGTAATATTCCTCTCTAGTATGAATACTCTGATGTTGAGTAAGTTGATGTTGAAGACTGATTAAAACCTTTATCACATTCACTACATTTGTAAGTCTTCTCTCCAATATGAATCCTCTTATATGTAGTAATATTTGAGCTTTGATAAAAGACATTCCTGTATTTATTACTTTTAGAATGGTTTTCTGAAAATTCAGTGCCCTGATGTTTCATAAGACTTGAGTCTTGGTCAAAGTTATTGTCTGATTCAATGCAGGGATAGCTTGTTGTTCCATTATAAATGCTGTTGTAGTTATTGAAAAATAGAGCTCTTGGTTAAGACCATACACAGTTTATTGCAGTTTAAATTTCCAAGTCGACAACTTTCATGTTTTCCCAGCAGCATTTTTTGGAATAAATCTTCCGTGCCTACTTTGTGGTCATCAAAATCTGGGTGTCGTAAGAAGACATAGTTGGGTATGTGGCTACTTTCTCCATTTCCTTTACATCCTAGAGATCCTTTTTTTGCTCCAAAAAGGTGACCAGATCCCTATAGCTCTCTAACATCTGTCCCTGTACAATTCCCATTGATCAAAGTCCAGTCATTCCCATTCCTCTTGAGAGAAATCTATGGCCACAACTTGGAATGTCAGCAGTCCCTGAGAAGCTGCCATTTCCTCCTGTTCTTCCTCCTGCTCTGGGTTGTTTTTTCATCAATATTATGTTGAAGAAACACATCAGCATCTTGAGAATATACCTTCAAAGGTGTCAGCACATCTCCCTCACCAGCTCCTACCCACAAGCCGAACTTTCATAGTTGACTTTGAAATGCTGAAAAGGCCAATTTCTCTCATCCTTTGTCTCAGGAATAACCAGCTCCTGGCCTTTAAAAATGCTTTGCTGAAACCCTTTCAGGAGTTTGGGTTTTTGGGGGCATGAGCCACCAGTCTTCTTGCATTGCCCTGCAGTAAACCTTTCTCTGCTCCAAACTCCAACATTTAGGTATTATTTGGCTGGGGCTGTGGCCGCAGTGGGTGCCCGCCCCCCACCCCCGGCTTGGGGCACCCCCTCCAGGAACCCTCTAGGGGTGGGGCCATGCATTCTGCACTCTCCCCCAAGTGACTGAGGGCGGAGCGGCCCCACCCTCACTGCCCCCCACCCCCCGCCCGGAATGGAGCTGGAGCCCAGGTCCCCGCAGAGCCAGCAAAATGTTTTTAAAAGATAGGCTTTAAGGGTACCTTTGGTTTAGAGTCCATACTAATCTTGATATAACTTAGGTCACTGGAAATCCATTTTCCACTTAAAAGAATAGTACGTTCTCTGATACACAATTATAATTTCTTCGTGCTTTTGGATTTTGCAGATAATGTTAAAATTTTGGAAATAAACCTTTCTGCAGTGTTAGTTGATGGTGAAAAGTAATCTAGATTATTCATATAGTTTTATTTTTCAGTGGTATGATAGCTTATTTCTTTAATCATAGTACATGTTTGGTTATCTGTCACATAATTGGTTTTTCCCTTGCCAGTGGAAGAACAAATTTTACTACCAGGTTAAAGAGCATACATGTCCATAGAGGAATGGACTCCATCTGAGAAACACATGAGATTGGTGCCTACTTTTTTCCAGGGGCCGAGTGAATGAGTTTTTACTCCCCAGGAAAACTTTTAAGTTGTTTTTGGTTTTTGTTGTCATGTTTGTTGTGTTTCATTTTCATCATTATCAGGCTTTTTTTGAATTGCCAAAGTATGCAAATGTTAGTTCTCTGTTAACTTTATGCTAATATGAACATTTGAGAATTTGTTCCTTCAACCATTGCTTTCTCACCTACACACATACCCATTAACCTGAGACTAATTCATTACGCTTCCTTCCCAATACGAAAATTTTCTTGCTCCATCTTGTTCAGATGTTGAAATTGTAAATCTGAATTACCTAATATAATCCCCAAATTCTGTCTCCACTAATGGAAATAACATAGGTTTCATATGTTTGCATTCGTATGAACAACTATTTAAAAATGGACAATTCAGGTGGCTCTAGGAATTTCTTTCTTCTTTCTTTGCATATTGCAGTTTACTTCTCTACTCCACCATAGTTCAAATCAAAGATATGGCTTATTTTAAAACTGATAGAGGCAAGGAAAACGATGAGAGAATTCTCAGCCACAATTGTTCAAGGGTCAGAGAGTCTGGGTTTTCCTCTGAAATGAAATGACTCTTCAAATGTTATTATATATTGTTCCTTATCATCTCCTTATAACCTTTCTTGTTAAGAGTCTCAAAGGTGGGATGTTCTCTTACCTAGGGAGAATGTTTTCCATATTTGTTTACATTTCTTGGGATTCAACCTCAGTGATTGGGAGCTAAGAAAATATTGGGTTGGCCAAAAAATTCGTTGGGTCTTTTCTGTAAGATGGCTGTAGTAGCACTTAGTTGTCTTCAACTTCATTCAAAACAATTTTGTTAGGCTGTATTGTGACAGCTGTCATATCAGCGTGCATTTAAAAAAAGCTTATCAAAATTGGTGAATTTTTGTGTAGCCGTTTTAATATTGAAGACGGAAGAAAACAACATTTTCAGCATATTATGTTTTATTGTTTCAAGAAAGATAAAAACAACTGAAATGCAAAAAAAGATTTGTGCAGTGTATGGAGAAGGTGCTGTGACTGATTGAATATGTCAGAAGTGGTTTGCGAAGTTTCATGCTGGAGATTTCTCGCTGGACGGTGCTCCGTGGTCAGGTAGACAGTTGAAGTTGATAATGATCAAATCAAGACATCGAGAACAATCAACGTTATACCACATGGGAGATAGCCGACATATTCAAAATATCCAAATCAAGCGTTGAAAATCATTTGCACCAGCTTGGTTATGTTAATCACTTTGATGTTTGGATTCCACATAAGTGGAAAAAATCTTCTTGACCGTATTTCTGCATGCGATTCCCTACTTAAATGTAACGAAAATATTCCGTTTTTAAAATGTGACAGGCAATGAAAACTGGATACTGTACAATAATGTGGACTGGAAAAGATCATGGGGCAAGTGAAATGAACCACCACCAACCACACCAAAGGCTGGTCTTCATCCAGAGAAGGCGATGTTGTGTATATGGTGGGATTGGAAGGGAGTCCTCTATTATGGGCTCCTTACAGAAAACCAAACAATTAATTCCAACAAGTACTGCTCCCAGTTAGACCAACTGAAAGCAGCACTCAATGAAAAGCTTCTGGAATTAGTCAACAGAAAATGCATAATCTTCCATCAGGATACCACAAGACCACATGTTTCTTTGATGACCAGGCAAGAACTCTTATGGCTTGGCTGAGTAGTTCTCATTCATCCGTCGTATTCACCAGACATGCACATTCAGATTTCCATTTATTTTGGCCTTTGCAAACTTCTCTTAATGGAAGAAATGTCCATTCCCTGGAGACTGTAAAAGGCATCTGGAACAGTTCTTTGCTCAAAAATACAAAAATTTTGGGAAGATGGAATTATGAAGTTGCCTGAAAAATGGCAGAAGGTAGTGGAACAAAAGGGTGACTACGTTGTTCAATAAAGTTCTTGGTGAAAATGAAAAATGTGTCTTTTATTTTTACTTAAAAACCAAAGGAACTGTTTGGCTAATCCAATACCAGTTGTCTTTCTTAGGAACACTACTTGGTTGGGGGAAGGAGGAGCCACATATTATGTGTTTCTTGATGGTGATGAAGTTCTATAGTATGATACTTGAGGTATAATATAAGTTAAGTGGAATTATGTGGACTATACTGAGAACATAAACCTGGTATTATAAAATTCTTCCTATGAGAAGTACTAAAAAGTCAACTAAAGTCTAGAATAACACACTTTTACCCTGGGGACCATTTATAAATGGTTGATTGATAAATGAAATGTCTGCATGGAAGAAGAGTTACTTCCGAAACTTTTTTAATGATTGAAGCTGGGAGATACTTCACAGGGGCTCATTTCGTCTCTTTTTTTGTGTATGCTTGGAAATTTTCATAGTAAAGAAATTGTATTTTATAATAAATTTTATTCATATCTTGTATTTTCTTTTTTTATTAGTTGGCATACTTAGGATTTCTGATGCTTTATACATTTGTCGTTCTTGTACAAATGGAACAATTACCTTCAGTTCAAGAATGGATTGTTATTGCTTATATTTTTACCTATGCTATTGAGAAAGTCCGTGAGGTATGTCTTTAGTTTTTCCTACCAATAACTTAGTGTATATATGGAGGGTGTTACGTTTTGTTTTGGTTATGTGTGTGGGTATATGTTATTCATACCCACACACATAACCATGATGTAGGTGAGTATATTCATATACCCACCTATATCACCCAGTAGGTGATGTTATTGAAGTATATAGATTGTTTGGTTTTGCTGTTCTAAAAGTGATGGCCAAAGAATAGAGATTGTGTGGTTAACTTTGTCACAATTACAAAGATAATGATTTGTCTCAAAAAATAGATTTGTTTTTGTCTTACTTCCTCAACATTCATATTTGTGTTCTTTGCCATTCTCAAAAAGTATTAAATATACATATAGCCAATAAGGTAGATAAATTATAAGTATATTCTTACTTTGCTCTTAGGTTGTACTGCTCTAAAGTGTACTGTATTGCCCATTGAATTATCATTTAGATTTAGATCCCTATGTCTATCAGAGTTTTCAGTTTAAAATTGTAAATTTTCTAATATCCTGATTTTGGAAAAAAAGGTTTTTAAAAAAGTTTTATACTTTCTGTTTAATCTAGTACCTATATAAATGTTGTTTTATAACACAGTTATTTAAATACATATGAATTATTTCATGTCTCTACATTTAGAGAGTACACGAAATTGCAAAAATAGAAGGCATTTTACTTCCCTCCCACTTAGGTATAATAGGAATTTAATAGCTTATGCATTTTAAATGCCTTTGAGTGCCACAGCCCATATGTTTATGAAATCTGTTGTTTTACTAACATGTGTGAAGAAATTAAGTTGTTAAATTGTGAAAGCAAGTTGCATATAATTTTTTTATTCATAAAACAGTTCTGCAAGGATTTATTAGATAGTAATAAAAGTGATTGCCTCTAGTGGGAAGGAGAATTAGTTGGCTGGGTTGAAGAGTGGAAGGGAGACTTTTCAGTATTTACTTTTGATACACTATGATTTTGAAGCTCTAAATGTATTACCATTCCCCACAAAAAATTTAAAATATTTTTTATATTAAAGAGCTAAGTATAGCTACTTAAACCATTGAGTTGTTTACTTTCTGCAAATAAGGCACCTTTGGAAGATCCTACCTGGATATCCTAGTGTTGTTTCAGTGAAAAATAAAACAACTTTTGATAGGTATCTCACATTCCAAGTCTAGAGAATTGTGTTCTAATCCAGGATTTTCAGTGTCTTAGTTGGATGACCTTGGTTGAGCAGGTCATTTATTTGTGGGTCTTTTTTTTACCTTTTTTCCCCCTATGTATAGAGAATGAGGATAAGAAGTATCTGCCTTTGATATCTTATTGAATTGTTTTGGTGATCAAATGCCAAGACAGTCAAAATACTTTGAAATATTAAATGATATATAAAATTCTGCTCTGACAGTATAATTGAATTCTGGTATATGTTTTAATAGGAAGAAAGTGATGAAACCTTTTTTTTTTTTTTTTTTAAACCTGTAGATCTTTATGTCTGAAGCTGGAAAAATAAGCCAGAAGATTAAAGTGTGGTTTAGTGATTACTTCAATATCAGTGATACAATTGCCATAATTTCTTTCTTCATTGGATTTGGACTAAGATTTGGAGCAAAATGGAACTTTGAGAATGCATATGATAATCATGTTTTTGTGGCTGGAAGATTAATTTACTGTCTTAACATAATATTTTGGTATGTGCGTTTGCTAGATTTTCTAGCTGTAAATCAACAGGCAGGACCTTATGTAATGATGATTGGAAAAATGGTAAGTTGAGAGGTGTCTGACAATACTCATGGGTTTATTGATATTTTTTCTTAAAATCATAAAAATATGTTATTAATATAGTTTTACTTGAACCAGAGAATGATAGTTCATGTTTATTTGCCTCATATTGCAAATAGACCCATTCCTAAGGATATTAGCTTTTTTAAAAATTTATTTATTTATTTGTTTTTGGCTGAGTTGGGTCTTTGTTGCTGCGCGTGGTCTTTCTCTAGTTGCAGTGAGCGGGGGCTACCCTTTGTTGTGATGTGCGGGCTTCTCATTGCGGTGGCTTCTCCTGTTGCAGAGCATGGACTCCAGGTGCATGGGCTTCAGTAGTTGTGGCATGTGGGCTCAGTGGTTGTGGCTTACGGGCTCTAGAGTGCAGGCTTAGTAGTTGTCGCTCACAGGCTTCGTTGCTCCATGTCATGTGGGATCTTCCCGGACCAGGGCTCGAACCTGTGTCCCCTGCATTGGCAGGTGGATTCTTAGCCACTGTGCCACCAGGAAAGCCCAGGATATTAACTTTTGAAGAAAATATTTGAGGGGATAAAGTTAGGAAACCTTATTTTATTTGTTTTCTCTTGAAATACTTTAATTTTTAAATGTTACTTGCTAGGGCTATTTGAAAAATATGAACTTGCCAGCTCCAATCTATGAGTTTCTTTTCATCTTTACTGCCACTACCCTAAACCCAATCTGTCATCATCTGGCACTGGCAGTAGTATAGTAATCTGTTTACTCACAAGCACTCTGGCCTGTCTTCAATCTATATTATAGCCAGAGTAATATTTCAAAATGCAAATCTGTATATGTCAGTTCTCCTTCTTAAAAACATCTTTTAATGATTTTGCATTACTGCTAGAAATCAGTGTACTTAATAATGAAACCCATAAGCCTTGTCCAATTTGACTGTTGCTTTCCTTCCTTTCTTCCTCCCTCCTTCCCTTCTTCTCTCCCTCCCTCCCTTTAAATTTTGAGATAGTTACAGATTAACATGCAGTTGTAAGAAATAATACAGAACGATTCTGTGTACTCTTTACCTAGTTTCCTCCAGTAGTAACATCTTCCTTGCTTTCTTAAGTCTCACCTCTTACCATTTTTGACCTCTTATTTGTGTTCTAGTCACACAAACCTTTATCTTTTTCCTTTAACACAGCCCCTATCAGAGAACCAAGAATAGCTCATGTTCTTTCTGTGTAAAATGATCACCCTCATCTACACTCATATCCTTAGCTTTTTTCATTAATTAACTTAGTTTTGTCCTCCAGATCTTGGCTTCAGCATGTTTTTTTTCAGGGAAGCTTTTTTGATCTTTTTCAACTAGATCAAGTTTATTTGCTGTATAATTTTATGGGACCCATGTTTTTCCCTTCAGAATATTTATCTGTGTCTAACTGTATTTTAAACTACATTCTTATTGTATTATTTATATTCTCCTCTAGACTTTAAATTCCTTGGAGTAGAAACCTTGTCTGGTGTTGGTCACCTTTATATCTCTAGTATCTCAATACTTATCACTTTAGTAGATTCCTCCTTAGTAAATATTTGTTGGTTGGGTGGATAAGCCATTTCAAGTAGGAAAAAAACAACATAAAAATACTGAACATTAATTGTATTTTCATAGGTTGGTAGTTAAGATTTTTTTCTCTTATTTTTATATCCTTAGCAGCAGATTATAAATTAAAAAACTGTAATTGTTCACCAAGTAGTTTTTAATGTTTATTATATTTTCACTGTTACGCAAGACAGTGCAGATTGGTTATTAGGATATTGTCCCTGAACTTTGTGAAACCACATTTCTCTTTTTTGACTTTATCAGTCCTCTAGTTATTTTTAACAGTTACATAATCTAGCTTGAGGAGCCTATCCTACATAAAGTATTTTAGGAAATTATATGAGATATTAGTAAAACTATCAATGTGGTTTATTGATTAAGTTAATGAGTAGGGGATATAGGGATTCATGGAAAGAGAGAAATTTGTGGAGGTTTTTGTTAAAGCAGTGGAATCTGAGCCATTCTTCAAAAGCTTGAGAGAGATGGGAGTAAAAAGGAACAGACTGACTGGAAATTTTTTTGTGATGAGGTATAGTTTGTTAGCAAATTGGTTAGACAGGGCGTAGTAGCTTGGAGTATATAGAACATTGAAAACTAGGACTTTAGAGAAGAAAAATATAGGGGAAACCATTGAAGAGTTTTCCCGCCAATTTTTGATTTTTCTTTACCATAAAAGAAGTAGGTTGACATTTCTCTGTCTTTCCTTATCATCTTGGAGTGACTTTTCAGTGTATGGATATTGAAAGCAGCTAGTCAGATTGTTCATTATGATGATTTTCAACCAGTGGGGCAGTCTGAAGAAGTCTCACAAGGGTTCCTCATGCTCAGTTCCAACCCACCACACTAATCTTGTCCCTTATTAATGCACTTTGCAAGATAATGCTAACTAAACAAATACCGTCAGTGGTTTATATCTTTAGGTATCTCTTTCCTCCTATCTTTACTGACCCAGACTGTTTTTAAAATTTATATCCAGAACATCTAATCTTTTCCTGATATAATATGCCCAATATTTTGCTCTTTCCCATAGGCTTAACCAACTGGCAGGTTTTGTTTTTAAAATACAGATGTCAGGTTTAATGTGCAGTATTTTATGCACTGAGCTGAAAAAATCTAAAATGTACTGGGCCTACTCCTACCATAAATTTGGGCCTACTCCTGCCATAAATTACTTCCGGTTTTAAGTTGAAAAAGGCAAACTCTATTATGCTTCTGTTGCTTTTGTGAACGTAACTTTTCTTTCCTTATTCTAAAATTACTATTCATTGCAGAAAATTTTAGCAAGTGCAGACAAACTACCCTCCAGAGACATCCAATATTAACAGTTTGATGTATACCTTTCCATCCTTCAAGACATATATATGAATACGTGTGTTTATTTGTGTCAAACTTCACACGAATAAATGTATATAATAGTTTTATCGAAATGGGCTCATTATGTGTATGCTGTTTCTCAGTTCTTTTTAAAATTGGTCTTCTAGATTAAATTTATCTTTTAAGTAACCCCACTAGCTCACAGGATTATCAGCATTGCTTTGCATCATGAAGACAAAATTTTTACATTTTTTGAATACAGAGTTTCATTATTATACTTGATTTTCCGCACTACACATTTTCCCTCTAGGAGAGTGTATCCTACTCTCCCCAGTTAAGAATTACTGGTTTATTATTTGTCACATCAAAGAAGTACTTATTATCCATTTTGCATTCTTTCATGAAGTAGTGATATTTCCAGGAAAAGTTAGGGGAGTTAAGGTTTTGGGGGAGGAACTGGTTTTAGCCTAAAGTTTTAGGGCAAAAAACCACTCTAGCTCTCATTGTCTACCAGATTATTTAGTGACTTAGTGTTATTGGGTTAATTTAATGGTGATATACAGTAAATGGAAGGTGCAGGAAGTATAAAAGTGAACAATCTTAATAACAGATGGAGATGGGAAAAGTAAGGAAGCCAAGAGAGAGTGGAGCTGTCTGGATTTCCATCTGAATCTTACCTCTAATGTACTCCCAACACTCCCACCGGTTCTCCCATCCCAATTATAGGGAGCTGAAATATATATTTCATTTTCTTCTTTACCTTTGATCTTCTTTAGAACCACCCTCCACCAGGATTATGTCTTTCCCCTTGTCAACCATTTATTTATCATATCATTATCTCTTTTCTCCTAGTGCCATCTTCCCTTTCTACCTCCTTCATTACTCTCAGATGGTTAATGTTCTAATTATCTGCTTAAAGTAGATGCTGCAAAGTATAAGAAATCCTTCATTAAAGTATAGCTTTAATGAATAAAGGAGATGATTTTATAGTATGTAGTAGATTCCTAGAGTAACTTAACATTTTTTAATCATTGGGTATCTGTTATGTTATGCATTATACTAAGCTGAGACTACAAAGATGAATAAGACGTGGTCCAGATCCTCATGGAATTCACAGTCTAGTATATAAGACAAGCATGTGAGCAGATAGAGAAAGATATGATAAGCTGTTTTGTGAAGACAAAGCTTTCACAAGGAACATGGTATTTGAAAAAAGTTTAGAAAATAGGTAGGAATTTTTCCTGAGCAGGGAATTTCTAATCAGAGAAAACAGCTTCATATCTTTCATAAAGATATGAAAGATTAAAGTAGAAGAAATCTTCACATTTGACATCTTTAATAGAGATCAGACTGATGAAAATTACATGGTAAATGCTGAACTCGTCCTACTCACTCCATATACCTATACATTCAAGCTAGGAACCCTCATTTTAGATATAAGAAATGGAATATTCAGATATTTTAATTAGTTAAATTTAGATCAAATATAAGGAAGATTGTCAAATAGGCTTTATGCGAAAGGTATGAAATCCAGAGAACTCTGAATCATCAGCCAACAGACCTTGAATAAATTTAGAATATTTCAGGTTTGGGTTTTGATTTGAACTTTTGAGTTGGGCTTTTTCTTTATTTAATTTGGATTCCAAATTACAGCAAATGCCGCAAGTAATGTTTTGATGAATTATTTGCCTTTAAAAAATCTTTTATCCCAAGATTTTGTTTATTGAAAACATATATTCTTTTAGTAGTTCTCTTAAGTGGTCAAATAAGGCATTATTTAACCATTTTACAAAGAAAAAAACTGAATCTTGGGCGGTGTATGGGATTTTTTTATTGTAAGTCACAGGGACTCAACTCTAACTTAATTTTAAAAAAATTTATTGGCAGATCTAACAATTTTAAAGGTAAAGGATCAAGACTAAATGATTATTTATAAATAAATATTTTATAATTTCTCCATCTAGTGTAGACTTACTGTCCTCTTTACTTTTCACAGTCCTGCCTTCCATTTCTACTCTCACTATATACTTGTTCAAAACATATGAAAATGTCTTAGTAATTTCTTTTAGATAGATTTATTACTGCAATTATTGTTAGTTCATAGTAGATTAAAGTACAGATTTATTGTAAATGTAGTCTCTTGATCTCCATGGGATTTTCCCCTTAGATTATTATTTGTGGATGAATATTATTACATATTACCAGAGTGACACTACATTCACTTTCTTAGATGTAAGTGCTGAACACTTGTACACATAAATAAGTGGATAGAAATTGAAGTTTCATTATAGCATTTCACTTAATTCTTTGAATTCCTGAGTAATGATGTCAAAATTCACATTGTGATTTAGTAATAAAAATTGTTTTTTAATGATTTATTATGTGATAGTTCAGTTAGGCTCTTTTTCAATTTTGTTGAAATTAAAGAATTGCAAACTACGTGACTTGCAAAAGAATTTGTTAACCAGATACGGGTATCACTAATTTTTTCAACACCCATACTGATAATTCAGTTTGTTGTTTTATTTACCTCCTAGGAGGTTTTCACAGCCCAGGAGACAAGGCACCATGGTAGGGTTCACGATGGGTGAGAAGAATGCCTTTCTTTTGTGAAGTGGGCAAAAGATACTATCAAAGGAAGGTAGAAAAGATAGTCTGCACCTCCTGTATAAGAACAGAACAGTTTTAGGAAAGAACTCTCATGGAAATTGTTTCCCTGAATCTGCCCCTTATGTCTTTACTTCTTTAAAATCTTCATGGACATGAGATAGGCAGACTCCAGTTTGAGCCTGTGATATGGTTCATTATGTAGAAGATGCCTATGACTTACCTGATGTTCAGATCAGTTTTTACATAATTTCCTGGATGTTAAGTTTTATGTAGTGATGAGGTTTCTTGAATGCTAATGGCTAGGAATAAAAAGAAACTCAAAGATTCAAGTTATCTGTTGGAACATTAGAAACTGTTTTTTAAGATGAAGAATTGTCTTTGTGTTTAAATTCCCATGTATTTTAACAGTGTTCATTTTTTAACAGGTGGCCAATATGTTCTACATTGTAGTGATTATGGCTCTTGTATTACTTAGTTTTGGTGTTCCCAGAAAGGCAATACTTTATCCTCGCGAAGCACCATCTTGGACTCTTGCTAAAGACATAGTTTTTCATCCATACTGGATGATTTTTGGTGAAGTTTATGCATATGAAATTGATGGTAAGGATTTATGTGTACAGATATATCTTTTGGTTATTTCATATTTCAAAGTCAAAATTGCATTATAGTAATATTACAGATTTTCACAAATCAAACTGTTAACTAGCCTAAGTCCTCCCATGATACATTAGTTAATCCCAGAAGAAACATAACAAAAATTAATTGAAAAAAAAGTATTTCAGAATTTTTTTTAGCTGCAAATAATGGAATCTGGCCTAAACTGGCTTACACAATAAGGACATACATTAGCTCACATAACAGAAAGTTCAGAGGTAGAGTGGTCTGTGGTCTTTGGGACTGGTTAATTCATGCTAAGGACACATTCTTTTTCATCCCAGTCCTCTATAATAAGTGTCTGATTCATACAGGTTTTCCTTTACAATTGTAAGACTCTGTCACAAGCAACAGGAGGAAAGAGACACTGTTTTCCATTGGTTCTCTTCAGGGGAAAAAGTCCCTTTCCCAGATGCCTTCTATTGAACCTATTTTTTAATCTCATTAGCTCAGATTGGCTTCAGTCTACCTGTCCAGGGCAAGGGTAACGGAATTACACTGATTAGTTGGATTGTATATACTCTTTTTTTTTTTTTTTTTTTTTTTGCGGTATGCGGGCCTCTCACTGTTGTGGCCTCTCCCGTTGCAGAGCACAGGCTCTGGACACGCAGGCTCAGTGGCCATGGCTCATGGGCCCAGCTGCTCTGAGGCATGTGGGATCTTCCCGGACTGGGGCACGAACCCGTGACCCCTGCATCGGCAGGCGGACTCTCAACCACTGCGCCACCAGGGAAGCCCGGATTGTATATTCTTGAATTGTAAAATTCAACTCTGAATACATTCTCTTCATAAAGCTATTCTGTTGTTTTAGTTAAAAAGGCTAGATAACTTGTGGACATAGTTGATACTGCCAACTTTCAAGGATGTTCTTCTGACCTTCACATTGAGTTATAGAATCTTTATTTTGTTAGTTTGCTCATGTTCTCTCTTGCTCTCTCTCACCCATCTTACTTTACTCCTCCATCACCCCCATTCTGTGTTGCTCCTTACCCACCTATTTATAGGTGATTAGATCAGGGGATGGTCACATAGTAGTCATCAGTTGTTATGAGATGTTGGTTAAAACAGTGAGGTTTTTACCAGCCTGGTAAAATTTTGTGTTTAATGGCTTCCTGTTTAGTGTCATTTCCAGGTTTTTATTGTCTGCTTTTTCTTATGTGGCTCTAGTTTAGTTATACAGCATTGGATATAGTTTTTTACTCTCCTGCATTCTCTTTCTTGGGTATTTGCTTCATCAAACTAATCTGAATAGAGTGGAAATAGATTCATAAAATTTTTTAGGGGCTTCCCTGGTGGCGCAGTGGTTGAGAGTCCGCCTGCTGATGCAGGGGACACGGGTTCGTGCCCTGGTCCGGGAAGATCCCACATGCCGCAGAGCGGCTGCGCCCGTGAGCCATGGCCGCTGAGCCTGCGCTTCCGGATCCTGTGCTCTGCAACGGGAGAGGCCACAACAGTGAGAGGCCCGCGTACCGCAAAAAAAAAAAAAAAAATTTTTTTTAGGAGTGAAAGGACCTTATGCATCAGTTTGCCCGTAAAACCATTTTATGTGAAAGGAATGATACAGCCATGATGAGAATTTCAATGATGTATATTTTTTAAATGCTTACAAAACACCAGGTGCTAAGTGTATTATAAATATTTGTATAAAACTTGTCACTAATTCAAGACTATTTAATTCAAATCCTTGCCCTACTTGAATTTATTTTACTTTATTCCTCGTAACTCTGGTGGGTATTAAAGCTCTTCCCTTCCTTAATTCAGCTGTGTTATGGCTTCAGAAACATTCCAGATGGAGGCAATGAAATGCAAGGAATTCAAATCTAATCATTGTATATTTAAGAGGCACTTTAACCATTCCTTCAACCCTCCTTTGTGGCATAATAAGCTAAAGTCAGTAATCATTATGTTTGTAGATTTACTATGAGTTTATCATACTCTTTTCTGGTTCAGTTATTTTTCTTATAGAAATGTGTGGCTGAATCTGGGAGTTTTATTCTTCTTAATGCTCCTCTGGCTAAACCCTACCTTGGAGGGTAGACATAATACAGAAATATATACTTCCTTGTATGGAGTAGAGTCGTAGAATAGTACCCACATCCTTTACAAAATTCTTCTCTTTTGGAATACTGTTAAGTTGGTGTTTGTATGGCTGCCTGCCCAGAAGCTTTTGCTAGAATCTGTGAAACAGATACGTACATAATCAAAACTTCCTTCAAACAAACGTACACAAATATTGACTAGAAGCAGTAACTGGTAAATTACTGTTTTAATTTTTTTTTTTTTCTTTCTCAAGTTTGTGCAAAGGATTCCACTATCACTGAAATCTGTGGTCCTGGGACATGGTTGACTCCATTTCTTCAAGCAGTCTACCTCTTTGTACAGTATATCATTATGGTCAATCTTCTTATTGCATTTTTCAAGTAAGAATTTTATTTGGTTGCTTATTGTAATGAGATCATTTAATATATAGTTCTCTTTTTGAAGGAACTATACAAAATTTAAAGTATATAAAGATTTTATTGAGGCTTAAACTACTAAAAATTATTTTTGAAAATTACAAATAAGAAAGCATGCATTTTCAAAATCAAATTAATTCTAAATTTGAGACTCTATCTTTCAACATACAGTTCTTTTATAAATTTAATCTTTATTTTGTATTTATTACAAGGTGGCCAGGGAATACACATGCAGTATACAAAACAGAAAGGCAAATAGAAAATTCTTCAGTAATCCCATTCTTAGTATTTTGGTATACATCCTTTTTATATATATGAACCACTTTTTCTTTTTAAAAATAATTTTCTTATATTTTGTATACTGTTTTTAACTAAGCAAAACATGAATATTATCCTACATTAATAAATATCCGTCTCCAGTTTTTTAATGACTACCTCGTATTCCATGATATAGACTGTAATTTTTAAGCCAATATGTTATATTGCTCCATTCGATTGTTTATAATTTTTTGTTCCCCAAAACCACATTGTGGTTAAATTTTTTATTAATCCTTATGTATTTCCTTAGAGTGTTTTCCTAAAAGCAGAACTATTCAATATATGTATATTTCAGACTTCTTCTATTTAAGTCAAAATAGGCCTTGTGTCTCCAAATCTCTGCTAACAGTAGGTATTATCTTTTTAATGGTTGCTAATTTGACAGTACATAAGAGTCTTGCTTTTATTTGCACTTATTTTGTTACTACTCAGATTGAATATTTTCTTCTGTTTTTGTCATTTATATGTAATTTAAAAAGCTTAAAATCATATTTTCTGCCTATTTTTCTGGGAGTTTATAATTAAGACCCTCAGCAGTATCAAACTTTGCCTTATACTGTTGCATGTGTTTTTTTCCGGTTTCGCATTTACCTTTTAGTCTTGTTTATGGTGGAGTACTCCTTTGAATCCTTGTTTAGAGTAGAATTACAATAAAATTTTAGTATTTAAAATTTTAAAATGTGATTAGCTAAGTTTGTTTATTTTTATTCTTTGTTATTCAAGCAATGTGTATTTACAAGTGAAGGCAATTTCCAATATTGTATGGAAGTACCAACGTTATCATTTTATTATGGCTTATCATGAGAAACCAGTTCTGCCTCCACCACTTATCATTCTCAGCCATATAGTTTCTCTGTTTTGCTGCATATGTAAAAGAAGAAAAAAAGACAAGACTTCGGATGGACCAAGTAAGTAAAATATATTAAGGCAAATGTTTTTATTTTATCACTTATCAGTATCACACTGAAAGCTAAGTATTTTTTTAAAATACATTTATTTATTTATTTATTTATTTATTTATCTTTGGCTGCGTTGGGTCTTCGTTGCTGCACGCAGGCTTTCTCTAGTTGCGGTGAAGTGGGGCTACTCTTCGTTGCGGTGCGCGGGCTTCTCATTGTGGTGGCTTCTCTTGTTGTGGAGCACAGGCTCTCGGCATGCGGCCTCTAGAGTGCAGGCCCAGTAGTTGTGGCGCACGGGCTTAGTTGCTCCGCGGCATGTGGGATCTTCCCAGACCAGGGCTCGAACCTGTGTCCCCTGCGTTGGCAGACAGATTCTTAACCATTGTGCCACCAGGGAAGTCCCTGAAAGCTAAGTATTAATTTTATTCAGAAGACTTAACTGGTTAATGTTATTGTAAAGGCTTTTGTTGAATTTGCCTAAACATAAAAGAATTTAAAGTGCAATATGTTTATCTATAAAAGTAAATTTAGTATTAAACTTCCTTTTTGGTATGGCATCTCAATTCGGTTTTGTTAAAATGCTAGTGTAAACCATAACACTTGCCGTTCTACAAACCATTTTGACTGCTGTGTAAACAATAACACTTTTAGTACATTCTGTATACTACGTGAGACATAATAAACTCTGCCTAAAATTTTACAGTGGCTTTTTATTCTATCAAATCAGTTCTTATATTCTTGTACCTGGGTATGCGAAGGAGAGGTGTGAGAGATAGATGGGGTAGGGTATTTTATAGGAAAAGGAGATTCGAAAAGGAGGAAATACTGGAAACTATTCTTCCAACATCACACTGTGAGTGAAGAAAGAAGTAGAAATACTTGTTTAGGGCTTTAGAAACACACCAGTAAAAAGAAAAAAAAATGCTGATGATTTACATAGCCTTATGAACTCTAAATAACATAAAACTCATGAGCTAAAGTTTATCTTGATGTCTCTGTTGATTTTTTTTTTCTTTTCCCTCCTTAGAACTTTTTTTAACAGAAGAAGATCAAAAGAAACTTCATGATTTTGAAGAGCAGTGTGTTGAGATGTATTTTAATGAAAAAGATGACAAATTCCATTCTGGGAGTGAAGAGAGAATTCGTGTCACTTTTGAAAGGTTCAGAAACTCTTTAATTATAACTGATTTTATGTCAGAGTGGGTTCTCTTAGTTGTGTCTCTTACACATGGTCATTGTTCAATTTATGCTTGTCAAACAAGTAAGTTTAGTAATGGTTTTACATAATATATTGTGAGACAGTTCAGTTCTTTACTTCTAAGACTTCATGTAAGTCAGTCAGTCAGTCTCTTAACTGTTTTTTGACCCTTGTTACAGAGGGCAGAAAAGAGTTGGTGGAGAAAAGTTAAACTGTCTTAATTATTTTAAAACATGTTTCTTTCCATTAGTTTTGCTACGTTCTAAAAGTATATGGTATTTGTGTAGGTACAATAATGGTAATAGTAGTTTATGTGTATGTAGCTGAATACACAGTTTTGTGTTACTCTGATGGGGGAATAAATAGCCTATGGTACAAAAGTGTGTTTTAAAATCTTATATTTTTATTATAATAGGATTAGCACTTGATCCTTTTTTTTAAAATATTTATTTATTTATTTATTTTTGGCCACGTTGGGTCTTAGTTGAGGCGTGCGGACTCAAGAGTGTGTGGGCTCAGTCGTTATGGTGCGTGGGCTCTCTAGTCATGGTGTGTGGGCTCCAGAGCTTGTGGGCTCAGTAGTTGCAGCACGCGGGCTTAGTTGCCCCACAGCACGTGGGATCTTAGTTACCTGACCAGGGATCGAACCCATGTTCCCTGCATTGGCAGGCGGATATTTCGAAACCATTAATTTTTAACATTTGTAAAACTCCTGTGTTTCCCTTACAGAGTGGAGCAGATGTCCATTCAGATTAAAGAAGTTGGAGATCGCGTCAACTATATCAAAAGATCATTACAATCATTAGATTCTCAAATTGGCCATTTGCAAGATCTTTCGGCCCTGACTGTAGATACATTAAAAACACTCACTGCCCAGAAAGCTTCAGAAGCTAGCAAAGTTCACAATGAAATCACACGAGAATTGAGCATTTCCAAACATTTGGCTCAAAACCTTATTGATGATGGTCCTGTAAGACCTTCTGTATGGAAAAAGCACAGTGTTGTAAATACACTTAGCTCCTCTCTTCCTCAAGGTGGTCTTGAAAGTAATAATCCTTTTCTTTGTAATATTTTTATGAAAGATGAAAAAGATTCCCAATTTAACATATCAGGTCAGGATTTACCTGTAATACCCCAGAGAAAAGAATTCAATTTTCCAGAGGCTGCTTCCTCTTGTGGTGCCTTATTCCCAAGTGCTGTCTCTCCTCCAGAACTGCGACAGAGACAACATGGAGTAGAAACCTTAAAAATGTTTAGTAAAAATCAAAAATCAGGCAATTCGTCTAATAGCATACCACATCTATCATCCCCACCAACCAAATTTTTTGTTAGTACACCATCCCAGCCAAGTTGCAAAAGCCACTTGGAAACTATAACCAAAGATCAAGAAACTGTTTGTTCTAAAGCTGCAGAAGGAGATAATGTAGAATTTGGAGCATTCGTAGGTAAGTTTGGCAAACTGATATTTGTATGTCAATATTATTTATTTTTTAATTATAATTATCACCTTAGAAATAAAAATAAATTGCTAATTAATAAAATCATGTACTTGTGTGACAAGTGGATTACCTTTTCATAGAGTATAGTTCTAAAAATTTTTTAAGGAGTCAGAAGTCGGGGAAGTAGGTTGAATTGGGCTATGCTAGTTATATTAGCACATACCTCTTTGGTGCAACTTACTATAATAACAATTGTATGGAAAACTTATTTGGACTTTTTTTTTTTTTTTTTCCTCCAATATGCGGGCCTCTCACTGTTGTGGCCTCTCCCGTTATGGAGCACAGGCTCCGGATGCGCAGGCTCAGCGGCCATGGCTCACGGGCCCAGCTACTTTGCAGCATGTGGGATCTTCCCGGACCGGGGCACGAACCCGTGTCCCCTGCATCGGCAGGCGGACTCTCAACCATTGTGCCACCAGGGAAGCCCTGGACTCTCTCTTTTGAATTTAAGCATAGTCTCTTGAATTTGATCAACTTTTGTTGAAAGAATTTGAGTGATGTGTAAGTGTTGCAAGACAAAGGTATAGGGGAGGCTAGAAGTAACTGGAAAAGAACAGTGTTTTATAAATAGGCTGACCATATAGTTTTTCATCCAAGCCAGTAAGCTTTTGAGAGTGAAAGGGTATGTTACTGATATTTACATTAGGATAATAGGGAAAGCCAAGACTCTACTTGGAAAATGAGTATTTATGGTCAACCCATTTATATACCCAGAGAGTATATATCCAGAGATCATTTCAGAAAGGAATGATTCATTCTTATACCTCACCTCAAGTAAAATAAGGACTGAAAATATATTTATTTTGGCAATGATAACATGTTAATAACCTTGGTGAAAACTGTTTCAGTGAAGGAAGTGATAGAGGAAGAAGGCTGATTATAGTGAAATAAAGTACAAATGGGAGTGAATGTGGAGAGTGATGGGGGGGCGACTCAAAAGCTTGGCAATGAAGGCAGAAAGAAAGAACTAATATTGTGGTTTGTATGTTTAAGGTTTTATTTGTTTTGTTTTTAATGATGGTGTTTTGTTATTTAAATGTTGACATTATGCCACGTGGAAGGAAAAGATGAAGAGGGAATGCTTTGTAGAGCTAGCTAAGCCCCAAATATTTGTAGAATATAGTGTTCTAACAGCCTTCCTCTTAGATTATTAAAGATAAAAGTATTTAACAAAGAATTTTTAGAAAACAACTTGGGTTGTTCGTGGACATAACCAGAATGTTCCAAGGTTTGAAGAAGGCCCTCTGTCTCTTCAAGTTAGAATTTTTCCTTCAGGTGGCTTCCCAACCTTGTCTTTAACACTTATATGAGCCTTCCCAGCCTAGGAATTTACCTAGTCACAGAACATGTATAGAGATGGTTCACAGAATGTTATGTCCATGTAAAATTCTCCACATTAGGGCCAACCCCATGGATTATCTAGGTACTGAGCCTGCTGATCTCTACTGCTAGGCTATGTGAGTTCACTGTGGGTTTATAGAGACAACTTTTCCTACATAAAATCTATCCCAATTTATTTTTTAAAAACATATTTTAGTCTGTTTGTTAATATATTGCCACTGGTATGGATATGTAGATATAGATATCCATATGTTTGATGTCTATATTTATATGTAATATGTATATATGTATAATAATTATATATAATGCTTTTTTTATTGAGAGTAAAAATGACTGCTCCCCCTCTTCTAAATTTCAAGCAGTTTACTTCATATCACATGTTGGATTCTTTTAGGATCCTGTTACTGTAAACTTGAACTACTCATCTTCTCCAGCTTTTTGATACCTATTTTCAGTATTTATCAGGAAAGCTACAGGAAACTTCAGAGCCATCAAAACTACTCACAAGACAACATACGTCACTTGTTTGAATAGACTAGGCAATGACATTATTTTGATAGAACTAAAAAAAACAAGTATTTTTTGTTGTAATCTTTTCTTTTTTCTTTTTTAAGGACACAGAGATAGCATGGATTTACAGAGGTTTAAAGAAACGTCAAACAAGATAAAAGAAATATTATCCGTAAGTAAATCCTTATAGCAGTGCGATTATTTTGCTATTTTGGAGTTTAGTTCAAAATAGAATTAAACATATTTTTCAGGAAAAATACAGTGTTAGCAGAAACCATCATCAACATGAGAGTTCCAAATATTTGAACCTTATACATAATTTGAAAAAAAGAAGAAACAGTTGAAGAATATGAAAAAATGTACAAATAGCTTGCATTTTTTAACTGAAGTTAAAAATCACCTATTTAATATTTCTCTTAAAAAATGCTTCTCCCTGTATGGTTTCCACAGACTACTCATTGAACTCAACTCTTTCCCAGGCCCCAAAATTCATTAGAATATAACCTTGCTTCTCAAGGACCCTGTGGTCTAGCAATAAAAAGCTGAATATGCCAGTAACTACAGTATCGCGTGCAAGTGTAAGCTGTTCAGTAAATGTTGGTTAAATGAGTTTTAAAGTATACAGAACAACTAGCAAAAAGGTGTGTTTCCTGGCTGAAAATTTTTATTTTTTAACTGTTGCTTTCATAAATTACCAATAACTAATTTGAGCTTTAAGGGTAATAACAGCTACATCGAGATAATTAGGAAGACCTGGAAAAGTGCTAAGCTTCTCCATCCCTTAAGAACTTAAGTTGTAGAAATGATCAAGTGATAAATATAACGGAAATAAAGTTTTTCCTAAAACTAGAGTCAAGGAAATGATAATGATATAATATAAGCTTTTATAAATGATTATTTCTCATATGATCTATAGTTAATTGTGAAATTGCTGTCAGGACATGTTACTTATTACCCTACATCTAAAAGGTAGACTCAAGTGCATTTTTTATAATATAAATGCCGACTTTTTTGGGGGGGGGGGTGCCGTGCCACTCAGCTTGCAAGATCTTAGTTCCCTGACCAGGGATTGAACCTGCGCCCTTGGTAGTAAAAGCACAGAGTCCTAACCACTGGACCGCCAGGAATTCCCCAACATTTGTATTTTTAATAGCATATATTTTGATTGAATTATTGTACGAAAGTGAATAATTTAATGTCTATTAACTAGATTTTGTTAACTTTGGATTTAATTGGTGACTATATGGAAATTGAGATGTAGTGATTCCATGAGGTCCCTTTCTTTCCATATTTGCCTTTAAGTTTGTATTTCTTAACTCAAATAAGACCATCAGAATGATGTAAGAAATAACGATTATGGAGTATTCAAAGATGCGTAAATATCAGGTAAAGTCTCTTTAGTACTTGTGGGAGTCAAAAAGTTAACTTAAAATATACATATACATTTAGATGGAGGAAGTAGGTAAGATAAACTTACCATAAGACTAATTTGCATGATGTATTCTAACCATTTTAATTCTGTGACATACTTCTAACGATCTGAATTTTCCATTATATATGATGCCTTACAGAGAAGAAGAGAACTAAATAAATAGGTTGAATGCATTTAGGTAGCATTAGCTGACACATGATGATGAAAAACAAGGGAAGAATAAATGAATGAGAAAAAGTAATAAGTAGAAAGAAGAACTGACAAAGCTCTACCAGAGTTGGTTTTATAATTCTTAAAATGTAGACGTGATATATCTACATTCCATATGGGGTTTTTCTTGAACAGGTTTTAACTGAAGTGGATTTTATAGTAAATGAAGTTTTTTATGGACCTTCGTAACTTTTAATAGAGTTTTTTTGTAATTTGGAATTATTTAAGTTTAATAAAATTTCTATCACACTCTCTTTCTCCTATATGCAGATACCCTTTAATTAAAAATATGGACCCAGTATGTTATATTGCTCAATTGTAGAGTCCATTTATGTCAGTGTAAGAGAGCCCAATGCCTCTTATTTTAGTCCTTCCTTATAGTATAATTAGTTGTTCAAGAGAGATGTACATGATAATTTGGGTAGTATATTTGTTCACTTTTTATTAGTGAAAGTAATTTTTTAAATGTTTAAATATTATAGTTGAGTACTTGGTATCCTAGAATTTTAGAGATATTTATTGATACCTTTTAGCAGTTAGTAATAAAACTTAGTAATAGGGGCATTAGTGCCTAAGTGGCATTTGACCCCAAGTTTGACTCTAAACCTGTACACTTCAATTTTAGCCAGGAAAATTCTGAGGGCTAGGAATGGATATGGAGAAAGTAAATCTTTGGAGTGATTATGACTTAGAGAATTGACATGACACCACAGTAAAAGGTTAGAACTGCTAACTAGCTGGAACTCTGAGAGTTGTTAAACTCATCATGTCAAAACCTCAAATTCACCGTCATCTTCCTTCTCAGCAGACATATTTCTTTTCCTCCTGTATTTCCTACCTCTGTTAATAGCATCAGCATCCTACCCTTCCAGTCAACAGCCAAGTCTACCTGGTTTTGCTTCCTAAATACTTTTTTAGTGCCTCTACTTTTCTCAATCCTTAGTTATAGTAGTTATAGTTACCCTGACTTAGACTGTTAATTCTCTAATTTATATTTCATTGAACTTTTAAGGTATCTTTAACAAGGTGTCACAACAGTAGTTGAAGGAATTTGATGACACTCTGAGGGCATTTTGCTGTTGTGAAGCACTTGATATATGGTGGGAAATCATTTATAATGAATGGACATTTCCTAATGGTAAATGGTAGATGTTAGGGTTTCCCCACAGATTGCACCTTTTAACAATGGACCTATTAAATGAACTTAAAACAGGAGTATGCTGAAAATTTTTAAGTGAGCAAATAACTTCCTGGTAAAAACAAGAAGAAATAACAAGTTTCTGTGAGTGGGAAGAAAAGTGGTGGCTATGTTTTAAATTTAACAACTGTGAGTACTTTACTTAGAGGAAAAGAACTGTAATAATAGAATAATGAGCTCTAGCTCATGACGGTTAGAGGTTTTGAGTTCTTGAACATTTGTGGGTTATACATCCCTTTGAAAATTTAATGAAAACTACAGACCACCTTCCCAGGCAAATGCACATATACAAACTTTTTTCTTTTAAAGTATAGAGTTTTACAAATACCTTGAAGCCCACTCATCAGTCCCACACTAGAATTTCTATCAAAGACGGTTCTATGAAATTGATGTGTCATTGTATCAAAGAGTATATATCAAGGAAAATACTTAAGTAAAACAATCAAGAAATAGCTAGAACTGGTTCCAAAAGGAACAACTAAAATCAGAAAGGAAATCAGAGTTGCTTTGTGACAATAGGAAAAAGGTTAGCACTTTTTGCTTGGCTATATATCAATAAATCAGCTGTAATGTGAAGAATGTGAAACATCAAAGGTAGAAAAACTTAATTTTCTTGAGACGTTTAAGTTAAATTTATTTAATGAAAGTAATAGCTTATTGTGGTAGTAACATTTTAAAACTCATTGTTTCTGAGCGGTGGTAGAGGTTTGGAAATATTTTAAAGTTACATAGTAGTATGACCTGTGTATAGCTGAAAAAAAAAACAGAGTGAAGGTATCAGATCTTCTGCATTAGTTTAATGAATTTCGTTAGTTCATCTGGAAAAACGAATAGGTAAAAAGAAGAAAATGGGGGAGAATTAGTTGTTAGATTCTAAAATATCTATACAAGTGGTATAATTGAAACATGAATATTTAGTGAAACATTTTGGTGACTCCAAAATAACCCTTCTACAAATACAAATTTAATAAGAGTTGTATTAGAAATTGATGAGAAAAGGAATGCTTTGTCAGTAAACACACAGATTGGACAACTGGGTAGAAATTAGGAAACGTCTGTTTCATATCGCTTCATAAGCTCAGATGAATTCTGGATTTAAATATAAAAATTCAAAGTATAAACAAACTTAAGAAAATACAAATATTAAGTCAGTAAAGCCAGGAGGGCTTTTAGAACAAATATTAAGGGAAGGATGAAAAGAGATGAGTACCTAAAAATATAAAAGCATAGATAAAACAAATATGAAAAAAATTGAAATTTGACAAATAATGACCAGATAGATCTTTGTTATACAAATAGCTTATACAAAGCAATAAGAAAGCTACCAAAACTCCCCAAAATAAATTTCCCCTCCACTTTTTTACTCTCCAAAGAAGAAAGTATTGCTGTTTCAATTTTAGTGTAAAATAGTTTTTTTCTTTTTAAGGTGAATTGATAAATGTTTTATTATTTTCCCTACAGTTTCCTATTTTCCTCCAATTTTTTAAATGAACTTGTATTGCTATGAAAAAGAACTCATTCAGATGGATTTATGAACAATAAGCAAGTAAGGTGTTTTGATGGCAGTTTTTGAAATTGACATTGAAGAAAATAACTGTAATTTGTAATATACCCCTTGGAGTCCAGGTAGATTAAAGCATATTGAGCTAAATAGATCCAGAGGCTCTTATACTACTTAGAGCAATGATTTGAAATTTAGTTCAATTGTTTTAAAATTGTGTATATGTATAATATGCAGAATGATATTCCTTCTGAAAACACTCTGAAACATGTGCGTTCTCATGCTGGATTTACTGAGTGTCACAAAACTTCTGTTCCTCTTCATTCAGAGCAAGGTGAGTATTTTGACTTCATGAATTATGCTAACAAATATACTCATTTAAGCTTTACAGGTATTTTATGGACATCATTAAACTTTAAATGTATTTTATGTATGTCACACGCTTGAGCAGTGAATGTTGCAGAAGTAAGAAAATGAAGATTCTGGTCCATCATTGTTGTTCTTAACCTTGAATAATACATAATCTGAATATTCTAATATTTTTCAACAGATTGTTTAGACTTAAAAGATGAAAGGCAAAGACTCACTTTTTACAAATATGCTGACTTTTTTACAAATGAATCGGTTGTATTTTAATCTGTATAGTCATTTAATCAACTTATTTTTCTGCTTTAACCTTTAAAAATAATTAATACATTTATTTGGTTCAAAATTAAAATACACACACACACACACACACACACAAGCACTTTGAAAATCAGTCTCAGTCTCACACCAACCCCATGTGTAACCACTGTTATTTTTGTTTTTTCTGTAGTTGCATGCTTATGTAGTCATGTGTGACAGTAGTCTTTTTTACTTGTTCATCTTTTACACAAAAGGTAGCATACCATACATGTTGTCCTGCACCTTTAAGTTTTCATTGAAAAAGTTGAATGATATGGAGATGTTTCCATATCATGCTTTTTTGGGATCATAGTTATATGCGTATAAATTTATTGTTATCTAACTTTTCAGTTATGTACATTTAATCTTTATAAGGTTCCTTAAGAAAAGCAGTACTTCCTTATTCCCCTCACCATCATTTCTCCTTTTATTCTCTTCAAGTTGGGTTTATTCCAGGAGTGCAAATTAGTTTAACATTCAAAAATATAAGGCATGATAGTAACAAATTAAAGAAGAAAATCATATGGTTATCTTAATAGCTGCAGAAAAGGCTGAATTTGATGAAATTCAACATCCATTCATGATTAAAACTCCTAGCAAAGTAAGTATAGAATGGAGTGTCCTTAATCTGAATAAAGGGTATCTAACAAAAACTTGCCACGGATACCATACTTCATAGTGAAATATTGAACACCTCAGAAGGAGAACAAGACAAGGATTCTATTTAACATTTTAGCCAAAGAAGAAAAGGAAGAAAAATAAATGGTAGAAGGGTTAGGAGGGAAGAAATAAAACTCACTATTTTTGGATAACATGGATATTATTTCTAAAGTTAGGATGCCTGTAATTTTATATCCTCGTATTTCAGTTTTAGGCAGTATCTATTGACCTCCCACTTAAAGAAGACAAGGATTGAGCTCTTCCCTACCACCGTCCCCACCCCTCTCTATTCCCTAGCCCACATGCATGCACAGATGTCTTTACCCTGTCCCACCAGTGTAGTTATGTCATGATTTTGGTTAGATCAACGCTGGATTCTCTGCTCTTTGAATAAATTTTTTCAAAATATTCAGTTTCATCATCTTGAAAAACTTTTGCCCAGAGTCCCCTAATATATCTCAATCTGCTCTTTTTGCCCTCTATACCTGGAATGTTCTAAGATTTCCTTTCACCGTTCATTCTTTCGTTCTAAGATGTCTCTTCACTGTTCTTTCTGAGGTTTTCCTTTATTGTATCATGAGGTTGTAAATTCTAAATTAATTTAAAATTTAACATCCTCACTTTTTTTGGAAAATAGGCTTAATTCTAAAGTTTGTTTAGCATAAACAAGCAAAATGTGACAAAAGTGGCATCTTAAATGGGGGGAAAGATGAACTATTTTTTTTCCATTACTGTAAAATGATGTTTAAGATTATTAATTGCAACATTGTTACAGCAAGAGATTGAAATCAGGCCAAATGTCCATCAATAGGAGTTTGGTTAAATAAATTATTGTATATCCATTGTATGAAGTTCAGCATAATATTAAAGTAGAATAGAGAAATCCTCTGTGTACTGATACTGAAAGATCTCCAAGCTTAAATTTAAAAAACCAACAACAAAAAACCTGAGGATATATATATTATACTAGCATTTATGTTAAAAAAGAAGATTCAGGGGTATATATAGAAACACAAAATATCTTTGGAAGGATACACAAGAAATTTGGGAACAGAGGAAGAGCAAGACACTTTTTTTCCCCATACTCTTTTATTTCATATTGCCTTTTCACAAAAATAAATTGAATAATTTTGATACCCTGTCAAGAGACCCGTGAGACTCATATAACTCTTACATTCATCAGTGTTGGGGAGAGGATAAGTTATCTTAGGTAAGTTATATTATGCCTCGAAACACTTTGTGTTTGGTTAGTTGGTATTAAAAAAAATTTGTTTTACTTGTATAACTTTTTTATTTTTTTAAATTTTCTTTTAGTGGAAAGTAACAGTAGAAGGCCATCTATAGAAGACAGTCATGAAGTAGATTCCAAAGCAGCTTTACTACCGGTTTGTACATTTCAATTAAACATATGCGTATTTAAAAATACTTATTTAGGGCTTCCTTGGTGGCGCAGTCATTGAGAGTTCGCCTGCCGATGCAGGGGACACGGGTTTGTGCCCCGGTCCGGGAAGATCCCACATGCCGCAGAGCGGCTGGGCCCGTGAGCCATGGCTGCTGAGCCTGCGTGTCCGGAGCCTGTGCTCCGCAACGGGAGAGGCCACAACAGTGAGAGGCCCGCGTATCGCAAAAAAAAAAAAAATTATTTATTAGATAAGAGCTAAAAGATGGTGATATTTTATCTGAGATTATATCTAGCTTTCAAAAAATTTTTAACATTAGAAAACTGACCTCAGTGCATAGTAGCAGTTATGGAAAAGAGTTTCTTCCTGTAGTGAATAGTCAGGAATTATTAAAGAAAAATGTATGCAGAAGAAAGAAAGGTAGGAATCTCTGTTTGAATTGAAGCTAATGATATGAAATTATTCCCAGCCAACTGGAGTAATATTTGATTTTACAAACACTCTTTAAAAGCAGACTTTGGCAACCAAGACAAATCGCTTGGGAGAAAGCAAAAACAGTTGCTCCTTTCTAGTCAAGTATAGAAATTAGTGCTCATAATTATGATCCTGGATCATCAAGAACATATTAACTTGGCCCCATCCCCCTGGACTGAACGCTACACATGTACTCACACCCTCTTGCTTGCTCCCACCCTGGCAAGCAAGGCAACCATGAGAGCCTGGAGGTTCTTCAGAAGACAAAGAAGTCATTCAACCAGGTGTTATCAGCCCCAGGTGGGGCAAGCAAAGGTGATGGAGAAGATTCCAGGAAGCTGCCAGAGCAGGCAGGGGAGAAATCCCAGGTTGTGCATAGAACTGGGCACTATAAGTGGTTCAGTGTGCGAATGGGATGTGGATTCATTTCTGTGATAAACTGAAAGGGAAACCCCTTGGATATTCCAGTCAGTGTATTTGTACACCAGGTTTTTTTTTTTTTTATCTTATCCTGTTAGAAGCCTTTGACCTGCTGCGCTGCTATTGTTTCAGTCATTTCCATCATCTAATGCAGAAAGGAAACAAGAGGATCTTCTAAGTCCATCAGATGCCCATTCTTTTTTTTTTAAAAATATTACTGTATTTTTATTCATCTCATTTATGCATGTTCCTTTGTTGTGGCGACAGCAAGGGGGTTGGGGGAGAGGAAACTTTCTTCACGCATGCACAAAGGTTGCAATGTTTACTGAAGATGATGGGAAAAATTTTTCGACACTCGCACCAGCTGAGGCCAGCCAGCAGTGAATCTTGGAAGTGAATTCCAGTGCCCACAACCGGCCCAGCATGGGGAGTGAGGAATCCATCCCCTCCCTGGCAGTCGTACCTTGCCCAGGAACATTTGAGAAAAGTGTTGCCCAGTCTGCAGTCTATGACCCTGAGCGGAGAAATGCTCACCAGGAGGATCGGGTCCAGCAAGGAGTTCCAGCCGCCCAGTGATCCCAGTTTGCCCTGCTCACTCGCCTGCCGGTTGTCCCAGATGCCCATTCTTTTTCTCTTCTTCTTTTTTTTAAAAAAAATATTTATGTATTTATTTGGCTGCGTTGGGTCTTAGTTGAGGCACGCGGGATCTTCATTGCAGCGTGCGGGCTCAGTAGTTGCGGCACTTGGGCTTAGTTGCCCTGTGGCATGTGGGATCTTAGTTCCCCGACCAGGGATCGAATCCGCATCCCCTGCGTTGGAAGGCGCATTCTTAACTTCTGGACCACCAGGGAAGTCCCCCAGATGCCCATTCTTACTAAAACATTTTAGAAGCCTGAAGAAAAGAAAAAAAGAACATATTAACCATATTAACTTACAGTGTGCTATAAGGAGATAGATTGTATTATTAAAAATCATTTTATTAAAAAAATTATTTCAGTGGGAAGGGTGTTTAGTGAACGCAGAGTTTCACAGTAACAAATCCTCCTTTCTTGAAGGACTCATCCTGAACCTAAGCTGCACAGTTTTGCTACAAATAAGGTTCCATTGAAGATGACCTCACGATGCCAAATTACAAAACTTGTGAGAGCCAGCTTATACAAACATATTAGATCTCTGACAACTTGAGATAGTAGAATTATTGGTTACAGATTATAAGTCTGATTAAAGCCATTAAAAAGTATTATAAATATTTCTAAAAAAGAAAAGATATTACTCAGAAATACTGGAAAATTTGGGAAAAAATAAAAAATCTCAGGGGTTTCCGTGGTGGCGCAGTGGTTGAGAATTTGCTTGCCAATGCAGGGGACATGGGTTTGAGCCCTGGTCCAGGAAGATCTCACATGCCGTGGAGCAGCTAAGCCCGTGTGCCACAAATACTGAGCCTGCGTGCCTAGAGCCCGTGCTCCTCAACAAGAGAAGCCACCGCAATGAGAAGCCCGCGCACCGCAACAAAGAGTAGTCCCTGCTTGCCACAACTAGATAAAAGCCCACACGTAGCAACAAAGACCCAAAGCAGCCAAAAATAAAATAAGTTAATTAAAAAAAAAAAAATCTCGGTGGGGGTTAAAATAACAGATTGGGCACAGCTGAATGGAGAATTTTGCTAAATTGGACCACAATGTAACATAGAATTATAATTAGGTGGAAAATGTGTTAAGCGTAAAGAGATGGAAAAATACCTCTAAATTGGCCTTGAGAGAGTAGACAATTTGAAGAGATTATAAATGACTTAGAATTTTCCAAATTGATGAAATATATGAAGATTCAAATTCAGGAAGCATAAGTCCCAAAGTGGGGAGGTAAAAATAAATCCACACCTAGAAAAATAATTATAAAACTGCAGAATAAAGCCCACCACGTACACACACAAAAGGGCTTCAATGAAATATGCCTGTTATTAGTGATTTCTTTGTCACAGTTTGCATGATTTTAATTTTTATCTTTATACTTTGATGTGTTTTGGCACCAGGCACATATTTTTTTTTAGAATCATAGAAACAAATATGTATTTTAAGAAAATAAAATTGTCAGCAGACAATTACGGTTATGTTGTAGGAAATAACACTCATGAAATTGTTTATTCTACTTTGTGGAATGGCCTTATGGTAGCTTTTATACCAGTTTTTTATTTTATTCAGTTGTATAAAACAAATTCATATTAACTTTTCAACCCTTCATTCATCAAACATGTAGGATACAAAACAGATAAACAGTTATGCTTTATCTAGAGACTTTTTTCTTTAACTTTCTGTTTGTGTTTGTTTCTGACTGAAGGATTGGCTACAAGATAGACCATCAAATAGAGAAATGTAAGTAAGCCTTTTCTCATCGTTAGTGTGAAAAGTATCATAGGTATTGAATGTTGTTTTTTTCCTGCTCTTTGCATCATCTTTTTTAACACTTCTTGAAATTATTGCTGATTATTTATTTTGTGATCTCCTGTCTTTACATAGAAGAGATTAGGGAATCATTTATCATAAGTTAATGTATATATTTTAATTTATGATTTTATATAGTTACATTAGTCATATTATAACCACAACTCAAATAAAATTTTCATTATAATGATACAGTTATGATTTTATTATTTAGTCCTGTTTCCAACTTGCTTTTGAAGAAACTTGTTCAACAACTTAGTTTGACACTTTAGCTAATAATTTCTCTGCCCATCGTTCTAATCAACAAGCCTTTCTTCTGCTTTTGGGAAGCACTTTGATAATTAGAGCAGTAATACACAGTGTACATTAGAAAGCCTGCATACAGGAAGCTCCACGAGAAAGCTGATGTGATAATCCAGAACCAAAAGTAGAAACAAAAGGCAATCTTACAAGTAGTCATCCCCAGAAAGTGAAAATTTTCAGTACAGATTAAACATAACGATAAAGAAGAATCAAAGATAATCTGTTTTCCAGCCTCGAAATTAGTATTTTAGGATTCCAAAGGACATTAAAAAAGAGTAATTAAAAAAGTAATCTTGTTTTGACACCCATTTGATACTAGAAGCATGGTAAAGTTACTCTCCAATGTGAACTGCTTGAGAAGGGAGGCCAATTTGAGGGAATTTATCATATATTATATAGTGTTTTCCCTATTTCCTTCTCTGTATCAGAAATAGATGTGAATATATGGAGAAGAGAATAAACCAGGTGCTATGTGGGTATGCAGTTGTTCAAATTGTGGAGGTATCCTGGCCCTGAAGGGCATTTGGAAAATCTATTTATAATCAGACCTCTTCAGAGAATAATGTCTTTTATAAGTAGAACTGTAGGATGGAAATGCAGAATCAGTACTTAAAGTTGATGTTAATTCGGCTAACAAGAGAACTTTGAGTTACAGAATGCTGACCCATAGAAGTACCCAGAAAGGTGGAGTTGGTCAGTACTCTTTGGATGTGCTAACAGTGGTTTATCAGCAGTAGACAAAGGGCTGATGCTAGGGTCAAAGTATTTCCTATAGGAAATATTGATGTTACTAAGGTGAAAGCCAACGGGAAATATTAGGATCAGATAGAATGTAAGAGCTAGAAAGAGATTACCAATGTCTCCTGCTCAAGTGGTTCTTTTTAGATCTAGTCCTTCTAGTCCTGAGCAAGGCCACATAACTGTATAATGGGAGAGCTAAGCTTCTAATCTATTTTTCTTGATTCCCATTCCCCTTTCCTTTCCACTACACTTGTCTCTAATTTGCACTGGAATCTTTGGGATTAATAGAACCTACACTTGGTACCAGTATATGTTGTTATAAATAAACATATTCACATTGGAAAAAAATTTTTTTCAACATTAGCAATTGAATTTTGCAAAATGATATACAATTGCTATTCTCTCTGTTCTTTGCCCATCAGTTCTGTTGAAGTATTTTTAGAATCCTGCAAAGTCATTTCAAGGCATTATTAAAGTACTGGAATGAATCTCCACAAATAGAGGAGTCATGGAATATTTTACTGTATTAGTACTGAACCTTCAGTTTGGCATCAAACTACTAGTAATACTTATGTAGGCATAAATTGGAGGTAAAAGTTGATAAAGTATATGCATATGGATTTATACATATCCGTGTATTAATTTGGTACAAGCTTAAGGGAAGTGGCAAATATTCAAACAAAAGTGAATCTGAATCTCAGAATTCCTTTAATAATGTTATATTAAATAACAGTAACTTCATAAAATAAAAAATTTTGTGGTAGCCAAAACTAATTTTAAGTTACTAAAATTGTAACTTATATTTTTTGTTGTTTCTTTAGGCCATCTGAAGAAGGAACGTTGAATGGTGAGTCTGTGTGGTAGATTTAATGCGAAAAACTGAGGATTGTATATGATATACTTTAGCAAATACTACATTGTCCTAAGGAAGAAATTTTAGACTTCATATTTGAAAAAGCCAAGGTAGTAGAAAGTTCTCCCTTCAGCTTGTTTCTCTTCATTATAAGTGTTTCACAAATACAAGAACTCACCGTGTGAATGATGATCGTTTTACAAAAGTCTCCCCACTCCCCTTTATCCTTGCTACCCAGGTTGCTTCTTCCCTTATATTCCATGTGTTAGTGAATGGTACTTTTTCAGTCAGCTAAGTGAAACCTGAGCAGGAGGTATTCTTGACCCCCTTGACCTTGCACTCACAAAGCCCTCTTCCTCTGAGATATCCTTCAACCTTTCTTCAACCAGGAGACATTTGGTACCCCTCCTCTACAGTCCTGTATTGTGTGCATGTGTGAGAACACACATACACATGCACACACATACACACATACACACACACACTATATTTTATACTTCTCACACAATGATACAACTGTTAACTAGCTTTCTTCTTCTGCAAGACGATAGGTTCTTTTTCATTTATATTCTAGAAACTTAACACGTAGCAGGTTCAATTTATTCTCCTGGTTCAATTTATTCTCCATCTTTCTCAGTACAGTTAAAAAGTGAAGTCCTCGGGAGTTCCCTGGTGGCCTAGTGGTTAGGATTCCAGGATTTCACTGCCATGGCCCCAGGTTCAATCCCTGTTTGGGGAACTGAGATCCTGCAAACTGCACGGCGTGGCCAAAAAATAAAAAAGTGAAGTCCTGAGCTTCCCTGGTGGTGCAGTGGTTGAGAGTCCGCCTGCCGATGGCAGGGGACAAGAGTTCGTGTCCCGGTCCGCGAAGATCCCACATGCCGTGGAGCGGCTGGGCCCGTGAGCCATGGCTGCTGGGCCTGCGCGTCTGGAGCCTGTGCTCCGCAGCGGGAGAGGCCACAACAGTGAGAGGCCTGCGTACTGCAAAAAAAAAAAAAAAAAAAAAGTGAAGTCCTCACAGAAACTAACACAACATTGTAAATCAACTATACCTCAATAAAAAAATTAAAAAAAGTAAAGTCCTCAGATATACTTAGAGATGGAAGAGGGGCTTTTTTGTTATTTTATATCTTCTCATGGTCAACCCATTAAAATGGTTACAGGGCTACAGCCCCACACCCCAAAGGTCTGACACTTTTCTTTTTGAGTAGGGAATAAGGGAAGAATGCAGTTTATAACAGGAGAGTGTGAACCATCATGTGCTTTTTCCCTTCCAGGTATCATACTACACAGTTAACCACTAATCTGGCATAATGAAGTAGGGTAATAAAGCACATGATGGACATAATTTATTACTTGTTTTTTTCTGTTTTTGTGAACAGAGCTTACATGAAGGAAACTTGGGATGATTAAATGAGAATGCTTGAACAAAAATTTATGCTGCATTAGTACTTTTAAAAGGGTCTCATTTGTTTATTTACCATTTTAGGTCTTGCTTCTCCATTTAAACCAGTTATGGATACAAATTACTATTACTCAGGTTAGTAATAGTAAATATTAAAAACAAAATTTAGTAGTTCTTTGAGCTTTTAGGGATTTCATTATTTCTCTCTCATTTTTATGCAGCTGTGGAAAGAAATAACTTGATGAGATTATCCCAGAGCATTCCATTTACACCTGTGCCTCCAAGAGGTAAATCCAAAAAGTAAAGAAATAAGAGGGAAAATAAACCCTTAATTAACATGTGGTTTTAACTGTAATATAGAACATGGGTGGTGACAGAAAGAGGAAGGATCACATTAAGAATTGTTAATTTCATATAAATTTTAATCAGTCTGATTACTACAAGATTCAGGTATGTTTAAACTGAAGGAAGCATCAGAAGTATTGATTTTCTCTCTTTCTGGCATATCGGAAGCAGTGGTGTATTTTAATTCAGAAAAGCTCTTAATCTGTAGTTTAGCAGTGAAAGCATTAATAAATTGATATCACAGGGTTTGTGGAACAGATCTAACCTCCTGTTAAAAAGTTTAGAAGTGTTTAGACGTCTAATTGCTTTCTAAAAGTTTTTCTCGAAAATGTTCATGATTTCAAAAATGCTTATTATTACCAAATACAGGTGAATTTAGAGATATTAGATCCTTGGTTTCTGAGTATTTCTTGCCCTTAAACTTCTTTTATAAAACTACAACTTGGTCCATCTCGTATTCTATTCCTCACTTAATCTTAACCAAAGATACCTGCCAATTTCTACCTTGTGATTTTCAGAGTCATACTTTGACCTTAAAATATGTCTGTTCATGTTGCAGGTGAGCCTGTCACAGTGTATCGCTTGGAAGAGAGTTCTCCCAACATACTGAATAACAGCATGTCTTCGTGGTCACAGCTAGGCCTCTGTGCCAAAATAGAGTTTTTAAGTAAAGAGGAGATGGGAGGAGGTTTACGAAGAGCTGTCAAAGTACAGTGTACTTGGTCAGAACATGATATCCTCAAATCAGGACATCTTTATATTATCAAATCTTTTCTTCCTGAGGTGGTTAATACATGGTCAAGTATTTATAAAGAAGATACAGTTCTGCATCTTTGTCTTAGAGTAAGTGCTAGTGAATGCATACAGTGAAGCATTATTTGAGCTTCATGTTTTCACTTCTAAAGTATGATAAATCAAGTAATCTTAATTTCAGTGTTGAATGAGGGTTTCTTTGTTCTGTAGGAAATTCAACAACAGAGAGCAGCACAAAAGCTCACATTTGCCTTCAACCAAATGAAACCCAAATCCATACCATATTCTCCAAGGTAAATCTCTTAAAATTTTTGAGATCTTTTAGTGTTATGTGGATAGCATTCTCTTTTGACCTTCATTATTGATGCTGAATATTTCATTATTTACCCATTTTAAAGATGGATTAGAATTTTATTAAGAAAACTACTAGTATAGGATAAAATGACTAAATTGAGCAGGAACCTTTCTGAGGGCACTGAACTTGAGTTGAAAAATGAGAATAAGTGTAGGTGGTTGCAGAGCTGAAAGAATTATATATGGCATAGATTGTGTATTGGTTAAGATTAAATCAATAAAAATTGTCATTCGGTTGTTTATCATAAAAAAAAAACTATTAGTAATATCTATAACTGTTTTTCATAAGGTTCCTTGAAGTTTTCCTGCTGTATTGCCATTCAGCAGGACAGTGGTTCGCTGTGGAAGAATGTATGACTGGAGAATTTAGAAAATACAACAACAATAATGGTGATGAGATTATTCCAACAAATACACTGGAAGAGATCATGCTAGCCTTTAGCCATTGGACTTATGAATATACAAGAGGGGAGTTACTGGTACTTGATTTACAAGGTAAATTTATTAAAATATTGCTAAAAGGGAATTATGCATTAGGTTCTCATCTATTCATGTGTTATGAGCAATATACAGAAATCTGCTAATTTATGGATAGGTAAAATCTTAGGTCAGCAGAAGCTGTTAAAAAAGCAAGTCAATAACAGCCATAGTATATAGCTGTCAGGGCCCTGAAGAGTGAGATGCTATCTTAATTGTTATTTAGGTAATACAGATGTTTTAATAAGCAAAATCATGTGAAATCCCCTATTCCACTCATAGATCTGTAGCCTTAATTTCTTTAAAAGTATAAAGACCATTTCTTTAAAACAATAACAACTATCTGTATTGTTCCTGGTGTTTATGTTATCTATTACTGTGAACTAAACTACCTAATAGTGGATTAAAACAACCATTTTGCTTGCTTACACTTCTTTGGTTAAGGAATTTGGGGATGGCTCATCTCTACTGTCCCCTTGGAGGGTTTGAATGGCTGGAGACTAGTTTGGACAGCTTGACTGGAGCCAAATGTCTTAGGTCTCTGTTCAAGACAGCTGAATTCCTCAGTTCACCACAAAGTGATTTTTCCACATGGCTGGGTAGCTTGGACTTTTTGTAGCATGGTAGTTTCAGGTAATTAGACTTCTTACATGACAGCTGGCTTCCTCCAGAGAGAAAGCAGAAACTCTTAGGTTAGGACCAGAATGGGCCCATATCCCTTCTGCCACATTTTACCGGTCAAGGTAAGTTATAAGGACAGCTCAGATTTAAGAGGTAGAGAATAGATTCAAGCACTTGGAAGGTAGAGCAGCATGTATACAAGGAGGGGAAAACTGAGCATAGCCATCTTTGTAGACAGATTCCTTCATACATGTAAAAGGGAGAAAAAAAAGAAATTATGACTAGGAGAGAGCAGTGATTTGCTTAGAGTAATATTTATGCAGCTTCACAGCAGGGTCAAAGAAAAATGAAATTGAGCAAATTGCCAGCTCTGCCTGGATGGCACTTTCACATTATAGGTTCCATTTTTTTTTTGCCCCTAAAGAGCAGCTTTAATTTCAAATGTCAACAAAGACCAGATTTCCAATCACATAAAAACAATTGCTTAGAATATTTATCACTTGATGACTTCTTTCATTATATAGATACTCCCAAATATAAACAATTTGTTGAAAAGCAAACAGTTGGTATTGATTTTCAATACCAACTCAAGAAAGAAAATCTTTGTAAAAATAGCTATCCTTTTTTCAGTAAATTCATCATTTTACATAAATGATTAAGTGATATATATAGTGAAATTTCTGATGTATATTATTAGACGGGCTAGTCCATCTTCAAATATGCCTAGGAAGTGAGGCCAAACTGTTAATTAAAAGATGGCAGTTATTTTTAACAAGCAGAGTAATAGTGATGTTCTCTACAAAATTAATGTGTTCATGGAGCCATTTTTTTCATAGAAATATTTTAGACAGTTACTACAAACAAGTTAAACAATATAGAAATATAAAGAACAAAATGTTCCCATCTTTACTGTTCCTCTACCTTTGTGAAGACAAATTACAAATTTTTAAACTTACTTTTAATCATTTTGTGTTGTGATTTTCCTTCAGCTGGGATCATGCTATATATATGTATGTGTGTGTGTGTATTTCACTTTTTTTTTTTTCTACCTAATAATACATGATGGCCATCTTCTGGATCATTATTGATAAATCTGAGGCATTCCTTTTAACAGCTGTAGTATGGAGGCATAGCATGATTTACATCCTCTATTATGAGACAGTCATCCTATTTTTAGTTTTAGAGATAGTACAATTTCAATAGCAACGGCCAGGTTACTTTTCCAAAAGGTTATGTGAATTCATACTCAGCACTGTGAGCACTCATCACTGCGCCCATTTCTTCGCCATCTCTTCATTACTGAATATTTACTTAATTTTTGCCAATCTGAGTAGAAATTAGACTCATGTTTTAATTCTAGCTTTTCCTATTGTGAAATTCTACCCGTTTTATTAGGTTTCATTCTAATGGGTTAAATATTTTATGATTATTCAAATATCAGTAGTTGTTCTTTATACGAATGAATAGATGAGAGTGAAAAGATTTAACCACACTTTTAACACCTCTGGAGAGGGCTGGAGGTGAAGGAAGATGTTCACAATCTTACTCTTTATGTAATCTAAATCTTTTGCAAGAAAATGTAATTAGCCTGTGATTTTAAAAAATCCAAAAGACTTGTAAAATGACTTATAGATCATGCCTTCATGTACCTAATTGTTCTTCGCTAACTAAGGTGAAACAAGGGCAAATTGTAAATAAGGAGATATTTACTTCCAGCTTGGCCTTGTTGCATCAGAAACTGGTGTCACCAGGAGATTACATGCCTACCTACCTATTCTGACATTTAACTGTTGTTCATGTCAAAGGAACTGTGTTTGTTCCTAGTGCAATGTTGAGGTCATAAGTCAAGTTATGAAATATCAAGAGTGAAAAACCTATCCTCTTTTGAATAATTTAACATCATGTAATGGTTGATGATGCTATAGAATCTCTTGTGACTTTTTATTATACTTATGTATTTATATCAATTATATAATAAAATTGTCTTTTTAATATATACATATAAAGGTGTGGGTGAAAATTTGACTGACCCATCTGTGATAAAGGCAGAAGAAAAGAGGTAATAAGTTTTAATAATTTCATTAAGACATTTTTGTAATTTCAAATTCTACATTTCTATTTTCATTAACTGACTTTTTCTTTTAACTACCAATTCCACAGATCCTGTGATATGGTTTTTGGCCCAGCAAACCTAGGAGAAGATGCAATAAAAAACTTCAGAGCAAAACATCACTGTAATTCTTGCTGTAGAAAGCTTAAACTTCCAGGTAAGCATTTTCTTAATCAGTATAATATATAAATTGTTAGCAAAGTTAATTACTACAGAACTTCATAAGGCCAGAAGCATAAATACATATTTTTGGTTATAAGTGGATCTGTGCTTTCATTTATTACTTATAAAAACACAAAGTCCATTCACTTAATACATATTTATTATGTGTCTGCTGGATGCCAGGTATTGTGTTAGATATTAACAATGCACAGTGAACAAGACAAACATGGTCCCTGCACTCGGTGGAGTTTACCCAGGTCTTGGATACTGACAAGATTAACAGAGAATTATAGGACTATCATAAATGCCAAGCAGAAAAAATAGAACAGGTAAGCAGATCACCTAACACAAACTTAGAAGTCAGGGAATGCTACCTGGGGAACTAACAGATTTGCCTAAAACTGAAGGATGAATAGAGTTTCAAGTTAGCCTGGAAAAGAGTTGGGAAAAGAGTATTCTGTGAAACTGGAAGAGGAACTGAAGATACAGTCTCTCACGATAGTAACTTCATCTTATATTCGAAGAATTACAAGTTATTATTGAATCATAAGTTGTATCACAAACCAGTTGTTCTCACCCTTTGGTGTGTGTCAGAATCCCCTGTGGAACTTTTTCAAAATTACAGGTGCCTGGCACTCATCCTTGAGCTGTATTTTTAAAAGTCCCTCTCATTATGACCAATAATATAGTAGTAGTTAAGAGCTTGGACCTGGGAGCCAGACTCCAGGGCCTCAGAGAATACCTACATCATAGAGGTTTGTTGTTTTTTGTTTGTTTGAGGATTAAATTAGTTGGTATTTGTGACGTACTTAGAACAGTGACAGGCACATAGTAAGCATGTTAATACTACTATCTGTAAATTTTTAAAAATTGTTCATTATTAATAGATACAGAAATTATTTATTTTTGTATATTGACCTTGTATTCTGTGTTCTTGCTAAACTCACTTCTAGGAGGTTTTTGTTTGTTTGGTTCTTGTTTATTGTTTGTAAATTCCTTGGAATTTTCTGGGTAGACAATAGAGACAGTTTTATTACTTCCTTTCCAATCTGTATGCCTTTTATTTCTTTTTCTTGACTTTTTGTAATGGCAAGGAATTCAAGTACAATGTTGAATAGGAGTAGTGAGAGTAGACTAATCTTCCATGCCTCATTTCTTGAAGACACTTATCCTAAATGTTCACTGAATTTGTCAGATGTCTTTTCTGCATCTATTTGTATGATCATTTGGTTTTTCTTCAACTGGTTAGTATTACATCGAATTACATTGATTGACTTTTTAAACGTTGAGCCAGTCTTGTATTCCGAGGACAAACTCCACTTTGTCATGGTATATTTTTTTATATATATATATATATATATATATAAAATATTATTATATATAATATTATATTATTATAATATATATATATTTTTGTTGTTGTTGTGCTGGGTCTTTGTTGTGGCAGGCAGGCTTCTTAGTTGCAGCTCACGGGCTCCTTAGTTTCGGCATGTGAACTCTTAGTTGCAGCATGCATGTGGGATCTAGTTCCCTGACCAGGGATTGAACCTGGATCCCCTGCATTGGGAGTGCAGAGTCTTCACCACTGCGCCACCAGGGAAGTCCCTGTCACGGTATATTATCTTTTTTATGTGTTGTTGGGTTCAATTTTCTAATATTTGTTGATGATTTTTATATCTTTGTTCATGAAGAATATTGGTCTATGGGGTTTTTTTCCTTGTACTGTCTTTGTCTTGTTTGGTGTCAGGATAATACTGACCTTAAAAATAAGTTTTAAGTGTTTATACCTCTTTTGTTTTGGGGAATAGATTGTATAGAATTGATATTATCCCAACTTCAAATGTTTGATAGAATTGTCTAGCAAAACCATCTCAGTCTGAAGTTTTGTCAGATGCTTTTTAATTTTTAGTTTTTTAAAATAGATGTCAGTTTCTTGAGTGAGTTTTAGTAGTGTGTGTCTTTCGGGGAATTGGTCCATTTTATTTTTTTTTTCCACTTTCATTGAGAAATAATTGATATACATATCTATAAGTTTAGAGTGGATAGCATGATGGTTTGATTTACATATATTGTGAAATGATTACCACACTAGATTAAGCTAACATCCATCTTCTTGTATAGATAGAATAAAAAGAAAGAAAAAAAATGTTTTTCCTCACGATAACTCTTAGTATTTACTCTCTTAACAGCTTTCCTGTATATCATACAACAGTGTTAGCTGTAGTCACCATGTTGTACATTACGTCCGTAGTACTTATTTATCTTATAACTGGAAGTTTGTACTTTTTTTTTTTTTTTTTGCGGTACGTGGGCCTCTCACTGTTGTGGCCTCTCCCGTTGCAGAGCACAGGCTCCGGACGCGCAGGCTCAGCAGCCATGGCTCATGGGCCCAGCCACTCCGTGGCATGTGGGATCTTCCCAGACCGGGGCACGAACCCGTGTCCCCTGCATCAGCAGGCGGACTCTCAACCACTGCGCCACCAGGGAAGCCCGGAAATTTGTACCTTTTGACCACCTTCCTCCAGTTCTCCCTCCCCTCACCCCTCTACCTCTGGTAACCACAAGTCATCTGTTTCTGTGAGTTTGTTTGTTTTTTTAGGTTCCATGTATAAGTGAGATCATACAATATTTGTCTTCATTTTATTTAAATTGTCAAACTTATGGACATAGAGTCAATGATACTATCATCTTATTTTTTTTTGTCTGTGGGGGGGTCTGTGGTGAATCCCATCTTTCATTAGGGTAATTTGTGCTTTTTTTTTTTTGGTCAGTGTGGCTAAGGTGTATCAGTTTTATTGATACTTTCAAAGAACCACTTTTTGTTTTCATTGTTTTACTCTATTTTCTGTTGTCAGTTTCATTGATTTATTCTCTGTTATTTCCATGTTTCTGATTGCTTTGGGTTTAGTTTGTTTTTTCTCTAGTTTGTTAGGGTAAAAATTTAAAATATTCATTTGAGACTTTTTCTCTAACAAAACATTTTAGTGCTGTAAATTTTCGTCTAAGCATTGTGTTAGCTGCATCCCACAAATTTTGGTATTTAAAAAAATTTTTTTGGTATGTTTTAGTTTTATTTTTTAAATATTTCTTATTTCCTTTGAGATTTCTTCTTTGACCTATGGATTAATTACAGGTGTCTTTTTTGTTTGTTTATTTTTGGCTGCATTGGGTCTTCATTGCTATGCACGGGCTTTCTCTGGTTTTGGCGAGTGGGGGCTACTCTAAATTGCGGTGTGCAGGCTTCTCATTGTGGTGGCTTCTCTTGTAGAGCAGGGGCTCTAGGTGTGTGGGCTTCAGTAGGTGCAGTACGCAGGCTCAGTAGTTGTAGCTCACAGGCTCTAGAGCGCAGATTCAGCAGTGGTGGTACACGGGCTTAGTTGCTCTGCGGCCTGTGGGATCTTCTCAGACCAGGGCTCAAACCCATGTCCCTTGCATTGTCAGGTGGATTCTTAACCACTGGGCCACCAGGGAAGTCCCAATGAAGGAAAGTTTTTTGATAGTGTTGTTCTGGTTTTTAATATCCTTGCTGATTTTCTGTCTATTCTATTTATTACTTAGAAGAAAGGTCTCTAAGTATAATTGTTGATTTATCTGCTTTGCTTTCAGTTCTATCAATTTTTCCTGCATGTATTTTGAAGCTTTGCTCTTAGATACATACAGATTTACAGTTGTTATGACTTCTTGGTGATTTAATTTTTATTAAATTAATGCCATGGTAATTCTCCTTGTTCTAAAGTCTGCTTTGTCTGATATTAACATAGCTTGTGATTAGTGGTTTCATCAGGTATCTTTTCCCATTCTTTTTACCTGTATATATTAATTCTATTTAAAGTGGTTTTCTTGTAGACAGCGTATAGTTAGTTCCTAGGTTTGTGTTTTAAAATCTAACCATTTCCATCTTATAATAGCTGTTTTAGACCCTTTACATTTAATGTAATTATTGATATGGTTAGATTTTGATTTGCTGTTTTATTGTTTTCTGTTTGATGTCTCTGGTTTGGTTTTTTTGTTGTTTTCTCCCCCACACACCCCACAGCCCTTGCTCTGTTTTAGTATTCTGTTTTATCTTTATGTTTAGTTCTTTTAGTGGTTGATCTTAGTTCCCCTTACCTAAGAATGTATTTCGCTTTCATTCCTGAAGGGTATTTTCACTGGATCTAGAATTTTAGCTTGACATTTCTTTCTTTCAGCACTTAAAAAATGTTCTGCTGTCTTCTAGCCTCTGTTATTTATGATGAAAACTCCAGTCATTTGAATTGTTCTTCCCGTATACATAATGTATCATTATAATCTATCTTCTTTCAAGATTTATTCTTTATCTTTGGTTTTGAGCAGTTTGATTCTGTGGTTATGTTAACTGTAGTTAGCAGTTATGTCTAGTTGTAGCTTTCTCTGAGTTTATCCTGTTTCAGTTTTACTAAGCTTCTTGAATTTGCCAGTTTATGACTTTTATCACATTTGGGGAGTTTTTAGCTCTTAGTTCATCAAATATTTGTCCGCATCAATCTCTTCTCTTTCTGGACTCTCATAAAAAGAATGTTAGACCTTTTGATCTTGTCACCCAGGAACTTGTGGCTCTGATTACTTCCTTAAAAATTAATTTTTTTCTTTAGTTCAGATTGGATAATTTCTATTGATCTACACACAAATTCACTGACTCCTCATTCTTTATTTCTTCATTCTGCTATTAAGCTCATACACTGAATTTTTTATTTCAGTTATATTTTTCAGTACTATAATTTCCTGTTGGTCTTTTTATACTGATTATTTCTCTGCTGAAAACTTACTTTTCCTTTCATTTCAAGTCTGTTTGTCCTGCGTCATGGAGTATGGTTCTAGTAGTTTAAAGTCTTTTAATTATTCTACCATCTGAGTAACCTTGGGATTGGATTCTCTTGGTTTTCTTTGAGAATCTTTTGAAAGATTCTTTTTCTTTCAAGAATTTTTCTTTGAGAATCTTTGAGAATTCAAAGATTTTCTTTGAGAATCTTGGAAATGTTCCTGTTTGTTGTATCTCTAGTAATTTTAGAATGTGTCCTGGATATTTTGAATATTATGTTATAAGATTTTGAGAATCTTTGAGAATCTTTGAAATGTTCCTGTTTGTTGTATCTCTAGTAATTTTAGAATGTGTCCTGGATATTTTGAATATTATGTTATAAGATTTTGAGAATCTTTGAGAATCTTTGAAATGTTCCTGTTTGTTGTATCTCTAGTAATTTTAGAATGTGTCCTGGATATTTTGAATATTATAAGATTTTTGAGGTCTTATTAAAAATCCTCTATAGAGAATTTTGAATTTTGAATCCTTGAGATTTTTGGTGTTAGTAGGCAATCAACTCAGTTAAATTCAGTTCACAAGTCCCAGTCTGTTTTCTGTGTGGCTGTCCCTCTACTGTCAGTTTAGTTTTTAAAGGCTTTGCATTATTAACCAGGTCTCTTTCACATGTGTGTCAAACAAGGGCAAGTCTGGGACACAAGTGAAGGTCTGCACCATAGTTTAGTTCTCAAAGCCTATGCTATGCCGTCTTTCCATATATGTGCCACTCAAGCCTGAGTCTGGGATTTCATACATAAATTTAGGGTATCTCTCTCTCCATTTTCCTCCTCTCCATGATTTCTTCCAAACTTTGTGACTCCTGGGGGCCTCTTCTTTCCTTTTTTTTTTTTTTTTTTTTGGTACACTGACTAGAAAGCCAGGATTTTGGCATCCCTGTGCTGTCACACACATTCTGCAATTAGGTCTGTTTCTGGTGCTGAAAATAATACTTTTTGGATCATAGAGGTACATATTCTCAGTTCTTCTGGTCAGAGAGAAGGGTTTTCTCTTGGAGTTGTAGGTTCTTGCCCAACTGCCACCACTGTAGGAATGCCTCTTCATGACCAGGGCTTAGGTAAAGGGCAGAAGAGCAAAAAGAATAATTAAAAAGAGGGAATTCCCCTCAACATTTTCCATCCCACAGGGTCCTCCTTCCTTATCCTGTGGCCAGAAGGTCTTGGAGCTTTTTGTGTCCATGCTCACTGTATGTTTCTATGATTGAGCTATTTTCAAGTCTAAGCCCAGAAATAAGAGATGGGAAAAAACAGGAAGCTCACCACCATATAAATCGTTCTTCAAGTTCTGATTTCCTTCTCCTATATGTCTACTGTTACTTTTCAGAAATCTGAGATAGTTGCTTTATGTATCATGTTTTTACTTGTAATCAGTTTTTATTTGTAATCAGTGAGAGAGAGAGAGAGGATGAAATATGCTTAGTCCATTTAAGCCAGAAGTAGAACACACAATGATGAATTTAACAGGCAGCCCAGATATAATTTTTATTTGGTTTTGATACAGTGCAATATTTAATAGCATATCTGTTTTTTAAATTGTCATTTAAAGGATTTTACAGCTTGGAAGGGACCTTAAAAGCAACCCAGTCCAAGTCCATCGTTTTACAGAACATAAAATAAGAGTTTACATGATTTGCCCATGGTTACACCATTAGTTAACAGCATTATAATTGTGAATTGAATTATAATTGTGTTTCTGTCCATTGTTCTTTGTGTACACTTCAGCTACAAATTAATTTGCATTCCCTAAGGCCTTACTGGCAAAGTCTTGAATTTAAAGTTTATCAAAAATTGTTCATACTGGGGCTTCCCTTGTCACGCAGTGGTTGAGAGTCCGCCTGCCGATGCAGGGGACACGGGTTTGTGCCCCAGTCCGGGAAGATCCCACATGCTGCGGAGCGGCTGGGCCCGTGAGCCATGGCCGCTGAGCCTGCGCGTCCGGAGCCTGTGCTCCGCAACAGGAGAGGCCACAACAGTGAGAGGCCCGCATATCGCAAAAAAAAAATTGTTCATACTGTAACAAATACGTATTTGGATCATTGAATATAGACTATTACTGAAATTAAAATTAACAGTTCATATTCTGAGTGTTCTATTTTACATGGAGATAAAAGTATAAGGGTATATACACGACTATGGTTTGTTTATAAAGTATAAATTTGATACTACTGCATTGTTTTCCAGTTCTGCAACCATTGTCATATATGTCTGTTACTCCCTGAGTTCATCCTATCCCATAGCTATAAAGGCAGTCTACATCCTGATAGTACCAAATTTAATTGAAGACTAACTTCTTTCCTGAGCTCCTGTTTCTATATTGAGTTTCCTACATTGCTACTTGAATTACTTTTAAGTAACACTTTCACTCCAGAACTCTTGACTTTCATTTTCCACCCCTACCCACGAAATTCTGCTTCCCTGTCTCATTAATGGTTACCCAGTTGCTCAGGCTCAAAACCTAAAAGCTAGCCAGTTCCTTTGTTCTCTTACTTTCTGTTTGTTTTTTTTTTTTTTTGCGGTACACGGGCCTCTCACTGTCACAGTCTCTCCCGCCGCGGAGCACAGGCTCCGGACGCGCAGGCCCAGCGGCCACAGCTCACGGGCCCAGCCGCTCCGCGGCACATGGGATCCTCCCGGACCGGGGCGTGAACCCACGCCCCCTGCATCGGCAGGCGAACTCTCAACCACTGCGCCACCAGGGAAGCCCTGTTCTCTTACTTTTCATAACCAATCTGTCAAATTCTGTCTGCTCAAATTCTGAAATCTCCCTAGAATTTATCAATTTCTCTTCATCATCATTGCCACCATTTTGTTTCCTGGATTCTTACCAGTAGCCCTCTAACATGACTTCATGTGACGATTGGAATGGTCATTTTAAACAAATTTGATTACATTCCTCCCTTAAGACTTCTTAATACCTTCCAGTGGGTTTTCACCGTAATCTATACTTAGTTTGCAAACCATGAATCAGAGGTCAGCAAACTTTTCTGTAAAAGGCAAACAAAGGAAGTATACATTTTAGGCTTTGTGGGCCATATGGCCTGTGTCACAGCTACCCAACTCTCTCATTGTAGTACAAAAACAGCCATAGACAATCTGTAAACAAATTTCTATGGTTGCATTCCAGTAAAACTATTTACAAAAACAAGTAGGCCAGATTTGGCGCACAGGCTGTAGTTTGACAACTGCTGACCATTAATGATTGTTTGACCTCATTTTCTCTTAGTCCTTTCCCTCATTCACTACATGCAAGCCATGCTGCTTCTTGCCATTCTTGGAACACACCAAGTCCATTTCCTTTTTGCAGTCTGCAGTTAACTTTCTCTGCATAGAGTACTCTTCCTGGGACTTTGATAGGTCATTTCTTAGTATTCAGGTCTTATATGTTACCTCCTGTGGCTTTTCTGCCCAGCCCTATCTAAAAGAATCACCTCATACCGTCTCCCACCTGACCCTCATCACACTATTTTCTTCAAAGCACTTGCTACTACTTATAATTGTCATTTTTCTATTTGTTTTTCTTCACCTACAAGAATATAAGCTCCATGAGAACAGGGACCTTACCTGCCTTGTTCACTGCTGCATTTCTACACTTACATGAGTTACTGACTCATGGTCGGAGTGTAATAATTATTTGTTGAATGATTTCATTTTTATGTGTATAAATTTTGTGACTTTTGAATTTATAACAACCTTGTAGAAAATAGATCTGGCATGTTTAGAGGGAAATTGATTTAGAAAATGTTCTTAATTTTTTGTTTCTAAGCGATACTCTTTTTTTCTTTTTTTGTTGGGGGTCATGAATATAGATCTGAAGAGGAATGACTATACACCTGACAAAATTATATTTCCTCAGGATGAGCCTTCTGATTTGACTCTTCAGCCTGGAAATTCCACCAAAGAATCAGAATCAACTAATTCTATTCGTCTGATGTTATAATATCACTGAATCATTGGTTTTGCCTACATCTCACAAAAATGTTACTGTCACTTTTCATTTAGGAGGGAACTGTTTGGTAATAAAGAAAAGCGTGTGCTAATTGAATATGCTGAACTGGCACATTTAAAAGGTCAATATTCTTTTGACCTGATTAAATTAGTCGGGAACTCCCTATACAATACAGCTGGCAGCTGTTAAATTTTAAAGGTAAAGAAAAATTAGTATTTATAACTTTTTAAAGGGCTCTTTTTAACAGAGGATTTCATTTGACTTTGTTCTGATGAGGGTAATACCCTCTCTTCATGTGGTGCAATACCATTAACCAAAGTTAGGTGTCCGTGCAGATTTTATTGGCAGCTGGTTTACTGCCATTCAGCTAGCAAAATGAAGAAATCACCCAGTCTTTTGGTTAAATGGCAGTCAGGTGTCTTCCTCAGTGTGTTTCAGTGTGTTCAGTGATGATGTCACTAGTGCCCAGCTAGATGCTTGTTGTTTCCCATCTCATGGGAAAGGAGATGGCTTGTTACAATTCTAGATCTACAGGGATATAGAAAGCCCAAGCAGAAAACCATTTTCTAAGAGGGACCTTATGAATCAGGGTTAGGCTCCTATTTAAAAGGTAGAGCCAGTTTTTTCGTTAAATAGAGCCCAAATTGTGCAAAGTATTAGTGTTTTTTTTTTTTTTAAACATTGTTAAGTAGAAGAAACCCATGGTAGACTGGTATAACCTAAATATATCAAAGGAGAAACTTAACTCACTGTCCAAGAGAAGTTACCCTGTGAGAAAAGTTAAAGTGCTTTTTTCTTATCTATATCTACTATAGTTACAACTTGGAAGTTACATACTTCTCAAAAGATTTTATTGACCAGTATATCAAATCAGAATGTAAACATGAATTCTTGCATATATTTAAAATTGTGTAGGAACATCTGAACATGAATATTGTTTGTGGTACTTAAGAAATTGAATTGGATTATCATTTTGTGATGTTGGGAGATTGCAATGCAACTTTATGCCAATAAAATGTAACTTAACTGCCCCAGATATTGTTGAATACTCAACAACAAGAAAAGCTTTCAATCTGTCTGAAGTACTGTGCTTTGACTATTTTTCTTTCTTTTTTTTTTCCCTAGGTACTAATTTTAATTTTTATTTGGGAGGGAGCAGTGTAAATCTTATTTGTATTCAGTAGTGTATCTCATAGATACAGACAAGGGAAAAAGAGATAAGCTGTTCAAATAGTGTTTAATATTGATGGGGGGGGGAGAAAGAAAAAATGTATTAAAGATATTATACTATATACATTTTGTATATCATTAAATCTTTAAAAGAAATTAAATAAATTTATTCTTGTTTAAAGATGTTTTACTGAGTATAATCATTCTGAAAAATTAATATTTTCACTGTTAATTTTTTTTCAGAATATCAGGTTCTTTTCAAATGAACCAATTGTATGCCTGTGCATTTTGATCTCCTGTCCTGTACAGTGTTTAAAGTGATCTTGATTTCCTACTGTGTTTTTAGTTATTTATTTTTGGATCTGTTTCTTGTTATGTCAGAAAAGAGGGATATGAATTGTCTACTGATATTTAATATTTTGTTGATTATTTTCACATGATAATAATAGTAGTTGAGGGCTTCCCTGGTGGCTCAGTGGTTAAGAATCTGCCTGCCAATGCAACGGACGTGGGTTCAAGCCCTGGTCCGGGAAGTTCCCACATGCCGCGGAGCAACGAAGCCCGTGAGCCGCAACTACTGAGCCTGCACTCTAGAGCCCGCGAGCCACAACTAAGGACGCCCGCATGCCTAGAGCCCGTGCTCCGCAACAAGAGAAGCCACCGCAATGAGAAGCCCGCACACCACAATGAAGGGTAGCCCCCGCTCGCCGCAACTGGAGAAAGCACGCACACAGCAAGGAAGACTAAATGCAGCCAAAAATAAATAAAATTAATTAATTTAAAAACAAATAATAATAATAGTAGTTAAACACTTATTTAGTACTTAATATGTGTCATGTACTATTCTAAGTACTTTACATACATTAACCCTTTTAATCCTTTATGAAATAGGTATTATTATTATCTGTGATGCTGATTAGAAGATCACAGCATTAGGTAAAGTAACTTTCCTCAGATTCTTATACTTAGTAAGTAGCAGCACTAGAATTTGAACACAGGCAGATAGGCTTTTTTGTTTGTTTGTTTTTTTATTCTGTAAGTTCTTATTAGTCATCAATTTTATACACATCAGTGTATACATGTCAATCCCAATCGCCCAATTCAGCACACCATGATCCGCACCCCACCACGGTTTTCCCCCATTGATGTCCGTACGTTTGTTCTCTACATCTGTGTCTCAACTTGTGCCCTGCAAACTGGTTCATCCATACCATTTTTCTAGCTTCCACATACATGCGTTAATATATGATATTTGTTTTTCTCTTTCTGACTTACTTCACTCTGTGTGAAAATCCCTAGATCCATCCACGTTGCAACAAATGACTCAATTTCATTCTTTTTTATGGCTGAGTAATATTCCATTGTATATAGGTACCACATCTTCTTTATCCATTCATCTGTCGATGGGCATTTAGGTTGCTTCCATGACCTAGCTATTGTAAATAGTGCTGCAATGAACATTGGGGTGTATGTGTCTTTTTGATCTATGGTTTTCTCTAGGTATATGCCCAGTAGTGGGATTGCTGGATCATATGGTAATTCTATTTTTAGTTTTTTAAGGAACCTCCATACTGTTCTCCCTAGTGGCTGTATGAATTTACATTCCCACCATCAGTGCAAGAGGGTTCCCTTTTCTCCACACCCTCTCCAGCATTTGTTGTTTGTAGATTTTCTGATGATAGCCATTCTAACTGCTGTGAGGTGATACCTCATTGTAGTTTTGATTTGCATTCCTCTAATAATCAGTGATGTTGAGCAGCTTTTCATGTGCTTCTTGGCCATCTGTATGTCTTCTTTGGAGAAATGTGTATTTATGTCTTCTGCCCATTTTTGGATTGGGTTGTTCGTTTCTTTAATATGGAGCTGCATGTGCTATTTATATATTTTGGAGATTAATCCTTTGTCCGTTGATTCGTTTGCAAATATTTTCTCCCATTCTGAGGGTTGTCTTTTCATCTTGTTTATAGTTTCCTTTGCTGTGCAAAAGCTTTTAACTTTCATTAGGTCCCATTTGTTTATTCTTGGTTTTATTTCCATTACTCTAGGAGGTGGGTCAAAAAAGATCTTGCTGTGATTTATGTCAAAGAGTGTTCTTCCTATGTTTTCCTCTAAGAGTTTTAGAGTGTTTGGTCTTACATTTAGATCTCGAATCCATTTTGAGTTTACTTTTGTGTTTGGTGTTAGGGAGTATTCTAGTTTCATTCTTTTACATGTAGCTGTCCAGTTGTCCCAGCACCACTTATTGAAGAGACTGTCTTTTCTCCATTGTATATCCTTGCCTCCATTTTCATAGATTAGTTGACCATAAGTGTGTTTATCTCTGGGCTTTCTATCTTGTTCCATTGATCTATGTTTCTGTTTATGTGCCAGTACAATATTGTCTTGATTACTATAGCTTTGTAGTATAGTCTGAAGTCAGGGAGTCCGATTCCTCCAGCTCCATTTTTTTCCCTGAACACTGCTGTGACTATTCGGGGTATTTTATGTCTCCATACAAATTTTAAGATGATTTGTTCTAGTTCCATAAAAAATGCCATTAGTAATTTCATAGGAATTGCATTGAATCTGTAGATTGCTTTGGGTAGTGTAGTCATTTTCACAATATTGATTCTTCCAATCCAAGAACATGGTGTATCTCTCCATCTGTTGGTATCATCTTTAATTTCTTTCATCAGTGTCTTATAATTTTCTGCATACAGGTCTTTTCTCTCCTTAGGTAGGCTTATTCCTAGCTATTTTATTCTTTTTGTTGCAATGGTAAATGGGAGTGTTTTCTTGATTTCACTTTCAGATTTTTCATCCTTAGTGTATAGGAATGCAAGAGATTTCTGTGCATTAATTTTGTATCCTGCAACTTTACCAAATTCATTGATTAGCTCTAGTAGTTTTCTGGTGGCATTTTTAGGATTCTCTATGTATAGTATCATGTCATCTGCAAACAGTGACAGTTCTACTTCTTTTCCAATTTGTATTCCTTTTATTTCTTTTTCTTCTCTGATTGCCATGGCTAGGACTTCCAAAACTATGTTGAATAATAGTGGTGAGTGTGGACATCCTTGTCTCGTTCCTGATCTGAGAGGAAATGCTTTCAGGTTTTCACCATTGAGAATGATGTTTGCTATGGGTTTGTCCTATATGGCCTTCATTATGTTGAGGTAGGTTCCCTCTATGCCCACTTTCTGGAGAGTTTTTATCATAAATGGGTGTTGAATTTTTCAAAAGCTTTTTCTGCATCTATTGAGATGACCATATGGTTTTTATTCAACTTGTTAATATGGTGTATCACATTGATTGATTTGCCTATATTGAATCCTTGCATCCCTGGGATAAATCCCACTTGATCATGGTGTATGATCCTTTTAATGTGTTGTTGGATTCTGTTTGCTAGTATTTTGCTGAGGATTTTTGCATGTATATTTATCAGTGATATTAGTCTGTAATTTTCTTTTTTTGTAGTGTCTTTGGTTTTGGTATCAGGGTGATGGTGGCTTCATAGAATGAGTTTGGGAGTGTTCCTTCCTGTGCAATTTTTTGGAAGAGTTTGAGAAGGATGGGTGTTAGCTCTTCTCTAAATGTTTGATAGAATTCAGTTATGAAGCCATCTGGTCCTGGACTTTTGTTTGTTGGAAGATTTTTATTCACAGTTTCAATTTCATTACTTGTGATTGGTCTGTTCATATTTTCTGTTTCTTCCTGGTTCAGTCTTGGAAGGTTATACCTTTCTAAGAATTTGTCCATTTCTTCCAGGTTGTCCATTTTATTGGCATACAGTTGCTTGTAGTAGTCTCTTAGGATGCTTTGTATTTCTGCGGTGTCTGTTATAACTTCTCCTTTTTCATTTCTACTTTTATTGATTTGAGTCCTCTCCTTCTTTTTCTCGATGAGTCTGGCTAATGGTTTATCAATTTTGTTTATCTTCTCAAAGAACCAGCTTTTAGTTTTATTGATCTTTGCTATTGTTTTTTTGTTTGTATTTCATTTATTTCTGCTCTGATCTTTATGATTTCTTTCCTTCTGCTAATTTTGGGTTTTGTTTGTTCTTCTTTCTCTAGTTCCTTTAGGTGTAAGGTTAGATTGTTTACTGAGATTTTTCTTGTTTCTTGAGGTAGGCTTGTATAACTATAAACTTCCCTCTTAGAACTGCTTTTGCTGCATCCCATAGGTTTTGATTCATTGTGCTTTCATTGTCATTTGTCTCTAGGTATTTTTTGATTTCCTCTTTGATTTCTTCAGTGATCTCTTGTTTATTTAGTAATGTATTATTTAGCCTCCATGTGTTTGTGTTTTTTACAGTTTTTTCCCTGTAATTCATTTCTAATCATAGCGTTGTGGTCAGAAAAGATGCTTGATATGATTTCAGTTTTCTTAAATTTACTGAGGCTTGATTTGTGACCCAAGGTGTGGCCTATCCTGGAGAATGTTCTATGCACACTTGAGAAGGAAGTGTAATCTGCTGGTTTTGGATGGAATGTCTTATAAATATCAATTAAATCTATCTGGTCTGTTGTGTCATTTAAAGCTTCTGTTTCCTTATTTATTTTCATTTTGGATGATCTGGTCCATTGGTGTAAGTGAGGTGTTAAAGTCCCTCACTATTACTGTGTTACTGTAGATTTCCTCTTTTATAGCTGTTAGCAGTTGCCTTTTGTACTGAGGTGCTCCTATGTTGGGTGCATGTATGTTTATAATTGTTATATCTTCTTCTTGGATTGATCCCTTGATCATTATGTAGAGTCCTTCGTTGTATCTTGTAACGTTCTTTATTTTAATGTGTATTTTATCTGATATGAGTATAGCTACTCCAGCTTTCTTTTGATTCTCATTTGCATGGAATACCTTTTTCCATCCCCTCACTTTCAGTCTGTTTGTGTCCCTAGGTCTGAAGTGGGTCTCTTGTAGACAGCATATAGATGGGTCTTGTTTTTGTATCCATTCAGCAAGCCTGTGTCTTTTGGTTGGAGTATTTAATCCATTCATGTTTAAGGTAATTTTCGATATGTATGTTACTATGACCATTTTCTGAATTGTTTTGGGTTTGTTTTTGTAGGTCCTTTTCTTCTCTTGTGTTTCCCGCTTACAGAAGTTCCTTTAGCATTTGCTGTAGAGCTGGTTTGGTGGTGCTGAATTCTGTTAGCTTTTGCTTGTCTGTAAAGCTTTTGATTTCTCCATCGAATCTGAATGATATCCTTGCCGGGTAGAGTAATCTTGGTTGTACGTTCTTCCCTTTCATCACTTTAAGTATATCATGCCACTCCCTTGTGGCTTGTAGAGTTTCTGGTGAGACATCAGATGGTAACCTCATGGAGTTCCCTTGTATGTTATTTGTCGTTTTTCCCTTTCTGCTTTCAATAATTTTTCTTTGTCTTTAATTTTTGCCAATTTGATTATTATGTGTCTCGGCATGTTTCTTCTTGGGTTTATCCTGTATAGGACTGCGCTTCCTGGACTTGGGTGGCTGTTTCCTTTCCCATGTTAGGGAAGTTTTCGACTATAATCTCTTCAAAGATTTTCTCGGGTCCTTTCTTCTCCTTCTGGGACCCCTGTAATGCGAATGTTGTTGACTTTAATGTTGTTCCTGAGGTCTCTTAGGCTTTCTTCATTTCTTTTCTTTCTTTTTTCTTTATTCTGTTCTGCAGCAGTGAATTCCACCATTCTGTCTTCCAGGTCACTTATCCATTCTTCTGCCTCAGTTATTCTGGTATTGATTCCTTCTAGTATAGTTTTCATTTCAGTTATTGTATTGTTCATCTCTGTTTATTTGTTCTTTAATTCTTCTAGGTCTTTGTTAAACATTTCTTGCATCTTCTCGATCTTTGCCTCCATTCTTTTTCCGAGGTCCTGGATCATCTTCATTATCATTATTCTGAATTCTCTTTCTGGAAGGTTGCTGATCTCCACTTCATTTAGTTGTTTTTCTGGGGTTTTATCTTGTTCTTTCATCTGGTACATAGCCCTCTGCCTTTTCATCTTGTCTATCTTTATGTGAATGTGGTTTTTGTTCCACAGGCTGCAAGATTTTAGTTCTTCTTGCTTTTGCTCTCTCCCCTCTGGTGGATGAGCGGCAGATAGGCTTTTATCTATGCTTTTAAGCCCCGTGCCGTATTAACTTTCAAGCGTAATGACCAATGATGATTTCTGTACCAGTTCCTAGTCACTTTTCTGAAACAGATTTACTCCATTAACTTTTTTTGTTAATTGTAGAAAGTAACAGTTTACCTGAAAACCACATTTCTCATTCCAAAGAAGTGTTGTTTTTAGATTACTCAAGTTCATTATTACTCCATGGTCTGAAAGTGTCATTTACTTTAATCTCTTTAACATTTCTTGTCAGTCTCATCCTACTTAGAACAGAGCTCCACCTCTTTACCAAATATTACTTCATAAAATATCTTCTGCAGATGTTCTCTAATAATGTGCCTTCCTTGGTCTGGTGGTATATGTGAGCCACTATTATTTTAAAAGTAATGCACGTTGATTGTATTGGAACATATGGAAACAATTTTAAATGTAAAGAAAAATATAGAATTACCCTCCTTTTTGACCTTTAAGTTGAACTATGTTGCTTTCATAGTTACCATGTGTCTTTATACCCCATTAGACTGTACAATTCACAGAGGAAAGGACCCTTAAGATTTTTTGCTCCTGTAGCACCCACCACCTTGTATACCACATGGCCTTGTGACAGACATTTTGTAAAAATAATTGAGTTTTTAAGTGTTTTTCCACAATATCAAACTTTCTCTTGAAGATAGATCAAAATGATACCATCTTGTGTATTTATGTAGACAAGGCAGAAGCACCCAGTGCAGACCCAGCTGTTTATCACAAGAGAGATGAAATAATTATTTGCAGGAAGGGGCGCATCTATGGGCAGGGAGGGATTTTTGAGTACTCCTTGTTTACCACATCTGTTCTGATTGTTTCCTAGCTAGATTTCACACAAGGCATCTGTATTTGAGGAACCCAGTTCCTCAGATCTGTCACAGTTAAACACCTAGTTAAATACTCAGTAATTTTATATTGGAATAAAACTACTCACCCACTATGTGTGTCTCTCAAAACTAGATCGTCTGTGTTACCAACAAAGAGTTGTCTTATTTTTGTATTTCCCTTGGATCCTTGCTGGATTTTGTAGCATACAATATAGGTAATCAATAAGTACGTATTGAAGAAGTACCACAGAAGATTTCCAATATTAGATGATCTGTGAGCTTTTTCTTAGGAGAAATCCCAAGGTAAGGTTCTGATCCTCTCTGGAATATGTTTTCCTCTTTCTAGGCCTTTTGGAAATTCCTCAAAGCAGAGTTTCTTCCTGGGTTTCTTGATTCTACCTTAGTGGGCATGAGAGGGGTGGGAAAGGGTATGGTTATTCTTCAGAAAAGCGACATGCGCCAGTTTACAGTAAACAGTACTTTTCATCAGGGTACTTTCTTTCATGCACTGTCCCACCCCACATTTAGCTCTCACCCTTGTTTTTTCATTGGAATTTGTTTGGAGTCCTGCCTTATGGAACTACATGTTTTAGTATATGTTTCTAAAATACAGGAACTGTAGTTATCTTCACATCTAAAAAACTTAAGTTACTTAATATCAGATAATATAGTCATTCTCAAAAAATATTTTTTATAATTTGCTTGAATCAGGACCCAGATAAGATTCATGTTTTGCAGTTGCTTGATTTGTCTTTAAATTTTCTTTTAATATATAGGTTTCTCCTCCCACCTTTTTTCTTCCAGTTTATTTTTTGAAGAACCAGCTCATTCATTCTAAAAAGTTTCCCACATAAAAGGTTTTGCTGATTATTTCCTTAGTTGTCATTTTATGTTTATGTTTCCTGTATATGCCATAAACTAGTTGTTATGTTTAGCGGCTTGGTCAAATTCAAGATTGATGTTTTGAGAAGGATGCTTCGTTGGTGGTGGTGTGTACTTCCACTAGGAGACACAGGTCTTGTCTTTTTGGTGGTCATTGCTTAGATGTATTAATTAGGTCAGTGGTTCTCAAAGTGGACCATAGACCCTGAGAGTCCCCAGGACACTTTCACGGGGCGTACAAGGTCAAAACTCCTCATAACTCTAAGTTATTATTTACCTTTTTCAATGTGTTGAAAGTTTTATTGATGTAGCAAAATTATTGATGGGTAAAGCTGCTGGACCTTAGCATGAATCAAGACAGTAGCACCAAACTGTACTATTGTTCATTATAGTCTTCACTTTCATGCCACAGTTTTTCTTAAAAAGTTCATTTCAATTTTTAATTAATCTTGACCTTGAAAACATGTCTTTAATAGTCTGTGGAACAAAATGAAAAATATGCATAAAGCACTTTTGCTACATAATGAAGTGTGATGATTGTTTCAAAGGAAAGGCAATTATGCAATTGTGTGAGTTACAAACTGAACTAGTCACTTTTTTCATTGAACATGTCTGCTTGGAAGAATGGCTGGCAGACAAACCAGGGTTCTTCTGACTTGAGTATTTGGCAGAAAACTAACAGTACTTGTTACTGCTAAAATTTGAACTTTCAAGAGAAAGCTGGAATTTTAGAAAACTTGCCTCTTAACACTGTAGCATGACAGCTTCCCAATACTTTTCCAATATAATCAGTGCTGATTTAACAACAGTTGTTTCTGATAGTTTATATGAAATGTGTCAACATTCGGACGATCTGCAAAACAACCAATGTTCTCCAGATGCTCTGTGCATGGATTACAAAATGGTCCGTGAGTGAAGAGTGAAACTCTAGCAGGGTAGAAGAAGTTTACAGGGGTTTCAGATTCTACACTGCAGCTGACCTTTAAGAAACCTCCATTTGTCAAATTTTGGTATTGTCTCAAATAAGAATGTCCACAACTATCTAAAAAGCCTGCTAAAATACTCCTTCCCAAACAAAGCTAGACAAATCAAGACAGTGTGTTATGCCTTATAGATTAATAAAATAGAATTAAGAGTCCAGAAATTTGTGGTTAATTTTGCACCACAGCTAGAGAGAAAACCCACACGCCGCAACTAGAGAGGAGCCCAAGCAGACAGTGCACTGTAACGGAAAGATCCCGCATGCCTCAACAAAGATCCTGTGGGCCTCAACTAAGACCCAATGCAGCCAAAAAAAAAAAAAGATTGAAAACCTAAATGTCAGAGCCTAAATCATGAAACTCTTAGAAGAAAATGTAGGTGTAAATTTTTGTGACATTGGATTAGGTGATAGTTTCTTAGATACGGCACCAACAGCAAAGGCAACAAAAGAAAAAATAGACAAATTGAACTTTGTCAAAATTTTTAAGTTTTGTGCTTCAAAGTACACCATCAGCAGTGAAAAGACAACTCTCAGCATGGGAGAAAAATTTTGCAAGTAATATATCTGATAAAGGACTTGTGTAAAGAACTTACATCAATAAAAAGACAGCTCATGACAAAGCAGTTTTAATCTTTGGTGTATGTTTATACTCAAGAGAAATGAAAATGTCTACACAAAACCTTGTACACAGATGTTGATAGCAGCGTTATTGATAACAGCCAAAAAGTGGAAACAACACAAATGTCCTTTGGATGAATGGATTAATAAAATACGATTTATCCAAAAGTTGAATATTGTCTGGCTATAAAAGGAAGTATTGATATAGCCTACAACATCCCATGGGCCTTTCAATTCTGTAGTAACTGTGTATACACCACAGTGCAAAATGAAGCTGGATAGACTCGGATTCTTATTCTTGCTCTGCCACTTATTCCATGACTGACCAACTTATTGAGCAAGCCTATTTGACAATATTTGTCTCATATTGTGAAGGTGCAGTGAGTTAAGTACTCAGCAAATAAAAGTACTCAAATAATAGGTCTCTTCATGCTACCTTTTGTTCTCTTGGAAGTTCTAATAGGGAGAGGAGGGTATGATGAATAGAGAACATTCTGAGAGTGATTTTTCTCTTTATAAAGGAACTTATTATCTTGTAGCTTCTTTTGTTAGTATAGTTAAAATATCAGCACATGCTTAAGAGACATGTATATGTGTATAATGTGCTCAAAGTGTATGTCTTTTCCATCATCATCTCAACAATTGAAGGCACTTTTATGTTATCCTTTAAGACTTTAAGAGTGAGATTAGGAGAAAAAAAAAAGGATGCAAAACGTTGCCGTAAGTACAAAGGTAAAACTAAAACATCAAGAGAATTCAAGTCAAGTAACCATACAAGTGTAAGTGTACGAAATTCAAAATAATGGAGAATTTGTGGGAAGAGTTGAAAGCACAGAGAATAAATCTAAGTGGTCAATAGACTGTGAGTTATCTGAAGGTAGAGACTTGTATTTTATTCACTGCTAAACACCGAGCACAGAGACTGGTACAAAGTAGAGTCACAATAAATATCTTCTAGATTAATAAATGAAATATAATAACTAATAGGCATTCCAGATTAAAAGACCTAGAAGAGAGGAAATAAGTGAAAAGACCTACTTAATGCCACATTTTGGTCACTCTGCAAATGAGCAAAAAAGTAAGTATACAGGGCTTCCCTGATGGCACAGTGGTTGAGAATCCACCTGCCAAGGAAGGGGACACGGGTTCGATCCCTGGTCTGGGAAGATCCCACATGCCACGGAGCAACTAAGCCTGTGCGCCACAACTACCAAGCTTGTGCTCTAGAACCCGTGAGCCACAACTACTGAGCCCGTGTACTGCAACTACTGAATCCCACGTGCCTAGAGCCCATGCTCTGCAGCAAGAGAAGCCACCGCAATGAGAAGCCTATGCACCACAGCAAAGAGCAGCCCCAGCTCGCCACAACTAGAGAAAGCCCGTGTGCAGCAATGAAGACCCAACACAGCCAAAAATAATTTTTTTTAAAAAAGGTAAGTATACAAAGGAGAGAAAAATCATTGACATAAGAATTTTCACCTGTCCTATAGTATCTAGGAGACAAGAAAGCAATATTGTTAAGTGAAAAGGGGGAGCTTGAACCCAGCTATTTAATGGCTTTCTCAGAAAGTTCACAATTTTCTTGGAAAATATTAAGGATAAACTCAAGCAAAAAGAAAAAATCTAATTCTTGCTTCAGCAGCACATATACTAGAATTGGAATGATACAGAGATTAGCATGGCCCCTGCACAAGGATTACACACAAATTTGTGAAGTGTTCCATATTTTTCCCCTCAGACCCCGGCCATGCCCTCAACCATAGCAGAGATTGCCATTGCTCCTAGAAGAAGCCCAGCTCCCTCAGGGCTCCTGCTCCAGCCCCTTGGGCCCCGGACTCGCCCCCCTGATGGCAGCAACCACCACTGAACCAGGAGAAGCTCTAGCTTGCAACTGACTCTAGCCCTTCCAACCCCAGCCCTACTTCCCACCAAGGAGGCAGCTGCCGATGCACCCCAGGAGAAGACATGGCCCCTGTTCACTTCATGTCCTGCTCTCCCACTAAAGCCACTGGCCACACACAGACTGCATAGGGATGTTCCCATACACCATGAAGACTGGGATAGGTAACTTTCACCTAATTTCATAGAGGCAGAAAATCAAACAAAATGAGAAGACAGGAATATGTTCCAAACAAAAGAGCAAAATAAAACCTCAAGGGGGGAAGAACCCTAATAAAATGAAGGTAAGTAATTTACCTGATAAAGAGTATAAAGAAATGGTCATAAAGATGCTCATTGAACTCAGGAGAAAAATGGAGGAACTCAGAGCTTCAACAAAGAACATATAAGAAACATATAAGAAAGAACCAAACAATAACTGAAATGAAAACTATACACTGGAACGAATTAATAGCAAATTAGGTGATACAGAAAAACGTACAAGTGACCTGGAAGTTAGAATAATGGAAATCACCCAATCAGAACAGCCAAAAAAAAGAAAAAATTTTTTTTTAATGATAGTTAAAGCGACTTCTAGGACAACATAAAGTGTACTAAGGTTCACATTATAGGGATCCCATAAGGAGGAGTGAGAGCGAGAAAGGGGCAGAAAATGTATTTGTTGAAATTATGGCTAAAAACTTCCCTAACCCAAAGAGAGAAACAGATGCCCAGGTCCAGTAAGCACAGAAAGTCCCAAGCAAGATGAACCCAAAGAGAGACCAAGACATACCATAATTAAAACATCAGAAATTATAGAGAATTTTAAAGGCAGCAAGAGAAAACAAAGAGGTACATCCAGGGCATCCCCCATAAGGCTATCTGCTGATTTTTCAGCAGAAACTTTGCAGGCCAGAAGGGAGTGGCATGATATATTTAAAGTGGTGAAAGGAAATAACCTATAACCTCAGATACTCTACCCAGCAAGGTTATCATTCAGAATTGAAGAAGAGATAGTATGCCTGACAACAAAAACAAAGAGTTCATCACCACTAAACTGGCCTTAAAAGAAATGTTAAAGGGTCTTCTTTATAAAGTGAAAAGGAAAAAGCTATAACAAGAAATAAAATACATGAAATGGAAAATCTCAGTGGCAAATGCAAATAACAGTAAAGGCAGTGGATCAACCACTGAAATAAGCTAACATGAAGATTAAGAGACAAAATTGTAAAATCAGCTGTAACTACAATAAACAGTAAAGGGATAGACATAAAGATGTAAAATATGACATCAAAAACATAAAACATGGTGGAGGAGTGAAAAATGGAGATCTTTTTAAAATGTATTGAGCTGAAATGACTATCAGTTTAAAACAAGTTGATATAAGTCGATATATATGAACCTCATGGTAACCACAAATCAAAAACCAAAAATATATATGCAAAAATTAGAGAGGAACCCAAACATAACACTAAATAAAATCATTAAACAACAAAGAAGTGACTAAGAGAAGAGAACAGAAAAGAACTACAAAAACAACCAGAAAACAGGTAACAAAATGGCAATATGTACCTACCTATCAATAATCACTTTAAATGTAAGTGGACTAAATGCTCCAAAAGACATAGGGTGGCTGATTGGATTTAAAAAAACCAAACAAGACCCATCTGTATGCTGCCTACAAGAAGCTCACTTCAGAGCTGAAAACAGACTGAAAATGAAGGGATGGAAGATGTTCCATGCAAATGGAAACGAATAAAGCTGGGGTAGCAGTACTCATCAGATAAGGTGGACTTTAAAACAAAGTCTATAATAAAAGACAAAGAAGGGCATTATATAATGATAAAGTGGTCAATCCAAAAGAGGCTATAAATTCGTAAATGTGCGCCTATCTGAACTTAATATAGGAGCTTCTAAATACATAAAGCAAATATTAACTGACATAAAGAGAGAAATTGACAGTAATACAATAATAGTAGAGGACTTTACCACCTGACTTGCATCAGTGGATAGATCATCCAGAAAAAAAGTCAATAAGGAAACATTGGCCTTAAATGACATGTTAGAACAAAAAAGCAGAATACACATTCTTTTCAAGTACACATGGAACTTTCTCCAGAGTAGATCACATGCTAGGCCATAAAACAATTAACAAATTTAAGAAGACTGAAATTATGTTAAGCTTCTTTTTGACCACAACAGGATAAAACTAGAAATCAATTACAAGAAGAGGATTGGAAAAACAAACATATGGAGACCTAACAACTTGCTACTAAGAAAAACCCCAATGGGTCAATGAAGAAATTGAAGAGGAAAACAGAAAATATCTTGAGACAAATGAAAACAAAAACACAAATTTTGAAAATCTATGGGAAGCAGCAAAAGCAGTTCTAAGAGGGAAGTTTATAGCAATACAGGCCTAACTCAAGAAATAAGCAGAATCGATAAACCTTTAGTCAGACTCATTAAGAAAAATGAGAGAGGGCCCAAATAAACAAAATTAGAAATGAAAGAGAAGTTACAATCAATATCACAGATAAGATATACAATCATAAGAGAATACTTCAAATAGTTGTACGACAACAGACATTTGCAGGACAGACCCATGTTTTTTGGGTTCTTCCCATGACAAAGTATGAGTGGCCTCTGTAGGCATTACTGGCCTCTGTCGGAACACTTGCAATCTACCCACGTGTGTTAGAATTATTTTCCCACACGTCTTTGCAGCCTGTTCCCACTGAAAGTCCGCTAAGACTTGCCTACAATTGCTGACAGCCTCATCCCACCCCAACACTTGTACACTCACTCTCAGGCTAAAAAGCCATATTGCTTAGTTTCTGGTGCAGTTTTAGTGAACTTAAAGCCATCTGAGAAAAGAGACCAAAAAAAAAAAAAAAAAAAAGTAAACCATCAAAATCAGAAGCAGAAAATAACAGGGAGAGCCTGATTCCTTTCTTCCTCTCTTCCTTCGTTCTTTCACACTTTAGTCTAAAAGCCATAGTTGAGACCAGTCTAGTTAGGTCTCATATTGTTGCAGGGCAGCAGTGACTTGATGTGGGGTGTCAGAGAAGCAGGGTAAGGATGGTGTCTGTGTGTAGTGTAATAGGGTGGGGATCAGGGGTGGCAGCAACAGGAGATAATTTACATGCATAGGGGTTGATCAAATAAGGAAACATATTGAGAGTAATGGGGGGCTGTGACACTGTAATAGTGTGAGTATACCTAGCTCCCAGATCTTCTAAATACTGTTCTCCTCTAACAGGAACCAGGGCTCTTTGAGAAATGGCTGACTTCAGGACTGGGACAGGGACAAGACAAGGTAAGTCTGGAAGACCTTGCTGTACCAAAAAGTGCCCAAAGAATGATGGGGACATGTCAAATGGGTACAGAAAACATCTTGAAGGGCCTTCTGCTGGCTAATCTTGAGACGATTTATACATCAGAAATAAATGATAATAACAGATTCTAATCCAGTGAATAAAACAGAAATTCATGAGTCCACCATGATTAATTTTTTAAAAAAAACAAATGAGGAAAAGATAAAACTTCTCTTTATAGTAGAGGATCAGCTAATGAATGTAATTGGAATAACAGCATTAGGAAATCACCACTTGGCAACCACCATAGTGATAATTAATCCAGCTAAGCAACATTGATTAATGTGTGAAAGTTTGATGAAGAATGGACCATTTACACTGTCTCTAAGTCCTCCCCACAAAATACTGATTACAAAAAGGAAAAGTAACTACATTGGAGAAATCTGGAAGGCCCCACTTTATCTGAGTGATTGGAGTTAACATTGCCAGTGCTGGGACAGATCAAATTGTGTTGCACCTAATATGATGCAGTAAGAACACAGCATCACTTCTGTGATATTTGTATTACAAATGCATGAAGTGAATCTGATCATGAGGAAACATCAGACAAACCCAAATTAAGGAGTATTCTTCAAAATAACTGGCCAGTAATCTTCAAAAAAGGGCCAAGTTCTTGAAAGTCAAGGAGATATATAAGAACTTTCAGGTTGAAGGATCCCAGAGAGATGTGATAACAAAATGCAATATGTGATCTCAGCTAAGCCATGCCCGGACTCCGACCTACAGAAACTGAGATAATATTGTAAATGGGTGTTGTTTTAAACCACTAAGTTTTTGGTAATTTGTTACACAGCATGGAACACTAATCCATGGGTGATCTTAGTCATGCACATAGATACAAAAATCTTGAACAAAAGATTAGCAAATAGAATCCAGCAATTCATGAAAATGATGCTATATCACAAGTAAGATAGGTTTCTCCGAGAAATAGAATATGGGTTTAATATGTGACCATCATCAATAGTTAACCATGATAACAGAATAAAGAAGATAGAATCTCATGATTACCTCAAAAGATACAGAAAAACCTGATCACATTCACAATCTATTCATGGTTACAACTCTCAAAAAAAAAAAACAACTATGCCTTTAGTAAGCATCACACTTAATGGTGAATTATACAAAGCTTTTCCTCAGTTCAGGAATGAGCTATGGATACCTACTATCCCACTTGTATTCAATGTTTTACTAGAGGTGCTAGCTAGTTCAAAAGATAAAAAATAAAAAGCATAAGAAATTGGAAAGGAAATAATCCAAAGAACCTAAATAAAAATTAGACTTAAGTAAGTTTATAAAGGTTCCTGGATACAAGATCAACATATGAATATGAATTGTATTTTTACCTCCCAGCATCAAATTAAAATGAAATTTTAGCAAGACTATATTGATTAGGAGAAACTGAAGGTCTTGGGAGAACTTCACTGACAAAAGGAGCAGGATGATAGGATTCACATCCTCCAGAATCACCACTGTGGTGACTTCAAGAAACTCCTCTGTAAATAGGCTGCAAAGATCAAATAGCTGCAAGAGTTAGCACCTCTAGTTGCCAGGATCCCTTATCCTGGTGTCAAAAAGTGATTATTCTTAATGTCTTTGTGTAGCCTGAGTATAAATATATAAATTTAAATGTATATGTATAAGCATTTGGACACACTATAGGCAAACTCTTAAGCACCTTGCTTTTTGACTTACCAGTACTGTACCTTGGAGATAAATCCAAATTACAAATATGTCTACTACATTCTCATTTTTTAAACTTTTTAGTTTGAGATTATTTCAAACTTACAGAAGGATTTCAGGAAGAGGATAAAGAACTCCAATATACCCTCACTCGGATTTGCCAATTGCAGTCATTTGGGCTGCATCTGCTTCATATTTGCTTTATCACTCCTTCTTCCCTCCTTTCCTCATGTGTGTCTGTGTCTGTGTGTGTTTTCCTGATCCATTTGAAAGCAGGTTGCATAAATCATGCCCCTTTATCCCTAAATCCTTCAGTGTGTATTTCTTAAAAACGACATTATCTTTAATAAACAGAATACAGTTTTATAAAATTCAGATATAAAACTATTCTTATATAATCCATATTCAGATTTCATCAGTTGTCCCAATAATGTCCTTTTATACTATTTTTTTTCCTGACCAAGGATCCCACCCAGGACTGAGTATTTGTCTTGTTTCTCTAGTTTCTTTTTAATCTGAAATAATTCTCAGCCTTTTTTCTTTCCTGACATTGACAATTTTGAAGAGTTTTTTCCTTTTGTTACCTCATTCATTTTACTAGATGGAGAGCTGAGAAAAGATGAATTGGCCCTAATGGCTCTTTCTTTACCTACTCTCTACAGATTCTAAGTTAGCTCAGAGGAAGAACATGTTGGTATTAGCTCCGGAACTCCAGAGGCTCCCCCTTTCTAACAAGGCCACTTCCTCGACCAGGTTGCCATCACTGCTATTGGTCACATGTATTCTCTGACCCCTTTTCATCTAGACAGAGCATTGGGTAGGGGTTCTTTGCAGGGGTTGGGGGGTCCCTCTCTATTGAAGTGCTTTCTTTTTTTTTTAACATCTTTATTGGAGTATAATTGCTTTACAATGGTGTGTTAGTTTCTGCTGTATAACAAAGTGAATCAGCTATATGTATACATATATTTCCATATCTCTTCCCTCTTGCGCCTCCGTATCCCACCCCTCTAGGTGGTCACAAAGCACTGAGCTGATCTCCGTGTGCTATGTGGCTGAAGTGCTTGCTTGCTTTTTTTTTTTTTTTTTGAAGTGCTTTCTTAAGCACAGTTCTCTGTGAAGAAAATGAGAGCTCAGGAGCTCATGTGTGCTTTGCTATTTCTCAACTTATAACTTCTTCTTTGATGAATAATTTTATTTGCCCAGTGTGGCATTAGGGGTGTGTGTGTGTGTGTGTGTGTGTGTGTGTGTGTGTGTATACCTCTTTTGCACTATAATTGATTGACTGTGAAGGGAAATACTCCAGTCTATCCCAATGCTATGCATTTTGGGAAGCAGCAAAAGCCATCTGCCTCTTTCCCCGGTGTGAGACACAGTCCCTCAAAGTCCCTGGAGTGGTGTGGTCACTGGGAAGCTGGATGAGTGCCCTAAGGGGGCAGAGTTGCCATAGTGTCCACTGATGTGGAGGCAAATCTTCTGTGTATGTGTTTGTGTGTGTGTGTGTCTGTAATATATATATACAAGAGAAACTTGGAAAGATGAAGAGAGGTTGTATGTTCAGTTAATTCTCTGAAATCTAATCTTTTAAGTTTTAAAGCAACCAAGTAACAGTATCTCAGGCAGCATTCTAGAATTTTGAAGTGTAATGTAAAGGATTGTGATGTATGGGAAATCCAAGTTGGAAGGTACCTGAAGTACAGATGAAATCAGTTTGCAGCTACTGAAAGTAGGAAGGAACATGTAAGTTGTTTATTACAAACAAGAAGAACCAAAGTAACAGGCTTGGAGAAATGAAGTTAAAAGGATTAGATGTAGCTCCTGAATAGAAGTGAAAGACCAACGTCGTTTCACTAAAATGGCTTCACAACAGCCTTTCACTGCAGATGACTTCGGTATCTACTGTGTCCTGTGAGCCTCTGTCTACTACGGTTTTCTAGATAAGTTTAGCTGGGCTGGGGTGGGGTGCGGGGAAGCCATGCTTAAAGGGGTCATGAGGTACATGCCGAATTTTGAATGGATTCCTCAGGGTTGACCCATTGGAGATCTCCCAAAGGGAAGGGATGGGAAGATGTTATTTAATATCTAGCCAATAGTTATTCCTAAAGAGTGACAGCCCAGGGCCTCCTGTGACATTGGTAAATAAAAGGGGAAATGTCCCTCCGTGTAAAAGCGAGCACTTTTCAAACTGGCAGAATTGTAAGTAGAGGTACTGACATGAGGTAGCTGTCTCCTGGAGTCCCAATTTTAGATACTACGTGGAAAGAAAACCTAAAAGGATGAAGATATTGGGCTGCCTGGTGCAGTAGCCAAATTACAAAAGGAAGCTCTGTGTGGAAAGAAGAGGACCCTCTCCTCTGTGCAGGTCTGGTTGATCCACATGGACACACAAATTCCGTAGCTACTGTTAAGGACATCCTGGATCAGTCATTTCTTTAAAGAAATTTTTTTAGGTTACCATTAACTATGTAATCTGTGCCTCGTTCCTTGCATTGTTTAATCCTCACAATCCAACAATCCTATAAGGCAGGTAACACTATTCCTGTTTTATAGATGAGAAACAGACATGAGTCCCAGATCATGTAGCTGGTAAGTGACCATCAAAATTTAAACTAAATGCTCTTTCTCTCCCCCTCTCTATGTATGTGTGTGTGTTTATATATGTATGTATTATATATACATATATAACATACACACATATGTATGTGCTCTTAATATATGTATATATTCCCTTAATATGTGTATATATTATGCTCTCAAATGTATATATGGCATATATATGTATATACACACACATATATACTCCTAACATTTGATATATAAATCCAAATAACTCTTGACAGACAGATGATGGGTAGGTAGATACATAGATAGATATCCCTTCTCTCTGTGTGCCACTGCACATGCCTTAGTATATTACCGTGGGCAAATGACGAAACCATTTATTTACACATGATATCTCATCTGTAAAACAGGATTTAAAAATAACTGTACCTACCCCATAGAATTGTTGAAAGAATTAAATGGGAAAGTTCATGTTAAGTACTTAACATAGTGTCAGGTCAATACAAGATAGCTATTGTTATTAACTACTATCTATTATTATTATTACTGGTAATAATAATTAAATTACTTGCCCAGCAAAAAAGGAAATACTTTGGTATTTAGAGAGGAAGTCAGCATTTTAGCAAAGCAATTCTAGGTCTCTGAAAGGCCAATTTTTTCTGTCCTCTTGCTTTGGTTTAAGGAAGAAACTTTATCTCTGCTTATTTGGCCGCAGGCACTGTTCAAAGAGTCCCAAACAAAGTAATGCAATTTTAGACTCCAAGTCCGAATACTTCTGTCTTTAATAGGGAATGTATTTGGTGGAAGTCTTATGAAGGACTCTTCTTTGTGTCATTAGGTTGAGATGGCCTTATTTCATTTGTACGTATTTTGTTTCCTCAAAATGCTGTCCTTTCTTTCCATGTGGCACCAACACAGCACAGAGTGCACAGATCACTATGACCCCTTTCCAGTTAATGAGGCTGATGAGAACCAGCCCCATTTCCAGGGAGTGACTGGTCTGCAGAACCTGGGCAACACATGCTACATGAATGCCATCTTACAGTGTCTCTGCAGCATCTCACCGCTGGTGGAATACTTTCTCTCTGGAAAGTACATTACCGCTCTTCAAAAGTAAGACAATTTGCCATCCCTGCAGCCGGGCCCTCACCCCTGCTCTCCAAGGTGCGGTTAGGGAAGGGACCCTCTGGAGTCCCTATGAAGGGCTAAACCAGTTAGGAGAGGCTGCAGTGCCCCAGATCCCATTTCTAGGGTGAGTAAAATGGGAAGGTCAACCAAGAAATGAATGAAGCTTTGTTTGGGGTCTGATGCCACATAATTAGCCGGAATCATTTCCCTTCCTTCTTCCAAGGGATTGCAGTGAGGTTGCCACTGCTTTTGCCTACGTGATGACAGACATGTGGCTTGGAGACTCTGACTGTGTCTCACCAGAAATATTTTGGTCAGCTTTTGGCAAACTCTACCCAGCATTTATGAAAAAGACGCAGCAAGATGCTCAGGAATTCTTGATTTATGTCCTGAATGAACTTCATGAAACTCTGAAAAAGGTAAGTAGAATTAATGGCCTTGAAATAGACCTTTAGCTCTATCAGCAACTTTCACTTTTCATTCTTTTATTTGTTCAGTCAGTATTGCCTACTCTGTGCTGAGCCCAGGTGCTGGGGTCACTATGGGGAACATTCAAGTTAGTATTTGAATGGGCCTGTATTTCCCAAACTTAGCTGTTTATCGGAATCACCTGGGGAGATTTTATGGCACAGCTTCTTAGGCCCTTTGGTGTTATTGAATTAGAATGTCTGGGTTGTCTTCTGGGAAAACTCACTTGGGATTTCCAGTAATCAGCAGGTGTGGGGACCACTGGTCTAGTTCCCTTTGCAGTAACATCTGCATTGACTATTTTTTAGAGTGAAAATTACATTTTTTTATAAAAATATATTCCTCATGAGGTATAATATATAAAATTTACAACTTAAAACAAGTGTCCTTGGTAGCTACAAACTCGAGGAAATATTAAGCTTGGTGTAAGGTGAAAGGACAGATCTGTAAACTGCAGTTTCATCTTTATACTAAATGTGCCTAACCTGAGTTCTTCACTGGATTAGGACATACATTTAATAAAACATGAAATTGCCAGTTACTAAGGAGGTTGCCTTTATTTATAAGACTTAATACCTTCAGCCTTGATCTGAGACCCACACTCTCCAAAGATATGCCCTAGATTTTATGCAGTGTCTTTGTGCTGCTGTTAGCTTACCTCATAGCCAGGAGACACTTATCATGAAAGACCACAAACTATTACTGTTAATCCCTCTCATCTGCAATCCTCAGCTCCATTTTTAATTTTTACTGAGATATTCACAGCAGCACTTTTTTTAGCCAGAGGGGAGGGTGATGGTCAGTAAAAATCACTGAGGTCCTCATCTGCAGCCAGTCTGAAATAAATAGCGTTCTGGTTCTCAAGGTTAAACTTGGAGTTAGAGGCATCAAACTACTGTCAGGTGGAAGACACGGGCAGGTGGGTGTGATGAAAGAAGCAGCCAAAGCGGAGCCTTGTGCACAGTTCCAAAGCGTAGCTGACTGTGGAGCTAAAGCACCTTCAGAATGTATATTCTGCTGAGGCTGTAGAATCACCAGTCAGGGTATGCTCCCGGAAATACTGTTCCTGAGCATCAGCTAGATTCAAATCAGGCTACAAGGCTAGTGAAATTGGGCTGCCCTTGGAGTTTAAGATTTGCTCTTTAAAAAATTCTTTTCTAACAATAAAAGAAGAGACTAAGGAACGTAACCTGAAGGGACTGGAGGAGAGATCCAATTCCTTTATCTTACCTCTAGATCAGCTTGCATGACCAGAAGCTAGTTTGCAGCTTACCCTCTGCCCAGGAAAAACTACCTGCAGGACCCTATATCACATTATCATTTACTGTCAGTTTATGGCGCCATGGATATATGTTTTACCAGGGTTAGGGTGTCCTCGTTCCTCAGGTTCACTTAAAGAGGCAAATAACTGAATTATCAGAAATCACACATATTATATGCTCTTAAGAAGATCTTATTCTGTTTATTTTCTGAATCCAAAACTAAGTGGTTTTGGGTAGCATTCTGTTAGAAAAATCAGGTCATTCTATTAAAAATATTTTGAGAACCAGTAGGTGATTTGGGGTGAATTTGTTCCTTTATTCAGTACCACCGAAGAAGATCATATGAAAAAAGATCTATTCCGAGATCCTGCAGGAAGATGATTGCCAACGAGTCCTCCATCATCACCCGGCTGTTTGAAGGGCAGCTCAATTATAGCATCATATGTTTAAAGTGTGAGAACTGTACCTACAAGAATGAAGTCTTCACCGTCCTCTCCCTCCCCATTCCATCCAAATACGAGTGCTCTCTTCAGGTAGGGATTCTTACTCCATGAGACTTCTTTTGTCTTTCTCTACCCCAACCCTGGGTTTTCCCAAGGCTGTTTCCTACATTTTCTAGTATGAGGGGAGCTACTTTATAACTTAAAAAAATTGGAAACCCGTGATGAGAACGTTTTGTAGAAAAGTGACATACAGCCAAAAGTTACTATGAATTCAGATGTATCTCTAAATGTGCTCAGTGAAAGAGCCTCACTGTAAAACTGGAAAGATGGGTGGGCTTTATTCAGTCCATTGAGATGGCTTGGCGCATATAGGGAATTTATACTTATAAAAATTTTATGGCCCTTTCTCATCCCAGAGGTCTGTAGGTACATATTAGGAAATGACTTTGACTCTTATTCTTGAGCTCTTATGTTTTGGACAAAAGCTGAGGCATCTGGGGAGAAGATAGAATGGAATAGTGCCTTAGTTTACCTCTCGAGTTTTCTTTACCATAATACCAAAAGTTAATCTGTAAGCGGAGGAGTGGTGGGAGTCGGGGGCAGGGGTGGGTGGAAGGTGGCAGTAAAAGCCAGGGAACTGTGAGGAGGGAGGGAGCAATAAGTTTCCTTGCAGGAAAACACACATTTATATTTTTCTTCTTAAATTGCTAAAAGTCTTGAAATACCAGAGTTAGAGAAAATAATCCTACTACTTATTCAGAACTGGGCTTTGTTCTCAGATCAAACTGCTAAACACTACTGAAGATGAATTCCAAAGCCTCTAAGTGAGGTGCTGGCAATCTGTGCTCGTCTTCCTCTTTAGGTTAATGGTTTGCAGAGCGGGGAGCCTGGCTGGTTGAGGATGTCTCCTGTGGGCATGAGATCTAATTCTCTCTGTTCTGCTATCTTTATTATGGGCCACCCCCACATACAGGGATACGGTCATTTTTCAGTCCCCAGATCATTTTTCTGATGAGATGAATAACTTAAAGTAGCTGCCTGACTTGGTTAGTGGAAATTGCATAGTTGGTATTATTCTGAAACAAACCAGAAATGTTAAAATGCTGATTCAGAGATTAGAAATGAGATGGACATTTGGATCTATTTCAATAACTCAGTGAGAAGGCAGCACCTCCTTTGCCAGGTGGACTATATCCAAGCTGCAGCTTGCGGCGCTGGCATCTCTTGGACTTGGAGAAAAGCACAGAGAATTACATTTCCGCAGCTCTTTCAGAGTTCTAATATAGACAGGACCCCAGGTTGAAGTGGATTCAGTTTGGTCACCAAATGCTTCTTCCCTCAACAGGACTGTCTCCAGTGTTTTTTTCAACAAGACACACTGGCCTGGGACAACCAAATTTACTGTTCCTTTTGCGAAACCAAGCAAGAAACAGCTGTGAAGGCCAATATTTCTAAAGCACCAAAAATAATTGTCTTTCACTTAAAAAGGTATGGATTTTAACATTTTGTGAGAAGATTTTTTGAACAGCTTTATGATGATATAATTCACATACCATGCAATTCACCTATTTAAGTGTACAATTCAATGGTGTTGAGTATATTACATTAATTTTTTTAAAATCTGTGGTAAAATATATGTAACAAAACTTGCCACTTTAAGTATATAATTTCACTGGCATTAATTACATTCACAATATTGTGCATCGATTTTCCAAAACTTTTTCATCACCCTCAACAGAAACTCTGGAATCATTAAGCAATAACTCCCCATTCCTCTTCCCTCCCAGCCCCTGGTAACCTCCAGTCTACTTTCTGTGTCTATAAATTTGCCTGTTCTGATGCTTCATATAAGTGTAGTCACACACCATTTGTCTTTTTTGCTGGCCTATTTCACTTAGCATGTTTCCAAGATTCATCCTTGTTGTGACGTGTACCAGAAGTTCATTCCTTTTTATAGCTGAATAATACTCTATCGTATGTATGTACATCATATTTTGTTTGTCTATTCAACTGTCGATGGACATTTGGCACTCACTTTGAGTGCTTTTAAAAAATAAATTTCCTATAAAGATGTTATAAAATAAATAAATAAATTCCCTAGCTCCACCCTTGGGGATTCTGTTCGCACAGGTCTGAGGTGGAATCTAAGAATCACTATTTAAAATTTTAACACCCCCCCCCCACCGCGCTCAGTTATTATTTTTATTTTTTTTGTTTTTGTTTTTGTGGTCCGCAGGCCTCTCACTGTTGTGGCCTCTCCCGTTGCGGAGCACAGGCTCCAAACGCGCAGGCTCAGCGGCCATGGCTCACGGGCCCAGCCGCTCCGCGGCATGTGGGATCTTCCCGGACCGGGGCACGAACCCGTGTCCCCTGCATCGGCAGGCGGACTCTCAACCACTGCGCCACCAGGGAAGCCCTATTTTTTAATTTATTTTTGGCAGCATTGGGTCTTAGTTGCTGTGTGGGCTTTCTCTAGTTGTGGGGCGTGGGTTGCGGTGTGCAGGCTTATTGTGGTGGCTTCTCTTGCTGCCGAGCACGGGCTCTAGGGCACACGGGCTTCGGTAGTTGTGGCTCGCGGGCTCTAGAGCACAGGCTCAGTAGTTGTGGAGCGTGGGCTTACTTGGTCTGCGGCATATTCCCGGGCCAGGGCTCGAACCCGTGTCCCCTGCATTGGCGGGCAGATTCTTAACCACTGCGCCACCAGGGAAGTCCCAGTTTTTATTTTTAAAAGTTACAAATCTACAGAAAATTTGAAAAGGTATATAATGAATACCCATATACCCTAGAATCTTCATTAGTTGGGGCCACTTTGCCACATTTCCTTTTGTTCTTCCTGTCTGTCTGTTTCTCCCGCCAGCCCTCCCTTCCATTTTATTAGCTGAACTGTCTAAAGTAAGATGCAAACACCATGGCATTTCATGCTTAAATACTTCAGCAGGTATCACCTGAGAATAGGACATTCTTCTACATAATCACACCATTATCATATAGCCCAAGAAATTTAACAATAATTTTATATCACCCAAGATACTGTCCATATCTAAATTCCCCCATCCCCAAAATATCTTTCATAACTTTTCTTCCAATCTAGCATCCAGTCAAGGGTCATACATTGCATTTGGCTGTCTCTTTAGTCTCTTTTAATCTAGAAGACTCCTTCCCTCTTTTTTCATATTTAAACAATTTTTTCTCATTTTGAGTTTGTTTAGATTATGTCACCCATCCTGGATTTGTCTAATTGTTTCCTCATAGTTAGATTTAGGCTAAACTTTTTTTTTTTTTAGCAAGAATTTGCCATAGCTGATGTTATGGACTTGTCATTACATTACATCAGGAGGCAGATAATAAAAGTTTGTCCCACTACTGGTAATGTTAATTTGATCACTTAGTTAAGGTGGTGACTATACGATCTCACCATTTAAAGGTATAGTAGTTTTCCCCTCTGTAACTAGTATCACTCTGGACTCGTGGATATTTTTAAACTTAATTGGTTTAATATGCATTACTATTATCATTCTCCTCCATGCTCAAATTGTTCAAAGTTGGCCAGTGGGATCCCCTTCAAGCCAGCTCCTGTGACCCCATTAGTTAATTTAAGTTTACTTACATATATAAAATGTATCCTTCTTTTATATAGTTCTATGAATTTTGACAAATGTAATGTAACCATCACTGCCAACAGAGATTCTTTCCATCACCCCAAAAAGTTTTCTCATGTTCCTTTATAATCAATTCCTTCTCCCACCCTCAGCCCCTAGAAACTTCTGATCTGATTTCCATGTTTATTGCCTTTTCCTGAATGTCGTATGTTATACCAGATATGGCCTTTTGAGTTTGGCTTCTTTCACTTAGCACAATGAGATTAACCCATGTTGTGGAATGTAGTCATGGTTCCTTCCTTTTGATTGCTGTGTAGTATACTCTTTTATGAATGTACCAAAATTGTTGATCCATTCACTAGTTGATGAACATTTGAGTTGTTTCCAGCTTGGGGCAGATATGAATACAGCTGCTATAAATTTTACGTATAGGTTTCTGTGTGGATATAAGTCTTTGTTTCTTCTGAGATGATACCTAGGCATGGGATTGCTAGGTCATATGATATGATAGTCCCTTAGTTTTTGCAAACAAGGTTTCTTGCTTTCTGGCACAAGAATATCTCAGCCTCACCCAGTAATTTCCCTTCCCCTGACCTAAACCAGCTGTTTTTCCAAAATGAACATAATTTATTCTTTAAAAAGCTCTGGGGTGATTCTGATATGAACTCAGATTTGGGAATTGCTGATCTGTATAACACATAGAGAATGTGACAAGATTTTCACAAAATTTTATCTTATTAAAGATATATTAAAACCTCCAAGTTGGAAAACAGGACACTGCGAAGACAGTGTGTGCTGAAATCAACATACGGAAAAGCTGAGTCAGCTTGGTTAGAGTGAACAGCATCAGATGGAGGGAAGACTTCTGGAAGTTATCAATGTGATTTCTACTCCCCCCGATGCTGAGCTTGGCTTTATCCCTTTCTTTTTCTCCCGCTGGATTGACTCTACCCTGTCTCACTCCCTGACTCAGGCTCTTGGCCCACTTCAGCCTCAGTTTTGGCTGTGGAGATTCAAATATACATAGATAAGAAAAAAATAATTTATGTATAAGTCTACACCAAATAATCTTTCCAAGAAATTACTTTTAACTATACTTAGAACTTGTGAAGGTATGTGGACTTCATTCATGAGTGGTTCACAAACTTACTTTCTATTTTACACATTTATTATATCTCTGCAGGTTTGACATTCTGGGTACAATGAAAAGGAAACTGAGGACAGATATTCATTACCCGCTCACTAACTTGGACCTTACTCCTTACATTTGTCCAATTTTTCGGAAACATCCTAAATATAACCTCTGTGCAGTGGTGGTGAGTAAAATACTGAAACTATTTAAAGTAACACAGGTTTAAAGAAAACTGTAGAATTATCTGTTTGAATGACTACTACTTCTATCTCTCCCTGACTTCTCCTATACTGCCCTTTTTAAAACAAAATATAGAGCCTGAAAACTCCCTGCTTTGACCTTGAACAGTAGAGCAGTGAAAGAATACATCAAAGAATACAATGTCCTCTATGCTGCCTCCCCACTGTCCCTCTACTCTATAATACTACAGAGTATTTATTTATTAGTATTTATACTAATAAATAATACTATAACAATAGTAGAGACAGGCTATTTCAGATCTAGGGACATTTGTGAGCTGTGCTCTGGGGGCAGCAGAAGTCGGTTCCAGTAGCTTTATGTTGAATAATCATGAGCCCCTCTATGGTGAAAGCCCCAAACACTAGGTACACGGTAGTCATAGACTCACTACCTGTGTGCGTCAGTCCTAAGGAAACTCTGGGGGTTCCCTTTGGCTCTAAATCAACTGTCATCATTGAGGATTCCCTGAAGGAAAGAAAGCATGGAGTATAATTCAGACCAAATCATCTAGAACTTCCCACAACATCAACCACCCCAAGCAACAGGACATTTTCTGGGTTTCTGTTCTGGATCACAGTGTTAAAGATCTGCTTCAGAACATTCAGATTTCAGTTGAACCTGGAGGTCCAGTTGTGTCCAATGTCAGATGGGCGGGGCTCCCACTGGAGCCCAGTATGATTCACCAGAGCCCTCCAGTGTACTGAAGTCTAATTTCCCTTTTGGGCTTATCACTGAATTAATATAAAATGTTGATCCCACTAGTCTTTCTCTTTAACATCTCTCAGAACCATACTTCAAACTTAAAAAAAAAATCCTTCTTTACTTTTTCCTTTTTACTTCAAACCTTCACATTCTCCTTTCTAATTTATCCTGCCCTTAAATATGATTTTCCTTCTCTCACTCGCCAATTTGGAAATCTAGAGTGACATCCTCTTCCCTATCATAATAAACTCTAATGTGAATTCCAAAATGATATGCCCCCCCATATTTTACTGTTTTAACATCTCATTATAAGTGTTTCTGCTTCAAAAAAAAATCCAAAAGCAGAATTTATAAAAAAATTACGTGGTAATTATCTACAGTTACATAAAAAGAGTCACCCAAGCTTCCTATAAATTCTTAATCCTTTTAGTGTTTAAATTATTTGTTAACTGAAGGGTAAAAATTGGTTTTGAAAGAGAAATATATCTAGAATTTGCTGCAACTTGATGATTGATCAGAAACAAGAACTAAGCATCTTAGAAACTACGATGTATGGTCATAGGGAAAGGCCAGCCATAGCTCGGTTACTCAAGGTGTCGTCCCCAGGAGACACCTGTTAGAAATAAGGAATCTCAGGCTCCACCCCACATTTACTGACTAGAAACTTGCATTTTATCAAGATCCCCATGTGATTTGAATGCATATGGAAGTTTGAGAAGTACTCAGACCAGAAGAGAAGGATTACCTCCACACCACCCTTAACAGAGATTTATCCAGCTTTTGAATAAGCCCTTAAAGAGCTTCCTGCTTTATAAGGAAGGCTCTTTATCTGCCAGATTTGTTTGATTTATTTTACAAACATATAGTGCTTGCTATGTACCAAGCACTCTCCCAAGCACTTTATGAATAATCAATCATTTAATCCTTATGTAGCCCTGTGAAGTGTAGGCACTATTATTATCCCCATCTTACAGAATGGGAAACAGGAACAGAGGTTAAATAATCTGCTCCAATCTACTGCCTACAAAGGGCAGAGCCAGGACCTGAAGCCAGGCAGGCTGGCTCCAAACAGTCCTGCTCGCACTGCCATGTTATGCTGCCTCTGACTGTTAACTTGTCTCTCTGTATGGGGCACAAATCTACCTTCGTCCTTGTAACTCCTTCCATTTGTCCTAATTCTGTCCTCTGAGGTAGTAATAGTAATATGTGCGTGGCTTTTTGGTTAACAAATGCTTGTACATATGTGTTAGTTAAACAGAACACATTCTTCTTTCTTATACATGATGACCGTTCAAATATTTGAAAATAGTGATCATACACCAACAGTGTTTACCTCCTTCAACCCGTTTCAGATGATTGGTTTCTAGAAAAACTTTTTAAAATTATGAAATATTTCAGGCACAGAAAACAGAATACAGTAAGTGTGCACACAGATGTTAAGAATAGAATATTGTAGAAAAAATCAAGCCCCTGTGTATCTTTAACAACCTCACTCCCCCCCTTCTCTGTCCTGAATTTGGAGGGAATTATACCCATGCATTCTTTCGTATGTGTCTATACTATCATACTTTTATCACACATGTGTGATATAGTGTGTTTTGCGTGTTTTATAAATCTAGTATCATTAACTGTACATATCCTTCTGTAACTTTTTTCCTCAGCATTATTTTTATGATATTAATCCATACTGATATATTAGCTTTAGTGCATACATTTACCTGCATTTACTAATTCGTTGTGTCTATTTATTTATCATTTCTCCTGTTGCTGGACAGTTAGGTTGTTTCCAGCATTCTGCTCCTACAACTTTGTATAATGCATTGTCATGTGCTAACACATGAAACTATATATACGTGTGTGTGTGTGTTCTCCCAGATCACATTTTGAAGATAACTGACCTGAATCTCTCCTTTAATCTATTAACATAAAACACTTAATTTCTTTTTTCTTTGCTAAAAATGTTTTCACATTTTTTGTATCTATTTTCACAGTCGAGAAACTAACGTAACTTTCTCATACTGTTCTTTTCTGGTTTTGTCTTGAGGATCAGCCTGTTTCTAGCCTCATAAAATAAGCTGGCCATTCTTTTCTATTCTTTGGCACAGTCTGCAGAAGATAAAAATAACTTGTTTTCTGAAAGGCTGGTAGAATTAAACAAAAAACCTATCTGGTCCTGAAATTTTTATTCTTGGTGGGTGGATTTTAAAATATTTGCTCAGTTTGCTTTAGCCAGGATGAGACTATTTCAGGAGTTTCTGTTTCTTCATTTTTGAAAAAATAAACTTTTTATTGAGATAAAACATACATATAGAAGAATGCAAGCCATGAATGTAAAACTCAATAAATTTTCGTAAAGGTAACCTGCCCATGTAACCAGAAAACTGTTCAAGTAGAATATTACCAGCACCCTAACTGCCCTTGTGCCCCCTTCTAGTCCAGGAGACCACTGGCTGCTGACAGAATAGGTTTTGCCAGCTCTTGTGCTTTATAGAAATGGAATCATACTGTGTGTACCCTTTTGTGCCTGGTTTCTTTTACTCAAAATTATGCAACATTCATTCATATTGTTGCATGTATTGTAGTTTGTTCCTTCTCATTGCTGTATAGTATTACACTGTGTGAAAATACCACAAATTGCTCTACCCAAAGATCATGAAGACACTTACCTATTCTATCTTATAAAAGCTTTCTTTTACTTTAGCATGGTTTAAAAAATTATATTGAAAACTTCCAACTTTTTACATTTTCAAATTTATTGGCAGAAAATTGCTCACATTATACTCTTGACATTTTAATATCTCTATTGAATTCTCAGTTCTCCCTTTATTGTTAATATTATCTGTGTCTAATCTGTTTTTTCTTGGTCAGTCTTGCTAAAGTTTATCTATTTTGTTATCTGAAAGAACAAGCTTGTGGTTTTGTTGATTCTTTATTCCGTTGTGTTCTATTTCATTAATTTCTGGTCTTTATTTCCCTTCTTATACTTTCTTTGAGTTTCCATCAACATGTTATTTAGAGGTGCATTTGAAAAATTCCAAACATAATTTTAGTCATCTTTTTGTTACTAATTTCTAACTTAACTGCATTCTTATCAGAAAATATGGTCCAAATGTTATCTATTCTTGGTACGTGTTGATACTCACTTTGTGTCATAGTTTTGTGTGTGCTTGAAAAGAATTTTTAAATTAGGTTCAGGGTTCCATATGTCCATTAAATATAATGCATTAATTGTGTTGTTTGAATATATACTCTTAATAAGTTTTAGTTTGCTTTAACAAGATTAATAACTGAAAGATATATGATAAAAAAAGACTGTGATTTTGCCAAAATTTTCCAGTAATTGTCATAATTTGAAGCTATGTGTGCAATTTTATATCTTTGTAGTGAATTATTCCTTTTATCATGGTAGGGGAATCTTTTATACTTAGCCATACCTTTTCACTTAAAGTCTTGTCTAGTTTGATATTGAAAAAACTATTCCAGCTTTCTTTTGGATGATATTATTTGTTCTTTTTCTGTCCTTTTCTTTCTTTTCTTTTGTTTTCTTCCAGTTTTATTGAGATATAATTGACATACAGCATTGTATAAGATGTACAGCATAATTATTTAATCATGAAATTATCACAGTAAGTTTAATGAACATCCATCATCTCATTTAAATACAAAATTAAAGAAATAGAAGAAAAGTTTTCCTTGTGATGAGAACTCCTAGGATTTATTCATAACAACTTTCATATATGACATACAACAGTGTTAATTATATTTATGTTGTACATTTCATCCCTGGTACTTATTTATCTTATAACTGGAAGTTTGTACCTTTTGACCACCTTTCTCCAATTCCTCCTTCACCCACCCCCCCGCCTCTGGTAACTACAAATCTGGTTTCTTTTTCTATGAGTTTGTTTGTTTGTTTTTCAAGTATAATTGACTTAAAACAATATGTTAGTTCTTGTCACACAACAGAGTGATTTGATAGTTCTATACATTTCAAAATGATTACAGTAATTCTAGTTATGCTATATCACTACACAAAGATATTATATAGTTATTGACTGTATTCCCCTTGTGACTCATTTGTTTGCAACTGAACAAATTTCATCCTTGTGACTCATTTGTTTGCAACTGAAAGTTTGTACCTCTTAATTTCCCTCACGTCTATTTTTCCTTCGCCTATGCCTCTCTCTTCTGGAAACTACTTGTTTGCTCTCTGTAGCTATAACTCTGTTTCTGTTTTGTTTGTTCATTTGTTTTATTTTTCATATTCCACATATAAGTGAAATTGTGTAGTATTTGCCTTTCGCGGGCTGACTTATTTCACTTAGCATACTACCCGCTAGGTCCAACCATGTTGTCACAAATGGCAAGATTTCATTCTTTTTTTTTTTTATGGCTGACTAGTATTCGATTGTGTATATATGCCACACATCTTCTCTCCATTAATCTATTGATGGGCACTTGGGTTGCTTCCATATCTTGGCTATTATAAATAATGCTGCAATGAACATAAGGGTGTATGTATTTTTTCAAATTAGTGTTTTGGTTTTCTTTGGATATATGCCCAGGAGTGGAATTGCTGGATCATATGGTAGTTCTATTTTTAATTTTTGGAGGAATTTTCATAGTGTTTTCCATAGTGGCTGCACCAACTTACATTTCCACCAACAGTGTACTAGGGTTCCCTTTTCTTCACATTCTCACCAACACTTTATTTTTTTTTAATAATAGCCATTCTAACAGGTGTGAAGTGATGTCTCATTGTGGTTTTGATGTCCATTTCTCTGATGACTAGTGATATTGAGCATTTTTTCATGTACCTGTTGGCCATCTGTGTGTCTTCCTTGGAAAAAATTTGATTCAGCTCCTCTGCCCATTTTTTATTTTATTTTATTTTTATTTATTTATTTTTTGCGGTATGCGGGCCTCTCACTGTTGTGGCCTCTCCCGTTGTGGAGCACAGGCTCCAACACGCAGGCTCAGTGGCCATGGCTCACAGGCCCAGCCACTCTGCAGCATGTGGGATCTTCCTAGACCAGGGCACGAACCCGTGTCCCTTGCATCGGCAGGCGGACTCTCAACCACTGCGCCACCAGGGAAGCCCCTGCCCATTTTTTAATAGGGTTTTTGTTTTTTGGATGTTGAGTTGTATGGGTTACTTATTATTTTGGATATTAACCCCTTATCTGATATATCATTTGCAAATATCTTCTCTCATTTAGTAGGCAGCCTTTTTGTTTTGTTGATAGCTTGCTTCACTGTCCAAAAGCTTTTTAGTTTGATGTAGTCCCATTTGTTTATTTTTGCTTTTGTTTCCCTTGCCTGAGGAGATATATGCAAAAAAAATATTACTAAGACCAATGTCAAAGAGCATACTGCCTATGTTTTCTTCTAGAAGTTTTCTGGTTTCAGAAACTTAACATCTTTAATCCATTTGAATTCATTCTTGTGCATGTTGTGAGAGAGTAATCTAGTCTGATTTTTTTGCATGTAGCTATCCACTTTTCCAACACCATTTCTCTAAGAGGCTGTCTTTTCCCCATTGTGTATTCTTGTCTCCTTGTCATAGATTAATTGACCATGTAAATGTGGGTTCATTTCTGGGCTCTCTATTCTGTTCCACTGATCCATGTGTCTGTTTTTGTGTTAATTTCTCTTTCTGATAGTTTGTTGTTAGTGTACAGAAATGCAGTAGGTTCTGTATATTAATTTTGTATCCTGCAACTTTACCGAATTCATTGATGAGTTCTAGTAGTTCTTTGATGGGATCTTAGGATTTTCTTTTTTTAATGCTATTTATTTTATTTATTAAAAAATTTTTATTGGAGTAAGTTGATTGTTGTGTTAGTTTCTGCTGTACAGCAAAGTGAATCAGTTATACATATACATATATAGACCCTTTTTTTAAGCTTCTTTGCCCATATAGGTCATTACAGAGTATTGAGTAGAGTTCCCTGTGCTATACATACAGTAGGTCCTTATTAGTTATCTATTTTATATATAGTAGTGTGTATATGTCAATCCCAAACTCCCAATTTATGCCCCTCTCCTTACCCCCCGGTAACCATAAGTTTGTTTTCTACATCTGTAATTCTATTTTTTTTGTAGATAAGTTCATTTGTACCCTTTTTTTAGTTTCCACATATAAGCGATATCATATGATATTTGTCTTTCTGTCTGACTTTACTTATTATGACAATCTCTAGGTCCATCCATGCTGCTGCAAATGGCATTATTTTATTCTTTTTTATGACTGAGTAATATTCCATTGTATATGTGTACCACATCTTTATCCATTCCTCTGTTGATGGACATTTAAGTTGCTTCCACGTCCTGGTTATTGTAAATAGTGCTGCAATGAGCAATGGGGTGCATGTGTCTTTTCAAATTATGGCTTTCTCCAGATATATGCCCAGGAATGGGATTGCTGGATCATACAGTAGCTTTATTTTTAGTTTTTAAAGGAACCTCCATACTGTTCTCCATAGTGGCTGTACCAATTAACATTCCTACCAACAGTGTATGAGGGTTCCCTTTTCTCCACATCCTCTCCACCATTTATTGTTTGTAGATATTTTGATGATGGCCATCTGACCAGTGTGAGGTGATACCTCATTGTAGTTTTGATTTCTCTAATAGTGATTTTGAGCATCTTTCTCATGTGCTTTTAGGCCATATGTATGTCTTCTTTGGAGAAATGTGTATTTAGATCTTACACCCATTTATTGTTCAGTTGTTTCTTTTTTTGATATTGAGCTGCATGAGCTGTTAGTATATTTTGGAGATTAATTCCTTGTCAGTTGCTACGTTTGCAAATATTTTCTCCCATTCTGAGGGTTGTCTTTTTGTTTTGTTTATGGTTTCCTTTGCTGTTCAAAAGATTTTAATGTTATGTAGGTCCCATTTGTTTATTTTTGTTTTTATTTGTATTACTCTAGGAGGTGTATCAAAAAAGATCTTGCTGCAATTTATGTCAAAGAGTGTTCTTCCTATGTTTTGCTCTAAGAGTTTGATGGTGTCTGATCTTACATTTAGGTCTTTAATCCATTTTGAGTTTATTTTTGTGTGTGGTGTTAAGGAGCATTCTAATTTCATTCTTTTACATGTAGCTGTCCAATTTTCCCAGCACCACTTATTGAAGAGACTGTCTTTTCTCCAGTGTACTTTGTTGCCTCCTTTGTCATAGATTAGGTAACCATAGGTGCATGGGTTTATCTCTGGACTTTCTATCCTGTTCCACTGATCCATATTTCTGTTTTTGTGTCAGTACCAACTGTTTTGATGAATGTAGCTTTGTAGTATAGTCTGAAGTCAGGGAGCCAGATTCTTCCAGCTCCATTTTTCTTTCTCAAGATTGCTTTGGCTATTCATGGTCTTTTGTGTTTCCATACAAATTGTAAAATTATTGTTCTAATTATGTGAAAAATACCATTGGTAATTTGATAGGGATTGCATGGAATCTGTAGATTGCTTTGGCTAGTATAGTCATTTTCACAATATTGATTCTTCCAATCCAAGAGTATGGTATATCTCTCCATCTGGTTGTGTCATCTTTTATTTCTTTCATCAGTATCTTATAGTTTTCTGAGTACAGGTCGTTTGCCTCCTTAGGTAGGTTTATTCCTTGGTATTTTATTCTCTTTTTTTTGGTATTTTATTCTTTTTGATGCAATGGTAAATGAGATTGTTTCTGGAATTTCTCTTTCTAATCTTTTGGTTTGCTATTATTTTGTTGAGGATTTTTACGTCTCTGTTCATCAGTGATATTGTCCTTTAATTTTTTTGTGTGTGATATCTTTGTCTGTTTTTGGTATCAGGGTGATGGTGGCCTCATAGAATGAGCTTGGGAGTGTTTCTTTTAATGTGTTAAGAGATTTCTGTGTATTAATTTTGTATCCTGTAACTTTACCAAATTCATTTATGAGCTCTAGTAGTTTTCTGGCAGCATCTTTAAGATTTGCTATGCATAGTATCATGTCATCTGCAAATAGTGACAGTTTTACTTCTTCTTTTCCAATTTGGATTCCTTTTATTTCTTTTTCTTCTCTGCTTGCCATGGCTAGGACTTCCAAGAGTATGTTGAATAATAGTGGTGAGAGTGGACATCCTTGTCTTCTTCCTGATCTTAGAGGAAATGCTTTCAATTTTTCACCATTGAGAATGATGTTTGCTGTAGGTTTGTCATATATTGCCTTTATTATATTGAGGAAGTTTCCCTCTATGCCCACTTACTGGAGAGTTTTTTTTTTTTTATCATAAATGGGTGTTGAATTTTGTTGAGCGCTTTTTCTTCATCTGTTGAGATAATCATATGGTTTTTATTATTCAATTTATTAATATGTGTATCACATTGACTGATCTGCATAAATTGAAGAATCCTTGCATCTCTGGGATAAATCCCACTTGATCATGTTGTATGATCCTCTTAATGTGTTGTTGGATTCAGTTTGCTATTATTTTGTTGAGAATTTTTGTGTCTATGTTCATCAGTGATATTGGTCTTTAATTTTCTTTTTTTTGTGTTATCTTTGTGTGGTTTTGGTACCAGGGTGATGGTGGCCTCATAGAATGAGCTTGGGAGTGTTCCTTCTTCTGCAACTTTTTGGAAGAGTTTCAGAAGGGTAGATGTTAACTGTCCTCTAAATGTTTGATAGAATTCACCTGTGAAGCCATCTAGTCCTGGACTTTTGTTTGATGGAAGATTTTTAATCACAGTTTCAATTTCAGTACTTGTCATTGGTCTGTTCATATTTTCTATTTCTTGCTGGTTCAGTCTTGAAAGGTTGTCCTTTCTAAGAATTTGTCCATTTCTCCTAGGCTGTCCATTTTATTGGTGTATAGTTGCTTGTAGTAGTCTCTTATGATCCTTTGTACTTCTTTTTTTTTTTTTTTTGGCTGTGAAAAGTCTTAGTTGTGGCACTTGGGATCTTAGTTGCTGCACGTGGGATCTTTAGTTGTGGCATGCGGGATCTTTTAGTTGTGGCATGCAGGCTCATAGCTGCACCACGAGGGCTTCTTATTTGCGGCATTCAGACATCTTAGTTGCAGCACGCGGACTCTTAGTTGTGGCATGCATGCGGGATCTAATTCCCAGACCAGGGATCAAACCCAGGCCCCCTGCATTGGGAGCATGGAGTCTTACCCACTGAACCACCAGGTAAGTCCCATGATCCTTTGTATTTCTGTGGTGTCAGTTGTAACTTCTTTTTCATTTGTGATTTTACTGATTTGGGCCCTCTCTCTTTTTTTCCTTGATGACTCTCTCTAAAGGTTTCTCCATCCATACTGCATTAGGAGGCAAAACCCAACTTCAAAAACTTATAGTCTTTGGATCCAGCATGTTACGAAACATCTCATATATGGTTGTCCTCTCCTCAGCAGTGGGAGCCATTTTCAGTAATGACATGGAGCTGAAGGTGACCCTTCTCCCCTTGTTCAATTCTCCTTGTCTAAAGAGCTCTTCTTCCTCTGGGCTTTCAAGGGTGAGTGGATTTACAAATGCCCACCCTTTGTTTTCAGAATCACGGGCCACCATTACAAATGTCACATCCAAAACGGGAAAATTCACTGTGGTGTAACTGGAACATACGCATCCTCACTTCCATGGACGTCTTCCCAACCCAACTAACATGGCCACTGAACTTGATGTCCTGTTCTGGGCGTAATTAAGCTCTTCTTACACATATCAATCCTGTCCACCAGGGCTGTAACTATTGATAAAGGAGACATCTTAGCTGAATGATTTTTGTTGTGCATGTAGCAAATAAGTACTCCTAAGCTGTCAAGATCCTCAAGAATCCTGCCAAACCTTACAGTGTTTTGAACAGTCAAATATTTCTCTTGTAATTCAGGCTGACTGCCCAAAGGTAAGAGAACTTCAATGTAACTGTCTTTCATTCTCCTTAGGTGGCAGTCCTTTCTGTGACTTAGCCAAAAAAACTATTAAGTAATTTTCTTTCCTCCATTGCTTTCACGTGATCTCTCCAGTTTGTGGATGCTCCTACTATCTCCTGCAACTTATCTGGAATTTCATGAATGTGGAAGCCTCTCTGTTTCTTGGGATTCTGAGATCCTTGAGTCAGTTCTCTGATGGGAGCAAGGAGCCCTTTACTCAGCCTACAAAGCTGCAGCACTGCCCGCCTCATCACGCTTGCCTGCCGCCACGCACATGACCACAGACCTGGGCTCTGCGTGCCGGTCGGTGGAGGGAAGTTGAGGCAATGGATGGCAGGAGAGGGAGAAGGATAGCAGGCACCAGACTGGACCTTGCTCACCAGGACCGCACCCTTGCAGTGTGGCCACGGGAGGGGGCAGGGGCAGGCTAGATTTACCAGAATCTTTACCAACCTTCTTGCAAACTAATCTCTCTTATATATTACTTTTTCATTTGTATTCAATTTTATTTATTTGTGTAGGACATATTTCAGTAGACTTTTCAACAAGGGTCTCTTATCCTGAAGTCTCCCAAGTCTTTGACTGAAAAAGTCTTTAGTTTACTTTGATTCTTGAATAATTTAACTAGAGACCAAATTCTAGATGACTTTCTTTTATCATTCTGAAACAATTTTATTATTTCTGTTTATAAGGCTGCCATGGAGTTCTACCATCATTTTATTCTTTTGTAGGTAATCTTTTTTTCTTGTTGCTTTAAAAACTTTTCTCTTTGTATTTGTTGTCTTGCAGTATTATTTTTATTTATCCTTGGTTCACTGTATTTCCTAAATTTGAAGATTCATGCCTTTCATTAATCATTTCTAGTCATTATCACTTTCAATACTGTTTTGCTCCTATATTCTCTAGAACTTCTACAAGGCATATACTGAATGTTCTCATTCAACTTTATTTATTTATTTATGTATTTATTTATGGCTGCATTGGGTCTTTGTTGCTGTGCGCAGGCTTTCTCTAGTTGCGGCGAGTGGGGGATACTCTTTGTTGCGCTGTGTAGGCTTCTCATTGTGGTGGCTTCTCTTGTTGTGGAGCACAGGCTCTAGGCATGCAGGCTTCAGTAGTTGTGCCTTGTGGGCTCTGGAGTGCAGGCTTAGTAGCTGTGGCACACGGGCTTAGTTGCTCTGCAGCATGTGGGATCTTCCCGGACCAGGGCTTGAACCCATGTCACCTGCACTGCCAGGCGGATTCTTAACCACTGTGCCACCAGGGAAGTCTCTCATTCAGCGTCTCGTTGCTACTACACTCAGGGTAATTTCCTGTTTTGTTTCTATAGTTTATTGATTCTCTCTTCAATTCTATGTACTATTTACTCACTACATTAAATTTTTAATTTCAAGTATTTATCATTTCTGAAAGTTCTTTTTAGGTTTTCAGTTTGCTTCCTTTTCTTAAATGTCTATATACTCTCTGTATAGTCTCTATTACCTAAAGTCCTTGGAGTTTTTTTTGTTCTTATTTATTTATTTATTTATTACATCTTTATTGGAGTATAATTGCTTTACAATGGTGTGTTAGTTTCTGCTTTATAACAAAGTGAATCAGTTATGCATATACGTATGTTCCCATATCTCTTCCCTCTTGCATCTCCCTCCCTCCCACCCTCCCTATCCCACCCCTCTAGGTGGTCACAAAGCACCGAGCTGATCTCCCTGTGCTATGCAGCTACTTCCCACTAGCTATCTATTTTATGTTTGGTAGTGTATATATGTCCATGCCACTCTCTCGCTTTGTCACAGCTTACCCTTCCCCCTCCCCATATCTTCAAGTACATTCTCTAGTAGGTCTGTGTCTTTATTCCTGTCTTACCCCAAGGTTCTTCATGACAATTTTTTTCTTAAATTCCATATATATGTGTTAGCATACGGTATTTGTATTTCTCTTTCTGACTTACTTCACTCTGTATGACAGACTCTAGGTCCATCCACCTCATTACAAATAGCTCAATTTCGTTTCTTTTTATGGCTGAGTAATATTTCATTGTATATATGTGCCACATCTTCTTTATCCATTCATCCGATGATGGACATGTAGGTTGTTTCCATCTCTGGGCTATTGCAAATAAAGCTGCAATGAACATTTTGGTACATGACTCTTTTTGAATTATGGTTTTCTCAGGGTATATGCCCAGTAGTGGGATTTCTGGGTCATATGGTAGTTCTATTTGTAGTTTTTTAAGGAACCTCCATACTGTTCTCCATAGTGGCTTTACCAATTCACATTCCCGCCAGCAGTGCAGGAATGTTCCCTTTTCTCCACACCTTCTCCAGCATTTATTGTTTCTAGATTTTTTGATGATGGCCATTTTGACTGCTGTGAGATGATATCTCATTGTAGTTTTGATTTGGATTTCTCTAATGATTAATCATGTTGAGCATTCTTTCATGTGTTTGTTGGCAGTCTGTATATCTTTTTTGTAGAAATATCTATTTAGAAATGTCTATTTAGAAATATCTTCTGCCCATTTTTGGATTGGTTTTTTTTTAATTATTGAGCTGCATGAGCTGCTTATAAATTTTGGAGATTAATCCTTTGTCAGTTGCTTCATTTGCAAATATTTTTTCCCATTCTGAGGGTTGTCTTTTGGTCTTGTTTATGGTTTCCTTTGCTGTGCAAAAGCTTTGAAGTTTCATTAGGTCCCTTTTGTTTATTTTTGTTTTTATTTCCATTTCTCTAGGAGGTGGGTCAAAAAGGATCTTGCTGTGATTTATGTCAGTGTTCTGCCTATGTTTTCCTCTAAGAGTTTGATGGTTTCTGGCCTTACATTTTAGGTCTTTAATCCATTTTGAGCTTATTTTTGTGTATGGTGTGAGGGAGTGATCTAATCTCATACTTTTACATGTACCTGTCCAGCTTTCCCAGCACCACTTATTGAAGAGGCTGTCCTTTCTCCACTGTACATTCCTGCCTCCTTTATCAAAGATAAGGTGACCATATGTACGTGGGTTTATCTCTGGGCTTTCTTTCCTGTTCCATTGATCTATCTTTCCGTTTTTGTGGCAGTACCATACTGTCTTGATTACTGTAGCTTTGTAGTATAGTCTGAAGTAAGGGAGCCTGATTCCTCCAGCTCCGTTTTTCGTTCTTAATATTGCTTTGGCTATTCGGGGTCTTTTGTGTTTCCATACAAATTATGAAATTTTTTGTTCTAGTTCTGTGAAAAATGCCAGTGGTAGTTTGATTCGGATTGCATTGGATCTGTAGATTGCTTTGGGTACTAGAGTCGTTTTCACAATGTTGATTCTTCCAATCCAAGAACATGGTATATCTCTCCATCTATTTGTATCATCTTTAATTTCTTTCATCAGTGTCTTATAATTTTCTGCATACAGGTCTTTTGTCTCCTTAGGTAGGCTTATTCCTAGCTATTTTATTCTTTTTGTTGCAATGGTAAATGGGAGTGTTTTCTTGATTTCACTTTCAGATTTTTCATCCTTAGTGTATAGGAATGCCAGAGATTTCTGTGCATTAATTTTGTATCCTGCTACTTTACAAAATTCATTGATTAGCTCTAGTAGTTTTCTGGTAGCATCTTTAGGATTTCCTATGTATAGTATCATGTCATCTGCAAACAGTGACAGCTTTACTTCTTCTTTTGCAATTTGGATTCCTTTTATTTCTTTTTCTTCTCTGATTGCTGTGGCTAAAACTTCCAAAACTATGTTGAATAAGAGTGGTAAGAGTGGGCAACCTTGTCTTGTTCCTGATCTTAGTGGAAATGCTTTCAGTTTTTCACCATTGAGGATTATGTTGGCTGTGGGTTTGTTATATATGGCCTTTATTATGTTGAGGAAAGTTCCCTCTATGCCTACTTTCTGCAGGGTTTTTATCATAAATGGGTGTTGAATTTTGTTGAAAGCTTTCTCTGCATCTATTGAGATGATCATATGGATTTTCTCCTTCAGTTTGTTAATATGGTGTATCACGTTGATTATGATTTGTGTATACTGAAGAATCCTTGCATTCCTGGAATAAACCACACTTGATTATGGTGTGTGATTCTTTTAATGTGCTGTTGGATTCTGTTTGCTAGTATTTTGTTGAGAATTTTTGCATCTATGTTCATCAGTGATATTGGCCTGTAGTTTTCTTTCTTTGTGACATCCTTGTCTGGTTTTGGTATCAGGGTGATGGTGGCCTCGTACAATGAGTTTGCGAGTGTTCCTCCCTCTGATATACTTTGGAAGAGTTTGAGAAGGATAGGTGTTAGCTCTTCTCTAAATGTTTGATAGAATTCACCTTTGAAGCCATCTGGTCCTGGACTTTTGTTTGTTGGAAGATTTTTAGTCACAGTTTCAATTTCAGTGCTTGTGATTGGTCTGTTCATATTTTCTATTTCTTCCTGATTCGGTCGTGGCAGGTTGTGCATTTCTAAGAATTTGTCCATTTCTTCCAGGTTGTCCATTTTATTGGCATAGAGTTGCTTGTAGTAATCTCTCATGATCCTTTGTATTTCTGCAGTGTCAGTTGTTACTTCTTTTTCATTTCTAATTCTATTGATTTGAGTCTTCTCCCTTCTCGATCAGTCTGGCTAATGGTTTATCAATTTTGTTTATCTTCTCAAAGAACCAGCTTTTAGTTTTATTGATCTTTGCTATCATTTCCTTCATTTATTTTTCATTTATTTCGGATCTGATTTTTATGATTACTTTCCTTCTGCTAACTTTGGGGTTTTTTCATTCTTCTTTCTCTAATTGCTTTAGGTGCAAGGTTAGGATGTTTATTCGAGATGTTTCCTGTTAAGATCTTAAGGTAGGATTGTATTGCTATAAACTTCCCTCTTAGAACTGCTTTTGCTGCATCCCATAGGTTTTGGGTCGTCGTGTCTCCATTGTCATTTGTTTCTAGGTATTTTTTTATTTCCTCTTTGATTTCTTCAGTGATCACTTCGTTATTAAGTAGTGTATTGTTTAGCCTCCATGTGTTTGTATTTTTTACAGAATTTTTCCTGTAATTGATATCTAGTCTCATAGCGTTGTGTTCGGAAAAGATACTTGATACAATTTCAATGTCCTTAAATTTACCAAGGCATGATTTGTGACCCAAGATATGATCTATCCTGGAGAATGTTCCATGAGCACTTGAGAAAAATGTGTATTCTGTTGTTTTTGGATGGAATGTCCTATAAATATCAATTAAGCCCATCTTGTTTAATATATCATTTAAAGCTGTGTTTCCTTATTTATTTTCATTTCGGATGATCTGTCCATTGGTGACAGTGGGGTGTTAAAGTCCCCTACTATGATGTGTTACTGTCGATTTCCCCTTTTATGGCTGTTAGTATTTGCCTTATGTATTGAGGTGCTCCTATGTTGGGTGCATAAATATTTACAATTGTTATATCTTCTTCTTGGATCGATCCCTTGATCATTATGTAGTGTCCTTCTTTGTCTCTTCTAATAGTCTTTATTTTAAAGTCTATTTGGTGTGATATGGGAATTGCTAATCCAGTTTTCTTTTGGTTTCCATTTGCATGGAATATCTTTTTCCATCCCCTTACTTTCAGTCTGTATGTGTCACTATGTCTGAAGTGGGTCTCTTGTAGACAGCATATATATGGGTCTTGTTTTTGTATCCATTCAGCCAATGTGTGTCTTTTGTTGGGAGCATTTAGTCCGTTTACATTTAAGGTAATTATCAATATGTATGTTCCTATTCCCATTTTCTTAATTGTTTTGGGCTCGTTGTTGTAGGTCTTTCCTTCTCTTGTGTTTCTTGCCTGGAGAAGTTCCTTTAGCATTTGTTGTAAAGCTGGTTTGGTGGTGCTGAACTCTCTCAGCTTTTGCTTGTCTGTAAAGGTTTTAATTTCTCCATCTAATCTGAATGAGATCCTTGCTGGGTAGAGTAATCTTGGTTGTAGGTTTTTCTCCTTCATCACTTTAAATATGTCCTGCCACTCCCTTCTGGCTTGCAGTTTCTGCTGAAAGATCAGCTGTTAACCTTATGGGGATTCCCTTGTGTGTTATTTGTTGTTTTTCCCTTGCTGCTTTTAATATGTTCTCTTCATATTTAGTTTTTGAAAGTTTGATTAATATGTGTTTTGGCATATTTCTCGTTGGATTTATCCTGTATGGGACTCTCTATGCTTCCTGGACTTGATTAACTATTTCCTTTCCCACATTAGGGAAGTTTTCAACTATAATCTCTTCAAATATTTTCTCAGTCCCTTTCTTTTTCTCTTCTTCTTCTGGAACCCCTATAATTCGAATGTTGGTGTGTTTAATGTTGTCCCAGAGGTCTCTGAGACTGTCCTCAGTTCTTTTTGTTCCTTTTTCTTTATTCTGCTCCGCAGTAGTTATTTCCACTATTTTATCTTCTAGGTCACTTATCCATTCTTCTGCCTTAGTTATTCTGCTATTGATCCCATCTAGAGTATTTTAAATTTCATTTATTGTGTTGTTCATCGTTGCTTGTTTCATCTTTAGTTCTTCTAGGTCCTTGTTAAATGTTTTTTGCATTTTGCCTGTTCTATTTCCAAGATTTTGGATAATCTTTACTATCATTATTCTGAATTCTTTTTCAGGTAGACTGCGTATTTCCTCTTCATTTGTTAGGTCTGGTGCAATTTTATCTTGCTCCTTCATCTGCTGTGTGTTTTTCTGTCTTCTCCTTTTGCTTATCTTACTGTGTTTGGGGTCTCCTTTTTGTAGGCTGCAGGTTCATAGTTCCCGTTGTTTTTGGTGTCTGTCCCCAGTGCCTAAGGTTGGTTCAGTGGGTTGTGTAGGCTTCCTGGTGGAGGGGACTAGTGCCTGTGTTCTGGTGGATGAGGCTGGATCTTGTCTTTCTAGTGGGCAGGTCCATGTCTGGTGGTGTGTTTTGGGGTGTTTGTGGACTTATGATTTTAGGCAGCCTCTCTGCTAATGGGTGGGGTTGTGTTCCTGTCTTGCTAGTTGTTTGCCATAGGGTGTCCAGCACTGTGGCTTGCTGGTCGTTGAGTGAAGCTGGGTGCTGGCGTTGAGATGGAGATCTCTGGGAGATTTTCGCTGTTTGATATTATGTGGAGCTGGGAGGTCTCTTGTGGACCAGTGTCCTGAAATTGGCTCTCCCTCCTCAGAGGCACAGCACTGACTCCTGGCTGCAGCAGCAAGAGCTTTTCATCCACACGGCTCAGAATAAAAGGGAGAAAAAGAAGCAAGCAAGCAAGAAAGAAAGGAAGGAAGGAAGGAAGGAAGAGAGAGAGAGAAAGAACGAGAAAGAGAGAGAGAGAGGGAGGGAGGAAGGAAGGAGGAAAGGAAGGAAAGAATAAAGAAGATAAAATAAAGTAAGATAAAATAAAGTTATTAAAATAAAAAATAAGTATTAAGAAAAAAAATTTTTTTAAAAGAAGAAGAAAATAAAACGGACAGATAGAACCCTAGGACAAATGGTGGAAGCAAAGCTATACAGACAAAATCTCACACAGAAGCATACACATACACACTCACAAAAAGAGGAAAAGGGGAAAAAATCATAAATCTTGCTCTCAAAGTCCACCTCCTCAATTTGGGATGATTCATTGTCTATTCATGTATTCCACAGATGCAGCGTACATCAAGTTGATTGTGGAGCTTTAATCCACTGCTTCTGAGGCTGCTGGGAGAGATTTCCCTTTCTCTTCTTTGTTCGCACAGCTCCCTGGGCTCTGCTTTGGATTTGGCCCCACATCTGCGTGTAGGTTGCCGGAGGGCGTCTGTTCTTCGCTCAGACAGGACGGGGTTAAAGGAGCCGCTGATTCAGGGTCTCCGGCTCACTCAGGCCGCGGGGGAGGGAGGGGCACGGAGTGCGGAGCGAGCCTGCGGAGGCAGAGGCCAGCATGACGTTGCACCAGCCTGAGGCGTACAGTGCGTTCTCCCGGAGAAGTTGTTCCTGGATCACGGGACCCTGTCAGTGGTGAGCTGCACAGGCTCCCTGTAAGGGGGTTGTGGATAGTTACCTGTGCTCGCACACAGGCTTCTGGTGGCGGCAGCAGCAGCCTTAGCGTCTCCTGCCTGTCTCTGGGGTCCGCGCTTTTAGCCGCGGCTCGCGCCCGTCTCTGGAGCTCCTTTAAGCAGCGCTCTTAATCCCCTCTCCTTGCGCACCAGGAAACAGAGAGGGAAGGAAAAGTCTTTTGCATCTTCGGCAGGTCCAGACTTTTCCCTGGACTCCCTCCCCGCTAGCCGTGGTGCACTAACACCCTGCAGGCTGTGTTCACGCCGCCAACCCCAGGCCTCTCTCCCTGCGCTCCCCAGGACTCTTCCTGCGCTCCAACTGAAGCCTGAGCCTCAGCTCCCAGCCCCCGCCCGCCCCGGTGGGTGAGCAGATAAGCCTCTCGGGCTGGTGAGTGCTGGTCGGCACCGATCCCCCATGCGGGTATCTCTCCACTTTGCCCTCTGCACCCCTGTTGCTGTGCTCTCCTCCGCAGCTCCGAAGCTTTCCCCCTCCGCCCCCCCCAGTTTCCGCCTGCGAAGGGGCTTCCTAGTGTGTGGAAACCTTTCCTCCTTCACAGCTCCCTCCCACTGGTGCAGGTCCCGTCCCTATCCTTTTGTCTCTGTTTATTCTTTTTTCTTTTGCCCTACCCAGGTACGTGGGGAGTTTCTTGCCTTTTGGGAGGTCTGAGGTCTTCTGCCAGTGTTCAGTAGTGTTCTGTAGGAGTTGTTCCACGTGTAGATGTATTTCTGATGTATCTGTGGGGAGGAAGGTGATCTCTGCGTCTTACTCTTCCGCCATCCTTCCCACGTCCCCTTGGAGTTTTTAATCTTGCTATTTATTGCCCTCTAACTCTTACTCATGGTGAATTGTTTCCTTGTATGCTCTGTAATACTGAATTGTGAGTTCAGCATCATTGGGTTTTTATATGTGGGTATCCTGTGTAGCCTGAATTAAGGCGCATCAATCAGAAAGTAATTCTTTTTGCCAAGCAACCCCAAAACACTTTTCATTCTTACCTTAAATTCACAGGATTCTGAGACACAGTAGTGTAAATTTGAATCCCCAACCAAAGAGAAGCCAGGTCTGTGGTAACGACTTTCCAGGAATGACTTTTATTCTTTGTACCCAAAGCCTAAGCTAAGCTAAGCACTGGAGGGTGGATTTGTTCCTCCCCCCCCAGTTTATTCTTTTATTGAGGGTGCCTCTCTTTAAGAGGTTGTGGCTATGTGTGTGGATTTCAATCCAACTCCTCACCTTGCAGGGACTTAGGACTTTACCTCCAGCCCTTGTGTGACCTTTAAAACCCAAGCACTGTGGTTCCAGGGACCAGAAACTGTCTTTGCTCTCAGGCAGTCACAGCATTAACCACACATCATGCTCATCTTTTATTTACTCTGTTCTTGGACCCTGGAGATTACTCTCACTATACAATCTTTAAAGTTAGCCATATATTTCAAAGGGTATTTACCATGTTTTATCCAGCATTCTTTTTTTTTTGGCTGGTTGAGTCTTCGTTGCTGCGCATGGGCTTTCTCTAGTTATGGTGTGCAGGGGCTACCCTTCGTTGTGGTGCATGGGCTTCTCATTGCGGTGGCTTCTCTTGTTGCTGAGTATGGGCTCTAGGTGCGTGGACTCAGTAGCTGTGGCTTCTGAGATGTAGAGTGCAGGCTCAGTAGTTGTGGTGTATGGGCTTAGTTGCTCCACGGCATGTGGGATCTTCCTGGACCAGGGCTCGAACCTGTGTCCCCTGCATTGGCAGGCAGTTTCTTAACCACTCTGCCACCAGGGAAGTCCCTATCGAGCATTCTTTACAGTTTCATAACTAAGGCTTTCAGGCTAATTGCCAAAATTACTGAGAATGGAAGTCTAGAATGATGCTTCACCCTGCCCTATTCTACTATGTCAATTTTGTTTGTTTACATTGTCATCAGAACAGAACATATTCCAGCCATAATCTGTGTAGTCACTTTAGAACATTACTTCATCATCTGGATCCACCAGATGTTTTGTTTTTCTCAAATTACATCACACTATTATGGGCACCATTTTATAAATAAGGAATTTCAAGCATATCAGCTTAAGGTCACATGGCCAAGACCAGGACCAGAGTCTGAATCTTTAAAATGTCAGCTTTGGGATATTTCTCTAAGAGTTAACAGGAGATGTGGGGAAGATGAAGGTCTAAGGGAACACTTAATAAGTACTTCCTATGTGCTAGCACTATAAGAGAGACAGTAGTTGTATAAGACAAGGTCTTATTACCCATTTTAAAAGATAGGGGAATTAAAGCTCAGAAAGGTTAAATAATTTCCTTAAGGTCATTGTGCAGTATTAGAGCTGAATTCATAGAACTGACTAGAAAAATCCATTTTCTTCCCTCTACCCCAGGGGTCAACAAACTTAAAAAGCTAGATAGTAAATATTTTAGGATTTGCAGGCCATGTATTCTATAGTCTCTCTTGTAACTATTCAACTTTACAGTTGTAGTGTGAAAGCAGCCACTTAAAAACATAAACAAGTGAGCATGGCTGTGATCCCATAAAACTTTATTTAAGGACATTGAAAAATCTGAAGTTCATATAATTTTCACACATCACAAAATATTATTCTTCTGATTTTTTTCAACCATATAAAAATATAAAATGCATTCTCAGTTCACAGGCCATATAAAAACAGGCAGCAGGCTGGCTTTGACCCATGCGCAAATGGTTTGTCAACCCCTGCTCTATGCCATACCACCTTCTGAGAAGTGAGGTTCTCCAATGCCTTTGTTTCAAACATTGCTTTACTGGGTTAGGGAAGACATGGGAAAAAGAGAATAGAACAGGTTCTTTTTTGGGCCTTGGATGACCAAGGGAGCTGTTGCTGTACAACCTCCTCAAATTGTGTGGTAGCAGTATGCAGTTGTTTTAATGTCTTGTTCCAATGTTAAATATCTTTTTTCATGTCTATCTTAGACTGTCTTCAAAATTAAACTATAAGCTCATTTAGAAAACATGACTATTATTTTAAAATTTCCTTTGATGTTTAATACTCTATGTACAGTTGGTGCTCAGTAAGTATTAACTGATAAATATTAGAAGATGCCAAATACTATCCTATTTCATTCACAGTCTATTAAATAATCGATGGACACAATATATAACCATTTCAGTGACATGAAAAATATACCAGTCGTCAGGCTATATGTATGATTTAACATAATGTATGATTTAGCTTTTAATCCAGTATAAGGGACAATTATAAAAATATTTCTTGGCCCTATCATTTGGGTTCTAATATTTAAAGTATTCAGATGTAAATACTGTGTGACATTCCTTTCTCCCCTAGAACCACTCTGGTGATCTGGATGGTGGCCACTACACTGCTTTCTGCAAAAACTCAGTGACTCACGCCTGGTATAACTTTGATGACACACGAGTCAGTGAGATTCCAGATACTTCAGTTCAAACTGCTACAGCATATCTCCTGTTCTATAGCTGCCAGCCCTTTTCTATACCTATACAAAAACGCAAGAGTTAGGAAAATGGTGTTTCCTGAAAATTGCAAAACTAGCAATTAGAACCTGGTACTTAAGTTTTGCTTTGTCATTAAAACTCTTGCAACTTACTTGCGTCACTGACATTTTTAAGTCTTTCTGGAATGTTACGCAACCTTCACAAGGTAAGTCTATAAAAAGATGGGTCCTGGCCCACTGAAAAAGGCAGCATGAAAATGATGCAATGCTAACGAATGGGGACCTTCAAAGCAATCAGATTATAAGTATTATGTTCAGGTTTCAAAGTACAGTGTTTATTAGTGTGTATTATTTTTATCATAAACTATCTCATAATAATTATATATATCCAACAAATTATTTTCCAAAGATACTTCATGGAGCTAAACCAAAATAACTTTTGTTCAAGTGGCTCTGTGAGGTTAGGAATGTGATTTGAAAATATTTAATTGTTCAGATAATTTAGGCAAGAAACTATAATCTCTCAGACTAATTGTAGAACATGAAAAGTTGTCAGTTTCACAATTCAACACCTTCCTTTCATCTTCTTCCTGAGTGTCCACTAATGGTGACATCTTTCAGAAGCACCTTTAGAATCTTGTTTTTATATTTACATATTGACTTTACCTATAACAACCAAGTCCCTGAGGTAAATGATAAATTCTAAGCTCCTCTATCCCTTTTAATACATCACTTTGTAAAGATGTGGTTTATAATGCAGTTCACTTTGCAGTCATGTCTGACTCATCTCTTTTTATCTTAATCCTAAGAATTCTACTACTCTTGATAGAATGAGTCTGGGCATTAAGTTATTTGTATTTTACTCTGACTCCCAACTCTGAGCGCATCATAAGTGCTATGTGCAGTTCAGGGTCAAGGTAAAGGATGAGTGGAATCAAGTGATGCAAAGGAATAAGTGTACTAAATTTTAAGTCATTGTAGTGGTATAAAGAGTGTATGTATAAAATCTGTAATTCTACTGTTCTATGTTTAATAATATAAAATTAAAGACAGAACACTTACAGGGTTTTAAATTATTTTTCTCATTAAGATTTTAATGTAGGTGTAAATGAAAATTCTCATTTAAAAAATTAAAGAAAAGTTTCCATTTATTTTTTTAGAATAAAGATTTAGTGCACAAATACAGCCCAAAGCCAACAGAAAAATAGCTTTGCCCTGTCATTTGCCTAAGAAAGCACTGCAATTACTCAGAATAGGCCAAAAGGAAAGAAAAAAAAAAAGCAATCCTCTGAGTTCTAGGCTTCACAAAAGGACCACATCTTATACTATGTACATCGATTTGATGTGCAAGTGTGCAATAAATATATACACATACATTCCTATCTGTTTTACATCATTCTAGAGTATTCATAGATCAAGCTGGGATTCAGAAATGTGAAAAGGCCATAACAGTAAAAAGGAAAATAAAGGATACAATGGTTTTTAGACCAGTAGAATAATTATGCTTAGCTAATTATTTTAACTTTGGAGCAAACTAAAAAAGTTGTTTTGTTTTGAAATAAATGGTACCTGTAAGGAATGCTTACTGCAATACTCGTTAAATGTGCTTGGTCAGTTGTTTGATAATAGCACTGACCTGAAGTATATGGTATAGTAACACAACTCTCACTGTCCTAGAATTCCTTTAAATGGCCAGCTATAGCTATCCAGAATCTTTAAGCATTTCAAGAATTGTGTTGCTCAGCCTGTTAAAAGATAACTAGCTTATAACCTACTTCTCCTTATGTGGCTACATCAGTTACTCGTGGTCCCAATGACGTATAAAAGAGGATATAAGCTGCTGAAGATTTCACAGAAGAAACGGAAATATCAGAAACTTCATGATCATCAAATTTAAACCACCGCTGTCTTGCTGCATTTTTACAATAGGCAGTGTAGTGGCCTCCATCCAGCCCACCATAGTGATTCTGTGCCAAACAAGACAGAAAATCAAATCAAATTGAATTATTTAAAATATGTCAATAATTTCAAAGACTTATGTTGCTCTTACTTTCCTATGAGGTAAGGAACCACTTGAAACTGGGTTTTTTAGTTTCCTTCTAAAGAAACTGTATTTAGTTTAATGAGATACTTACCGAAACAGAAAACAAGTTATATTTCCTCAAATTGTTCTTTGGACCAATAACATACTGTGACAAGTCAAGATTTTCTAATGGGAAGTCCACAGATGTCTGTAATTTTTGCTTCCATCTGCCATCATAGGAAAAACTGTAGAGCATAACATTACAGCAATTACACTGACAGACCAAAGACATCAGAATGAACCCTAATTCATTCATTAACAGTCCAGATTTTTAGACAGGACCATAAAATCCATTTCAAACACACAATCAGAATTTTAATAGTGGAGGGACCTGTTAAAGACACCTGGTTTGGGACTTCCCTGGTGGTCCAGAGGTTAAGACTCAGCGCTTCCAATGTACGGGGCGTGGGATCGATCCCTGGTTGGGGAACTAAGATCCCACATGCTGCATGGTGCAGCCAAAAAAGAAAAAAAGAAGAGAAAAAAAGAAGAAGAAAAAGATAACGTAAGTCCCCTACATACGAATCTTCAAATTGTGAACTTCCAAAGACGTGAATGTGCCCGCGTATGCCAGCTGTTGTACTGTACTACTATACTTTTCAAGGTACTATACTGTAAGATTAAAAATATTTTATTTTATTTTTTTGTGGTACGCGGGCCTCTCACTGTTGTGGCCTCTCCCGTTGCAGAGCACAGGCTCCGGACGTGCAGGCTCCGCGGCATGTGGGATCTTCCCGGACCGGGGCACGAACCCGTGTCCCCTGCATCGGCAGGCAGACTCTCAACCACTGCACCCCCAGGGAAGCCCTGTTTTATTTTTTGTGTTTGTTTTTTATGTATTATTTGTGTGAAAAGTATTATAAACCTATTACAGTAACGCCTATTACTATATAGTGGAGTTAGTTGGGTACCTAGGCTAACTTTGTTGGACTTACAAATGAATTGGACTTACAGATGCACTCTCAGAACAGAACTCGTTCGTATATAGGGGACTTGCTGTACTTGGTTTCATTTGTTTTACAAATGAAGAAACTGCCATACGCAGATATTAACACATTATTGACCAGAGACGTATTAATACGTCTTTTGTTACCCGAACGTATTGACTGTAGGCATTTCAATATTCATTTACATAACAAATCGCCAGCCGCAGGCGTTAGTTTCTGCAAAAATCCCCCATCAATAATGAGTTAAATGTCTAACCGCAGGTCAAACAGCTAGAGTGGTAGAGGTAGGGCCATACCTTGGTCCCTTAATCCGTAGACCCAGCTAAAGCTATTAGATTAGTCTTCTACAAAGGTAAAAAGTTATGAAAACCCCCATTTATAATGCTAATCACCACAAAAGTACAGAGGAATGACAGAGGAGAGCTGCTCTAGATTTAAGCTTGTACTTTTGGGGACACTAGAGCTGGTAATTGCAAGCACATAAATTAGTGACTGAAATAATGGCATTCCATTATCCTGACATATTCTGCTTCTTTAAACACCAAAATACTGGTTATTTCAGAATTATTTTTTAAAAAATGAACTCTGAACCATTTATACTTTTAGATATTCTCCAAGAGTAATACACAGCATTAAAAATCTTAACAGAACAAATGTGTAATCATTTATAGAATGTTTATACCTCCACAATCTGCAAGAAGCAGAAAAGGACAACTGATATAAGCTTTTGTTAGAAAATTTACACAAGAGGAATTTGAATATATCAATGTGGAAATTAACATAAATAACTGCCTAAGAATCTCCAATAATATAAGAGGAAACAAAAAATTAAAAAGAAATGCTTTCTTTGAAACAAAAATTAGAGCTCTCAATAAACAGATGAAACTTCCTTTTAAAGTTTTTCCAAAAAATGACTTAAAGTTGTCACTCCACAGATGGATACCATAAAGACAAAGAATCAGAGCAAAAGACCTGGCACGTGTTTTACAACTCTCTCGCCATTATTCTTCTACTGCTATAGATCCAGATCTTTTTCATTGGCTGGAAAAATATGGGCAAAAATATGTCTGCACTCTACAATGGCATCCTTAATGTTTTATCTTTAAAAATTATACTTTAAAAAAACTCATATATTTCATTTTCAGCACAGTATTTTTTATGTTTACTATATTGTTTGAATGATAAATTTTATCTAATAGTGTGTTAGTTATATTGTATAACATTATTTTTATACATTTTCACTGAATGCTTTGTAATGATTTAAAATGTTCATATTTGAAATGCAATAATTTAGTTTCACTGATTTTATTTTTAAAATTTTATATTGGATTATCATTGATTAACAATGTGTGTTAGTTTTGGGTGTACAGCAAAGTGATTCAGTTACACATATACATGTATCTATCCTTTTTCAAATTCTTTTCCCATTTAGGTTATTATAGAATATTGAGCAGAGTTCCCTGTGCTCTACAGTCGGTCCTTACTCATTATCTATTTTTTATTTTTAATTTTTTTGGCTGTGCTGCGTGGCTTGTAGGATCTTAATTCCCCGACCAGGGACTGAACCCACACCCTCAGCAGTGAAAGTGCAGAGTCCTAACCACTGGGAAACCAGGGAATTCTCTTGGTTATCCATTTTAAATATAGCAGTGTGTACATGTCAATTTCAAACTCCCAATCTATCCCTCCCCACTAGTTTCACAGATTTTTAAAAACAGAATTATATGAAAGAGTGATGCTGTCACTTTGCCCTGTTATTACAAACACTAAGGTGAACTAGAATCTCATCATTTCTGCCTAGTTTCCCTAGAGATACCCTAACCAGATGATCTTCCTTTGTTATACATCCTAAGCAGGTAGTAAAACAAAGTGTTTAGAATAAAAGACTTAGAAGTCCTTCATCTAAAAAGTACTAAACACTAAGAAAAATGTGTCCCTTTTACCGTTTCAGATGCACTAAAAGTACAGGTGGCAACTTCCAGATTTCTATCTTTTTTAGCGAATCCCGTCGAGTTCTGCAATGACTGCAGTAAAACCTGTTGTTATCTGTGAGTTTTTCTTCTTTGGAAAATAATCTAAGGCAATCCTAGAGGCAAAAACAAGTAGTAGATACTTGTTAATATTTTCAACACAGTATTCCTGAGCATCTATTCAATAAGTTACTCTGCCAGGCATGAGGAATACAACAGTAAACTATTACAAAACAGTTCCTGCCCCCACAAAGTTTATGATCTAGTGAGGGATGCAGACCCAGATGGGAGCTGACAGTGACAAAGAGTGTGGCGAGTGGTGGTGCTGCCAATGGTGGAGGGAAGAAGTCCTGCATGCCCTGAGAGCACTGAGGAACTTCTACCTGGTGGCTCGGAAGTTCTAACAGGAAGCCAACACTAAAGGGTGTCAACAAGCTCTCTAAATCACACCGCTGTTGTCTGCAAAACATATTTATTTGACATACCCATGTAGAGCAAATTCCTATAAAACTGTACCTAAATTAAAGTCAACATACAATTTTCCAAATTAACTTTTAAAACTTCTTCAATAAATACAAACTTTAAAAAAAATTATTAACTCTAAAAGAATATTTTATAGGAAAATACCTTTTAAAAAGGAAAATTTCTTTTTAAAAATGCTGGTTTTTTCCTAATCTACAGAGGCCTAATTAAAACAAAATTTTTGTTTAAGTTTTAACCTGTAAAATGTTTATGGGGCAAACAAGAGAAATAAATTACTGAATAAAGTACACCTCTATGTGCATATGAACAGAATTTTTCTTCAACAAATCATTTTCTCTCAATCCTAAACTTACCTGTAATGTACATTTACTTGTAGATGCTAGTGGTAGAGACAGATACATGAACGCCTCAAATGTCCTAGACTTTCTGTGGCAGGTGAGGCACTGTACTGTGGATTTGAATTGACCCTGAAAAAGGGCAACAATGATAGATTCATTGAGCTGCTTGTGCTTCTGCCAAGCGTGTTCTGCAGCTTTAAAGTCATCGAGATGATCATTATTTTCTTCTTTATGTCTCTTCCGATTATCAGCCTGGAAATAAAATTTAGACTCTATATTAATATCTCAAAGTCAACATTTAAATATAAAATTGAAAGAGTATATTAAATACAAACACTCTGCAGATTCAGAAACACTTCTTGTTCTTTTCAGAAAGGAATTCTAATCTCATCAAGTGCTACAAAAAAATTCTAGCCAAGAAAACCTCCTAAAATACCAAAACCCACTTTATCAAAAGGATGTAACTTGTTGCAATTGCTCAACAAATTTTTATTTAAAGAGCTGAAAAGTCTGGTTTTGAAAAGACATTCCACATATAGCTGGGAGTTAGGACTACAACTAGACAGATGTTATTTTGCTGTCCTAGTCTCATGGATGGATACATTCTATCTATCTATCTACCTACCTTCACACACATATACACATATAGACACACACAACATACATATATTCACACACATATACATATATAAGTGTGTGTATCTATTTGTGTATGTCTGTGGTTGCTGGTAAGAAAGGTGACCCCAAAGGTTCTGAAAGAGGACAGCTTGGTGCTAAAAAGAAGCCACAGTACACAGACTAAGATGCCTCAGTAATAACTTTTCACATGAATCATTTGGTCATGTGGGTCACAAACACAGCATCTCTGACAACTATTTTTACAAATTTACAACGTTTACAAACTTCTTGCAGTAATACAACCTGTTAACATTTTCATAAGTAAATACAAATTGCATATACTTCCTTTCAAATATTAGACCTATCAGTTATATTTGTTTTAAACTTCCATGCCATAGTACAGAGTCACTAGGTTTCAATAAATTAGCACCGAACAATCACCAACTATAATTTTAAATTGCTATAAAAATGAGTACAATGTTAAGCAACCCTAAGGGGCCTCTGCAACTTAGAAAAATTTCTTACTTTATTAAGATCTTCATGGAGACCATCCATTAGGAACAGAAGCAGTTCTTGTGAATCTTGCTGGCTGTATCCTGCAAACTGGTCATTGATCTTCCCAATAGTGATTTTAAAGTCTTTTGGACTGATATACCTGTACTGTCCTGTCCACAGGGCTTTCATGATTATGCCAAATTCTTCCGCCACTTCACCTTTATGCCCCAACAAATTTGACCTTTGCAAATAAAATTAAAGTTACAAAAAAGCAATACAGGAATTATAAAAAGCCAAGGTACAGTGGGTTCTTGACATCAATACTGTAATATGTGACCCTACACTACACTAAAATACTTATTCACAGGTTTATTACCAAATACCTATCTGAATCTTACTTTGATTACACCCCTCCAACTTGCTTCTTTTTGGCTGCCAGCCCTGCACGGTCTCCTATTCCTTATCAACAGGCTCCAGTTTAAGACAGTGTGGTTCCACCTTCTTGTACTGTTCCTTTCCTGTTGTCCTTTACCAATCAGAGGAGGCTTTTCTCTACACTGTTCTTTTTTTTTTTTTAAACATCTTTATTGGAGTATAATTGCTTTACAATGGTGTGTTAGTTTCTGCTGTATAACAAAGTGAATCAGCTATACGTATGCATATATCCCCCTCTTGCGTCTCCCTCCCACCCTACCTATCTCACCCCTCTAGGTGGTCACAAAGCACCGAGCTGATCTCCCTGTGCTATGCTGCTGCTTTCCACTAGCTATCTATTTACATTTGGTAGTGTATATATGTCCATGCCGCTCTCTCACTTCGTCCCAGCTTACCCTTCCCCCTCCCTGTGTCCTCAAGTCCATTCTCTGCATCTGCGTCTTTATTCCCGTCTTACCCCTAGGTTCTTCAGAACCATTTTTTTTTTTTAGATTCCATATATATGTGTTAGCATACAGTATTTGTTTTTCTCTTTCTGACTTACTTCACTCTGTATGACAGTCTCTAGGTCTATCCACCTCACTACAAATAACTCAACTTCATTTCTTTTTATGGCTGAGTAATATTCCACTGTATATATGTGCCACATCTTCTTTATCCATTCATCTGTCGATGGACACTTAGGTTGCTTCCATGTCCTGGCAATTTCTACACTGTTCTTAAGAATATTTTCCTCTTTCCTAATTTGACATCTCTGGAACTGGCTGGTAAGGAAGCGTGGTTAGATCACCCTTTTAATACTGTACTGCAAAAAGTATGATATTTCTTTACCTATTAATATCATCCTGATAACAGTTGCGGTTGAAATAATCAGCCAGATGTGGAGTATTACATAGGCACTGCAGTATTGAGTTCATGTAACAAGTATTTCCTAAATTACGAAGTCCGGTGAGAGCTGGTCCAGATCCTCCAAAAACAGGATTGAGGTTCCGAATTTGAGAAGCAGAAAGCCTTGTGATCTCAGTTTTAGGGTAGCTTGTTGGCCTAAGGAAGAAAAGTGTACAAGATACTTTAAAATGCACAGCACCTGAAATGAAGGTTCACACTACAAAGGGCAGTAAACTCCAGCATCTGTACCAGTGTATTCAGTAATCTTGCAAATAGTTATTAAGTTAGCTCATAAGGTAATGGGTCTTACAGGACATTTAGTATCTAGGTTAACACTGGTTATATTCTGTGACCCTCCCATGAAACAAACACCTTTAACCTCTTATGTGAGTCCATGGTTTTTTACAGATACCCTGAGATAGATTCTCTGGCTTCTCATGAACAGGTAGAGTCTTCTAGTAGAGAAGGTTCTTTCAAACTTCTTTAAATGATCCCAGGAAATTTAGCATTACCATATGTTGTATTCAACCAGAATGCCAAACAAGGAATCAAAAAAAAAAAAAAAGTGTATGTGTGTATATATATATATGGTACTGTGGAGTATATTATCAAGCAGGCAGAGGTTATTTGGGTACTATAACCTAAAGTCTAGAGCTGTGCTGACAAATATGGTAGTAGCCACTAGCCACAGGTGGCTATATAAATTTAAGATAAAATTTAAAATTTAGCTTTTTAGTTACATTAGCCACAATTCAAAATAGCCACTACCATACTGGACAGCACAGATACAGAACATTTCTATCAACATGTCTATTGGACAGCACTAGACTAGAGAATGCCTCCAAGACTTTTGTTACTTAGTGTATTTGATGTATATGTGGAACTTCTAGAACTGCTACAGCATTAAGAAAACTCCTAATTGATAAGTCTTTCTTTTATTATTGATCCTAAGTATATTTCCACCTCTGAAAGGAATACTGAGAACAGATTATATTTCAACCACCTTTTCTTTACACATGGCTCAGGTGTATGCACTCATGTGCTATTTCTCTGTTCAACACAGATAAAAAAATACATGAACTGCATATGCTGTAGTTTTTAAAACTGTCAAATTAACAAACTTTCATAAGAATGATAATTCAAGAAGGAATTACACCTCACCAGCTTTAATAGTGAGCCCTAAAATCTATAACTAGATTTACCAATTTTACAAAATCTCCTCCAGGTAAGTCCTACCTGGCAGGGAAGGTTCTCATGAGGAAAATATATTAACTACTTTTTGCGGAGGTGATTCTGAAGAGGCCAAAAAGACAGCCTAGTTAGAATTCCTTAGCAATTAAGAGATTATATTTAATAAATAGAAAAATCCATTTATTTTCACTTCCATCTATCCTACATCCCCCAAAAGTAATGATCAGAAGTGGTAAATAGAAGCTGATACACACTATAATGCTCATTACTTTAATACTATGTAAGTTTACTCCCACATTACTGGCTGAGTTAAAAAAAAAAAAGTTTGGAATTTAAGAGCTGCAACAAGACATACTCAATAATTCCATAAATTATGGTCCTCAAAAGGAGATTTAGGGATCACAGGAAGTTTATACAACACATCTAAGCAGTCTATGGCACACTGCCTTAAAACTTAACAAGGTGTATACTTTTATATCTACATGATTACATATGATAATCCTCTGTGATATATTTAAGTTAGCCCTTGGGAGAAAAACCAAGGACATTTAATCCATTTCTTTCTTTTTTCCTCTTTAGTAAATAAAGGCTGGGACAGCCATCCACAGAATTTTCTGACGCCCTGATGTTAATAAACTGATATGCTTAGAGTAGAAGTTTTCAAATACAGCAGATGATTCGTTTCTAGGAGTCAGGATAAACTTACTTGGTTTCCCGATTAACTGTTGGAGTTACTGCTGGTCTCCTCTTCTCTTCCTCTTGAATGGCTTGGGTTATATCTGGGGAGGAGTAGGAGCGCTTCAGCTTGGACGGTTCTCTATCCCGCTCGGCAGGAATCTGTGGCTTGGCTTTATGAGTTGGAGGGGTGGAAGGAGGTGCTGATGAAGGAGCCATTTCCGGTGGATACATATGAACAGTGTTGGTGGGCGAATGATAGTAACGAAAAGTTCCAGTGATAGGGTCAAGAAACTTACATGGGGAAAAACAAAGGTCAGAAAATGATGAACATCGAGAGAACAACAACAAAAATATCACTCAAAAGTATTTCACTGATGAATTTACTTCTGGATTAAAATTATTTGAATAAAATGGTGATAATCACTTCTATAATTAAACTTTCAAACAACTTCAGGTTTTAAAGTGATACACTGTTTCTCAATGACAAATGCCAGGATGTTCATATACTGTAGCCATCATCCCAGATTGGATACTGAAAAATCTAACCCTGCTGTAATTAGGGAAATGAGTTATGTCCTTTATAATGAAGAAACAGAATCCACTCTGCATTAGAGAAGATGCAGAATAAACAAATACATGTTTTGTTTTTTAAAAAAACAGTGACCATGTAATTTATTTCTGTGCTAATTTTGAATTTTACCTTGGCCCAGCCTGAAGGCAGTCCTGGTACGATCCTCCCCATTTCTTCACTTCGTGCTCTTGTCAAAGGCTCTCGAGACTAAAGAAAAAAAAACAAAAAAGTAAAAGATTTTTAAATTACATTTTGCCATATACAAACTTAAGCTACTTGTACCAAAGAACCAAAAAGCCTTGTGTTGCTGCCCTTAATATTTTTTAAAACAAGTTCAAAGATGAAGAACTATACATGTTTTCTTTCTTTTTTTAAATAGATCTTTATTGGAGTATAATTGCTTCACAATACTGTGTTAGTTTCTGTTGCACAACAAAGCGAATCAGCCATATGTATACATGTCCCCATATCCCCCCTCCCATTCTCCCTATCCCACCCCTCTAGGTCATCCCAAAGCACCAAGCCAATCTCCCTGTGCTATATTGCTGCTTCCCACCACCCAACTATTTTACATATTTGGTAGTGTATATATGTCGATGCTACTTTCACTTCGCCCCAGCTTCCCCCTCCCACCCCAAGTCCTCAAGTCCATTCTCTATGTCTACCTCTTTATTCCTGCCCTGCAACTAGGTTCATCAGTACCATTTTTTCTTTTTTTAGATTCCATACATATGCATTAGATTACAGTATTTGCTTTTCTCTTTCTGACTTACTTCACTCCGTATGACAGACTCTAGGTCCATCCACCTCACTACAAATAACTCGATTTCATTTCTTTTTATGGCTGAGTAATATTCCATTTATATATGTTTTTTTAAAGTCCTAAAATTATCACAGCAAGGGGAAGGAGTGTGTGTGCACAAGCCTATAATAACAGTGACTTTTAAAAGTTTCTCTAAAAAAACAAACACAGGCTTCCCTGGTGGCACAGTGGTTAAGAATCCACCTGCCAATGCAGGGGACACAGATTCGAGCCCTGGTCCGGGAAGATCCCACATGTTGCAGAGCAACTAAGCTTGTGTGCCACAACTATTGAGTCTGAGCTCTAGAGCCCGTGAGCCACAACTACTGAGTCCTTGTGCCACAACTACTGAAGCCTGCGTGCCCTAGAGCCTGTGCTCTGCAACAAGAGAAGCCACTGCAATGAGAAGCCCGCCCACCACAATGAAGAGTAGCCCCTGCTCTCTGCAACTTGAGAAAGCCTGTGCACAGCAACGAAGACCCAATGCAGCCAAAGAGAAAAAAATAAATTTATAAAAGAAGAAAAGAAAAAATAATAAATTGGACTTCATCAAAATAAACTCCCAAAACAAAAAAAAAATAGAAACACAAAGACAATTTCACTTCTAGGTGTCAACACAAAAGAAATGAAAATACATTTCCATACAAAGACACTTAGATGCAAATGTTAATAGCAGCATTATTGATAACAGCCCCAAAGCAGAAGCAATCCAATGTCCATCAAATGTGGTATATCCATACAATGGAATACTACTCAGCAACAAAAGGAATAAACTACTGATACGTGGTACAATATAGATGAATGTCAAAAAATTACGGTAGGTGAAAGAAATATACAAAAGACTATACATATATTATTTGTATGAAATGCCTAGAAGAGGCAAATCTGTGGAGACAAAGATTAGATTCATGGTGCCTGGAATGGAGAGTGACTATAGCTGGGCACAGAGATCTTTTTGGTGTGATGGAAATGTCCTAAAATTGGATTGCATTAAAACTGTTTCACAACTCTGAACTGAAATCACTGAACTGTACATTAAAAATGGATTACTTTTATAGTATTCAAATTATACGTCAAGAAAACTCTTAAATAAAAACAAAGGCAAAGACATCTTATAAAAGGCCTAAATATTTTAAAAATTGTGATGAAATATAACATTTACCATCTTGAACATTTTTAAGTGTATAGGTAAGTGGCATTAAGTATATTCACACTGTTGTGCAACCACTCTCCAGAACTCTCTTCATCTTGCAAAACTAAAACTCTGTACCCATTTAAACAACTCCGAACTTCTCCCAACCCCTAGGTCCCTGGCAACCACCACACTACTTCCTGTCTCTATGAATTTAACCATTCTATGTACCCTATATAAATGGAATCAAAGAACATTTGTCCTCTTGTGACTGGTTTATTTCACTTAGCGTAATGTCATCAAGGTTCATCCATGTCAGAATTTCTTTTTTAAAAGCTGAATAATATTCCATTATATGTACATACCACATTTTTTATAGATTCATCTATCAGTGTATACTTGAGTTACTTCCATCCTTTGGCCATTATGAATAATACCCTATGAATATGGGTGTATAAATTTCTCTTTGAGGGTCTGCTTTCAATTCTTTTGGGTATATAACCAGAAGTAGAATTGCTAGATCATACAATAAGGCCTAAGTATCTTTTAATTTCATAAAATGAATAGAACATATCATCATACTTTAAATAGGAAGATAAGGATCTATTCCCTTTAGCATATGAGTGGACCCATCATGCAAAAACAAGCAAAAAATGCTACCAAAGATAGCAAAGATACCCTCAGAGAGAAGATCTTAAGATGGAGGAGGATGATATGGTAGAGATAACCACATGGTTATAATCCATATTTTCTTTTCCTATCCAATGAACTGTTGCTTACTTTATTTCTTTCAGTGCCTTCTGTATTCTCTCTAAAAGTTCCAGTCTTTAGAATTCCACTTTCTGGTTGTCCTTTAATCTTAACAGGCTATAAAATTATTAAAATCAGAAGTGAAACAAAACTTTAACTTTTCCCCAACAAAAACCTACCTATCACTAGCTAATACAAGCAAATCCATCAGACTGCAAATGTAAAAAGAGAGGAAAAAAAATGAGGCTCTGAAAAGTTTATTTGATTTTACTGTCAAATTAGACACTTAAAATTAAAGGTGGCGGGGCCCATGTGGGATTTCCTAACTCCAAAGGTAAAGAACTAAGAAACTTTGATGAATCAGTGGTGGGGAAGAGATGTCAATCACAGTGGATTATGACACACTGATTCATAATACATGGCCAAATATAAGATGTTAGGTCATTAGTGTACACACACCATGGCCTCTTGTGAACATTATCCTTTTATTTAAATCTCTTATGATTTTGGCTACCTTGAAAGTGGTAGTGATTTAAAATCATTAACGTATTAAACAGAATGAAGCGATTATAGAATTTCATACAGAGCAATATTCAGGAGTGCAAAATTCATTTTATATCCTCTTAGAACTTCTCATAGATGCTTTAAGAAATTCACTTTAATCTTATAGATTTTAAAAATAACTACAGTAAAGTAAAAACTTAAAAGTGTGATAAACAAAATTTATTCCAGAATAAATCACACATTTTGCCTACTTTTAAAAGGATCATACAATGAATGCAATCTTAACTTTTCCTTGTGTTACATTATAGGAAACATTAAAAAACTACATGTGATCATCTCAGGGCTATTTAGACTTGTATGCATATTTGGCACCTATACTAAGTGACCCCAGAAATACGAATGCTTTAAGTTCTTAAGACTACCTGCCTCTGGATAGAAGGTGGCTTTGGAATTTAACTGCATATGTGATTCACAGGCAACTTACTTAACCTCTAAGCTTCAATTTCATCTGTAAATTGAATTCCTCATAGAGTTATCATTAGGAGGAATAAGTAAGATTATGTATCAATAGTAGAAATACCTGGCATATACTAGCTACACAATGAATAATATTTAAATGGTAAAAGCTCCTAAGTTCTGATTCTTCTATGAATAAAGTTAGAGAATTTTAGAACATGAGCTTCATTTTCCTAACTTTGGATGTTTAGAAGGCTTTTGCATGGGACCTACATCTTTGATAATTAAAGTTACTAGGTTAAGTGTTCAGTGGATAAATGTGGCACTAATATGAATTGTTAATTTTGGTATATGCATAAACTGCTGCTTGAGAAGTATAGAAATTGATGTTCAATAAAGACAGTATTTCACCTCCAATTAGAATTCATTTTCACACTACCAAAAATATATTTCCATTTATATGAAATGTAAAAAGGGGTATAGCTGTTCTTACTATTATAAAAACTTATTTGTTAGAAGATGACATCATACTATACATAGAAAATCCTGAAGATGCCACCAAAAAACTACTAGAGCTCATCAATGAATTTGGTAAAGTTGCAGTATACAAAACTCATATACAGAAATCTGTTGCATTTGTATACACTAATAATGAACTACCTGAAAGAAATTAAGAAAACAATCCCATTTACAATTGCATCAAAAAGAATAAAATAGGGACTTCCCTGGTGGTCCAGTGATAAAGAATCCACCTTCCAATGCAGGGGATGTGGGTTCGATCCCTGGTCGGGGAACTAAGATCCCACGTGCCGCAGGGCAACTAAGCCTGCGTGTCACAACTACTGAGCTCACACACCTCAACGAGAGAGCCCGCATGGCACAAACTACAGAGCCCATGTGCTCTGGAGCCCACACACCACAACTACAGAGCCCTCATGCCCTGGAGCCCACATGCCATAACTAGAGAGAAGAAGCCCACACCACAACAAAAAGCCTGCGCTGCAACGAGAGATCCCACATGCTACAACTAATACCTGATGCAGCCAAAAAAAAATTTTTTTAAATAAAGAAAATAAATAAATATTAAAAAAGAATAAAATATATAGGAATAAATCTAACTAAGGAGGTAAAAGACCTGTACTTGGAAAACTGTAAGACACTGATGAAAGATAATTGAGGATGCCCCGAACAGATGAAAAGATAATACTGTGTTCATGGATTGGAAGAATTAATATTGTTAAAATGTCCATTCTACCCAAGGCAATCTACAGATTCAATGAAATCTCTATCAAAACACCAATGGTGCTCTCTATTGTCTTCTCTGCACTGGGAGCAGCTCTCCTGCCATGGCTCTTCAGCCCCTGAAAATGTACACGTGTGCCAAGTTCATTTCCATCCCCTCCTTGATCAGGAGAACCTCTCCACTAATGAGCCGATCACTGTCTGCAGTGGTGCTGAAACAACTGGAGATGCTGACAGATGAGAGCCACAGCAGCTTGGCAACCCCGAGTCCCCTGACCACCTCACTTATTCCTAGTCGCTGCTTCCAAACCAGTGCCATTTCGAGGGACACTGACACAGCAGCCAAGTTCACTGGAGCTGGGGCTGCCACAGTAGGGGTGGCTGGCTCTGGGGCTGGAATTGGGACTGTGTTTGGGAGCCTCATCATTGGTTATGCCAGGAACCCTTCTCTGAAGCAACAGCTCTTCTCCTACACCATTCTGGGCTTTGCCTCTTGGAAGCCATGGGACTCCTTTGCCTGATGGTGGCCTTTCTCATCCTCTTCACCATGTGAAGGGGCTGTTTCTACCTCCCATAGTTCTTTCTCCCGTGTCTTGTCTGCCCTGTATGTTCCTTTTCCTGTACCACCCCAGGCAGCCTGGGGAAAGGGGTTGGCTCACGGTTTGACAGAAGGAAGACAAATAAATACTGTATTAATAAGAAAAAAGATAAAAACAAAACAAAAAAGACACCAATGGCATTTTCCACAGAACTAGAACAAATAATCTAAAATGTTTACAGAAACACAGAAGACCCCAAATAGCCAAAGCAATCTTAGGAAAGAACAGAACTGGACGAATCATGCTCCCTGACTTCAACTACAAACCTACAGTCATCAAACCAGTATGGTACTGGCACAAAAACAGCCACACAGATCAATGGGACAGAACAGAGAGGCCAGAAATGAACCCACACTTACATGGTCAAATTAATCTATGACAAGGGAGGAAGAATATACAATGGGGAAAAGATAACCTCTTCAATAAATGGTGTTGTTGATGGATCAGGTCTTTGAGATACATAAGGAAGCAAGTAATTTTTTTCCACACTTCTTTTTATTGGACGAAATAATTCAAAGTATGTATGTATTATAAAGTTCAGCATTCAAAGACCACTGACATTTTATTAATATTAAAAATAAGCCAGGAGTTCCCTGGTGGTCCAATGGTCAGGACTCCACGCTTTCACTGCAGTGGCCCTGGGTGCAATCCCTGGTCGGGGAACTAAGATCCCGAAAGCTGTGTGAAGCAGCCCCCCAAAAAACAAAACCAAAACCAAACAAACAAACAAAAAAACCAAGAGAGAAGATGTAAAACAAACAAAAGAAACCCAAAAAACAAAACAAAAATGGTGTTGGAAAAACTGGACAGCTACATGCAGAAGAATCAAACTAGACTATTCTCCTACAACATGCACAAAAATAAATTCAAGATGGATTAAAGACTTAAATGTAAGACCTGAAACCATAAAACTTCTAGAAGAAAACACAGGCAGAACACTCTTTGACATTGGTCTTAGTAATATTTTTTTGCATATGTCTCCTCAGGCAAAGGAAACAAAAGCAAAAATAAACAAATTTTGACTAGATCAAATTAAAAAGCTTTTGCACAGAGAAGGAAACTAACAACAAAATGAAAAGGCCACCTACTGAATGGGAGAAGATACTTGCAAATGATAATATCTGATAAGGGGTTAATATCCAAATTATACAAAGAACTCAGACAGCTCAACATCAAAGAAACAAAAAACCTGATTTAAAAATGGGCAGAGGATCTGAATAGACATTTTTCTGAAGAACACATACAGATGGCCAACAGGCACATGAAAAGATGCTCAACATCACCAGTCATCAGGGAAATGCAAATCAAAACCACAATGAGATATTACCTCACACCTGTCAAAATGGCTATTATCAAAAAGACCACAAATAACAAGTATTGGCGAGAACGTGGAGAAAAAGGAGCCTTACTACAACACTGTTGGTGGGAATGTAAATTGGTACAGTCGCTATGAAAAACAGTATGAAGAGTCCTTAAAATCTGAAAAATAGAACTACCATATGATCCAGCAATTCCACTCCTGGTTATTTATCCAAAGAAACCAAAACCAGTAATTAGAAAAGATATATGTACCCCTATATTCATTGCAGCATTATTTATAATAGCCAAGATATGGAAGCAACCCAGGTGCCCATTAGTCAGCCATTAAAAAAAAAAAAAGAATGAAATCTTGCCACTTGTGACAACATGGATGGACCTAGAGGGTAGTATGCTAAGTGAAATAAGTCAGCCCCAAAAAGATAAAATATTGTATGATTTCGCTTACATGTAGAAGCTAAAAAACAAATGAACAAACATAAAACAGAAACAGTTATAGATACAGAGAACAAACAGGTGGTTGCCATAGGGGAGGACAGTGTGGGGAGGAAAGAAATAGGTGAGGGAGATTAAGAGGTATAAACTTTCAGTTGCAAAATAAATTTCACAGGGATGAAATATATACAGTGTGGGGAATATAGTCAATAGCTATGTATCCTTGTATGGTGACATATCGTAACTAGACTTATTACGGTGATCATTTTGAAACGTATAGAAATACCAAATTGCTATGTTGTGTAACAGGAACTAACAGCGTTATAAATCATTTATACTTCAAAAACAAACAAACACATAGGAAAAAAGATCAGATTTGTGTTTATCGGAGGTGGGAGTAGGGGGAACTGGATGAAGGTAATTGTAAGGTACAAACTTCCAGTTATAAGGTAAGTAAGTACTGGGGATGTAATGTACGACATGACAAATATACTCAACACTGCTGTACATTACATATGAAAGATGTTAAGTAAGTAAATCCTAAGAGTTCTTATCACACAATTTTTTTTTTACTGTTTCTTTAATTTTGTATCTCTATGAGATGATGGGTATTCATTAAATTTACTGTGATAATTATTTCATGATGTATGTAAGTCAAATCATTATGCTGTACATCTTAAACTTATACAGTGCTGTATGTCATTAATATCTCAATATAACTAGAAGGAAAAAAATAAAGTAGGATTAAAAAAACCCAAAACACTTATTTAGTTTAGTGTTCAAAAGGGAAAGGCATTGTTAATTGCCACAACTACCGAGCCCATGCGCCACAACTACTGAAGCCCTTGCACCTAGAGCCCATGCTTCGCAACAAGAGAAGCCACCACAATGAGAAGCCCGAGCACTGCAACAAAGAGTAGCCCCTGCTCGCTGCAACTAGAGAAAAGCCCATGCGCAGCAACGCAGACCCAATGCAGCCAAAAATAAATAAATAAATTTAGTAAAATAAAATGAAGAACGTAGCTATTTATCTCAATTATCGAAAATATGTTGCATTTCATAGACACAAAAAGCAATTCCATTCCCAACCAATCAAATAACAGTAGGTAAGCAAATGTAGGTGGATCAGTACAAATCTATCATCTCCTAAGAAAATTACTTAAAATGCCTGCCCTGTTTATGGAATGCTACTGGTGTCATCTTTTTATATACATTTTATTATTTATTTATATACATTTTATTACACTTAGTTGGCAACTTGTACTGTTTGTTTCTGCTTACCTTGCCTGAACTGGAATCTCCTGCCACAGAGGCATGGGGCACATCTCCTGTTGACTTTTTCTGCACTTCTGGGGTTGGACACCTTTTCCCCCTATCTTCCACAGATTTCTTGGCATCAGTAGTTTCATGTTCACTTTTACTTTGTCTTTTTACTCCTGTTATTTCTCTGCCCTTCTTTGCTGAGGTTTCTTTATCTTCTTTCTTGGCCTGTTCACTTTCTTTCTTTTCCATTTGTTCTTTTGCTTTTTGTTCCTTCTCTGTGATTTCATTTTCTTCAGCTTCTTGTTTCTTCCTGTCTTTTTGTTCTTCTTCTTCTTTCCTCAGTTTCTCTTTCTGTTCCTCTTGCTGCCTTTCTCTAAGTTCTTTTTCTTGTTTGTTTTTCTCCATTAGAAGAGCAGTTTCTGCATGAATACGAGCTTTTTCTTCATCTGTTAACATGGCAGTTGGAAGGGGAAATACCGGTTTTGTGGACCGATCAGGAACAACTTTTCCATTCTGAGGAGACTGTTGCTCATGATCTGTAATTTCAGATTTTATTCTATGATCTTCAGGCAATTTGACTGCCGGTTTTTTAGTACGATCAATCTATATCAACAAAAACAGAGAAAAACATACTTTTGTCAAAATCCAGGAACATGGTAACCTCAGTTCTTGATATCAAGTTGTGATAAAAGAACCATCACTGTGTGGAGACAACATCTACCAAAACATCTACTTGTAAATTATCCAATGTCAAGATTTCTCAGAAGGCACTTGGCACTTACGTCCTCTTGATTCCACACTTTCAATACACTGATATGTTCTGTACATGAAGAGTTCACTCTAAAACATAAAACCCAGACCTGGGCATACCTAATGTTCCATTTCTACATAACCAACTGCCTACTCAATATCTTCATGTGAGTGTCTCACATATACCACAAACCTAAAACGGACAAAACAGAATTCATGATTTCGCCCCACAAACACATGGGTGTGACCACTATGCAAATAGTTGCTCAAACCAGAAAATTTATTTCTCCACACTGTTACCAGAGTAATCATTTTAAAGCACAAATCCAACCACCTACTTAAAACCTTATTTTAAATAGCCACTCACTGTACTTAGATTACATCTAAAATCCTTGCCATGCCTGTGTGGTCTCACTTCTGCCTATCTCCCCAGTCTTATCTCATACTACTTGTTACACCAGCCATACTTACCTCCCTCCACTTAATTCCTCAAAGATGCCATGCTCCTTCCCAACTCAGGTCTTTATACCAGCTATTCATCTAGATAATCCCCACCACAACATTAGATCTTGGCTTAAATATCTCTTCCTTAAACACTTCCCTGATCCCTAAGACTAGCCAAGTTCCCTGATATATGCCCTCATAATACCCTATTCTTTTCCCTCATAGTACTTACTGGGATTCTGATTAAATAACTATAATTGTCTGTTTAAAATCTTTCCTCCCTCTGAGCACATAAGCTCCAGGAGGGTAGAGATTGTGCCTGACACTTAGTAAATAAATGTTGCAGGGCAAATGAATAAAATATTCCATAACAACTTTCATAAGAGATAAGATACTAAAGACAAACTGAGTAATTATCTCAATTTAACAACATACTAACCATACAAAATTGTTAAAAGTGACCCTAACATCATTTCTTGAGAATGAAGTTTACTGAAACAAAAATGAGAATATCTGCCAGTAACAACCTGTGTAGTGTTCTTACAAAATGAACTATGTTTTTCCATTAGAAACACTACCATAGGAAGAAGGAATCATTCCTTTGCTCCTTACTTCTCTTTTTGCCTCTTCAGTAAAAATGAAACTATTCCCCGCCCCCTTTTCTAAATTTATTTGAGAATGAAGTGGAAGGACCACTATGAGAATGAGGTTAATAAAAGGTGAACAAGAACCAAAATAAATGTTTTCATCCATATTTTGGCAACAATCCATTTTCCACTCATATTAAAGGCATAGCTATGATCTTGTTACTTTCAAGTTTAAAATTCTTTTAAATGCTTTCCTTTCGCCTACAGGATAAAATTCCAAGAGATCCAAGTCTCTCCTGATGACTTCTGTCCACTTTTCCAATCTTATCTACTATCACACTCACCTGTCTCCAACTGAGAGCTGTGCCCAAGCATGTCAAAACTACTCACTGACCCCAGAACATGCTTTGTGCCTTCAGTCATACAATTTTCCACTTGTTTCTCAAATCCTATTCAATCCTTAAAACTCAGATAAAAATACTACCTCCTCCATGAAGACCCCCTGATGATACCCACTCTCAGTCAGAATTTCTCTCTTTGCTGTGTGCTCTAGTGACTATTAAAAACAGTTAGGATATTCTGCATTATGCTATGGTTGATTTTGTCCATGTCTCTCCTAAACATCAGACAGAATCCATGGATGACCCATATTTGTAAACCTTCATATTTTGTTTCATATAGGAAATCCTCAAAATGTGTTTGATAAATTGTACATATCTCGGAAAGTCACGAAGGGATTAGGGTGCAAATAACATGTTGATTAAGTTGAAAGGAAGTGCAATATCATAAGCTCTTTTTAAAATTTTTTTTTTTTTTTTGGGGCGTTACGTGGGCCTCTCACTGTTGTGGCCTCTCCCGTTGCAGAGCACAGGTTTCCGATGCGCAGGCTCAGCGGCCATGGCTCACGGGCCCAGCCGCTCCGCGGCATGTGGGATCTTCCCAGACCGGGGCACGAACCCATGTCCCCTGCATCGGCAGGCGGACTCTCAACCACTGCGCCACCAGGGAAGCCCTTTTTAAAATTTCTTAAATTTCCATTTTAAGAATAATTTATTCAAATACTATTTAGTCTTAAGATTTAATCAGAAATATTAAAAGCAGGCCATAAAAAATGAAGAAATGAACCACTTCATTTTACAACAAAAAAATGACTAATTTTCTGCTCCACAAACCAGATGTCATCCACTTCAAATGTGAAATACTATTTAAATATACCTGAGGAAAAAAAATTAAAAGTAAATGCTAAAAAATCTTGTTGGAAAACACACAGGAAAGAATCAGTTAACCTTCCTTTAAGTAAAATCTAATGAAGAGAAAGATGCTACAAGTTTTTTATTGTAACATCTTTTTTTAAAAAATAAATTTATTTATTTTATTTTTGGCTGCGTTGGGTCTTCGTTGCTGCGTGCGCGCTTTCTCTAGTTGCGGTGAGTGGGGACTACTCTTCGTTGCGGTGCGCGGGCTTCTCATTGTGATGGCTTCTCTTGTTGGGAGCACAGGCTCTCGGCACGCGGGCTTCAGTAGTTGTGGCATGCGGGCTGAGTAGTTGTGGCTCGCGGGCTCTAGAGCACAGGCTCAGCAGTTGTGGTGCACGGGCTTAGTTGCTCCGTGACATGTGGGATCTTCCTGGACCAGGGCTCGAACCCGTGTCCCCTGCACTGGCAGGCAGATTCTTAATCACTGTGCCACCAGGAAAGCCCCCTATTGTAACATCTTTTATTTAAACTCTTTTAAATAATTATTGATAAAAAATGCCTGTTATTTATGTGTCAAATTCTAAGGAAATGGAACTAAAATACTATTTCAAAACCAAAATATTGACATCACATACCTATCATCTATAAGCCAAATTATTTGGGAAAATACTATGAATTAAATTATAATAAAAAACACCTGAAAGTGTTGTTCAACTTCACTGTGCTAATACTGTCTTTCATTAGTACTGCCTGTACTAAATGGACCCAGCTGGGTTTAAAATCCTTCCAATTAGTTATTCTAATATTGCTGTGGCAGTAAGACAATTACAATGAAAATTTTTTATAGCAGAAAAGGTACCAAAACATATAGATATTTCTCAATATTTTTCTTTCTAAAATACTGAAGGCATATATATGCTAGATACATATTTCTATACTATATATTTAATATAATATTAAAATAAAGAGACAAAAGTTAAAAGAAAATCAAGAACATACCTGTGGAACATTCTTTATAATAGGCACTGGCTGAATTATGGGTGAAACATCAGATTTAGAAGCAGCAATTGGTTCAACTGGAGTTGATATATTCAGTGGTCCCACTCTCTCATCTTGATTGTTTATCAATTCTGTGTTTTCATTGACTTCTGTAGGAGGTGTCATCTGGGCAGTAGGTTTAGAAGGAACTGATTCTTCCAGTGAGGGGTAAGTAAAATCCACTAAAATCCCCAAAAGAATAAAAATATTTTTAAAAGAAAAGCAAACCCCATAAACAGTACTTCATATCTCATGCATGTTATATGTGATAGTTAAATGTAAACTAAGAGGTGACAGCCACAACAGCCTTAAAGAATTAATAAACATTAACTTCCAGGATGGGGACATCTTGTATTTTTATGCCTAAAAGCAAACTGCTATCTGACAGGACAAATGCACACACAACCAAAAACATTACCCTGAGAACATAAATAAAGTTTATTTTACCGAAGCAATTTTAAACAAAAATTTTCACATACATACATGAGACAGACACCTCTTCATTCTTGCCTCGTGGGGGTGGAGTGACTTTAGCATTTGTTGTATACTGTGGATAACAAAGGAGCCAATTTTCATAGCCTCCTTCTAAAACCAAAGGCTCATTGTGCAGGACAGTTTTACTTTCCCACTATAAAATAAGGAAATAGTATGTTTAACATGGAGGCAGCCTCTTGACAGCTAAAAACACAACAAAACTGAATATTAAAATTGCTCTTAAAAGATTCATCTTCTAAATGATTAAAAAAAAGAGAGCTGAATTCAAAATTCAGCATTAAGTGAAACAACTGGATAGATCAGGTTTTTAAAACCACACGAGTAATCCATGATCTTAGAAGAAAAATAGGAAAACAACTTAAAATACAATAAAAATCTTCTATAACCTCATCACCCAGAGATACCACTTTAACATTTTAGAGTTTATTTTTAGTTTTCTACATAGACATACTTCTTTTTAAATTTTATTTTTATAAAACAATGAAACTTATGCTGCTTTTCTCTTATATGAGCATCTGTTATTAATAAAGAACTGTCTCATCATCTGTAATGAACAAATATTGTATCTTATACAGACATACACACACACACGCCAAAACTGAATCAATCATTTGAACAATTATTATTTTTCCTATTTAATTATAAACAATGGTGAGATAAAAACTAAAGATCCTCATACATGTACATACCCAATCAACTCCATTAGGGAAAATCCGCACAAGTGGAGCTGCTAAGCCAAGGGTCATGAACATTTTAAGGCTTTTAATGTATATTGCTAATCTCTGAAATGATCTTTTAAAAATATGTTTGTGTATTCTGTACAATAATTTCCTAGGAGAACTGTTGGCTTACAAGTTTGGTAGATGCCACCAAACTGCCCTTCAAAAAGACAATACCGATTTACACATTTACCAACAGTGTATGAGAATGCCCATTATAAGTCTTTATAATTTTTATCAAACTGGTGGACATAAAGTGGGTTGTTTTATTTTATTTTATTAATTAATTTATTTATTTTGGCTGTGTTGGATCTTCATTGCTGTGTGCCGGCTCTTCTCTAGTTGCAGCGAGCGGGGGCTACTCTTCGTTGCGGTGCGCGGGCTTCTCATTGCGGTGGCTTCTCTTGTTGTGGAGCACAGGCTCTAGGTGCGTGGGATTCAGTAGTTGTGGCACGTGGGCTCAGTAGTTGTGGCTCGTGGGCTGTAGAGCACAGGCTCAGTAGTTGTGGCGCACAGGCTTAGTGGCTCCGCGGCATGTGTGATCTTCCCAGACCAGGGCTTGAACCTGTGTCCCCTACGTTGGCAGGCAGATTCTTAACCACTGTGCCTCCAGGGAAGCCCAGGTTGTTTTCATTAGTACTTATTTGTGAAGCTGAACATATTTTCATGTTTATTAACCCTTTATAGTCTATGGCTTAACTAATCTCATCTTTTGCTCATTTTTCTATAGAATTTGCTATTTTCTTGGTAAACAGTGAATGTACTCTGAATATTAAAGAAAATAGGTCTTTGTCATATTTGTTACAAATATTTTCCCTTAATTGACTTTTTACTTTATTTGTGGTGTTTTTAACACCGTCAAAAATATTAGCCTCTTGGTTCAGGATCAAGGTAATAAAAACACTTATCAGGGGCTTCCCTGGTGGTGCAGTGGTTGAGAATCTGCCTGCTAATGCAGGGGACACGGGTTCGAGCTCTGGTCTGGGAAGATCCCACATGCCGCGGAGCAACTAGGCCCACGAGCCACAAGTACTGAGCCTGCGCGTCTGGAGCCTGTGCTCCACAGCGAGAGAGGCTGCGATAGTGAGAGGCCCGCGCACCGCGATGAAGAGTGGCCCCCCACTTGCCACAACTAGAGAAAACCCTTGCACAGAAATGAAGACCCAACACAGCCAAAAATAAATAAATAAATAAATAAATTTAAAAATAAAACAAAAAAAACTTATCAATGCTTTTTCCTAGTAGTTCATTGTTTGAATCAACATATTTATACCTTTTACCCATTTGGAATCTAGTGTGGTCTAAGAAATAAGGTAGGGATCCCCTTTCTTTTACTTGCTGATTAGCCAGCTGTCCTCAAACCAGTTATTTCAATCCATCTTTTCCTCACTGATCTGTTATGTCATCTTTATCATACACTAAACTTTCAGGTAACTTTATGAAGCTGCCACTTTTTTAGGTCAAATCCCCTACACACGAACCTTCAAGTTGCGAACTTTCAAAGATATAAATGTGCATTCCATCAAAGTCAGGAATGAGTGAACTTGCATCTTGCCCTCCGTCTCCTATTGCTGACGATTCTTCTGCTCTCCCATCTCCCACCTCCTCTCCCTGCTCCAGTCAGTAACTCTTCTTGCCTGTTCACTCGATGCCAGCCCCTGTATGCCAGCTGTTGTGTTATACTACTGTACTTTTCAAGGTACTGTACTGTAAGATTAAAAATGTTTTATTTTTTTGTGTTTGTTTTTTATGTAATACTTGTGTGAAAAGTATTATAAACCTAATACAGTACAGTACTATATAGCCAATTGTATTAGTTGGGTACCTAGGCCAACTTTGTTGGACTTACAAACAAATTGGACTTACGAACACGCTCTTGGAACGGAACTCGTTCGTATGTAGGGGACTTAACTGTAGTTGAATATTGGCAATCTCACATGTTGACCTGTATCTGGGTATATTTCTAGATTCCTTACTTTGAAGCATGATTTGTTTCAAGGCTTTTAAGATTACTCTCCTGGAGGGCAATGTTCCATCAACTGACCCTCCTACCAGAAGACTGAGTTTTATACTTACCCATGCTCACCAGCATTCAGTGCTATTATTGTTTAATAATTTAACGAATTAAACCGAGTATTATTTTTTATCTTTGTTAATTTGATCATGAAAGTGGCATTTACTGTTTCAATCTGCATTTCTCTGATTACTAGTCAAGTTGACATTTTTATGTTTTTGTCACTTGCATATCTTCTTCTGTTCACGTCTATCTGTGTCCACTGCTTATTTCAACATTTTATCTTAAGTAATTTTCTTATTTATACGCAAAAGCTCTTCAGATTTCAGGTGTTCTAAATCACTGCCATATTTGTTGCAAATATTTTTTTTTGTCTTCTGCCTTCAAATCTGGTATTTTTTTGCACACCTAAGTTTTTATTTTATTAAGTCAAATCTATCAATCTCTTTTTCCTTAGTGGCTTTTTCTTTGCCTTTATGTTTCATAACAAAAAATAACACTTTTTTCCAGACAATTTATGTTTCGGAAAATTCGAATATCCTACTTTATAAAGATCAGTTTATTGTTATTGGGTGAGTCAAAACTGGTCTTTTAAATGTGAATTTTTTAAAAGTCTACAACCAAAGCATGTCGGATCTTCATGTCCTTAAGATAATCAACTAGTCGACATACCTTTCTAACAACCAGAGAAGGCTTGCAATTACAGTAAACTAACAAGGAAACTTGCTAACCTTGAAAAGTGCATCTTTCAGACTCCGCAGAGTTGTTCCAAGTTGTAAATCTTTTGCAGTACTAAACCAGTCAAGAAGTACCACATAATCCACATTCCCTCTCTTCTTCCACGTGTCTTTAGAATCATCTGGGAGGTTTGCTTCAATCCAACTAGCAGTGACTCTGAAATGTATTAACATTTGTATTGGGGCAAAAGTAGATGAGAGGTCCTAACATACTAATATAAGACACTGAGTTTTGTTCTTCAGTCTTTATCATACCATAGCAAACGTTTTTTTTGTTTGTTGTTTTTGTTTTTGGCCATGCTGCGGGGCTTATGGGATTTTAGTTCCCCGAACAGGGATCGAACCAGGGCCCTCATCAGTGACAGCTTGAAGTCCTAACCACTGGACTGCCAGGAAATTTCCCCATACCACAGCAAACATTAAGACAGCTTCCTTTCTAAGGTCAGACTGTATGTTAAGATAGTATATAGCCTAAAGTGTTTAACACCTTTACCACTGCATAATATTGGAATATATTTTAGTAATTATTAAAGACTGAAATAAATAGACTCAGTTGACCCTTTATGTAAAAAAAAAAAAGGGCCAAAAATGAAAACACAGGAAGTCATCTGAGTATGTCTCAGCCAAATATAAATAAATGGTGGTGGTGGGAGCACGTGGGTAACACTGTTTATATTTCAGTTCTCTTATACCTATAGAGATAATTAATCGTTAACCAAATAACAAAATGCTTATTAACAAACACATACAGCATTTACTATGTGCCAGGTGCTATTCTAAATGTTTTATTCTCATTGACTCTCACTAGATCCTCACTACACTCCTATAAAACAGGCATTATTATCCTCATTTTACAGATGAGGAAACAGGCCCAAAGAGGTTAAGTAACCTACCCAAGGTTACAGTTGCCAAGTGGAGCCAGAATTCAAATTCAGGCAACCTGGCTCACGTCTATGCTCTCAGCTGTTGTGCTGTGCTGCCTTCTACATCATCACCTGTGAACAATACCAACTCTACACTAAAGCATGCTGTTCACGTTCTCCTTCACTCACACAAAAGCTTAAGTTCTTACCTAAAGGCCTTCCCATGGCCCGATGCATGGCCCCTCTCTCCAGTCCTATTACTTCAACTTCCTCATCACTAGTTACTAACTTACTCCCCCTTTCTCCACTCCACCCTTGGCTCCCTTGTAATTCCTGGTTTATGCAGGTATGCACCTGCCTAATTACCTCTGCTCCTACTGTCCCCTCTGTCAGGAACCCTCTTCCCTCAGATAACTGCATCACTCATTTCCCTTATCTCAAGATTAGCCCAGGAATAACTTCTCCATGAAGCCTTCATGGATTAAAAATTTCAATGCTCACCCCAACATACACACTTGACATAACCATCTCCATAGCACTTATCAACAGCAGATACACATTTTAAGATTTATTGCCGGGGCTTCCCTGGTGGCACAGTGGCTCAGAGTCCGCCTGCCGATGCAGGGGACACGAGTTCGTGCCCCAGTCCGGGAAGATCCCACATGCCGTGGAGCGGCTGGGCCCGTGAGCCATGGCCGCTGAGCCTGTGCGTCCGGAGCCTGTGCTCCGCAACAGGAGAGGCCACAACAGTGAGAGGCCCGCGTACCGTAAAAAATAAAAAAAATACTGTTTCGTAATAAGTCTCACTTGATATGTAGAGATTAGAAGGATGCTTGGTCAACAAAGAATGAGAAAAATTGAAACATGATATTCTTAAGGACAATTTCTGACACTATGGATATACTTGCCTAAATCACTCTGTCTAAAAACTCAACATTAGTATTCTGCAGAATACTAGTTTGGGAAACAATAATATCAGTCAGTACTCCCCAAACTTCAGTCTTTCATGTAACCCCTTCACAAGCTGCTGCAACTCTGCTCTACCTTGTCTACTGTGTAACGTTTTAATTTAATTATTTAACTGAAAGTGATCCTTTACTTAAATTTGTTTTAACAGGAAAATTTATATTCCTATATACATGGAAAATAGCATCATATCCAATAAATAAAGGATAATCCTAAAAGTAAATAAAACAGATCAGTAAATTATGCTATGTTCACATAATAGATCACCATATAGCAATGAGAATCAATAAATTACAACTACACACAATAATATACATGACTCTCATAACATAAGGTTGTGTACAAGAAGCCAGACATAAAAGACTTTAGACTGTATGGTTCCGTTTATATAAACTACAAAAACAAATCTATTCTGTTGGTGGTTCCCTTGGGTGGGTGGGGATAAGTGTAGCCACTGACAGGTGGCATAAGAGAGGCTTCTGCAATGATGGTAATGTTCTGTTTCTTGGTCCAGATGCTAGGTAAATGGATGCATTCAGTTTTTGAAAACTGACTGGGCTAAATACTGAGGATACGAGTGATTTTGTGTGTATATTATGCTGTATTAAAATTTTAAAACAGACAATGAAAAACTAGTAATATAGTATTCACCATCAGCTAGCTGAAGATACTGTTGCCTACAGTGAGCTCTGAGGCCTGCTCTCTGGTAAGAAAGGGATATTATCAAATACTAAAAAGGAATGCTAGCACCAAATTGAAATTTCTTTTAACTAATTCAGAAGGACTGAAACAGAAATTAAAAGGTAATAATTTTCTTGGTATTTCATCTTTTCATATTTCTTGGCAATTCATCTTCAATCTTCAACCTAAACTCATCTTGAGTTTCACATTAGTCAAATTCTCACATTTTGGGAAACAGTTAATAAAAGTCACCAGCTTTCTGTCAGTAAAGATTAGATCATCAAAGATTAATCATAACTTTCTCTTTTCAAATCCCAGAAATATATTCATACCTACTTGATTAGACTATGCACCCTCATCGCATTTTTTTACCTTTTAAAATTTTTATTTTATTTAAAAAAAATTTCTTGTCTTTCTTTTTTTAATTTTTTGTTTTCCTTTCTAATCTCATTTTTAAATAGCATACTTACAAAGCACTTTATTCTTCAGGTCGAACATTCATAAGCCTCGGCAATATGCTAAAAACTATGCAAATTTTATTACTTAACTTTAAAAATGTATCTTTTTAACGTTGCGTAAGTTAGTACTGGAATAGACCATAGATTTTAACTAATCCAGTTCCATAAACTAAGACCTAGAGAGGTTATATAATTTTTATAACACTCATAATAGTTGAAAATAGCCCTGGGCTGGAGTTTTAGCCCTATCGCTATTATGATAGTTTTTAATATACCATATATTCATGCAAGTAACTTTAAATTATTTAATAGGTTAAAGGCCTTCTTATCAAAAAAGAAAGAAAAAGGTATTTTTTTAGTAAGTCTTACTAATGCCAGGCACTGTGTTATCTGTGTGCATAAATAAAATTTGTCATTTAAACTTCTCAAAACTTCTGAGATAGGTACTATCATTATTCCCATTTCACAGATGGAAACATGGGCTTAGAGAAGTTAGACCACTAGCTAGAAGTAATGTAGCTAATGAGAGACGGAGTTATATAGTCTAAATATAGTCTGATTTTAGAGCCTGTATTTTTTCTTAATCACTTAGCTATCCTGCTTCTTCTTCGAAAAAGTATTTGTGTAATCTTTTACCACAGATAATAGTATGGGGAATTTCAAAATAGGAAGCAATTCAAATAAAAAATAGCAGGAGAAATTAGTCAACAAACACCTGGGGAAAGAGGACACACAAGGGAGTTTCATTTCTCTTCTAGTAAGACTCCAAATGCCACAGATAAGAAAAAACAGCCAAACTGGAATGTCCTTTACAGTACCCTTCAGAAAGGGTAAGGTGTGCCACTAAGGAGTAAAGAATGAAAAGGTCCACAGGAAAAGAAAAGACTACTTTTATCACATTTAGCTTGGATGCTAAGTAGTAATATTTACTACTGTCCACAGTTTACCATTTTATCTAAATATACAGCGACCCACCCTGGACTGATGGCTTCTTCAGGAACGCTGAGAGAATTTGAAATATGGGAATCCAGATAATCCTGCATTCTTCGAGCATCCATTATAATCAAGCTGATGTTTTTATCCATCCTCATTGTGTAAAGCTCCTTTGCTGTGATTGCTCCTTGGAATCGAGAGAGACAATATAAGTGACAAGAAACACCTAGTTCCGTGTGCTATTATATCACTAAATACAGGACAAGCATAGCTTTTCCTAGAAGTGTCATATACTTGTTATTCTGTCATATTATTTATTATCTTTTAAACTAATTTTAAGTACAATTTATGTTTTTGACATTTATCAAAAAACTAGTTCAATGCTTTGTTTATAAAGACTTAAATACCAAAACTTGCTGGTGATGTTACAACTACATCTGGTGTGGGCTCTGCTGCTGTATAAAATAAATTAGTATGGGTGTCTCATGAAAATATTCTATTTTTAAAAATCAAGCTATTTGAGAAATGTCAACCAGAAGAAATACCTGTGGTTCAAAAGTTCTTGAAAGGCTCTAAATTCTTTTTTTAAAGTCTCCATGGGGTCTTATGGGGGCTATCTGAAAAACTTATAGGTTTCCTAGAATAATAAGCCAAAAGTTTGTTATCTGTGTTCCACATCTGGGGTTGGTAAACTATGGCCAGTTATTTTCACTGGAACACAGCTACACTCATTTGTTTACATATGGTCTATGGCTGCTTCCATGAAAGGACAACAGGGCCCCCCAAGCCTAAAATGTTTAATATCTAGCCCTTTAATATTTAGCCAAAATAAATATTCCCTATGTTGCTATTTTCCTCTTCCAGGTTCTACCACCTGAAGTGAAAGATTAAAAAGCACTAAAAGGAAGCTTAAATATGGAAAGAACTATTTCAGCAGTAAGCTGTACGAAGAACACAGTCACACCATCTCCTAAGCTAAAATACCCAGTTGCTAATAACCATCTTACTTCCCTTTCTAACCATCAAGATCATTCTGATAACAAAACAATCTAAAGCGGAGAACAAACCACCAAGACATGCAACACCTAAGCAGGGTGAGATACAAAGGAACATGTGGATAAAAACTAATCTTAGGGCTTCCCTGGTGGCACAGTGGTTAAGAATCCGCCTGTCAATGCAGGGGACACGGGTTCGAACCCTGGCCCGGGAAGATCCCACATACCGCGAAGCAACTAAGCCCGTGCGCCATAACTACTGAGCCTGCGCTCTAAAGCCTGCAAGCCACAACTACTGAGCCCACGTGCCACATCTACTGAAGCCCGTGTGCCTAAAGACCCTGCTCCGCAACAACAGAAGCCACCACAATGGGAAGCCCGCACGCTGCAACAAAGAGCAGCCCCTGCTCACCGCAACTAGAGAAAGCCGCACACAGCAACAAAGAACCAAAGCAGCCAAAAATAAATAAATAAAATAAATAAATGTATATATAAAAAAAAACAACTAAGAATGAATTGATAACAGCTTTTAGGAAGGTACCTTACTACACTCACAGTTTTATTTTTTAAATTGTTGTATGGAAACATTTTAAATAGATAATTTTAGTGTTACATACAATTAATGTTTAAATTAAACCTTTTCTGAGAGAGGAAAACTTAGACAATTGCCTAATAAGTCTTGTTGTTTAGGTCACGTACTTGTTACTGGAGCATCAACACCACCTACGGATAACATCCAAATTACTGGTTTAGATTTTTTTTGAGGGGAGTGAAAAAGCCTTTAAATATTTTAAGTTTTCCACTTAAAGTCATAAGTACTAACAGCTACTTATATGCAGTTTACTGTGTTGTAAGAGTGTCACATATATTAACTCAGTCAATTCTCACAATAACACTATGAAATAGATGCGATTATTATTCCCACCTTACAGATGGCGAAACTAAAGTAGAAAGGTGAAGTAATAAGCTCAAGATGACATGCAAACTCAGAGGAGCCTGTATTCAAACCTAGGAAGTCTGACTTCTGAGAGTCCATGCTCTTAACCACTATGCTAAACTATATCTTGAAAAAAAGCAATGACAAGTACCAACTGTGGTTTTCATGTTTTCAAATGCACATTACCATAAATATTCCCCATGACATGTAAATACAGAATATAATATATTTTCATATTATTGTACAGGTTAGGAAAAATGATAAAGCTCATAAACTAAACACAATGCTAAGAATCTCACTGTGTAAAATCTGAAGCTTATTCTGATTAAGAGATCTCAAAAATAGCCTAAAAGAACTCCCTCTTTCTGTGCACACTTACCTTTCTCTGTAGTCTCATTTTTTTCACTCTTTTCACCATTTATCTATTTCATAAGAAAAAAAAGTTTCAACTTTAATAGAAACACACATTTTTATAGAAAGAAAAAGTTCAACTTTAATACTTCTTTGAAACTGAAAGCCTTCTAGGAAATGAAATGTGCAGAGTACTGGCATTTTATAAAAATACAGATGAACAGTAATGGCATTAACAGATTACTCTGATAACTAAAATTAACTAGTAGCATATCACAATCATATGTCATTTTCTCCAGTGAAAGACCAAATATGATTTCAAAGCACAGATTATTAGAGAAATTTAGTATTTAACTTAACAAGAGAGCACTTCTTATAATGAAATTAAAATTCTGGTCAATCCCTTCAGTGTCCTCCATTACAGAATTAAAGGAAAATGAAGTGATACAAAGTTTTATAAATTTGCATTTCCTAACCAAGATAACATGCGATAATTCTCTAAGGTAGTAACTCATTTCATAGATGGGAAAACTAAGGACCCCACTAGAACCTACTGATCAATTTCTACATCACTAAAAGTAAAAAAGAAAAGAAGTGTATATTATGTGCCTCCTAATATGATACAGTATGCAGTACACAGTATCACCTATGAAGCATTCTGGCCAAAAAACAAAAACTGAACCTCAATCTAATTAAGCTTTTAGATTGAACTTCCAGCCTACAGGAAATATAGGAGACAGAAGAACAAGTTAAGTGACATAAGGAGGAAGTAATCAGACAAACCTACAATGTGGCTGATTTTACAGAACTGATCCAGTAATAAAAAGCCAAATGCAGGAAATGAAAAATGAGAAGGAAACTCAATCAGAGAATGCTAGAGAGACTTAAGAGAAATTGCAACCAAAAGACAATGAGTGGACCCTGTTTGGATCCTGATTCAAACATACTGACTCTGAAAAATCATTATGAGCAAGTGGGTAAAATATCTGAATAGACTGGGCTTTAGATTATATCAGGGAATTATTGTTAATTTTGTGAGGTGGGAAAATAGCACTGCGGTTATTAATAAAATGTTCCTTTTGGACTTCCCTGGTGGCACAGTGGTTAAGAATCTGCCTGCCAATGCAGGGGACACAGGTTCGAGCCCTTGTCCGGGAAGATCCCACATGCTGCGGAGCAACTAAGCCCGCGTGCCATACCTACTAAGCCTGCGCTCTAGAGCCCGCAAGCCGCAACTACTGAAGCCCGTGCACCTAGAGCCCATGCTCCGCAACAAGAGAAGCCACTGCAATGAGAAGCACGCACACCACAACGAAGAGTAGCAACTAGAGCTGCAACTAGAGAAAGCCCACACACAGCAACAAAGACCCAATGCAGCCAAAAATAAAATTTTTTAAAAAAAAAGCTTAAAAAAATGCTCCTTTCTTTGAGATGCATACTGAAATATTTAGGGGTAAAATGATATGTTGTCTGGAATTTGACTGAAGACGTGAGAGGTGCAGATAAAAAAACATGGCAAATGTTAGTTGATTACTGAAGCTGGGTGACAGGATTTAACTGTATTCTCTTTTCAACATAAAAAAGCTAAACAAGGGCTTCCCTGGTGGCGCAGTGGTTGGGAGTTCGCCTGCCGATGCAGGGGGCACGGGTTCGTGCCCCAGTCTAGGAAGATCCCACATGCCGCGGAGCAGCTAGGCCCGTGAGCCATGGCCGCTGAGCCTGCGCGTCCGGAGCCTGTGCTCCGCAACGGGAGAGGCCACAACAGTGAGAGGCCCGTGTACCGCAAAAACAAAACAAAACAAAAAAACGCGAAACAAAAAAAAAGGTAATGAAAGGTAGTTGGCCCTGCTGTTGGAAAAGCAACAAAATGAAGAATTTGCAAAGTCCCTTTCATACAGTTCTTTGGAATCTTGGTATTTTTTTATATCAGCCATTTGACCTATAAATGAACATGTCTCTAAGGCAGTACTATTAATCTTACATTATGAGCTCCTAAAATCAAAAGACCGATTTCTTCACTTCCTTCTACATAGTGCCTAGCCCAATGTCACAAGCAATTCAACTACTACTTAATGAAATCAGTGATAACCCACATACAAGTGATAGTTGAAAGCTACAAAATGCTTAAGAAAAATTAAATTGGAAAACTTTCCATGAATTTCAACAGTGCACAAGAAATTATATTTTAGAAAGAATAGTTTCTGAGGAGGTGAAGGGAAGGAGATACAGTGACAGCTAGCAGGTACAGGTTGAGTCATTAACAGTTTCTGGCAAACAAATTATGTAGCTGAAAAGACTACAAGTAGTCGCTGAACACATGGAACAAGAGGGAGAGAAAGAGGAAGGGGAAACAGGCAGAGAAAGGAGTAAAAAGCAAAGGGGAGAGAATGAGACGCCAGAAATAGAAAAAAAGTTTCACACCAAATAAATAGTGTACCAAATCTTTCCCTAATGTAAATTACATTTATTAGAAAGGAGAGACCTTAAAGATCATCTATTTCAAGATCTTAATTGGCCAAACTGAGTCCCAAAACAGTTAAGCAAGACTTGATATGGGACCAGAACTCAGATATACTGAATCACAGCCCAAATGCTCTTTCCACTGCTCCAGTCTATAGTGACTGCTAAAAACTAACAAATACACACAACATATTTCTTTAGAAGTTTCAAGAAAAACCTGGAATCAACTAAAGCTAGAATAATTAATTCAATTTCTAATAAAAACACATTAAATTTTATCCTTTTTGCCCAAAAGAATGATATAGTGGCATCTCAACTCTTCTTAAGCAAATCATCTGACAAAAAGAACCAGTCTTTTTACCTAGCAGAATAAATCTGAAATACCTTGTGGGCTTTGTCTTTGGCATCCAATACATTTTCCAAAGAACTTTTAGCTGATGTGCCACCATCCTCTCTTCCTGTTTCCTGCCTTTTCTGTTTCTGCAGCTGCTCTTTCTCCTGTCTGTCCTTTTCTTCAAGTTTTTTCCGAACTTCAGCTTCTTCATATCTAGTTGAAAAAAGAAGTCAGCATGTCTTTTATTGGCATGATGGTGGAAAGTAAAGGATTTCCAGTTGTATAAAGTTAATATCCTGCCACGAGGTATTTTATGGCTGCATTCTTTCTCCCTCCAGTTGAAATTCAACTCTGCCAGTGTTCCATTATAAATCACAACTCACAAATTTGTCCTCTGTAGATTTATTTCAAATTGCTCAAAAATCTTGAAAAGAAACTCTATGCTCTCAAGTTGAAGTTGTTCAATATTCTTTTTTGCTCTTTCTCTCCCACTAATTTCAACAATCCTAAAATCCTAAAATTAACTATAAAGCCCGATTTACTTATAAAATAGCTCAAAATACAAAAAAGTACAGACAATAAATAAGTGAAAGACCCTAAAGCCCCAAAGATAGAGGAGTAAAGAACATGATTATTGCTAGCAGTAGAATGATTAGGGAAAAATTAGGCAATCTAAGAGAGAACAGTTAATAATGGGTAACCCAAAGATTAGGAGAAATTCTATTCTACTTAGTTGATTAACTGGCTAAAGGAAAAAGAGAATAGTAATTCTAAATGACTTCATCCACCTTAACATATTCCAGCCCCAAGATTAGTAATTGTGGAAAGGACCAAGGAACACACTAGTTGAAAAAGATAATTTCTAAGTAAAGGCTATGATACATACAGGTATCTCTGCTTTTCAGACGTTTTCTTTATGCCACTTCGCTTTTACAAAAGACCTACATTAGTACTTGTTTTTACTAACCGAAAGAAATCTGAAGAGGATATTCACTTATGGAAAAAAGGTGAAAAATGAAAATAGCGTTTAGCAGTTGTTTTGCAGCCAGCTGTTAGAGAAGTAGCCACACCCTGATCAGAGAGTAGCACCGCCAAGCTCCTTCCCCAGGAATTACACAAGCATCTCAGCATCAAGCTGCCATAGCTTTGAACTGTGTCTGTGAGCATCTGTGCTTTATCTTGATTTATTTTGTGCATCTTGTAGCAAGACGTGTCCTGAGGTAGTTGCTTCTTTGCCTTACGCCATTTTGGCTTAGGTAAAGTTTCATAGGAACACTTTACTTTCAGATAGCAGGGGAAAACCTGTGTAACTATAGCAGTTAACTGATCCAAGTTTAAAAAAACTAGTGGAGTAAAAATAGTTCCCTTTTAATTTTGTTATTTAAAGAGTGACTAATGACTAAAAATTGAAACATACTGTTTTTAATTTCTAATTATTTTATAAGCCTGGTAAGTCAGTCATGACAAATACTAGAGTTAGATTTTTTTTAAAAATATGTTACTTCTGCAACCAGGCAAGTCAAAACTAACATTAAATACTTCATTCCCACAAGTCCAGTGTCCAGTAGCACATTATGACATGAAGCATATGAGAATATTACGTTTTTCTGAAGAATCCTGTCAGAAACTTAGAAAAAACTGGACCTGAGCTATAATCTAATAGACCAATGCTTATCTTAACAATGTATTAGTCTAAACATTTAAAAATTTTCAGTAAAGAACATTAATGGTAACACATGAATATAAGACTTCTTCTTAGGAATTGGGATTTATATGCATGGTCATATACAAATGGACAAATTCTAAACATAATTTTAATCTTCTAAATTTACATTCTTTTAAAGATTTCATAATAGTGTCTGTACCTGAGTTTAAGGCTTTCAGAGAGTCTCTCAGCTTCTTCAATAGCTTTTTTGATGTTTGCAGGTCCAAGTATTGAATGAAAGTAGTCCTAAAATTATAGGAAAACCATCTTACACTGTTAGTACTAGCCACTGTACATAGCACTAATGCTAAAAACACAAAATTATGGTGTTCATATAAACAAAAGTTTAGATAAAAATATTATGACTGAATGAAATATTTCTTAAAACTTTAAACCTACAAAAGTGTACAACTTATTCTCCAATTGTTTCAAAAATATTTTTTCATACTATTAGTACGTTAAAAAAAAAAAAGCCGGTAGGTAATAATTTTCTTATTTGTAAGGCACCTTTACGAAGTGTAAATACTATTCTTATTGTTTTTTAATAAGTGCCAAAAAGCAAACCATATATGTTAGAAGCAAAATATATTTTCCTACTGTAAATATGTTACTTAGTTTTTTCTTTTAGTCTCAGAAGCAGTAAAGCAAATTCTGTATTGATCCACAGCATAGAATTTGTTTTGTTTTACTTGTTTTAAACTGAGATGTTTCCTTCCACCTGTATTTTATAATACCTACCTACCTCCCAACTGGAGTCAAATCACTTTAGACATAAAACAAGTTTTACACTTGAGGAAACCCTGAGTAACTAAAAATCAAATGGTAGAAAATAAATCAATAGTATGATCTACGTTAAAACACACACATACATACACAAAAGATTTAGCACATAATTTATTAACAAGCATAATGAATTGAAAAAAATAAATCACGTCCCTAAGGGGTCACTCATTAGATCCTGCAATCAGAGATAATTCCAAATCAAGTCTGGTTTAACATGACAGTAGTGCAGTGAGACTCAGCTAACTGACTAGTGGATCTAACTTGCCGCAACTTATCACTATGACTTTGCAAATAGAGCCTACTAACACAGTTTATCACAAATGATACTGTAATCAGAAGTTATAAAAAGAAAGGCCAGGAGGCCAGAAATATCCATCTCTGGCTGTTTGAGAGGCAGTTACGAAGAGCTGATAAGATAGATCTGTTGATAACAGTTATCCTATGTCTGTCTATCTAGCCTAAAAGTAGATCATGTTTTATTTGATTTTATTCTTCTAGATTAGAGATAAAATATATAAAAGGGCCATTCATTATGTAATTTTTAATAAAAGTATATAGTTTGTTCAATATTATATCAACTAAAAATTACAGTGGAAACTGTAATCACTTCCATTATCACAATGTCCTGACTTCTGATGCAATACTTTTTTAAGAGAAAACAAAATTAGCCATTACTGTAATATTTCTCTAATAAAAACAAAATACAAAGTAAAACCAAAAAACACTATGACTTTTTTTAAAATTAATTTTTATTGGAGTATGGTTGCTTTATATAACTTGTTTTATTAATTTTTTGACATGAACTCATTTAAAAGCCTACCTTAACACTGCTGAAATGCTGAAAAAATCATGTTTGGGCATGTCTGATACAAACTCCCAGAAGACACTCCCCTAATATTAATGAGGTTTCTTGTCAATAATTACCTCTCTCGGGGCTTCCCTGGTGGCGCAGTGGTTGAGAGTCTGCCTGCTAATGCAGGGGACACGGGTTCGAGCCCTGGTCTGGGGGGATCCCGCGTGCCACGGAGCAACTGGGCCCGTGAGCCACAACTACTGAGCCTGCGCATCTGGAGCCTGTGCTCCGCAACAGGAGAGGCCACAACGGTGAGAGGCCCGCGCACCGCGATGAAGCGTGGCCCCCACTTGCCACAACTGGAGACAGCCCTCGCACAGAGACGAAGACGCAACGCAGCAAAAATAAATAAATTAAAAAAAAAAAAATTACCTCTCTCTGTGCTCTTAAAGGAACACAGTTGGAGTAAGTATAATTTTTTTCCAATTTTCAATAGTATTGACAACTGGCAGAAAAAAAAAAAGTCCAATTCTTATACAACTAAAAACATTTGCTTCTTAGGTTTACTTAGTAGAACTTTCCTACTCCTGAACACACAAATTCAAGCAATTCTCATGATTTCCCAAACAAAATGGTTCACTACTAATAATATTTAGCATTAATTATCATGATTGCCATGGATATTTAAAAATATTCTAACTGTATCTAGACTTTGCTATACTAATATTTTCAATATATTTGCCTTCTCCCCCTTTTCAAATAACCCTGAAAAAATTGTTCATAAACTAATTTTTTCAATGAGTAAACAATAATGTAATGTGTTTTCTACTAGTGAGCTTGCTAAATTATCAAGTTTTATCTAAATCTTAGTGTAAAACAAGTGAAAAATGTAAGTTTCTGAAGAAGGCTGGTCACATTACATCCTGTCACTTCCTGATTTAAAGGGTAAAACCCAGAAAATATATAGTTACTAAATTTAACACTTCACATACTTAAAATGCACTGGAGACGTTAAGCTAAATAAAATAAAACAAAAAACAGTTCTAAGACAGAAGCAGATGTGGTACCCTGGACAGAGCAAATGGAAACAGTCCCTTTACTAATATCAGGAACTGAACATCTACAGCGTATGAAGTAACAGGCTGGGTTACTTGAGCCTTTGCAGGGAGCTTCCTAACCCGAACAACTCCTGCCACTTTCAACTAGATACTCTCTTTGGAAATGCAATAGATACTCTGTGGAAATGGAAAAATTTCTTACTGATTAAAATTTACTCCCAACCTTCTCAAGTTAAAAAAAAAAAGGTAGCTACAAAACCACTCCCAATCTTGCCAAAGAAAAAAAAGTAACCAGTAAGTTAGAAAAATAAAGCAAAAATTAAATAAGTACATAAAAAATTGGCCCTACCACAACAGACAAAAAAGGAAACACCAAAACTTCCGAAGTTCTCCAAATTCGCAAATCTTTCAAAAATATTTATTTCAGTAAATACTTTTACACTTCTTTTTAAGCAGTATCTTTTTTTTTTTAATTTCTGACAGGGTTCAGATTTATGTTTTTTTTCAGATTTATGTTTTAATAAATAAAATATACATTTACAATAGTAATAAGCAGAATAATTGCCACCATTCATTCATTCACCCATTCAATATTTATAGAATACTTATAGTATGACAGGAATGATAATACAAGACTTATCTTCGATTCTTATAGCAACCCACCAAGGAGGTTCCCTTTAGAGATGAACGTACTGGGGGGCTCAGGAAAGATGAAGTAAGAGCCCAAAGTAAGAGAGCACATTCCCAACCCAGGTCTACTCTACCCCAGTCTGTGATGTTTTTGTCATGCCACCAGGGTCTTCCGGCACTGGGTTTCTCTTTATTATCTCATAAATAAGCCAAACTTTTATTTTTTTATTTTACTTTATTTTGTGGTACCTCTCCCGTTGCGGAGCACAGGCTCCAGACGCGCAGGCTCAGTAGCCATGGCTCACAGGCCCAGCCTCTCCACAGCATGTGGGATCTTCCCGGACCAGGGCACGAACCCGTGTCCCCTGCATCGGCAGGCAGACTCTCAACCACTATGCCACCAGGGAAGCCCTAAGCCAAACTTTTAGTTGTGGGTAGTCCTTCATATCCCATAGATCATGTATATAGCAGAGTAGCTTTTATTCAATTTTATGTTGGGCAGAAACAACATGACTCAAAGACTCTCTGAGTAAAATGACCACTACATCATTGTTGTTTTCTGAAACCTTCCAGTGGGTTTAGGAAAAATATCAGTGATGACAGAAAGTATTAAACACATGAACCGTATCCTGGCTCTAAGCAGTATCTTTTTAACAGATACTGTAAAAACCATCAAAGAGTGAGCAAGACAAGCCTCTGTCTCTATCTGCAGATAAGTATGTCCAAGAATGTTCCAAGGGCAGGACCAACCCAGCCATTTGTAGACAGGAAGATGAATCTCCAAATGCAAGGAGCTACCTTTCCAAAGCTAGATCTAAAACCCCATAAAGATTATCAGCATAATTTTGCTGGTGAGAAGAAACTCCAGCCATCATTTGTCACCATTAAATAAAACATTAAAGTTATCCCATAACCAACAACCGAAAGAAATTTTATTAGTCCCACTACTGTGGACAAAAAAAGGTTATTTCAAGAATAAGATAACTTTTTTTTTTTCACTTCTATAAGTCAATTTAAATGAGGCAGGAAGATCCCACATGCCGCCGAGCAACTAAACCTGTGCACCACAACTACTGAGCCTGCGCTCTAGAGCCCGTGATCCACAACTACTGAGCCCACACGCCACAACTCCTGAGCCTGCACTCTAGAGTGCATGCTCCGCAACGAGAAGCCACCACAATGAGAAGCCTGCACACTGCAATGAAGAGTAGCTCGTGCTCACCGCAACTAGAGAAAGCCCATGCACAGCAACGAAGACCCAACGCAGCCAAAAATAAATAAATAAAACAAATTAAAAAAAAATTTTAATGAGGCAAGACAATTCTGCCAAAAGTGAACTAAATAAAAATCTCAATATTAACTCAAGAATGGCTTGTCTTGGACTTCCCTGGCAGTCCAGTGGTTAAGACTCCATACACACTTCCAACGCAGTGGGCATGGGTTTGATCCCTGGTCAGGGAACTAAGATCCCACATGCCACATGCTGTGGCCAAAAAAATAAAATGACTTGTCTACCAGGAAAGAAATCTATAAGCAGTATTTTGCTATTATTCTCTAGTAGCAAGATCATTCCTAGGTAAAGGTGGAAACACCAACACAATATTCTTCCCATTTCTTTAACCCACTCTCTATTTTCTTCTTTTGTCTGTTTCTGGTGTAATAAAAATGCAACCTCTTCTCTAGCAACACTTGTCCTAGTCATCAGTTCTCTCTACCCATTTATACCTCTCCCATACTCCCTCCCTCCTCACACTTCAGCAAATTGGAAGAAAGGCACCTGGCTCAAAAGACTAAAAGCAAAAAATAATAAATAAATAGATAAAAATGAATATCTAAATTAAATAAATTAATCAACATTAATTTTGCAAACTGAGATCTTTAATATGGCTATAGTGTCAATTAAATATAAAAAGCTGTCACATAAAAACAAGTGACTAAACCTTGACCCTTGAAAAAGTACAACTATAGTCATATTTTTCTTATTGAATGCATGAGTAAACTGAATCCTTCTATTTGACCTGGCAGTGATTTATTACAACAGAAGATTAATCATGAGTCTGTATGTTGCTATAAACCTGTACCAATCCACAGCAAATTAAGTATGTGTATATAGTGTGAGTGTAACCATACATATACACATATATTGCAAATAATGAAACAAAATCTTTAGTTTGCTTTTTCTATCTGCAGAAGTTTGAACTTGCTGCTACACAATATCTAAATTTCAGTATTAGTTAAAAATTTTAGAGATCAATAGCTCCACTGTGTAAAAATAACTTAGCAAATAAAAACATAGAAGTAAAAGGTACCTGCTGTTGCTTGAAATCAGGCCTTTTTTTGATAAGATTATAAACAGTCACATATTTCATATACAGCACATAGGCCCTTTCCTCATCACGATCTAATCTGCTTTCTTCTGCGGTCTTGAAGATCTTCAGGGCACTCTGTACATAACTTAAAATTAGAGAAAAAGTAATTAAAACACTTGACATCTGGGGGAAAAAAGTCATGTATAAAGTCCACAGAGACTCAATAAAATACATTTCATAATTTAGGTTGCAGTACTTCAGAATTATACAAAGTTAGATATAAGTTTGGATGCAACATGAAAATTTCCCTTATACTACAATTAAATACTTATGTTTCATTAATAGTTGTCTGTATATCACCAAACTGTACAAAATGCATTCTAAATCCAGTTTTAAAAGATTTGCTACAATAGATAATCCTGAGGCAAATGGTCCTCCGGCACCCATATAATAGTCATACTCTATAAAGAACATAGCTGCATACTACTTGTACTGAAGTAGGGGAGCTAAAATATTTATTATTTTAATGTTAAAACAAATACTTTTCAATTCTCCTTACTCCTTTCTAACCATGATATAAAATTCTCCTCACCTAAAAACTCAAGAAACTAGGGACAGGAAAGGGGACATGAGTTCAATCTTTTAGAGTTTTCTACACAATGGCTGAACTGCACTCTGATTCACTGGCCCTGAAAAGAGAAGAGATTTAAAGTCTAAAAACATGTCATCTTAAAATTCCACTTCAGTAAAATAATTTGAGGGGTCTACGGCATTCATTTATTTTTTCTTTAAATAAATTTATTTATTTATGGCTGCAATGGGTCTTCATTGCTGCGCGTGGGCTTTTCTCTAGTTGCAGAGAGCGTGGGCTACTCTTTGTTGCAGTGTGCTGGATTCTCATTGTGGTGACTTCTCTTGTTGTGGAGCGTGGGCTCTAGGTGCGTGGACTTCAGAAGTTGTGGCATGTGGGCTCAGTAGTTGTGGCTCGCAGGCTCTAGAGCGCAGGCTCAGTAGTTGTGGTGCATGGGCTTACTTGCCCCACGGCATGTGGAATCTTTCTGGACCAGGGCTCGAACCCATGTCCTCTGCATTGGCAGGCGGATTCTTAACCACTGCGCCACTAGGGAAGTCCACTACGGCATTCATTCTAAGGACATTTTCCTGGTTTAACAGTCTTCAGAAAGCAAATTAATAAAACAGACATTTCTGCAAGAGGAATTCATTTACTTAGGACTAAAGTTTTGGCAACTAAGCTGTAGTGCCAATGCTAATACACCATATGCTTTATCAATAACTTATTTCTACAAATCAGTGCATCTTGTTTTCTATATTTTTCAAACTGTGCTCTACGATTGAGACATGGATTAGTGATGAAGTTGGTCAGGCCAAGGAACTAGATAGAACACCACACAAAGGAACAGGGCCAAACTGGTCTTTAAGACCAAAGATGGTCCTACACAAGGACAATTTCAGTCAGTGTGCATGCCCTGTTAAGCATGGCATCAAAGTTCCAGGATAGAGGTAAATCAAACCAAAGCTAGTAAGGAGATTCTCTAAGAGTTTAGGAGTGGGTACAACAGTCCTTAGGTTTTTCCAAATTTCTTTCATCATGATGCATGTATATCTCATGGGCCCATATGTAGCAGCAGGCCCAGCTGAGATGGCTGCAATGTCACTGTGGGTCCAGTGAAACAGCCAAATATCCTAAAAGGATTCTAGCATTCTCTAGAATAGTGCTACATGTTGTGGTGGTACATTTAGGCCAACATACCACTTCCTGTGGGATCAGGGTAGTCCTAGAGCTAAACCAGACATTGCTAAAACAGATTTATCTGTTTTAAGATTAGATGAAGCTCTCTGAGAAAGCTTCAAGGTGGTTTTACCCTTCTCACTATTTTCTATTTGAAAATCATTCAATGTGAGTTAAACAGCGCTACTTTCTCTATCACCCCATCAACATTACCAACTAAGCTCAAGAAGTAGGCCAATCCCTCTCTTACTCTTCCTATCCCTTCCCCACCCAAAGATCTTTTCAAAAGCCCATTTTATACTTAGTAATGTTTACGAATATTAGTTCATTCTGGGATTTTCTTTCCTGACCTTCTTTAAAGTTCTTACTACTCTCCTGTCTTCATCCTTAATGTTTTATTTCCTTCCCATCTTGTTTATTTCCTCTAGAAAATGACTCATAAAGATGTTCCTGTGCAAACACAGGTTTAAGATGCCTCTTCACAGGTTCATTTGGGATCATACATATCATTTGTTAGAGCCTCACGTTTATCTCCAGCCACAGAACACCTGTTTTCCCCGATTTCTAAAATCTGCTTACCTCAAGTGTAGGGTGTAAGGCTGGCTAGACCCACCTTTCTTTCTGAAACTCTTACTCCCAGCTCTATAATAATATAGTTATATATCTCTAAATCTTCTCCTTTGTTGGTCAAAATAAATTCAGAGGAAAAGTTCCCCTATTGTCTCCTGTCCCTCCTTAACAGAAATAAAACTATCAACAAGTTAACAATTTTAGTGATATCCCATTTTTATAGCAAAATAACTTCCAGTAAATATCAAAATAGCTGGACCTTTCCATCTCTATTGTATTTTATCTCAGGACAAATTCTGCAACTGTTATCAGGAAAGTATCATCTCTAGCCTCTACCTCAACATGTAGTCTACCCCAACATAGATAGACTACATGCCCTGAAAAATAAAAATACATAAAATAAATCATTAGGGGACTTTCCTGGTGGTGCAGCGACTCCACACTCCCAATGCAGAGGGCCTGGGTTTGATCCCTGGTTAGGGAACTAGATTCCACATGCATGCCACAACAAAGATCCCACGTACCGTGACTATGACCCAGCACAGCCAAATAAATAAATAATAAAACAAACAAACAAGACTTAAAAAAAAAAAAAAGAGGATATATAAGAATCTGCCTGCCATTGCAGGGGACATGGGTTTGATCCCTGGTCCGGGAACATGTCACAAGCCGTGGAGCAACTAAGCCCATGCGCCACAACTACTGAGCCTGCACTCTAGAGCCCGTGCGCCACAACTACTGAGCCCGCGTGCCGCAACTACTGAAGCCCGCGTGCCTAGAGCCTGTGCTCCACAACAAGTGCACCACAATGAAGGGCAGCCCCCATTCACTGCAACTAGAGAAAGCCTGTGTGCAGCAATGAAGACCCAATGCAGCCATAAACAAGTAAAATAAATTTTAAAAAATCATTAGGTTAAAACTTCATGTCAAATTGGTATAAATACTTTGCTGAATACTGCATAAAAAATACGTATCTCTTCTTTTTTAATCAAAGACTATGCTAGAACCAGATCTTATATGTGAAATACACAAGGATAAAAATGATCTTTAATTAAGAAGTACTTTTACACTGTTTTAGGAAAAGACATTAACTGTGGCTGAATGAGTTTTGTAGAATCCTTGCAGTCTTCACCTCTTAAACTTATGATGTAACATACTGTCCAGAAAACAGATAATATGCTTATTAGCAGAATATATATGTATTCTGCCAAGATAAAATTAAGAACTTCTCTAACTCATTTAATAAAATGGAAATGAACTAAAAGTTAACAGTTATCCCCCACTTTTCAAAAGTTCACTTTACACCACTTTGCTTTTACAGAACACCTAAGTACCTTTTTTACTAATCGAAAGAAATACAGAGGCGATTTTTGCTTTCATGAAAAAAGTTGTTTCCTCACTTTATGCCATTTTGGCTTACAAAAGGCTTCATAGGAACACTCTAGTTTTGAATAGTGGGGGATACCTGTATATGACTCAAATTAGCAAAGTATACACACTTCCTAGTGCTTATTTTCTCTGGTTTAACTTCTGTCTTCTTATTGAGGTCTTTTAGTGAAGAACTGAGGTAGAGTTCTTTAGGAACTGAAGCCACAGCAGGCATGATGAATAATCTTTACTTCTCCACTTTCACAATGGATGGTGTACTTCATTAAAAGTAGTTCTTTTCTGAAACAAAATGAACACAAATAATCCCATTAGTTTTCCTCATTAACAATAAAACAAGTGAGCAGTTTAAAAAACAAACAAACAAACCTCCTAAACTGTGTCCTTTGCTAACAGAGTTAATTTTCAATTATCTTGAATATTTATTTTCGGAGTTCAATATACAGGGTATCAATAAACAATCTACTTTCCCCTCCAAATTTTCATTAACGAAATGAATTAGTTTGTATCATTTTGCATTAAGTATTAGGAATCTTTCCTGTCAAAGGAACAGAATAATAAAAGCTTTTATATTTTTCTTCTGTTAAATCTGCATTAACGTATAGTTTACAAACAGAAGGAAGTTTCATTTAAAAATATTTCTTTCTCACCAGTTTACAAAAGGAAACAAGTTGGGGGGAGGGATAGCCAGGGCACATTATATGAAGCTGGGGATGTATGAACATGTTTCTGGTAGAATACACCCAAATACTTTGGTTTACTTTGAAAAGGTCTTTGATGTTTCATGACATTCTTTGTTTTCTCATCTGCTCTGGTAAATTCTGACTGGGAAGATTGAGGTAGTAAAAAAAAAAAAATGAAGAAGAAAGGCTAGGTATGTAACAATTAAGGTGTGTGTGTGTGTGTGTGTGTGTGTGTGTGTGTGTGTGTGTGTGTGTGTGTGTGTGTGTGTGTGTGTGTGTGTGTGTGTACCTATGCAGGGATGCATATAGATGGGGCAGATCAGCGGAGGACACTAAATGGGAATCTTGACAAGATCGTAAGTGTCACCAAATGAAAACTTCAGGAACCCAAGTAAATTTATACAAGGTCTTCAGTTGTAAAGAACTAATTACAATTTGAATAAAGAGCTGCATTAATACATTTAAGAGATTACAACATTTTTTGATACAGCCACTATGGAAAACAGTATGGCGGTTCCTCAGAAAACTAAAAATAGAATTACCGTATGATCCAGCAATCCCACTCCTGGGAATATACCCGGTCAAAACTATAATACAAAAAGAAACATACACCCCTATGTTCATAGTAGCACTATTCACAAGAGCCAAAACATGGAAACAACCTAAATGTCCATTGACAGATGAATGGATAAAGATGTGGTAACATATATACAACGGAATACTCAGCCATAAAAAAGAACAAAGTGATGCCATTTGCAGCAACATGAATGCAACTACAGATTATCATACTAAGTGAACTAAGTCAGAAAGAGAAAGACAAATACCATATGATATCACTTATATGTGGAATCTAAAATATGGCACAAAGGAACCTATCAACAAAACAGAAACAGACTCACAGACATAGAGAACAGACTTGTGGTTGCCAAGGGGGAGTGGGGGAGAGAGAGGGATGGACTAGGAATTTGGGGCTGGTAGATGCAAACTATTATATTTTAAATGGATAACAACAAGGTCCTAATGTATAGCACAGGGAACTATATTCAATATCCTGTGATAAACCATAATGGAAAAGAATATAAAAAAAGAATGTATGTATGCGTAAAACTGAGTCACTCTGCTGTACAGCAGAGACTGGCACAACACTGTAAATCATCTATACTTCCAATTTAAAGAAAAGAGAGATTACAACTTTTTTTCTGTCACTTATTTCCACTACCTTAATGCTCTTCATTCTATCAGTTCACTATTATTAGACGAATGGACATCAATGAACATTGAATCCTAAAATGCTGAGTAAGGTACAACTTTAGGGGCGAAAAGGCTTCTGTTCACCTATGTGAAACTCCAAAAGCACCCCAATTTGCTTTGATTCTTGTCACATTTTATATTAAATATTAATACTTTCTCATTTCTTGATTAGGTATATAATTCATCAACAATGCACCACCAAAACAGCTAAGAGCATCCATTACAGAATATGATAGGGATCCCCTGGATTTCCTCATACTTATACAGACAACAGTATTGAGTGTCTTACCTTGTAAAAAACCATTGTTACATGTTAAAGACACGAAGGATACATAAGAAGTGGTCCCTGACCTTCCAGAATAAACAGTTTAACAAGAGAACATTCCCTACTCCCCCATGCTCACCACCTCCTCAACCCCTGCTTATCCCCCTAAAGCTGAGTGAAAAAGTTGACACGTGACACCATTTGTAAGAAGTTTTAAAACAAACTAAACTGAGCAATATATTGCTTAAGGATACAAATCAGATAAATTTATAAAGGTAGGAAATGGTAAATATAAAATTCTATTTCTGGAGAGGTAGAAGATACAATAAGGGAGGCACACACAAAGAGCTTCAGCGATATGTAAGGTTTTATTTCTCAAGTTGGGTGGTATGTTCACATATGCTCAGAGATGACTGTTTTGTTTTATGTATTTATTGAAATATAACTGATGTACAACATTATATGTTGCAGGTGTACAATATAGTGATTCACAATTCACAAGTGATTCACAATTTTTAAAGGTTATATTCCATTTATTACAAAATATTGGCTATATTCCCTGTTGTACAATATATCCTTGTAGCTTATTTTACATATAATAGTTTGTACAGATGATCATTTTATTATCAGGCTTTTATAACATAAAATAATATGTAATATACTTAATGTATTTCATCAAAAAGTTTTAAAGAAAGCAATTATATAACAATGCAAATATGAATAAATTGTCTACAAATATGAAAAGAATACCCAGAGAGATGTAAAAGTTAGGAAGTTATGGTTGAAACAAGCAAACATAAAATATATATGTTTTTAAATACTCATTCAGAAAAAAACAGATCTGGAATATTTTAAGAGCCTAGTATATATAACCTCGTTGAGCACATCTTCCATACAGTGGTGTGAGTGGAAGCAAGAGTACAAGCATTAAGGAATAAAGAAATGGAAGCAGACTATAGATAACTTAAAAAAAAAATTGGCAATGAAAAAGAAAATGATGGGATAGAGTGGTGCTTCAGGAACATGATTTCTACTGAAACATAAGCAACAGTTGAGAAATAATACTTTTGACTAAGGGAAAGCACAGTAAGGCCAAGAAACTAACTTTTCAGGAAGGTGCTTAAGGAAACTTGAGTCCTTACTGATGCCACAACAGACACCATGGTGGCAGAGGGCAGGGGATGTTGGAGCTTGGACTATTAAGGAGGGCTAAAGGACAGTAAGATAATAGTAACAAGAGTTATTCCTGACTTTTCTGCCCCCACCTAGCTCAGCTAGGATCTTAAGCTTACTCAACCACAATAAGCCAACATATGCTCCCCTGATATAGGCTAGCTCCTGAAATGTAATTTCCAAAAAGCCCAATGATTTTTTACTGGCAACACTAAATGTACTAAGATAAGGATTAATGCCAGAGTTAGGCAGAGTGACCTTGTACCAGTCTGACAGTATCTGTTTTTCCTACTCTATCCTTTACCTGCATCTTAAGTATTAGTGGTCTAACCACAGGACACATATTCAAAAAGTCAGGTAGAGTCTATTTTGTTGATTCATGACAATTAGGTTTCTTGGTTGGGAAAAGAAAGCTATTTATTTGAACCCTCTAAAATGAAGGTCTAGAATATGTCTCAGTCAAATCTTTTTCTCATCATTACCTTTAAAGCTTGGATCTTTACAAGACAAAAGAATATAAAAACTATATATGCTACCTAGGCAACTTAAAATAATAAATCATTAGCTATTTCAAAGTTAAATTCCATTCAAACATTCACAGGCATCCTACTGTACAGAAGACATTGTGCTCCCAGGAACTCAAAAATTAGATGTGATCCATTTCCTCATAAAGTTTAAAAAACTAATGTGAAAGAGAAAGTTGTAAGCAGTGTTAATACAACATGTATTATATCAAACTATAAAGAGTTACAAATAATGCACAATAAGAAAAATTAACAAGATCAAGTATGACTAGAGGGATCTTGTGAGGCATCATGGAAGAGATAGCATTTCTGTGAGTCTTGGTGAGAGAAGGCTTTTGATAGAGATGAGAAAGAGTTTGAGGAAAATGTCAAAAAAGTAAAGAACATCTTTAGGAACTAGCTAGTATACAGAATCAACAAGGATTTGCTAGGCAGTAAGGCCTGAAAAATAGTCTAGGAACAGATAAATGGAAGGCTGTGAATGTCACATTAAAGCATTTACTTTGTTTTCTAAAGGTAACAGAGAACCAGAGCAGGATTCTAAGAACAGAGTTATATGATCTAAACTAACAGTACAAGGTTAGGCTTTAAAAGACTGGAGATAAGGAAGACATTAGTTACCCATAATAATGATCCTAAGGAAAGATGATGAAGGTCAGAACTAGGGCAGTAGAGATGGAATGGAGGAGGCAGACAGATACTAGAGACACTGCAAAGGTAGAATGACAGGACTCCGATTGAGTGACAACCGATCAGACACACCAATGGAAACTACAGGGATAAGATTATGATACAACAAAGTTTTAATGAGGGTTTCCAGGAAAAAGATTGTGCTTTTTTAAAGTTACTTTTTCTGTCCTTATTTGATTTTTGAGAACAGCTGAAATAAAGAACTTGCTCTGATAATGTCATGAAAGGACCACAGTTGTTTCCATTTTCCTTCATTAAATTATACGTTATGCTGTCAAATAAGATGCCTGGTGTTAAAAATACTTCCAGCATTGCCTTAATTGCTATTTTAGCCTCTACAATCACATATACTTCTGCAGAAATCAAAGCACAAGGTAAAGGGTATTTTTCCCTAATCATATGAGAAAGCAAAGAATACATATCCAACTTAAATGTATGTAAACTTTAATGTATTAAATTTTTGATAAGTCATTCTGCTGCATTTTGCCATTAAAGAAATTTCAAAAGAGACTGGCATAAAATAACTTAAGGCCAGAATGACTGAATGGATTTACAATTTCCTTATTTTGGCTGCAACAGTAAAAACAAACCCACTGATACTTATACAGGAATGTTCAATAACTACAGAACTCAAATAATTTTAAAATCTATTTGTTTAGCTCTAGAACTAAATACAACATATAACCCACTAAAACTATGTTATACTTCAAAAAGGATTGTAAGTACAAAAAATAAAATAACTAAGTAATGTAAGAAAAAGTTCTCCTAAAAAAAAAAATTTAAGATGTGTAAACCTGATAAAGATTTAAGAACAACAGCTTAATCAAACAGCAATGCTCCAAAAATGAAATACAGGCAGTGCTGAAAACGAGCTGACAATAGGGAGAAAATGGAAGGCATATATACCCCTCTCTCTCTCTCTGACATTTTTCTGATCCTTCCAAAGAAAGGAGTAGAGATTGGATGACCTGAACCACAGAGTGATGACTAAAAAGCAAAAAAGTAAAGATTGAAGTTTGTTGTCATTCAAACTGGTCCTGATATCTTAACTAGGGCCTCACACCAACCACTGCCAAGGTTGCTGGCAACACTGAAAGGAAAGCAGTTTGTCCTTGTTGGCCATCCATCATCTCATCTCACCCCATCTCTGGCCTTCAGATAGCAACAGTATTCACTACATCATCTGACTATCTTAAATTTCATATAGTCCATTCTATACTCATTCTAGTTAAAATGCCACAGACAAGTAAGTACTGATGAAATAATCTGCTTTAAAGCAATCCTAAAGTTAAGGCTCAACCCTTTTAAGAATTCATCACTGCTAAAAAAAACCTCTAGTATTTTCTGAGTATCTACTATGAGTCTAGTGACAATAGCAGTGTTTTTTTAAAATCCCTTTAGAAGGTCACAATCACCATTAAAAAAACAAAAAAAACCTGAAGAGAAAATATCAGAGCATGGCACACATAGTAAGGTTAAAACTGTTTCATGAAACTTTAGTTTTGGCTGTGTACCTGTGTAAGCACATATAGAACACTGGGTATAAATGTGAAATGTCTATAGGTTACAATTCAAAGTGTAAAACTCCTGCAGAGCAACGCTACTCAAGTGTGGTCCACAGACCAGTGCTGGTTGAGGAACTGTTGGTTACCAGCCTGTGATAAAATAAGCTTATAACAGAATGTAAACCTATTAAGCACACTAAATTTTTCATAGCAGCAAGACTTTCTTTACAAAGAAAGCAATGTACTGATTTATATTCTAGCACAAGCTGCAAGACTATAAGAGACTGGCTACTTTGAGTAACACTGCTCTAGGGAGATAGAGTATCACAGGGCTTCTGATCACAAATACCTTAGTTTATCAAGACCAAATTAATACTCATTAAATAATAAGCCAACAATTAATTCCTACACTGTACATTAATACGTGACTCCAGTCACTGGGAAGTCAAAAGGAGGGAAAAATTCACGGTAACTTGAGGCGAGGGGAGAGCTTCTTCCAGCCCAGAGTGTACTCTTTTGTACTGATCCCTCGTCCTGCAAAAACCAACTTAAGTTCCACCTCTTCCATCCTTGATGGTCCCAGTTCTTGGAGTTTCTTTCTTTTTTTAAAATATATAAATTTATTTATTTTATTTTTGGCTGCATTGGGTCTTCGTTGCTGCGCGCGGGCTTTCTCTAGTTGCGGCAAGCGGGGGCTACTCTTGGTTGCGGTACAAGGGCTTCTTATTGCGGTGGCTACTCTTGTTGCGGAGCACGGGCTCTAGGCGTGCAGGCTTCAGTAGTTGTGGCTCGCGGGCTCTAGAACACAGGCTCAGTAGTTCTGGCGCACAGGCTTAGTTGCTCCACGGCATGTGGGATCTTCCCGGACCAGGGCTCAAACCCGTGTCCCCTGCGTTGGCAGGCAGGTTCTTAACCACTGAGCCACCAGGGAAGCCGTGGAGTTTATTTCTTGATCTAAATCCTATACTATCAATATTTGTTATCTATAGCATTCCTTTAGTACAGAATTTGGATCAAATGACAATTATGACTAGGCTTTAAGATACTCATACCTCATAAGCATGCAGTTTCATGATGCTGTGATAGAGACAGAAACCGGCCCTAAGGATAGGAGTTAGCTATGAATAGAGTGAGAAAGGAGGGCATGCCAGAAGAGGAAATCAACACGAACAAAGACACAAAATGAGAAATCAGTATGGGAAGGTAATAAGAAAAATAAAGAATGCTATAGGGATTATTAGGAAATAATCAAATAAGATCAAGGGATTATACTAACATGTCTTTATAAGTCATAACTCTAACATGCTAGATCTCTAACATCTACCTTAGTAGTCCTTATAGTCAACCCTTAATAACTGTTGCCTAACAATAATAAATTCTATTAGGTAAGGAAATGGAATTACATGATGGAGGACTTTTGAAGCCACCCAAAAATGTTTATATTTAATTCAGCAGGCAATAAGAAGCCAGATCTTGAAGGGAAAATGGTATCTCTGGGCAGGTCAAAGTGGGGATATGCAAGACAGATTTGAAGGAAACAGGAACAAGGGAATGATACTTTAGAAAAGAATAACTAGCAGGCCATGGCAAAAAAGAACACAGAAAGGTAGAAATGTGCTTTGACTGAAACAGTATTTTCTCTCTTGAGTATACACACACACACATACACACACACACTTTCAACCCTGAGAAATGTGAAGAATGGTAGTGCTGTTAACAAAAATAAAAAGTTTAAAAAACTGATCAGTTTACAGCAGCATTTCTCAAATTGGGCACTACTCACATGCTGGACTGAATAATTCTTTGTTGTGGGGTTGCCCTACACATTGTAGGATGTGTAGCAGCATCCCTGGCCTCTACCCACTAGATGCCAGTAGTATCCACCCTTCTCCAGTTGTGACAACCAAAACTGTTTCCAGACATTGCCAAATGTCCCCTGGGCGGGGGGGTCAAAATTACCCCCAAATAAGAACCACTGATTTACAAAAAAATTTGAACATGTTGAGTGTATGCAAAAGGAATAACATCTAAAGAAGGATGCCTTGATAGAGATGTAAATACGTAATCAGACATCAGGTTTACAGAAAGACCAGATATTAAATCAACTATTAAGGCGTTAATGTTACTTCGATAATCCTCAGTGTTTTGGGAGACAACAAAGTATTGACATTGAAATAATATGCTATCTAGGATATAGTTTAAATAATTCTATTCTCTTCACTTTTATGTATATTTTTAAACTTTTGTAATAGTTTTAAAAACATAAACATCATTTACACTAGTAACTAAAATCAGGAGAATGAATCACTAAGGAAATGAGATCTTGTTTCTCTACAGCTGACAAGATACCTGAAGGGCTCAGAACTTGGGGGGTGGGGGTGGTTCCTAAAGGAGGAAAGAAACACAGAATGAAGGAAAACCAGGAAAGTGCAATATCATGGAAACCAAAGAAAAAGAGAAGTCCAAAGTTACAAAGTTCTTACAATGCTAAAAAGAAAAACAGAGTAAAATAACTAGCCCTAGTTCTGAAGAGTGATTAAAAACCAGCTTCAATGTGGTAAACATTTAGAATACCTACATCTGTTCAAAGTGTAGCACTGGGGGCTGTAGGGGATACAAAGAATATACCTCCTAACGGAGTTTCTACCTCTTAGGATGAAAGATGAGTACACAGTGGTAATACAAAGCAAAGTACCATATTACAGGCACTAACGTACCATGCCCAAATATTTTGGTTTTATTAAGGACCATTCCCAGAAAAAACACGAGGATAACTGTTTTACACAATAGGTGTCTATCTACCTATATAACCTTGATCCATTTCTTATCTCCTCTTCCTCTTTATCTCTTTAATTTTTTTTTTTAGCAGATGCAAAATTGATGAGCTGGGAACCCAACTGTACTTAGTAAGTACCAAAAAAAAAGCTATGGTTCTCAACCCTAGCTGTATATTAGAATCACCTACAGAACTTTAAAAAAATATTGATGCCCAGGACCCATTCCTAAATGGTTCAATCAGAATCTCTGAGTGTGAGACTTGCACATAGGTATTGCTGTAAAGCTCCTCAGGTGAATTCTAGCGTGCAATCAAGACAGGGAACCATAGGCATAAAGAATGGATATAAGCATGTTACTAGAAGCAATAAAACACTATGAAGATGACAGTTAATTTTCAGCTGAAATCAACATTTTTTTAAGGTAGAATTTTATTTTTTTAAATTTATTTATTTATTTTTAACATCTTTATTGGATTATAATTACCTTGCAATGCTAGCTAGTGCTAGTTTCTGCTGTATAACAAAGTGAATCAGTTATATGTATACATATATCCCCATATCCCCTCCCTCTTGCCCCTCCCTCTCACCCTCCCTATCCCACTCCTGTAGGTGGTCACAAAGCACTGAGCTGATCTCCCAGTGCTATGCAGCTGCTTCCCACTAGTTATCTATTTTACATGAAATCAACATCTTAAGTTATATAACGCCCAACCTACCAAAATTATGAGAAATCATTTAAATTTTTAATATTTTGTAATTAAGAAATTAAAAACCCCAGGATTCCTACACCCACAGCTTTTCAATTTGTTTTGAAATTGGTATTATAATGCATAATAATTTCATTTTACTACATTACAAAGACATCAGGTCAAATGTTATATGATATTACACGTATAATCTAAAATGATACAAATGAACTTATTTACAAAACAGAAATAGACTCACAGACACAGAAAACAAATTTATGGTTACCAAAAGGAAAGGGGGTACGGAGGGATAAATTTGGAATCTGGGGTTAACAGATACACCCTACTACATATAAAATGGATAAACAATGAGGACAACAAGGACCTATGGTATAGCACAGGGAACTATATTCTACATCTTGTAATATCCTATAATGCCAAAGAATCTGAAAAAGTATATATATATATATATGACTGAATCACTTTACTGTACTCCTGAAACATTGTAAATCAACTATACTTCAATTTAAAAAACAAGAAAGACATGCAGGTTCACATCACTGTTGGTACATTTCAGAGAATTTAGTATTATGAAAGACTAAACTGTAATGTGTTAGAAGAGGCAACGTTTAGCTATCTCAACACTAACTTTATTCACTGTACATGAGTACTGTGTTACTTGAATTAGTATGGTTATAAATGTTATTACAAATAAGTTTAACATAACAGTTCATCATTTACTAATAAATTTTATATTATAAAAGTATTATAAAAGTCTTAGTCTCATTTTCCACTTATTATCATACAACTCTGGGCAAATTCCTTAAATCCTCCACCACAACCACTGCCACTGCTCAGTTTATTATCATCTGCAAAATGGGAATAATTCATCTGCTTCTATAGAGTTTTCAAAGGTGTCAATGAAAAAATATATACAAAAAGTGCTCCGAAAATTATAACATGCCATGAAATGGCTAAAGAAATCAGAAGCGTAACTTATTCTGCATTTACTATTATATCCAAACATCAGTCAACAAAATTATGGTAGGCTAAAGATGGCCACAAGTTCTTTGGCATTCTCCTCTTCAAAAAGTCTATCATTTGGTTGGGGGAGGGCTCTGACTGCCCTAACCAATACAGAATGTTGGAAGTAACGCTGTGCCAACTTCTGGGTCCAGGCTTTTGAAAGACTTTAAGAGAAAGCTTCCACTTCCTGACCCTTCAAACACTTGTCTTGGAACTCAGCCTCCATGCTACAATCTGTCCAAGACACATGAAGAGGCTATGTTGTAGGCACTCCAGTTGAACTCCCAGCCAACATCAATTGCCATCCATGGGAATGAGCCGTCTCGGGTGTCCTGCCCAGCTGAGCTTTCAGATGACTCCAACGCTAGCTGGATATCTGACTACAAATACATGAAACCCTCACCGAGAACCAACGAGTTGAGTCCAGTCAGCCCACAGAAACATGAGATAATGAATTGTAGTTTTAAGCCACTTTGTTTTAGAGTGATCTGTTATATAGCAATAGGCAACTGGGACAATGACCAAGATTAAAACAAAAAAGACTCAATAATATCTAATTTTATAAACACTTCATATTTAATAGACACTTTTTTCCCTTTCATCTCTACAAAATAAGTACATTTTTATGTAGAAAATGTTCATAATAAAATATAATGCTAGACATTTTATGGGAAAAAAATCTGATGTACTGACTCTCTTACTTTACAAAAGCCATTTTGGTTCTTTCCCATTATGTTCATGCTAATAAACAAATGACCATAATGACTGACAAAGTTCAAGTAAATATATTAAAAATTAAATTCTAGAAAGACATCTTTAAAATATTTTTGTTTTTTCTCACGCATTGTTTTCTCAAAAACAATGCATACCTATGTGCAACTAATATAAATTTATATCATTAATGACAAGTTGTTGTTATTATAGAGTCCTTACCATCTAATTTAAAAGATGCACCTAATGTGTCACAAGAAAAGGAATACACATTTCAACATGTTAAAGACATAGCACAACCTATGGAACCTTTCTGACAGACTGGTCCAGTACTCTGGAATCACGAGAAACTATCTAAATCCATCATGAAAGACATTCAACAATGAATCTTAAACAGAATCTGCTGAAATGCAAAATCTGCTTACATAGCAAAGCCGCAGAGCAAGCCTAGAAGAGGAACACTTCCCCAACAAAAATCACCTGACATTTTTCATGGCTGCAGTAGAAAGTACATAGGATGCTTGCTGACGTAGAGAGAGTAAAATCCTTAGTTCGGCATCCCCTACAGCTGAAACCCTCAGGGCTCTTAACAAATATTAAATTCCTTAGACTCTGCAACACCTCTGTCTTCAGGTAAATATTTTGTTAGTGATTAGGGACTTGCTCCAAGGTCACAAAATGAACTGGAGGCAAGAAATAAACCGAGAAGTGTGGTCTGCAGCTTTAAGTACAAATTCAGGGTTCTGATAATTTCCGAGGTGAAATTAACCTGTCCCACAACTCTAGGAGAAAGGCCACGTTTTAGGAAAGACAAGCTTTTATTTGGGGAAGTCACAGTTTTAACTCTGATGCGCTCGCAGGTTCTTTAAACTCATACCTGGACTTCACTACAAGCAAGTTTGACTGGATCAGAGGAGGGATTGGAAAACACTCTGAGAGGTTGTATTAAGGTCTGGGAATGTAGGTCGACGGGCAGAAAATCTGAAAACGGAGGCAAGAGGAAAGACGTCAAAGTCGGTCTGAGTGTCCAAGAAGGTGGAAGAATGGTCAAGGCCACCTTCTAAGACCGGAAAAACCGGAGCCCACACGGAATTCGCTGGGCAACCCTAGGTGGGTAGCGGGAAAGACTCGCGGTAGGTCCCTTCCTCCAAAAGCCGATTCTATGTTCGGGGTGGTCCCACCCCCTCCGAGGACACGGCTTGTCTCCCGGGTGACCAGCAGCTGGTGGAAGGAAAGGGGTTCACTGAGGACGGATTCCCGACGAACAAAGGCCAGGACCCAGTCCCGCACTCACCTTGGCGCTGGGCGCGCTAAAGCCGGCCTCCTCGCCAAAGGCCCATCTCCCACCAACCCGAAGAAAAATCTCTATCCCGACGGAAGTCAGCTCAGCTCATCCCTCTTTCCCAATTTGCACTGCGTTGCGACGCGTCGCGTCTCTGACGTCACGCAGGGGCGGGGCTGCGCGGCGCGCGCGCGCGTGCCCTTGACTATTTGCTATTTCCCAGCCTCATCCTAGCCTGTGAGGGCTGCGCGGGAGGGCGAAGGAGGGCCGAGGAGGACGTTTTGGATGGACGGTCTGGGCAGTGTCCAGGCTACACTGAGCTGGGGCGAGCTTGTCCGCTTGTCCCCTGCACCCTGCATTTCTCGGGCTTAGTTCTGTCACCCTGGTGTTACTCGCATCCTGGGTCTTGCTGTGAAGGAAGCAGGGCTGCTCTTAACGCCTTAGCTAAGCCTCTTCCTCTTCAGGTTGGAGATTTAAAGGCAGACTAGAAAACGGATTTGAATCTCAAATTCTGATTAAAAGTTTAACGTTCTCCGAAGCCACGCCTCTGGTAAGAGAAGAATAGACACAGTTCTAAAGCACATTATATATACACATACACAGTTAAAAGCCCAATCTTACAGAAACAAAACGAGAGGTCTGAACTTTCTCGCGAGGTGATTCTTTGTAGGTGATTGAATGCTCCGATTATCTGTAAACATAAAGTTGCTTGGATGGAGTTGTGGGCCATGGTCACTAAGTCCCCAGGGACAGTCCAAGTGTCTCAGGGACGGAAAAGCTGGAAGGCGAGGTCTAGCAAATGCGTTAAGTGAAAGTGTGTGTCACATAGGTGTTCAGTAAACGTGTAATGAATAAATGAAAGGACCTAACCCAATAGTGTTTCACATACAGTGGTCTTTCCATTAATGGTAATTTCCTTTCCATCACAATGAAATACCTGCAAAAATACGGTAGCTCTTTATACCTATGCTATACACTATTTTCCCAAAGGATTTAAGACATATAATATGAAATATACTATACTACCTGAGACTACTAACTAGGAAGCCTTAGCAAATTTTTCATAACTAAGGGGAAAAATTGCATCCATCTTTCGAGGGTGGATCTTAAGAAAGTAAATTGGTTATTGGTTGTTTGCTTTTTTTTGTTTGTTTTTGGTCTGCTGAGCATCTTGATGAATTTGAGTATGCAAAGAAAAATCCAGAGTTTAGTTTGGGAGTAGGAACCAAACAAAGACAGAGGAAGAAAAGTTCTCTGAAGACAATCTTGGAGAGGGAGGATCCTAGGAATGTGAGGTGATAAAGAAAGATCGAAGCCCATAAGAATGAATCAACCAGTGAAAAGTCTCCTATGGTGGGATGGCAGAAAGGTTTTAATAAATAGGACTCTTTAACATTCACCTAAAGTTATTTTTGTTGCTCTAATGTAATTGCCCCAATCCCAATCCCATCCTCCCAGTAAGTGGAATTCCCCAACTTCCCTAAAGCACCAGTCAAGTTTGCTAAAACATAAGTCATTTGCGTGCATTTTTTGAAAACTAAGAAGTTCCCACATGTGGGTCGACAGGTGTGGGAGAGAAACCAGGCACAAGATGACAAGATGATTCCAAAACTGAACTGAGTTAGTGAAAGCAGGAAAAAACAAAACATTCCTGGGAAATTCACAGAAATCTGGGGACAGGCTCTGGACTTTTCAAAATTAGTGAAATAAGAGTTCTTAAGGAGCAGGGTTACCTAGATGAAACTATGCTTATTGAATGGAATTATAAACCCTAACACTTGTTCAAATTTGTACTGTAACAAACCAGGTGGCAGTATCTATGGTACCCAGGCCATCCAGCATAAGCAGTAGTCCAAAATGTATTGAACCTGATTCATCCTCCTTCCATTCAACAAGTATATGATGAATATGTATACTATGCCAGGGATTATTTTGGACTTGGGTTATACAGTCCCTCCTCAACAGAGAGCTGACTTACATTCAGATGAGCGAGAAATATGATAAGCAAATACATACACACATGAGTTTGAACAACATGAGTTTGAACTGCCCAGGTCCACTTAAATGTGAATTTTTTTCGATAGTAAATACTACAGTACTACACAATCTGACATTGATTGAATCTGTGGTTGCGGAACTGAACTGGCGGATCCGGAGGAACCTGGGATATGGATGGCCGACTCTAAGTTATACTGGAATCTTCAACTCTGCAGAGGCTTGGTGCCCCTGGTCCCTGTGTTGTTCAAAGATCAACTGTATACTATGTTAGGTGTTGTTAAGTGCTAAAAAGAAAAATAAAACAGGGTAAACGGCCAGCAAAGACAGTGGTATTTTTGGTGAAATAGGGAAGAGCTCTCTGACGAAGTGACATTTCCATAGAGCATTTAGTGAAAAGAGGGAGAGAGCCATGGATACCTGTGGGGGAAAAGCATCCAGGCAATGGGAGTAGCACAGGTGAAGGCAGTGAGGGAGGAAAAGGAGAGTGTGCTGGAGGGACAGCAAGGAGGACAGTATAGCTAGCATAAGGTGAATAAGTGGCATTGTGATAGAAGATGATCTCAAAGGGGTGGGGAGAGAATAGAGCACAGATTATATAGGCCTTGTAAGCCAATAAAACATGTTTATCCCAAAATAACACAAGAAGTGAATCACAAGTTAATATTTTATGAGAAAATTTAGCTTTCATATATATAATAAAATTTACAACATTATGTACAAATGTTCATCCCAATTATCTTTTAGCCAAAGCACAAGTGTCTTGTGGGGTTTTTTTATTAATCACTTATTCTTTTCTATTCATCTGGGTTTTATTTCCTAAAATCATAATGATCATCGCATTGGGCCAGTTGCATGGCCCATCAAACATTTTATCTCTAGGGAATGCATCACCAGAAAAGGGGTGGTAAGTCTTGGCTATTCTCCTGGATATCAACTTCAGAGTTTAGGCAGTCACCACTCTTTGCACTTCACTAAGACTCTACCAGATTGGTTTATCTTAAGTTGTAAAAAATTTGCTATATCACCACTTAAGGTGATTTGAGTTCTTTTTTTTTTTTAATGTGAAGTTATACTTCTATCTTTTTTTAAAAAAATTTATTTGGCTGCATCGGGTCTTAGTTGTGGCATGCGGGATCTTCCGTTGCAGCGCGTGGGCCCTTAGTTATGGCACTCAAGCTCTCAAGAGTGCGGGCTCAGTAGTTGCAGTGCGTGGGCTTAGTTGCCCTGCAGCATGTGGGATGTTAGTCCCCTGACCAGGGATTGAACCTGCGTCCCTTGCATTGGAAGGCAGATTCTTAAGCACTGGACCACCAGGGAAGTCCCTATACTTCTATCTAATTGGCCTAAACTTAATAAAGTTTTAGAGATATATCCTCATTCTATGATTTCAGGGTTTAATGAACAACTATACTTACTTTTTTCAACCCTTAATGATTTTACAGATTTAGGTCTTCTTTCCTTTCTCCCTTTGATTTTCTATCTAAACTGAAAAGTTTTAATCTGGTTATTATGTTCTTCAGTGGTTCCCCATTGTAATGTTATCTTCTGGATCTTCCTGCTTCCATTAGATTTTCCTTGCAGAAAGATATTTCCTTGTAATACTCAGAATACAATATTACAAATGGTGATGCACATGGTTTTATCCCAAAAAGATAAAGTTTTCAGTTTGTTGATCCTATCACAGAATTTTCACCTACTTGACTGAGGTCATCAAAGAGTTACTTAAACTTCTTAAGAATTGTCTGCAGTTTTGTCATGCTAACTCTAACTGGAAGAAAGAGAATCCCATTCAATAACCATAGGAACTGTTGAGCTATCAGTGTATTGAATTGAGATCATAGAATCAACACACATGCTTAAGCCTTTTCTACATATTTACAAAAAAAAACTTATTAAGCTTTCGATATAACGACATTTTAATGAAGCACCTAATTTAAAGAAGATACTTTTTAAGTCAAAATTCCAAAAAAGTCTTTCTGTAATTTATTCCCATTTATACAACTCTTAACTATCTAAAGTGATGTAATGTCTATGGGAACAGGAGTACGATTTTTGATGTGGTATTTACGTCTTCCAAATTATAGGTAAATATATTAAATAATACATGCCCAGTGGTTCAAACTTCAGTATTATCAAGCAATATGTGGCTTGAATAAACACAACAACAATGCAGACCCAAAACAAAAATTTACAGACTCTGGGCTAGCCCAATGCTTGGGATGCCCCAGCTGCTAGCCAACACATGGAGAGTTGTGCCTGGGCGTGGCACAACTGGAATGCACTTTGGGAAATGTTCTGGGTGAGGGATCCCAACCCCCTGCCTCATCACATACTTCTAGAGGAGTGGAGAGGGAGCAGGGATCACCCAGCCAATTTGGAAAACTAAGCTTTTCTATTGAGGTTACAATTTTATCGGTTTAAAAAACAAGGTTTTTGAGACCAATCGCCTGTGAAGTTTTCCTTATCAATTCTAGTTTCTGCCTGAGCCTTTAGAGCCACCCTGCTGAGGTAGCTTGTTGCTAGGCTGCAGAAAGAGAATGAGAGCACCCAGGTTATCCAGCAGACAGACTAGTGTATCTTTACTCAAGTGTGCATAAGAACCAACCTCTGGTTTACATTTAGTAGAAAAGGAAAAGGAACAACAAATTTGCGTTTAAAAATATCTGTGGTGATACTGATGCTGGCGGTCATGAATTCCCCCTGAAGAAATGACAAAACATTCTCTTTAATCTGAATTTACTTTTGTAATAGCTGTCTGTGAGAAATCGTATGGAAGATTTTTGAGATTTTAACTAGAGGATGAGATTCTTTATACATTACTGGGGAGTATATAAATAATCTTGTCTCTGCAATATTTTAAAATTCTAAATCCATCAGTATGTCATTCTATAATCTGCTAAGTGCAGAGGTACAATGCACAAGCCTTTTTTTTTTGCGGTATGCAGGCCTCCCACTGCTGTGGCCTCTCCTGCTGCGGAGCACAGGCTCCGGACGGACGCGCAGGCCCAGCGGCCATGGCTCACGGGCCCAGCCGCTCCGCGGTATGCGGGATCCTCCCAGACCGGGGCACGAACCCATGTCCCCTGCATCGGCAGGCGGACTCTCAACCACTGCGCCACCAGGGAAGCCCTGCCCAAGACATTTTTAATGGTCCTTTTTGTGGCTGAGATGTGTAAAAATAGGGTGCCATTCTGGTTGATGTTTCCTCCATGTCAGTTATTCTGCTAGAGTTTTATTACAAAGGTGTGAGTATATTGCATATATAGATATGTAGAAAGAGTAAGAACATGCATCCTCTCAGTGGGTCATATTAGTCTGTGAACTGGGTAAATATCTCAGTGATTATGCAGTACCTCTATAGAGAGGTGAGCATATTTCAGAATGTAATAGAGTGAGTGTCTCTGCCTGTCTTTGTATAATATATTCACAGGTAAAAATGGGATGACTGGATGAGCCTATTTACCAGTCTGTGTCTAGGAGTGTGATGATTTGGGATAAGGGAAAAATGCATAAGTAGATTTTTTTCCCCACTGCTTCATGATTGGACTGTATGGAAAAGATCAAATGATTTATACTTTTATGGATTTAAAAGTATAATTAAAGGATTATAACTAATGCCTGGTACATAATTGGCCCTCAATGAATATGCTACCTGACTGTAAAGGTGGCTGGCACCTAAGAGGAAAAATTGAGGAATGGTTCAATACCCTTTAATAGACTCCATCAGCAACCACCCCCCTTTGTTCTTTAATGGGATCAGTTAACATTTTTATCAGTATTTTGGTAAAGTGACATGTAAAAGCAACTTTAAGCCTGTCCTTCCAACAGTTCCAGTGCTCCCTCCTGTACACAAACTGTGGAACCACCAATGGCTCTCTGACTCACTGACATGTGTTGCCTTTGAAATAATCTTGCTTTCTTTCTGCAATTTGTTTTCCACAATTAATTTAGTTCTTCTATCTAGTAGTAGCAAGACAGACAGACAAGGTCATTTTTAATCCCTCCTCTGATTTATCATGGTATTTGAAATGCTACCATTAAAGATTCATTTCTTCATATGAAAATGGAGCATCTCTGAAAAAACCTTCCTTCCTAGTGTTAAACTAGTTTCCCATATCAGGCAGCCTTCTATTAAAGAGAGAATTAAACAGAGGACAGGTAAATTTTGATAGGATTTGGAAAGTGAAGATAAGAAGATGGGAGTATTGTGAGAACCAAGGTTTCATAGAAGGCTTTGGGCAGCTGAGAGGCAGCACAAAGAGATTTGAACATATGAACTCCTCCCTACCAAAGGAGAACACATGGGTGCACAACGGAAGTTACATGGGCTAAAGCTCCCCGCTTTTTTTGTTTATAAACAATTTATTCAGTTTATTGTACTTAAGTTCACAGCTAAATGCACAGAAACAAGCAAGGTATTCCTGGGTTAATACAGGATCCAGTGGGGTTACACGGCACTGAGGGTCAAGTCCAAGGAGAGAGCACTAAGGTTTCAGAGTCAGGCCAGGCCAGAGACCCTGAGCCAAGGGTGGGCGAATGTCCCGCTACGGACAGTTGCTTTCTTCTAACATCTGGGCATACTGCAAGGCATGTCTTCAACACTACATCATTTCATTGATTTCAGGGGAACAGATATTAAAGAAATGGAATGCATGTCCTCGTGCATCTCAGCTGTTGTTGCTTTGTAAGTCACATACTAGCATGTGAGCAACAATTTTATAATATTCCAGTAACAGTGGGCCACAGAGTGATAAAACCTGTATGTTTCTCCCTCAGTGCTTCCTTGCCAGTTTTTATTCCTACCTGAATTCCCACCCTCAAGCCATCTGCCTTGATATTCAATATCTCACATATATAACAGAGTTTTCTCAGGTGACAACAGCTATTTCCAAAGCAGCATCTTGAGCAGAAAAGTTTATGACATCAATAAAGTGTCTCTGGGACTTCCCTGGTGGCACAGTGGTTAAGAATCCGCCAGCCAATGCGGGGGACACGGGTTTGAGCCCTGGTCTGGGAAGATTCCACATGCTGCGGAGCAACTAAGACTGTGCGCCACCACTACTGAGCCTGCTCTCTAGAGCCAGCGAGCCACAACTACTGAGCCTGTGTGCCACAACTACTGAAGCCCGTGCGCCTAGAGCCTGTGCTCCGTAACAAGAGAAGCCACTGCAATGAGAAGACCCCGCACCGCAACGAAGAGTAGCCCCTGCTCGATGCAACTAGACAGAAGCCCGCGCGCAGCAACGAAGACCCAATTCAGCCAAAAATAAATAAATAAATTAAAAAAAAAAAGAAAGTGTCTCTAGTTAGCTATCCTCTGGGAAAAGAGTCATCCACCGCTGGCTAATGTCTAATTGAACGTATAATTTAGAAGGCAGATTTAGGAAGTGGAATATGGTTAAAAATAGGAAACAAACTCCAAAAAGCTATGTCTATGAGGGCCAGATAACAATGAATTCACGAATGGTCTCACTTGAACACTACAAAATTGTTGCTTACACAATTATTAGAAACATTAGACTCCACAGCTGATAACATGCAAACTGTAGGTTAAAAATCTTTGTCTATAGGATGAGATGGTTGGAGTCTAGCTCAAACCTTCTCTAACCCCCATGAAAAATGCTGAGTTGGAAGGGAAGTCACACCACCTACAGCATTTCAAAGGCAAGAAAGACCTGTTAGGATATAAAAGGTGCACACACAATATTACACTTTTAATTTTAAAGGGCATCTTGAGTTCTATTTATCACTTTTCTAAGTTTATGTGTCAGGAACCGACTTAAGGACATTTTACTGGGATTTAACTTTTTGGCAAAATAGAAACTTTGTTTATAGCCATGTTTCTATAAAAATGTTTAAAAGGAGTTATTTCTAATTAAAATAATATTTTTCACAAGTGATACATAACAATAACAAGAAAGTAAACATCTTCATAACTAACATAAGAGTAGAATCTCTCTTCTTTTCTTGTAGTCAAGCCACATGGCTTGCAGGATCTTTGTTCCTGGTCATTGAACCCACGCCTTCAGCTGTTAAAGCGCGGAGTCCTAACCACTGGACCGCCACGGAATTCCCAGAACCTCTTTACTAGCATCTTATTTTAAATACAGCAAAAGAGTCAGTAGAGCTTATGAACAGAAGTGGGTTCTCTTACAGGGAATCAGAAAAATAGTGAAATAAGGCAGAGCCTGTTTTTGTCACAGATCTGTTAGGCAGTAATGTTCTTTCTGGAAGGCACAAGTGGGCAATCTTTTTTTTTCCTTTTTTAAAAAATAAATAAATTTATTTATTTATTTTTGGCTGTTGGGTCTTTCTTGCTGCGTGCAGGCTTTCTCTAGTTGCAGTGAGAGGGGGGTTACTCTTCATTGCGGTGCACGGGCTTCTCATTGCAGTGGCTTCTCTTGTTGCGGAGCATGGGCTCTAGGCACGGAAGCTTCACTAGTTGTGGCACGTGGGCTCAGTGGTTGTGGCTTGCAGGCTCTAGAGCGCAGGCTCAGTAGTTGCGGCACACGGGCTTAGTTGCTCCGCGGCATGTGGGAATTTCCCAGACCAGGGCTCGAACCTGCGTCCCCTGCATTGGCAGGCGGATTCTTAACCACTGTGCCACTCAGGGAAGCCCCACAAATTGGCAGTCTTATTACCCAAAGGTTTAAAAAGTGGTTCTGAAGATAATGTCATATGAATAGGTAAACTATGAACTTCTCCAGGCCACAGCCCTCTTATTTATAAAGTGGAGACATTAATGCACTACCTGACTGAAGCTAAAAATATTTTGAAGTCCATTCCAACTCTAGGTTTTATTATTCTCCAACACTCATAGAGCCATGTCTTCCTCTGAGAGTTGTTATCTATCACCACCCATCTCTCTTTTAGTCCTAGGCTACTAGTGTTCTATATCCCATCCCCTCATGCCTCCTCAGGAACTCTGCTTTGTCAATTACCCTTTTTTTCTTATAACTTCTATCTCTGTCTCTCTCTTATTGCCCTTTCCTCTCTGAACATGAACATGTTCTTCTATCTTAAACACATACCTCCCCCCAACTTTTTCCATCTCATATCCTCCTTTACCATCACTCTCTTACCCTTTTTCCTTTCACATGCAAGATTCCTTCACGTTCTTAATAGAATGCTTAAATTCAGGGTCTCTCTTTCCTCACCTCTCTCTCAGGAGTAACTCTTCTTGCTGAGGTCACCAGGGATTTCCTAAATGCAAGATCCAGTGAAGATATTTCAGTCCTTATCTCCCTTGGCCTTTCTCTAGCATCCATTCTAACTCTCTCCTCCCTTGATTTCTGTGACTTTATGCTCTCTTGGTACCTCTCCAACTTCGTGGATAGCTCCTTCTCAGTCACCTTCAAAGATATCACTTTCTTCATCCACCCCCTCCCTAAGATGTTGATGTCTCCCATGGTCCACCCTCAGTGCTCTCCCCATCTCACACTGTTACTCTCTGCAGGAAATTTCATTCATTCATAATTTCAACTATTCCTTGGCTCTAAGTTATTCAGCCCAATACTCCTTCCAGATCTCCAGATACATAAATAAATATATAAACAGCTCACTAGTCACCTATGACTGTATGTTTCCCCATTGTGACATTTAATTTTATCTGTTAACTTGGCTAGATTACAGGTGTTTTTGTAGATGTGATTAACATTTTTTAAACCACTTTATTGAGGTATGAATGGCATACAAAACAGCACGTATTTAATGTATACAACTTGATGAATTTGGAGATAAGTATATGCCTGTGAAACTAGCACCACAATCTATGCTATAAACATACATTACCTCTAAGATGTTCTCCTTGCCTTCTTTATGATTATTAACTTTTTGCTAGTGTATGATACAGACAATTATAAGATCTACCCTCTGAGTCAAATTTTAGGTATACAACACAATATTGTTAACTACAGGCTCTATGCTGTATAATAGATCTCTAGGACTTATTCATCTTATGTAACTGAAACCTTATATCCTTTGATCAAAGGAGTACATGGTACCCTTGTGCCTTCTTGCTTCCTCCCCTAACCAGCCCCTGGCAATCACCATGAGTTTGACTATTTTAGATTCTTCATATAAGTGGTGTCATGGTTTGTCCAGATGTGACTAACATTTACACAATCAGTTGACTTAAAGTAAAGCAGATTACAATCCATAATATGGGTGGGCCTCATCCTCATCCAATCAGCTGAAGGCCTTAGATGCAAAAGACTGAGGTTTCCCAAAGAAACTAAAAGGAATTCTGCCTCTAGATTGCAACATAGAAATTCTGCCTGAGTTTCCAGCCTTCAAACTCAAAACTGCAACACCAACTCACCTGAATCTCTAGCCTGCCAGCTTGTCCTATGAATTTTGGACTTGCTAGCCTCCACAAATACATGATCCAATTCCTTAAAATCCTTTCTTCCTTCCCCCTCCCTCCCACCTTTCTTTCTTTCTTCCTTCCCCCCTCCCTCCCTCTCTCTCTCTCTCTCTCTTTCTCTATCTCCTATTGGTTCTATTTCTCTGGAGAACAGTGACTAATACACCCATCATCTATACATCATGTCTGAATCCCTTAGCACACCCACTTGAATCTTCATGATCTGACTGTCTTCAACTTATTCAGCCTCACCTGCCATTTTTATACATCCATCTTCTCCTCCTTTCATACTGACTCTTTGGTCATTCCCAGAGCTTGCCACACTTCTATACCTCTGTACCTTTGCATTCTGTTCATCTAGAAAACTTTTCACCCTTCAGAACACAGCTCAATCTTCACCTAGGCTGTGAAGGAGGCAGGCAGAACAAGCAACTATGTTCCTATTGCACCTTGTACATAATAGTTCCTTTAAGCACAGGTCACATTATTTATGGAATAATTCCTTATAAATCTTTTATTCCCTTCTTTTAAAAATCTTGTTTGAATTTCTAGCATCTAGTGTAGGGTCTGGAACATGGTAGGCAAATGGTGATCAAAAAATATTTGATTAATTGATAAGTAAAACTTCTCTACTTAAGATATTAAATGGCTGCCCATCACTTTCAAGATAAAGCCCCCTCAGTGCAGCAGCAAAGAGGCTTTGTTTGTTTGTTTTGGCCACACCTGTGGCATCCTAACCACTGGGCCACAAGGGAACTCCTCCCTCTCCAATCTTATTCCCCATCAGGTCTCCACAGCACTTGAATTTCTAGTCATGCTGTACTAGCTGCAGTTCTCTTAATAAGCTTAGCTTTCTTGCATGTACTTCTGTACCCTTTGTTCACCTGGAATATTCTCCCTCCCCTGAAACCATTTGGCAATTCCCACTGTCCTTTTAATCTTCATATCAAGTTTTCTCTCTCCTCTGGACACTACTCTCACCCCCTCCTTGCTTTTGCCTCTGAGTTCCCTTAGCATCGCATACTTATCCTACTTAGTGTGATTGTCTGCTTCTTAGTCTACCAACTGCAGCCTATAAATCACAGTCTACTCCTCCTCCTATTCTGCAGCTCCTTCCTCTCACCAGGCACTTTCTGCTTTCATGCTGCCACCCTGTCATTCCCAGCTGACCCAGCCTACCTTCCTACTCTCCACCCCCAAGGCCATTCCTCTTCATGGACCTTTTGGAATCCATACTTCCCATCAAAATGAATCTTGCTATCTCAGTCTATCAGCCAGATGATCTGATGGTCTTTGCAAAATATAATGGATGATCTTCTGAAAATCTTCAAAAACATTGCCTTTGAACCCGGATCGTTCTGTTAATAATGTCTATGTCTTACCCCAAGGTGCACATTCCCCTTATTGGGACACAGAAGTGCTCTAGATTGTCTACAGAAGTTTCATAACATTTACTAAAAATGTCTTTAAATTTCATGTGTCTCTGCCAATTCCTTCTTGTTACATAATAGTATATTGTACACTCAATGTTTCTTCTTATGCCTTTTTCTTAGGCTTTCCAGGAAATATTTTTCCTACGCAAATGGTATCAAACTGAAGAAACTAAATCTTTGGCCAATTGTAACAGAAAACCTCCAACCAAAGAAGATTGAAATCAACTAGAGTGTGCAACTTGACGTGCATAAACTGAGAATCCTTTTTCACTTTTCTTTCCTTCTTTTTTTCCTCTTTCCTCCCTTCTTTCTTCCTCCCATTTACTCAGCAAGTATAATTCGAGGTCTAGAGCAAAGATTTCCTGGATGAAATGGCAGAGCAGCATAAGGTAATATTTAAGAGAGGATAGGCTCTGGAACCAGATGGCTGTTTTTGAATCCGGGCTCTGCCAGTTAATAATTATGTGACCTTGGCCAAGTTATTTCACTGCTCTGCAACCTCAGTTATGTCATTTGTAAAATGGAGATGATAACACACCTCACAGGGTGGCTCTGGGGATTAAATTATTTAGTACCTAAGAAGTGCTCCCTCTAAATATTAGCCAACTATTAACTGTTGCTAATTCTAGATGGCTAATGGGAATTAATTAGAAGTGCAGCTGGGAGTGGGGAAAAAGAGCTTTCTAGATAGAGGAAACATTATATTTAAAGTCCCAAGGCAGGAAGGAGGTGCAGGGTGTTTGGGAGAACTGATAGGAACTGAGAGTGGCTAGAGTGGGCAGGGACCAGATCATCTGGGGCCTTGTAGACCATACATAGGATTTAGGATTTTGTTTTTATCCTAAAAGCCATGAAAAACCTCTCAAGGGTTTTTAAACAAAGGGATGGCATGATCCGATCTGCTTTTTTACAGATAACTCCTGCTATTGTGGGAGAGAATAGCTTGAAGTAGGTGAGAGGAAATGTGGGGAGATCGGGGGAGGGGAAAAACATGATGATGCCGAGGACTCTAACTTGAGCCACTGGGTGGATGATAGAGCCATTCATTAAGATGGGGAACACTAGAAGAGGATCAGGTTTAGGGAGAAAAGGGAAGGACTCACTGTTGAACAGGTGTTAGCTTGTAATAACACTTAACAGAGTATAATCTGTAAAAATACTGAATCACTGTACTGTACACCTGAAACTAATATAATATTATAAAACAACTATACTTAAAAAAATAAAAATAAAAAATTTTAATTTAGTCAGCCACGGTCCCCCATCTCCCCCCGGCCATGAACATGTGGATTTGAAGTGGCTAGGAGACCTCCAAATGGAGTTAGATATTTAGAGAAATTGGATACATGGGTCCAGAGCTTAGAGATAAAATTTGACTTGATCTCTCTTGAATTCACAGAGTCAAGGTGAAAAAGGAAATTCTCATTCAAGTTAAAGTAGACAACTTCAGTTAAGGATGGAATAGTGATCAGCAAATAAGTACATTTGGTAAGAGAGAAAAAACTTTCCTATGACTTTTGATTGAAGCACAAGGGACAACTAGACAGCTTAAAAGACCAAATTTCAAGCAAGCATTTCAGAAAGTGACAATTTAGCTTTTGATAATTGTCAAGTAAACAGCTCATCAAGTTAAGAATTATTTTATTTACTCAAAGAAAGGGGAAAAAAGGACAGAGAGTTTCTGTGTCTAGTTTTGAATACTTTTCTGCTACAGGTCAGAACTATCAACCAAGACCTATGAACCTTTTTCAAATTGAAAACTCCCACAGGCTTAGATTTTAAGTGGATATGTGAGGTAAGTATAGTGCTTTCTGGAGTCTAAAAGCTCACTATTAATCTTGCTGAAACATTCCAGGTTAAATTAGCAGAGACTTGTATTTGCTGCATAGCTTTAAAGTTAATCTTTTAGAGACTCTTCAGGTGTTAGATCAAGTCTTTCAGAGATTTTGAGACCAAAGCTCCAGTTATGACAAGATACGGGTTCATATTTTAACAAAGAGCAGGTTATATAAAGTATTATGTCCATAAGCATGTCAAAAAAGATATTTTTACTATAGGAAATATCACATGAAAAAAAAGAACAGTATAATGAATACCCAGGTGCCCATCCCCCAGCTTCAACTACTATCACTTGTCTGTTTGTAAAAAGATAAATAGTTGGGGACTTCCCTGGTGGCGCAGTCGTTGAGAATCCGCCTGCTAATGCAGGGGATGTGGGTTTGATCCCTGGCCCGGGAGAATCCCACATGCCACAAAGCAACTGAGCCCGTGTGCCACAACTACTGAGCCTGCGCTCTAGGGCCTGTGAGACACAACTATTGAGCCCACATGCCACAACTACTGAAGTCCGTGCACCTAGAGCCCATGCTCCGCAACAAGAGCAGCCACCGCACCACAAAAAAGAGTAGCCCCGGCTTGCTGCAACTAGAGAAAGCCCGTGTGCAGCAACAAAGAACCAAAGCAGCCAAAAATAAAAAAATAAAAATTAAATAAATTTTAAAAATAATTGTATTTTTTCTTTCACAGAAGTAATACTTATTCATTGATGAAAATATAGAAAATACAGATTACCCAGGAGAAGAAAATATATACTGGTCACAATCCCAGGGCTATCAATAGTCCAGTTGATGCTTCTGAACAATTCAGAAAAAGATATCCCCTTCCCTTGGCTGTAGACAGCCCCTGTGCACAAGGTGCAGGGCTAGGCGAATGGAGTAGAACCTGACCTCTGCTCTAACTCTCCTGTTAAGCTCCCTCTGGAGAGCTCAACATGCAACATGGACATGGCACACCTGCCTTCTAACCTCCTTTCTCTACAAAGGCACACATACATTTACACAATTGTGTTGTGCTATACATACTGATTTGTCATACTCCTTTTCACTTAATATTTCATGAACACTTTTCCTTGTCATTATTGAATTATTCTAATATCATTTTTAATAACTGCACAGTATTATTCAATAATCTCTTAATTATTTAACTCTACCATTGGGCACTTAGATTATTCCTATTTAACAATATTATAAAAAGCTTTATAACATTAAATGTTATTGATTTACATTGATAACATTAAATGTGATGATGATAGATATGGATTCATATTTTTACAATAAAACCCCCGAGAGTTTGTCAGTTTGACTATTGAAGGATAGTACCTAGTGTTGCTTTATTTGGGTTTCTTTGACTAGCGGTAGTGAAAAAATGTTTTTATATGTATATTAGTCTTTCTTTTTCCTGAACTTCCCACATGTATCATTTATCCTTTAGCACTTTTCTACTGGTATATTTTCTGATTTCATAAATCTATGTGGGTAAAAGTTGGATACATGTGTCACACTACCCACACATTACTATAAAAGGCAAGTATTAAGAAGCAGTGAATACCATGTTTAAAAAGATGTAAGTATTTATTTGACTTATTGGCACTGAATATTTTGAAGAAAGATGTATATGAGGTTGAACCATGTGAAATTGCCAACCCTATGTGGTAGTGGCTCTCAAACTGTGGTCTGGGGATCCCAGGAAGTTACCAATTCCATTTGGGGGGTCCACAAGGTCAAAACTATTTTCCTAAGAACACTATGACATCATTTGCACTTTCACTTTCATTCTCTTACAAATGTACAATGGAATTTTCTAAAGGCTGTATGATGTGTAATATTCTAACAAATTGAGTGTGGAAGCAGATGAGAATCCCTCTGTCTTCTATTAAGCCAGACATTGAAGAGATCTGCAAAAATGTAAAACAATGTCACTCTTCTCACTAAATTGTTTTGGTTGGAGAAAATACAGTTATTTTTCATAAAATATATTATTTATGTTAACATAATGGGTTTATTATTATTTCTAAGTGATTTAATAATTTTTTTCAGTTTTAATTTAGATTATAGTGAATGTCAATAGACATACATAAACAGAAGCTCTTTAGGGCCGTCAGTTTTTAAGAATGTAAAGGGGTCTTGAGTTAAAACGCTTGAGAACCCTGCTCTGTGGCATTTGAACATAGTTGCCTTTTATTTCAAAGACAGAGAAAGAGATGTGAAGTGCTTCCTTGACAAGTAAATGAAAATAATCATGGGAGTGATTGTTAAGGGTTTCATCCCATCCTGAGTGTCAGAGACACTTCTGTGTTCTTTAATAATTTATTTTTTCCTGGGCCTAATGGCAGTACTGTAGAAGGGCAATAATAATGAGAAAATTAGCTGATTAGAGGTAACATATTGGGACTTCCCTGGTGGCACGGTTGTTAAGAATCTGCCTGCCAATGCAGGGGACACTGGTTCAAGCCCTGATCTGGGAAGATCCCACATGCCGCGGAGCGACTAAGCCCATGCACCACAACTACTGAAGCCTGCGCTCTAGAGCCCGTGCTCTGCAACAAGAGAAGCCACAGCAATGAGAAGCTCCGTGCACTGCAGCGAAGAGTAGCCCCCGCTCACCACGACTAGAGAAAGTCCGCATGGAGCAACGAAGACCCAACGCAGCCAAAAATAAATAAATAAATAAATAAATAAATAAATAATAATAATAATGAATGATTAGCCTTTCTTCACAGTGTCGTGAGGATGAAAGCTGTGAACCAATAATTTATAAATTAAAAAAAAAGAGAGATAACATTAATATTTCCACCCCAACAACAGAATGGTAAAACACGACCATGTGTTTCTCTTCTTTCCTTTGTCCCAGCCAAAATAAAAAGACAGATTTATCTGAGGCTACATGAGTAGGAAATCTTTCTTTCCTGAATTATACTAGGAGAGAAACAATTTAAAGAGTTAAAAGGATTCACTTTGTGCTCATTTGGGCTCCCTTGGGAGCCCTGAGTCCTCAGGAATTTCAAAGTCATCACTCGTGTTTACTTAGAAATTAATTAACACAATAAGAAATGGGCAGGGCCTAAATGAGAAATCTTTAAAACTTTACATATTAGAACAAGAAAATAAATGGAAAGACACATCATGTTCCTGGATTAGAAAATGGAACATTATTAAAAATGTCACTTCTTGCAAATCACATTTTCAGTGAAATGCAATACCAATCAAAATGTTCATGCCCTCTGAACCAGTAATGCATTATTTAAAAAATCCCAGGAATCCATGATATTAAGCTTATTTTTATTCTTTAAAACTTAGTTCATGTTTCATTTTTTTTCCTCTAGTACCCAGATGTTCATATTGAAGGTATTTTTGCATAGTTAGTTGTCTCTCCGGAATGGTGAATAACTAATAAACTAGGAAGCTGCCCCAAACAAGGAACTCCTGACCTTAATATCCCTCCATTATCATTATTTTCCCTTGAACTTGGTGTTAACATCCAAAATGTTCTCCAGGAGACCAGAAGACTAGCAGGTGGCAACAAGAAACATCAAAAGCACTGAGCAAACTGAGGATGTCCATAGTTGTAGTAGTGCTGAGAGGACTTTATGGTTGTGAACTCCAAACTAAATGGATGTTATTATCCATTTGGTTATTTGATCAATTTCATTAGAGTTGTGTATTTTAAGGGAGATACTCTGTGCTCTATAACACAAAAGCACAGACCACAAAGCACAGAACTTGGGGTAATATTCTCTTGTGTGGAAACCGTTAAAGGGTTTCAAGATGTGGAGAACTGGACAGTTAAAGATTTGGAAGGTAGAAACTGAGAAACATGAATAATTTTAATAAATATTCATAGATTAAATCAGAAGGAAAATGATAAATTACAATTTTGATCTTGTCTTGATTTAAGCCTATTATGAGAACAAGGTTGACAGACTTGAGAACTCCGACTAAAAAAAAAAATCCTGAAGTATAGCAAGCACACAGAAAAGTGCACAAATTATGAATGTACATCTCAATGAATTTCACAAATTGAATGCACCTGTGTACCTATTGTCAGATCAAGAAAGATAACGTTACCCATCCCCATTAATTTCTCTTGTTCCCCCTTTCAGTTGCTCCATTGCCCCCCCGCCACATCATACACAAACACCACGGGCAACCACTATCCTCTTTTCTAACTGAATAGATTATCTTTGCTTGTTTTTGCACTCTATACAAATGGAATCATACAGCATGAACTCTTTTGCCTCTGGCTTCTTTTGCTCATCATGATGTAGTATAATTCATCCATGTTGTTGTGTGTAGTTGTGGTTCATTCATTCTCATTGTAGAGTAGTATTACACTGCATGAATACACCATATTTATTCATTCATTCTACTAGGACATTTGCATAGAATCCAGTTGTTTCTGCTGAGTAGACACCTAGGATTGGAATTGCTAGGTCACAGCGTATGCATTTGTTCAGCTTTATGAGATAAGAGCAAACTATTTTCCAAGGTGGTTGTACCAATTTACACTCTCACCAGCTGTGTATCAGTGTTCTAGTTGCTCCAAATCCTTATCCAACACTTGATATTTTGTGTTTTCATTTTAGTATTTCTGATGGCTAAAATATTTTATTGTGGTTTTAACGTATATTTCTTTGATGACTAAAGAAGTTGAGTACCTTGTAAAATGTTTATTGGTCTTTCAAATAATCTCTTTTATGAGATGCCTGTTCAATTATTTGCCTATTTTGCGATTGAACTTTTTCTTACTGATTTATAGACATTCTTTATGTATTCTGAGTGTGTGTCTATTTTATTTACATATTGAGAACATCTTTCACTGTGTCTTGGTCTTTTCTATTGTCTTATTGATGTCTTTTGATGAACAAGACTTTACAGTTGTTTAATAGTCCCAATTTATCACGTTTTTCCCCCTTTATAATTAGCGAGTTTTTGTCCTATTTAAGAAATCTTTGCCTATTCTAAGGTCATGAGCTATTCTATTATGTTTTCTTCTAGAAGCTTTATTCTTTTACTCCTGACTTTTAAAATGTCTGAGTTGGGAAAGTTGTGAAAATCAACATCTATCCAAATTGAAGAGCTTTTTTTGAGGAGCCAGTCACAGAGTATTATGATATCAAATCTGAAGTGATTGAACAAGCAGCTCTCTGCAGCAGGAATACTAGGGAAAACAATTACACAACTCCCACTCTACTACAGCGAAGTGTCTCTTACTAAGTAGGCCATGTCCAGTCAGAAATTGGTTTAATTGACAAGGGCCTGGAAAAACAAAACAGGGTGAGATTTTCCATACTGGAAAAAAATTATCTGCAAATCATCTGACATCATCTTAAGTAGAAACTGAAATTCTTCACCTCTATGCCTACAAATTAATTGTCACAGCAACAGTTCACATCCTTTCCTCCACTAATACCTCTGAAACTATGACCTTGCTCCATCATTTACCCCCTTCTCTTTCATTTTCAATTTTTGGTCTGCTCTTCATTTTCCCTTTCCACCTACAAATTAGCTCAATCTCTCCAGTTCATCATACAGTGAAAACCCTCAAGATTTGCCTCATAAACTCTTTTCCTTCACTGCCAAAGTTCACAAAAAGTTGTCACATTTGTTGTCTCTTTCTCACTTCCCATTTCTCCTTAACCACTTGTCCCATCTTGTCTATTGTTTCTACCAGTCTATTGCAGATTCTCAAAATTAGTGCATCTACTTTTCGCTTCTCCCGAGCCTTAACTCTTATGTTTCTTACTGTTAATGGTACAGCATCCTCTCAAGCACTCAGGTTGCCAATAACCATACCCCATGTCTGCAACACTTCTGCCATTTGGCCTCTCCTTTCCATTCCTCCTGCCACTTTCTACATGATTTTGTTACCTCTTACCTAGTTATTTTAATAGTCTCTTACTTGCCCTCCTTGCTCCTAGTGTGGCCTTATCCAAACTTTCCTGTACAAAACTATAAGCTCAATCTTCTTAATCCAAAGTTCTAACCTTATCCTGTCCCAGTTTGAAGACCTTTAATAGTTTTCTCCATTGTCTTTAATCCCACCACAAACTGGATCAAATTCATGCATTTCTACTCACCCATGAGAACTATTTCACTTCATGCTTTCTTCTGATTTTCCAATCTTTGTTGATGCAATTCTGGATTCTCCCCACTTCTGAATGTCTAAATTCTTCCCATTTTTCAAGATAAAAAGGCAACTTCTTAATAAATACCCTTTCCAATCTTCTCTATCTGGGAAACTCCTCTTTATCTTTCAAGACCCAGCTCAAACATCATTTCTTCCCCAGTCTCTGTACACTGAGTTAATCACTCTTGATCTCTACTTCCAAAGCACATTGAACATCCCACTTATAAAGCAGTCCCTACCACATAGTACCGCAATTATTCTTTCTGTGACTTTCTCCCTTACTAAGCTCTTAGCTCTCCCAGAACAAGTGTGATATAATTTAAATCTCGCATCCCTAGTGTCTAGCCTAATACCTTGCAGAGACACATCTATGATAAATATCTATTGAATGATTGAGTGAATCCTTTTTTTTTTTTTTTTTTTGTGGTACGCGGGCCTCTCACTGTTGTGGCCTCTCCCGTTGCGGAGCAGAGGCTCCGGACGCGCAGGCTCAGCGGCCATGGCTACGGGCCTAGCTGCTCCGCGGCATGTGGGATCTTCCTGGACCGGGGCACGAACCCGTGTCCCCTGCATCGGCAGGCGGACTCTCAACCACTGCGCCACCAGGGAAGCCCGAGTGAACCCATTTTTAAAAATTAATTAATTTTTTTGGCTGTGTTGGGTCTTCATTGTTGCGTGGGCTTTCTTCTCTAGTTGTGGAGAGCGGGAGCTACTCTTCATTGCAGTGCAGGGGTTTCTCACTGTGGTGGCTTCTCTTGTTGTGGAGCACAGGCTCTAGGCGCTCAGGCTTCAGTAGTTGTGGCTCGTGGGCTCTAGAGCGAAGCCTCAGTAGTTGTGGCGCACTGGCTTAGTTGCTCTGCGGCATGTGGCATCTTCCTGGACCAGGGATTGAACCCGTGTACCCTGCATTGGCAGGCGGATTCTTAACCACTGCGCCACCATGGAAGTCCCAGAGTGAACCCATTTTTGATCTTCTCCAGCTGTAAGTAATTTTTCCTTATTAAATCGCGATAGCATTTTTATCTGTATATCTCTTATATACTTAAAACATACATTACTTTGTAACTGTTATTTATGTAAATACCTTATATTCTCTAATAGATGGTTATCACCTAAGGGGCAGAGACTCTGCCTTGTCATATCTGAGGACCTCATGGAACCTAGTAAAAGGGATCCTTACATACCAATATCATTGACAAAACTAGGCTTGTCCTTTGATCAGGACATACTATGACACACCTCAAGAGCACAATGTTCCAAAACTAAACTGCTAGAGACAGGCCAAGGCAAGCTACTAAGAGACCTGGTTTCTGAAGACCTGGTTTCTTCAGGAACTGGTAGCACAGGTTTCTATAAATAAGGTAAATATTACTGCTTGGGAAAGCTGCTCATTTGTTTCTTCATTAATTTGTAAACTACTTTGTGGATAAGAAGTGGGATGTGTTTAGAGCAGTTGCTATATGCCAGGGATTTTCACATGCCTTATCTCTACATCACCATAACATTATGAGATGAGCATTATTATTTCTAAATTTACAAATAAGGAGATTTGAAGGCTGGTAGTATATGGGACTGTCAAGCACAAGCTCTTTCTCACTTTATCATGTAATATACTCAGAAGGTTTTTGGAGAAACCACTAGAGAAACACTTGAATCTAGGGTAGCATAACCTGCCAGGACCAAGGATCAGGCTTTTATGAAATTTTTATTGAGGAAATCCTTGAGGAACAAAAAATAAACTTGCCAAGTTTTATCTTTTTTTAAATTGTGGTATAATTGACATACAATATTATATTAGCTTCAGGTGTGCAACATGATTTGGTATTTGTATGTACTGCAAAATGATCACTAAAATAAATCTAGTTAACATCCATCACCATACATAGTTAAAGCCTATTTTTTTCTTGTGGTAAGAACTTTTAAGATTTACTCTCTTGGCAACTTTCAAAATGCAATACAGTATTAACTATAGTTGCCACCCTGTGCATTACATCCCCATTACCTATTTATAACTGCAAGTTGTTTGACTCCCCTCATCCATTTTGCTCACCCTTTACTCCTTGCCTCTGACAACCACCAATCTGTTCTCTGTATCTGAGTTTTCTTTTTAAGACTCCACATATAGGAGAGATCACATGATATTTGTCTTTCTCTAAAAAGTTTTGTTTTTGTTGAAGTGTAGTTGATTTATAGTATTAGTTACAGATCTATCAGCATAGTGATTCAATATCTTTACAGATTATATTCCATTTAAAATTATTACAAGATATTGAATATAATTCCCTGTGCTATACAATATATCCTTGTTGCCTATCTAATTTATACATAGTAGTTTGTATCTCTTTATTCCATACCCCTAATTTCCCCCTTTCTCCTCCCCTTTCCCCTTTGGCAACCATTGGTTGGTTTTCTATATTTGTGAGTCTGTTTCTGTTTTGCATATACATTCACTTGTATTATTTTTTCCAAATATAAGTGGCATAATACATTATTTGTCTTTATCTGTCTGACATTTCACTAAGTGTAATACTCTCTAGGTCCATCCACATTGCTGCAAATGTCAGAATTTCATTCTTATTTTATGGCTGAGTAATGCTCCATTGTATATATATACACCACTTTTTCTTTATCCATTCATCTGTTGAGGGACACCTAGATGTTTCCATGTCTTGGCTATTGTAAATAATGCCACAATGAACATGAGGTTACATATATCTTTTCGAGTAGGTGTTTTCACTTTCTTTGGATAAATGCCCAGAAGTGGAATTGCTGGATCATATGGTAATTCTATTTTTAATTTTTTGAGGAACTTCCATACTGTTTTCAGTAGTGGCTGCACCAATTTACATTCCCACTAATAGCGCACAATAGTTACTTTTCTCTACATCCTTGTGAACACTTATTTGTTGTCTTTTGATAGTAGCCATTTTAACAGGTGTGAGGTGATATCTCGTGGTTTTGATTTGCATATCCCTGATGATGAATGATGTTGAGCATCTTTTCATGTGCCTGCTGGCCATCTGTATGTCTTCTTTAGAAGGATGTCTATTCAGATTCTCTGCCCATTAAAAAAAATTTTTTTTTGCTATTGTGTAAGTTCTTTGTACATTTTAGATATTAACCCTTTACCAGATGATTTTCAAATATTTTCTCCCATTCAGTAGGCTGCCTTTTCCTTTTGTTGAGTTTCCTTTGCTGTACAAAAGCTTTTCAGTTTGGTGTAGTCCCATTTGCTTATTTTTGCTTTTGTTTCCCTCGTCTGAGGAGACATATCCAAAAAAATATTACTGAGAATGTTGTCGAAGAGTGTACTGCCTGTGTTTTCTTCTAGGAGTTTTATGGTTTCAGGTCTTACATTTAAGTCTTTAACCTATTTTGATTTTATTTTTGTATATGGTGTGGGAAAGTGGTCCAGTTTTCCCAAGTCCATTTATTGAAGAGGAATCTTTTCCCCATTGTATATTCTTGCTTCCTTTGACATATATTAACAAAATATGTCAATAAGTGTGGATTCATTTGGGGCTTTCTATTCTGTCCCATTAATCTATGTGTCTTGTTTTTGTGCCTGTACCATACTGTTTTGATTACTGTAGCTTTGTAGTATAGTTTGAAATCACAGCGTGTGAAACCTCCAGTTTCATTCTTCTTTCTCGAGATTACGTTGGCTATTTGCCAAGTTTTATCTTGAGCACCAGGGAATCACCTGCTTCCCAGTAGTCTTAGGGCACTTACGGTTAGCGCACTTTCCAGAAGGGACAGAGGAAAGATGGCAGTTATGGTTATGGGAAAAGGGAATGGAGGCTACAGGTTTTATAGCTGGGAATCAGAAACATTAAAATAGATTGGAAATGAAATGAAATTCAGTCTTGTGGAAACACATTGGAGGAGACACATTTGTATTTTAAGTATAGGTGTGTACGGCCCTAGAGGTTTGGTTCAGTTCAACTAACAATGATTGTGCTGGGCACTTTAACGGGCACTAGGAATACAAAGAAAGAGTTCCTGCTTTCAAGACACTGAAAGTCTGGCATAGGCAGTCTGTTGACAGAAATAGGAGACTGGGTACCAGGGGAGAGAGTCTTTTCTAAAACGTTTCTGAAAACCCAGAGTGATCCAGTCCCCAGAAGTAGGATGGAAGGGGAATCTGACTAACACAAGCAGGCTAAAGGTTTTCTCTGTTTACTTAACTCTGGGCTTGATGAGCAGTAATCTTATTCCTCTAACACCTACATATGAGCAGCAGGATGTATATCACCCGCTGCTTAGGCCCTACCCAAAAGAATTATTAAGAAAGTAAACATAAATATGGCTTCACATAAGTAGGTGAATGAATTACAGGCTTTATTGACTTTATGTTCAATGCTTAGAACAAGGATGAAAACTTCTACCTCTACTTCCAGTATCCCAATTGACAGCTATCCATAAAACCAAGCAGTGTGTCTGGAATTTTCAGTGAACACTCAATAAAATATTGAATAAATGAACAAAGTAGTTATGGGCCAAACACCATGTGCAGTGCTATAGAAAATACAGGGGAATACCTTCAAAGATGTAAACATTTATGAGAAAAAATTAAGACCCATGAAATCAGCAAATAAGGTATCAGTGAGTCAGTAAAAAGGGAGATCAGCATGGGCTAGAGTAGATAGCATTTATGAAGAAACCTAAGAGAAAAGCACTCAAGAGATCTGTATTCTAGTTCTGTAACAAATTAGCTATGCTATCTCATGAACATTTCCCTCTTATATTCTTTTTTTTCCTCACTTTTAAGATGAAGAAACTTGTAGGTGATCTCTGACGGCCTTCCCAACTGTTAATTTTTAAATTTCTATTTATAGTTGGGAAAGCATCTTTTTTTTTTTCTCTTTTAAAGGTAATACATTTAACTCACATGGTTCAAAAACAAAACAGTATCAAAAGGGGTACACTAAAAGGCCCTGCTCCCACTACTACTATATGCCCTGTCCCCATGGGCATATATCTATATCTTCTCTTTTTATTAAAAGGTAGCACACTATATATACTTTATGCACCTTACTTTTTAACTTAGTGATATATATATTTTTAGAAAATGTGCGTGCACTTTTTTTTTTAATAACGTATTTATTTTGGCTGCATTGGGTCTTCATTGCTGCCCGCGGGCTTTCTCTAGTTGCAGCGAGTGGGGGCTACTCTTTATTGCAGTGTGCAGGCTTCTAATTGCAGTGGCTTCTCTTGTTGTGGAGCACGGGCTCTAGGTGCATGGGTTTCAGTAGTTATGGCTCGCGGGCTCTAGAGCACAGGCTCAGTAATTGTGGCGCAAGGGCTTAGTTGCTCCGTGGCATGTGGGATCTTCCCAGCCCAGGGCTCGAATCCGTGTCCCCTGTATTGGCAGGTGGATTCTTAACCACTGCACCACCAGGGAAGCCCTTAATGATATATTGTTTATATTACACTTTGTGCTTTTTTTTTTTCCTCTAGCTCCCTATCGATGGACATTTGATGCTACAGACTGAATGTGTCCTCCCAAAATTCTGTTGAAACCTAATCCCCAATGTATTGGTATTTGGAGGTGGCATGTTTGGGAGGTGTTTAGGTCATAAGGGTAGATTAGTGCCCTTACTTAGGCTTTATAATCTGACTAATATCTAACAGATACTCATCTCCCTTTATCGCTCTTCTTTGCCAAAATTTTCTGCCCATTTTTGCTTTATTTTTCCCATATGAGCTTTAGAATCAGCTTGGCTAGCTCCCCTCCTCCCATTTCCTTTGTTCCCCCCAGAACCTTATTAGTATTTTTGACATGTTAAATAACATTGTTTTTATGATGTTAAATTTCTTAGCCAAGAACAAGGTAGTATGGTTTTCCATTTGTTTCTACTTCTGTGACCTTCAAGCTTGTTTTAAAGTTTTAATATAGAATTTGTATTTGTTCATGCTTGATAGATTTGGAGAGGCAAAAGATTGGAGTGAATATATTTCTTGGAGGGAGAATACAGGCATATTTCATTTTATCAAAAAGCTTGAGCTTCACTTCATTGCACTTCACAAATACTGTGTTTTTTTTTACAAATTGAAGGTTTGTGGCATCAAACAAATGCACTGGCGCTATCTCTGCAAGAGCATTTGCTCATTTCATGTTTCTGTGTCACATTCTGGTAATACTGGTAATATTTCAAACTTTCATTTTATTTGTTATGGTGATCTGTGATGTTACTACAACTCACTGCAGACACATGATGGTTAGCATTTTTTTAGCAATAAAGTATTTTTTAATACAGTGTTTTTTAATTAAGATCTTTTTTTAGACATAATACTTTGCACACTTAACAGACTACAGAACAGTGTAAACATAACTCAAAGGCACTGAGAAACCAAAAAATTCACGTGACTCACTTTATTGTGATATTCGCTTTATGGTGGTGGTCTGGAACCAAATCTGCAATATCTCCAAGGTATGCCTGTAATCTATGAGGCTGGTACAACCATTGGTAGTCTTTGGGACAGTAAAGAAACTAACTTGTAAGAAGAGAAAAAAGAAGTCAACAGTGCCTGCCATGTGCCAGGAACGATGCTAGGTGTTTTCACATCCTATCATCTTTGACTGCAGGTCTGCTCATACCCAGGGCTGGATAGGGCCTAGATACTCTGTAGGCTAATGCTCAGAGGAGTCTCAAGATGAAAGCAATATGTGAAGAAAATCACAATGGTAGTCAGGCAGGGTAGTCTGGGGGCAGGAAGGAAAGGTTAAATTCAAAGAGGGCAACAAGACTCAGTCACCTTAAGGAAAAGTGATAAAGACTCATTTAGGGTGAAGTCCTTACTTGTGGAGATACAGGTAAAAACACAAGAGATTTCTTCCCAGGAGGACAAGCAATTTGGACTAAAGAATGAAGAAAGTTTGGCTTTGCAGACATCACCATCACCCAGCCACAGTCAACCCTGCTGTGTTCTTCAACATCACTGTCCACGGTGAGCCCTTGGACCACATCTCTTTCAAGCTGTTTGCTGACAAAGTTGCAAAGACAGCAGAAAACTTTCATGCCCTGAACACTGGGGATAATGGACTTCGTTGTAAAGGTTCCTGCTTTCACAGAATTATTGTGGGTTTTATGTGCCAGGGTGGTGACTTCACAGGCTATGATGGCACTAGTGGCAAGTCCATGTGCGGGGTGAAATCTGATGATGAGAGTTTCATCCTGAAGCATATGGGTCCTAGTATCTTGTCCATGGGAAATGCTGGGGCCGACACAAACTGTTCCCAGTTTTTCACCTGCACTGCCAAGACGGAATGGTCGGATGGCAGACCTGTGGTCTTTGGCAAGGTAGAAGAGGGCATGAATATTGTGGAAGCTATGGAGTGCTTCAGTCCAGGAATGGGAGAACCACCAAGTAGCTCTTTAATGCTGACTACAGACAACTCCAATAAATTTGACTTGTGTTTTAACTTCCATACCATTCCTTCTATAGCTCAGGAGTGTACCCCACCACCTTCATCTGCTCACTCTATCCTATAATCTTTGTGCTGTCTGAAAATACTCAACATCTATTCATGTGCTGCAGCTCTTTGGGTTCTATATTTTCCTTATTCCCCTCCAAGTCTAGTTGGATTGCATAGTTAAGTTTATGATTATGAAATAAAAACTAAATGAGAAAAATGAAAAAGTTTTGAGTCTGGCCTATTTAGAAAGGTGGCACCTTGGTTAAGATAAAAAAGATGGGAAGGCGAAAAGCAAAACAAGTTTCATTTGAAGAGTTTAAGGGGAAGAGCGAAACCTAAGTACCTTCTTCTAGATCCTGTACACATGTGTGCAGATGGCAGAAAGGCAGACAAATCAGTTTTTAGTACATGTGAAAAACTAAACGTCTAAATTTAAATCAAGCTATGGGTTTCAGTGCTGTACTAAATAATACATTACTCCACCTATTGATTGCCTGCGGCCAGCGAAAGGTGGGTTAGCCAGGGGGAAAGGCGGCTCTCAGCTTTCCATCCTACTGAAAGCCTTCTCAGGAGGCTGGGCAGGGGCAGTTTTGAATTTATGCCCTTAAATAACCTGTAGATATTCTCTTACTCTAACTTGAAACTCTCAATCTCTCATTTCTTCTTAGTTTTCTAACTCTTTGGGCTCAAGCATCAAATCTTTTTTTTTTTTTTTTTAAAGAATCAAACATGCTATAGCTTCTCCAGTAATTCAGCATTCTTGCTTGGTCAACGGACAGCTCTGTGGATAAAACTGGAGTTTGTGCTCTTATTAACTCTGTCATGTTAGGTTTCTCTGGCCTAGAGATGTGGAAATTCAGGGGCAGGGAAAGTACACCATGGAGGTGAAAGTCTATCCCACATGACCCACTCTGTAGGCTAGTCAGCATGGTGTTATTTTAAGCACAGGTAAGTCTAGATTTGCCTAAGTATGGTGATTTTTATTTGGGGATGGGTGGGTGATGGAGAATAAAGGGAGTGTAAATATCTAGATTGCACATAAAGCCTTTCTTGGATTCAAGTCTTGCTTTAACCACAAGTGCTTATAAAATCTGGTATTTTCTCTCCACACACTTCAGGATGGGACTTTTGTTAAGCTGTGCCACACTATATATTAAGTATTCTTAAAGCTCCATTGTTACAACTGGCATGGAAGTAGTGGGTTGTCCCAAGTTCCCTTATATTGCAAACTTGGCATGTTCTTGGGAAGAGAAAGGAGAAAGCAATGAGTGCCTGGACAGGCTGCTCAGCGTTTCTACCTTGCACTTAGTCCATTTCCTGAGCTGTGTTGCCGTTGCTTCTGAGGGTGGAGTAGGGATATAGGCGGGAGGAGGAGAGAGGTAAGTGTGTTAGGACTGAGCACCACCATCCCCCACCAGCTTTACTGAGATATAATTGATGCATAACATTAAGTTTAAGGCTCATAACATGATGATTTGATACAGGTTTATATTGCAAAATGTCTACTGCAATAAGTTTAGTTAACACACCTATCACCTCACACTCACCATTTTTTCTTGTATTTTTTTTTTGTGGTGAGAACTTTTAAGATCTATTCTCTTAGTAAGTTTCAACTATGCAATACAGTATTAACTATAATCACTATTCTGTACATTAGATCGCCAGAACTTATCTAGCTTATAACTGAAGGCTGTACCCTTAGACCACCTTCACCCATTCCTCCTTCTTTCATCACATCCCCTCCCCTTACTCTACGCCTGGCAACCACAAATCTACTGTTTCTAAGAGTTTGGTTTTTTTAGATTTCAAATATAAGTGAGATCATACAGAATTTGTCTTTCTCTGACTTACTTCACTTAGCATAATGCCCTCAAGGTTAGTATAAAGTCCTCAAGGTTGACCTCTTAATTTATGTTCTGAAAGTGAGATGAGAGTATCAGTTCAGTATCTTGAACAGTAACTGACACAAATATATGTAATAATGGTCAAATGAATTCTTGCAGAACCATAGGTTGGTGAGTTAGGTCTAGAATTTTATCAATTCATTGCTTCATGGTTTCCTTTAGGTGCAACACACCTTTAACTCCTGCTTTGGGACCCCAGCGGAAAGGAGAGGACAAAGACCCCAGAGGACTCCAGCAGAAAGGAGAGGACAAAGACCCCAGAGGACAAAGACCCCCTAAGAGGAAAGGAGAGGACAAAGACCCCAGAAATCTTCCACATTTTCATATATGTTTGTCCATCTGCTGTGCCAAGCTTTCACTACTAAAAGGAAAACAGCATGGAGGAAAAGGTGGTCAGGTAGGTCTGAGAAGCAGCATGGTATGGTAGAAATAAAACATGAATTTTGGGAGACAGACCAAATGGGGGGAAGATTCCAATTATGCTATTTTCTACCTGTGTACTAGTTATCTAGAGTTTACATTTCCCTCATTTGTAAAATGGGGATGACACCTACCTTTGCAGAGATTAAATGAGAAAAATCTACAGGAAAGCATTTAGTAGCTGCTAAATAAATGCATGGTAAGTGAAGTCCAATTCATGTTCATGGCCAGCATTTAAATTTCCATGCTTAAGAAGACATTTAAGTTGAAGATTCTTTATATGTTAATTTCAGCAGGTAAAATTATGAGTCACTAGTTATACACAATGATAAATTACTTTAACAATTTTTTAGTACAGAAAATGTCAACATATACAGAAGTACAGAACAACACAAAGAACCCCCAAGTATCCATCATTTAGCTTCTCCAATGATCATACCCTAGACCACTATTACTTCCTTGATACTGCCAACAGTTTACACCCTGTTGCAACACCACATTCTTTTGAAACAAACCCCAGATGTCATGTCTAAAAGACTCTGGATTAAAAAACTTAATCATAATACTATTATCATAACAAAACACTAAAGTTCAATAAAAGTAATATGTTTTCTTGGTATCATCGAATATCCAATCAATCACCAGTGTGTACCACTACTTACAGCCCATCAAGTGAATGAGTTTAGGCCTGCATTTATATGCCTCTTATTCAAACTCAAGAGACAGAAGGATTCCAAATTCTAAGCCACTCCTGAGATGCAAGTTAACATTTGGGTATATTAAATAAATGGAAGGATTCCCCAATAGTCACCTGCCATGCCTAAAGAGGTAACAGTTTCCAAATTTTGCAGGAACTACACAGACAATATGTTGGTTGTAGTTAATTTGACGAAAGACGTGACACTATTAATAGTCATCACAATTTTTTTTGGATGGATCTTTATGAATCTGTGGAAAACTAAAAATACACTTAGTCAACTTCGGCTGCCATAACAAACTACCATAGAGTAGGTGGTTTAAACAACAGAAATTTATTCCTCACAGTTCTAGAGGCTGGGAAGTCCAAAACTAAGGTGCTGGCCATTTCAGTTCCTGGTAGGAAGCTCTATTCCAGGCTTGCAGATGGCCTCCTCACTGGGTCCTCACATGGCCTTTCCTCTGTGCTTCTGAGCTCCAGCTGGAAAAGATCTCTCTCATCCTCTTCTTATAAGGCCACAATCCCATTATAAGGGCCCCACTATCATGATCTAATTTAACCTCAATTACCTTACAAAGGCACCATCTCCAAATACTATCACATTAAGGGTTAGGAGTTATGAATATTTTGGGGGGAGAGGGGGAGACACAAACATTCAGTCCATAACAAGCCTACAAATTTGTAAAATGATTTAGAAGTGCCAACAAGGACCTAATGTATAGAACAGGGAACTATATTCAATATCTTATAATAACCTATAATGGAAAAGAATCTGAAAAAGAATATATATATATATATATAACTGAATCACTTTGCTGTATACCTGACACATTGTAAATCAACTATACTTCAATTTAGAAAAATGTTACAAAAACAAAAAAAGTCTGAAAAGCCAGTAAGCTAGCATACCACATTGAACTCTGTTTTTTCCTCTGTAAATTACCTTGGCTCCAAGTAACTGAGATTATCATTCCTGGAAATCTTTCTTCACACTCTAACATAAACCCCAGTGCAGGTGGACCCCACAGCCTAACAGCTCTATTTTCTCCCTCCCTGTGTCACTTCAGCACTGAAGCAAAATTAAATAAAAATCATTTTCAGCTCCTATAATATCAGGGGAATTTTCCATGAAATGAGTAACTCCCTCCCTCTTACCAGGTTGATTCTCTGTAATTCAAACAAAGGCTGAAGGATCTTTTTAGATACTGCTAAGCTTGCAAATTTGCCACACACACACAAAAAGAGTAGGTGGAGCTGTTTGTAGTCATTCTTGGCACTTTTCCAGGTTTTTGCTGGCTGCTTCCACTGCATAAGCAGCCATGTTTTTACTAGTCGTGGGTGTGTAGCTGCAGGATCTGCAGCAAATAATTTGTGTCCTGAACAAACTGTGTAAACCAAATCTCATTTCCCCCAGTTTAACCAAATGATTCTGTTACTGGTCCTGAAAATATTAGGTAGGACTTGAAATAATCTACCCTTCAAAAGTTCACAGGGAAATATCCAAAAATTTGGTAATACTCTAGTCTATCAGCAATGCTGTGGAGAAACATTTGGTACATGGAGGGCAATATGGCAGTACCTATTAAAATTAAAAATACACATACGCCCTTTTGCAGAGTAATTCCAGTCTGGGAACTGAGATGAGACATGCTTAAATATACAAGAAAAGATTTGTGTACAACGATACCCATCCAAGCACTAACTAGAATATAAAAGATTAGAAACTCACGTTCTGGACTTCCCTGGTTGCGCAGTGGTTAAGAATCCACCTGCCAATGCAGGGACATGGCTTTGATCCCTGGTCCGGGAAGATGCCACATGCCATGGAGCAACTAAGCCCATGCGCCACAACTACTGAGCCTGCGGGCCACAACTACTGAAGCCTGTGCTCCTAGAGCCCGTGCTCCACAGTAAGAGAAGTCACTGCAATGAGAAGCCCACGTAATGCAACTAGAGAAAGCCTGTATGCAGCAATGAAGACCTAACACAGCCAAAAAAAAAAAGAAAAAAGAAACTCATGTTCTTCAATTGGACAATGACTGGTTAAATAATCTGCAGGGGTAAGAAAAAAGGATGCATTTATACGGAAAAGCCCAAGATGTCTTAAGTGCAAAGTGCAGAATATTGTATACGGTATCCTCCCTTTTATATAAAAATGGGGAAAAATAACATGTAAAGGCATGAAAATAATTACACGTATAAGCATGAAGAAAAACTCTTGAAAAATACACAAGAAAGTAAGAGTAGAGGTTACCTTGGGGGTGGGAAATGTATAGATGGAAGACAGTGATGATGTTTAAAAAGTTTTTTGCACCTGTGGGTGGATTATCTATTTTAACAAATCTGGCTGGAGGCTGTAACCAACCAACAATTATTAACTGCCCACCGCCTTAAAACAGAAAGAAAGAAAATCAGGTTGCCCAAATGCAACCTTTACTCTGGGGTGTAAAATACAAGGTTGAGTGAAGTGGCTGTGCCTAACCAATTCCTGGAAATCAAAGTTCTCGGTGCTCCTAAGCGATTCTGAGATCAGTGACTATGCCAAAGAGTTTCACTTGCTTACTGGAGGTCTTCTCTAGAACTTGGAAAGAGGGAGTAGATAAAGACAGAAGACATCATGCTCCTGCAATCAAGTTAAAATTCCTCAACAGTCTGTTTTCCAAAAACGCACACATTATTCATCTGTAAATCTAAAAACACACAGTAAGAAACCGGTAATTGTATTGTGGCGGAACATTCTTCTTTTACTTTTTTTTAATGTTAAGATGCTATTCTAAGAGTAAATAGTTTTAGTAAACCTAGTAGGGAAAAGTCGTCCTCGTAGGTACAGTGGATTACTCTAAATTTTGAGGAGATATTGCTGCTTTCCAAAAGGCAAGTGTTTATCACCAGCAAAATTATCTTTCATTCTAAGTTATAATGTCCTTGGCTGGCAAAGCCATCTTGATCTTTTCCCTTAAAATTTCAGGTGACTGAAAATGCCCTGTGAACAGTGAACACTATTATATAACATTTCAGCGTTTTCCAATGTGAAGGACCCATACCATTGATGATATGCGAGATGGTTCTTGGCAGTATGCGAACAAAGCAGCAAACAACAATGAATCACGTATGAGTTATTCCCGTTTCTTTCATGCTTTGGCATGATTTAATGCACTTGGCAAAAAAGTATCTAGCTAGGCTTTAATAACTGACTTTGTTTTCATTATACTGGTTTTCACAGTTACCACCTTGACTTTTTTCTCATTGCCAGAGGTCTAGAACACGAATGTTTGTCTGGATTAACCATGCTCACAGAAGCACAACAAATATGACAGTACAGGCACTGCTTTATGCTCCAGAAACCCTTGGTCGCAAATCACAAAAATCCAATGGTCTTTTCTCAGGGCATATCTTTCCTTGACTCAAATTCTCCCCATGGACTTAGATACTTGGCTCTACAGGCATGGTGTATTGCACCATACAAGCTGGAGTCAAGCTGGTTTTAAATGCTGGTTCTTTACCTTACTGTGAGTCTACAAAGTCAGATTACCAAATGAAGCTCAACTGGCTACCCTGGAATTTGAGGGGAATAAACGAGATAACAAATAGAGAACAGCTGGCACACAGTTCAACAGGTGCTCAGTAAGTGCGGATTTCCTCTTTTTCCTTTACCTCTCTCCTTCTTTGTCCTCAGTACTGTTTTTCTATATTCTCTTCCAATGATCGTATTCACGCCCATGGCTTTAATTATTACCCTTATGTGGGTAATTTCTAATTTCTATCACCAATTCTGACACTTTTTTCAGAGTACCAAAACTTAGGTTCTAAATCTGTTTGAAAATTCCACCTTGATGTTCTGGCATGATCTTAAACTCAACATGTATAAAATAGAGTTTAAATAAAATCTTTCTCCAAATCATTTAGTTCACGCTATCACCGTAACCTCCATCACTCTGACTCAAAATATCAATCATCCTAACTCCTTCCCCCTTTCCCATCACATCTAATTGAACATCAGTAAAAATTTTATATGACATTTTAATAGCTTACGAAGTGTTATAAACAAAACAAAAATGTACGTTTTATCAAACTCCCCTGAGCCCCAGGTGGGAAAAATGATATTAAGGCAAGTTAGGAGATACGCCCAGGTCATTAGCTAGAGAGTGGTTAGTCTAGATGAAAAACCAGTTAAGTCCTGAACTTGGGACTCCTCACTCCAATTGCTGTGCTCTTTCACCATCTCATACTGCCTCAAGTTTTGCAGCATTTTTTTGCATCTGTCTCTCCTCTCCTTCACCACTGCCAACCTCAGAATTCAAGCCTGCCTTATCTTTCACATCCGTAACGCTTGGCTCAGTAGGTAATAGTTGGTAGTCTGTATCCAGCATGGGATATTTTTTCTAACTTGTTAACTTCAGCAAAAATTTTAAAACCATGAAATATATAATACATATACTGAAAAGTCATCCACCTCAAAACTGACAGCTCAATGAATCACAAAGTGAACATCTATGCAACCCCCACTCACGTCAAGAAACAGAACGCTGCTAGCACTGCAGAAGCACCCCTACATACCCTCCCAAGCATTACTCCCCCACCCAAAGCTAATCATTTCCTTTCTTTTCTTCATAGATTTTACTACCTAAACCTGTATCCCTAAATCTAGTTTGGTTTCATGTGTTTTCTTGAACTGTGAATTTTCCAAAATGGCTATACCAATATACATTCCCACCAACAGTGTACAGTTTCATTTGTTCCAATACTTGACATTTTGTTTTCCATTTTAGCCATTATTGTGGGTGTGCCACAGTATCTCATTGTGATGTCAATTTGCATTTCCCTAATGATTACAGAAGTCGAGCACCTTTACATGTTTATTGGCCATTTAGATATCCTCTTTTGTGAAGTGACTTTAAATCTTACCAATTTTTCTGTTGGGTTGTCTCTATTTTTTACTGATTTGTGGGAGTCTATAAATTCTGAATGGCAGCAAAACAGACATATTTCTATTGTAGAAATGAATGCATTTGTTGGATGCTATTAGAATACCACTAACTCCTCTTACTCTGCAGAACCCCAAATTCACTAATGACCCTCTGGGAGGTAATGCAGTCAACTTTGCGCATTCTCTCTAAACCAATGTAGAGTTATTGTGCCATGGAATCTGCTAGATACTTGGAATATAATGTCAAAAAAAGTGATTAGGGACAACAGCTTTGAAAAGAGACCTGTATTGGAATCCTGTCTCTAACATTTACCAGCTTGGTGACTTTACGCAAGTTATTTAAACTGTTTTAGCCTCAGTATCCTCTTTGGAAAAATGGGGCTAATAATACCTATTTTAAGAGTTGTTATGAGGGTTAAATGAGACAATAATATGTAACAGGTTTTGCATAGTGGCTGGCAAATAGGAACATTTAATAAGTGGTAACCATTATAAATTTGGTTATTTCCATGTAGCCTGCCATTTCGGTATAGTGGGAGAAACTGAGTAGATGTCCATTCCCCTCTTAGCCATTATAGTTCTCACTATAAAGTTAAAAAAAAAAAAAGGCACTGGGTTTAGATTAGTCTTCTGGGAACTTGGTCCTTCTGACTCCCTTCATCAGAGTGTCTCTAGAGCAGTGCTTCAAAAATAATCTGTGGTGGGCTTCCCTGGTGGCGCAGTGGTTGAGAGTCCGCCTGCCGATGCAGGGGACATGGGTTCGTGCCCCGGTCTGGGAAGATCCCACATGCCGCGGAGCGGCTGGGCCCGTGAGCCATGGCCGCTGAGCCTGCGCTCCGCAACGGGAGAGGCCATAACAGTGGGAGGCCCGTGTACCGCAAAAACAAAAACAAAAGCAAAAATAATATGTGGTGAAAGATCATAGACACTTCTATAAAATATAAAAATAAATTAACTAGAGAAGGGAAATAAAACAAAGGCATATACAAGATACAACAATACAAGCCCCCAATTTTTATTAGAACCATAAACATAAAATTAGTGTAACACTAATTGCTATAAAAGTTTCTAAATTCTTACTCTCGATTTCTGTAAATGCCTTGGACCAATAACAAAGGGTTTACAGATCGGCGGTGGCCCGTGGCCCATACTTTCGGTAGCACTGCTCTAGCGCACTGACAAAAATCAGACTTCTGAATTTGAAGGGCTGAGGTAGGTCCTAGAATGTGGAGACTCTACTGAAGGGTTAGTCTTGGACCTGAGTCATCAGTTGGTCGCCTACTGGACTTTTTCTAGCCTTAAGCACAACGCTGTGTCACTCCTTAGCTTAAAAACGACCCACTGTTCCCTCCGTCTTAAAGGGTAAGATCCCAATCCTTTAACATGGCATCAAAGGCCTTCCAGGCTGGTTCCACACAACTTTTTTGGTCTGATTTTCCACTATTCTTTATTCTAGTAGACCTGCACTGTCCAATATAGTAGCAACTAGCCACAAGTGGCCATGGAGCAGTTGAAATGTGGCTAATTTAGTAAGTAAAATTTTAATCTTAACTTTAATTTAAAATAAAAAATCTTATACATAATTCAATTACTGCAAAACTTTTGAAATATGTTTGGAATGATTCGAGTATGTGAATCTACTTTTTCAGCTGTAAATTTTATGAAATCAATTATTGTGATATGCTATAAATGTAAAAAACCACCAGATTTTGAACACTTACTTGGTAATGAGAAAAAGAATGCAAAATATTTAATACTTTTAAATACTGATCACATATGAAATGATACTATTTTGGATATATCGGGTCAAATAAGATTTTTTAAATTTCTTTTTGTTTTCTTTCACTTTTTTAATGTGGCTACTGTAAAATTACATATGTGGCTTGTGTTATATTGGAGTGTTGGCCTAGACAATCATGCCCCAAACCTAGGAATCACTCTTGATTTTTCCCTTTCCCTGTTTGATTCATTAGCAATATAGGTCGGGTCTAATCACAAAATATATCTTCAATGCACCACTTTATCTCTACTGTTACTATCCATGTTACTCCATACCTTAAAACCCTTCAGTGGCTTCTAGAGCTCTGAAACTTACCAAGGCTGCAGACTTCATCTTCTGCCATTCCTTTCTTTGCTCTCTAGACTTTAGCCACATTGCCTTTCTTGCTTTCTCACCAAAGATTTTGCCTTACTATTCCCTTTGGTCTTGAACACTGCCCTCAACTTATTCCCATTCAGGTCTTAGCTCAAAGAATACCTTCTCAGAGAGGCCACTTTTTTTTCTGGCTGTGCCACACGGCTTGCCAGATCTCAGTTCCCCAACCAGGGACTGAACCTGGGTCACAGCAGTGAAAGCCCAGAATCCTAACCATTAGGCAACCAGGAAACTCCCAGAGAGGCCATTTCTGAACAATCTTCAAAATTATGCCTGCTCTCTCTTCCCAGAGAAATGCTTCATCCAAATACCCTTTTATTCTCTTCATAAAGGATATTATGTGGTATTACCTTTCCTCTTCTTTTATAAAACTTGTTTATAGTCTGTTCCCTCCACGGAAACAGGAGCAGGAACCTTGTTGGTCTTGTTCCTGCTTAATCTGTTCTAATGTGTAGAACAGTGCCAGTGACAGTTGCTCTCGAGACAACTCACATGAAAGAATACCTAAGTGCCTACTAGACATACAATCTCAGTGAAGACATCCTCCTAAATGCTCCCTCAACACACTTGGGAGTCATCTTTGACATCTTTTCAGTCATTTCGTATCCAGTCAACCAAATCACCAAGCTCTCAACATCTTCGGTCATATTCTTCACTCCTGTTTGCCACTATCTCAGTCCAAGTCATTACTCTCTCATAGATTGCTGTTTTCTCCAAACTGTTTTCTTTGCCTCTGACTTTTGCATGACAGTGATCTGTCTAAAATACAAATCCAATCTGATTATGCTTCTACTTAAAATCTTTCAATGCCATCCTCTTAGCTCTCAAAAGCTAATTTCTGCAAATGGCATTCAAGGCCTTTATGACTAGACCTCTTCAGACACATCTTTAGGCATTCCTGAAAAAGCATTATCTTCTTTGCCCAACAATTTCTCCAGAGTTTTCCTTTTAACCTTTGCATTTGTTGCTTCACCTGTCTGGAAGGTTCTTCCCCGACTCCCTTATTAAAGCTGATTGCTTCTCCAGTCCCATTCCATGCCTCCCTGACAGGTAAGTAAGGGATTCCTCCTATAAAAAATTTCACAGCATTCAGCAGTTTACCCTCATTATACTACTGATGATGCCTACTTGTCTGCATTCTACAGCATAAGATTAATGAGGGCAAGGATTCTACAACAACCATTAGCTGAATGTTTACTCAGATAAACTCAATGTTAAAGAGAAGCATGTGACTATGGAAAGAAGCACTGAAAATATTAAATTGAAAGAAAAATAGAATACAGGCTCCTATGCCATTCACTTTGTTTCTATTTTAGGCACAACGCTTTAATAAGTTACACAAAGACTTTACAAATCTCTACATCAATAACACAAAAGGGTAAGTAGAGAAAGACTGTTTATCTGAGGCCACCCAAAATCTGTAGACAACATGTTATTTCATTTGTTTGTAAACTCTTCTAGATTAAAATCTTGGCGCTCTCTCACATATTCCCAATTCCTAAATATAGGAAGCCAAAAATTGTACGGTTAGAAGGTTGGAAAAGTCATTCCCAGGCTCATCTGTTAAAAACATTACCAGTGTGGTGGGTATTTTAGCAAAATCATCACAAGTAATTTAAACTCCTAAGACTCTTACTTTGTAAATCACCATCCACAAATAAACTTTTGCTGCTTTCTTAATAAAATACAACACAACAAAAATCTTGACATTCCAGCCACGAAAAAACAAGACTTCTACCTCTGAGGTGACAGTAATCCAAGGGAATTCGGCGAGCAGTTACGAAAGGTCTACGAAGTATAAGGCATCAAAAGAATGTTTAAGAAAAAAAAAAAAGGCGGGGGTGGCTACAGGAATATGTACGTTTTCGTCACGAACTTGACTTGCTCAGTTTAGGTGAAGTGGAGAAATAACATCCGTAGTTCCTCCCCTTGTACCTCAACAGCGACTCCTGTCCCAGTCAGCCTAGTGGAATCTAGGGCGGCTTCAAGTTAAATCCTAGCTTTTTCACTGCCCTTCCGTCTCCCAGGACTCTGCTAGATGTCTCAGCTTAACCTGAAAGGAGTCAGGATTCCCCATCTCTCAGCTTTCATGCCGAAGACATAACGTTAGCACACGCACTTCAGCCTCCCACTACTAGCCCCGCAGAAAGCGGCGGGAAGGCTAGGTGGCCGGCCTGCAGCCCCGCCGCGCACATGGCCGGCTGCAGCTCCTACCCCCGTGCCGCGCAGGCGCCGGGCGAGCCGGGACTTGCGGTCGCCGACAACGGATCATTCCGCCGCTTTCTTTGTGTGGCTCAAGTTCTAGAGATGGCATATTTTCCTCCCCTTTGTTAAAAAGAAAAACCAGGCCGTCTCGCCCCCTTCCTCCCGCCGGAATGGGATCGGGGAGTGGGTGGGAGAGGGATCTGCTGACCAGGGCAGGGGCGGAAAGGCTCAGAAGAGGGGCTGACGAGGGCCGGGTACCGGAGGGATGCTGGGAGCTTTGACTCACTCGCACACCATGTGTCCCTCCGCGCGCAGCACGGGGGACTTTTCGGTGGGGATTTTGGGCGCCGACCAGACGCGGCATTTTCGGAAAATAGCGCCTTGTGCAGCTGAAGCGCTTTGTGTTTAGCTGGGCCGCGTCAGCCCGGCCGGGTACGAGGCGCCTCGGGTCCCCGAACCACCTCCTGCTGCTCCCCGGCCGCCGCTCCCGAAGCTTTTCCAGGTCAGTGCGGGTCTGTGTAGGGCCCTGTTACCACCGGATGTGGAAGTTGATCTCTTCGCTGGTAAAAAATAATTCCACTTCCCCCGGAACCCAGATCATCCCCGCGATTTCCTGTTTATTGCATTAAGGCGCCGGGTTTCCGGGGCTCTTGGCCCCGCTTATTCCGCGGGGGTCGGCGGGGTCGGCCTGGGACCCCGCTCCGCCCGCGCCGACGGCGCGCTTTGTCCGCTCGCACCCCGCTTCTGGGAGGGGCGGGCAGACATGGTGGCGGCCGCCGCCCCCTCCTCGGCCCTGGCGAGCTGCGGCCTCCCCGCGGCTCATAGCCCGGCCGGTCCCGAGCGGCCGCCCCGGGGCGGAATGGGGTCGGGCCGGGGCTTTGGGGGCTCTGCGGGAGGCGGGCGAGGGAGGGAGGGAGACAGGCAGGCAGGCGCGGCACGGCCTTGGCGCCCGCCGCCCCGGGAGCCGCCGCTCTCTTTGTCTGGGCGGCCTGATCGCACCGCCTGGCTCGCCGGAGCGGGGAAGGGACGGCGGGGGCGGCCGGCTTCGGGTGAGCTGTGCTGCTGGGCCCGCGGGGCCGGGTGGCGCACGGGCCGCGGCGGGAGCGGCCGGCCCGGACAGGGTTAACGGGAGCGCCCGGCCGGTCCTGCGCTGGGCCGCGCCGTCGACTGCCTCAGCCTTGGGGACTCGAGTCTCTGAGGGGACGAAGCCAGCCGCTCAGGATGCTGGGGCACTTCTGTTCCTGGGACTTAGCCGCCGGGATCTGCGGGTGCAGGGCCTCGGGGAAGAAGTTGGGAATTTTGCCAGGTCATTTCTGCCTGGGCACAGTTAATCAGTGTGTATTTAGTGTGTTTCGTTGAAACTCTCCTACCGTGTTGAACCAGCGTGCCTAGCCTCGAGTGCATCGTGAAAACTGAAACCAAAGGAACGATATAGGCCTGCTTTGTGTGTGTTTTCCCACTTGAAGCCTGTTTTCAGTACACAGACTGTTGCTTTAAAGCTGATTGGACTCTGGCGAACAGACATCTGTTCAAAGGAGGGGCAGAGACCACAGTACTTCTGAAGGGGGCTTGGTAATATGGAAATATTTTAAGTGCTGTTTCTGGACACTGATTTGCTGTCTCGATTCAGGCAAGTTACTTTCTGAAGTAGTTTTTATTTGGAAAATGGTTTGATGTAGTGAGTAAATGATCCTTGTACAGTAGTTTGCCATCCCAGAATTAAAGAAGCACCATAGTTTATTATGCAGAAGTTCGTGGTCAAAAGTTCTTTTTGCAGATATTTATCTCACACATAGACCCAGCCAGCTTACTTTAAATTTCTTCTCATTGACTTGTAACCATCGACCTTGACACTTCCACTTTCAGGCTCAGATTTTGAATTTAAGGAAACTAAAGACGGCTTTATCTTTTTTCTTTTCTCTCTTTTGAAGTATTTATTTTTCCAAAAATAACAAAAGAAAAATCCATTGCATGTTCACATCAGTGACCTTTTAGGCAAGAGTGACATTGTTTTGCATTTCTGCAAGTCTTTAATGTCAGGTTTAACAGAAGATAGCTAGATTCTTAAACCTACTTCTGCGTTCAGTCTGATGTGGTGTCACACCATGTAACCACTGGAAAACACTGTATGCTCATGCCTTTTTTAAAAAACTAAAAAATGTGTCGTTTCTATCGTCTCACAAGTCAAATCAGGATGTTATTATACAAGACACACTTAAAAAATATGGATAAGAAGGTTGATTCCTGTGCTTTTTTCTTGGACTCCAACTTTTTTTCAGTTTGGGATTTAGAACATTTGAAAAAATTTTAAGTGATTAAACTTAATTTTTAATTCCACAACTTATTTTTAATGATGTACACAAGTAAACCATGAATTCCGTGTTAGATTTGCTTGTGAAAACTTGTATGTAAATGTAATTTTTGAAGATAGGACACTTTCAAAGCAATATAGGAGTGCCAGATTTAAAAGGAATCCTGCAGTGAAACCTTTGGTGAAACAGTGCTTTTGTATTGTAGTGTGTATACAAACTTAGAGTTAACTGTCTGTAACTTAGAGTTCGAATTGTCTATCTCTTTGAATCAATCTGGGTTTTCTAGGTTGAGGGGCAATTAAATTGTAGATGTGTGAAAATTTAAGGCCATACTTACTTTGGTTTAATGGTTTTGAAATGAAGCTAAATTCACTTCTAGTTGTTTTGTGAACTTTAGTCTGATTCTGTCAGTCTGTAGTTCTGTTCCATCAACAGGAAGCATCTGGTCATTCTTCATGTAATTGTTAGAAAATGCCAGGTATATTTTTGATGTTTGCTATTCAAATGAAAATAAATAGATTGGATCTTGGTTTGTCCCCCCTACCCTCAACTCTAAGATATATTTATAATGGGCCTCATTGTCCATAGAATGGACTTTTTTCTTTGGCCCTTGAGTACCTCAAGTTAGAAATAGTAACAAGTAAAGCAAACAAATCGTTAGGGATTCAGAAGTCATTGCAAGAAATTTTGACTCATGAATTAATTTTGAGGGTGCAGTGCCCTTTTGCAAGTAGCTTGAGTGTGGATGGGCTCCATCTCTTCTCTGCAATTGCTAAAAAACAAACTGAAACAAAACCTTAGCGTTCAGGGCAACTTAGTTTTCTAATGAATCATTTCTTTGGTTCCAGAGCTTTCCAACTAGTAATCATATGTTTCTACAGCGCTAACGTGTCTACCTTGGGACAACGATAATTAGTATTATACTTAACTTTTTCTGAAGATGTTTGTTCCATCATGCTCTCTAGAAGGTCAATTTATTAGTATTAGTGCCTATGTGTTACCTCATAATGTTGACAACAGTGCTCTGCACAGAGGAGATGCTTTGGTGCAGTCAACTGTCATTTCAGTCGTTGGTGGGCTAGTGCACTTTTATTTGGGCTGAGTATGTCCATAATGTAAGTGTAGAGGCTTAAGCATGAAGTGATTTCTCCACTGAAGGTAAATCCACATGCAGGGCCATTGATCTAGATTTCTAGAAATAGAAATCTAAACTCTTAGCCCGAGTTCTCTTACCTTTTAATGGGAATGATTATAAAGGTTGGCAGTTAGGGCCCAAGATGCTAATGCACAAATAGTGTGGAAAAGACTTGATCATTTTAACTGTACATTTAATAAGAATCAACACTTATAATTTTTTTAAAAGTAAATGTCATTTTGAAGTTGGTAGAACAGCATATAGAAAGAGCAAGGTGTTAGCCCCACTTTACTTTTTACTAGTTGTGTTATACCTGGGGTATTATGTCAGATTTTCAGGTAGCATATGATATATCATATTGTAAGTGGGACCTTGCATCAATCAGTTCTCAAACTTTGTATCAGAATCACCTGGAGAGCTAATTAAAAAAAACCATGAGGCCCAAGCTTAAGTAAGATAGGAACTGGGCCACTCTGTTTTTCTCACATTCCTTAGGTGACAGACAATCAGGTTTAAAAACCACTGAACTATAGAGCATAGCCAGAGAATTCTGATCATGGGGGAAATGGAAAGGAGGAAAAGTTGAAAAACTGTGATGTTTGGCCCCCAAAAAAGGAGCTCATCTAAGAAATGATAGTAGTATTTAAATATTTGGAGGTCTGTCACACAGAAAAATCAGGTTTGATTTGACTAGAAAGAAGTAGGATCAAGGGGTAGAAGTTAGAAGGAGGCAGATTTCAGCATTCTTCCAAGAAAAATTTCCTCAAAACAGTAAAAATATAATGTGTTGTTTTGGGTGGCAGGCTGTCCCCTCCCACTGACAGTGTTAAAGTTAGGGATTCAAGGGTAGAGGAAATGATGTGCTGAATGAGGATTTGGGCCAGGTTTCGTTAAGTTCCCTACAAACTGAGATTTTATGAAATCCGTCTAGGTTTGCATGTACAAAAGTGGAAGAGCAAAAGCTAATTGAAACAAGCTGGTTAGCTTAACTGGATCATAGTTTTCATTTTCTTGGATAAAGAGAAATGAGTATTAAGTGAGAGAGCTATTTGATGAAGGTTTTAAACCCAGCTGTGATTTGGCAGATTCAAAGCCTGAAAAATAGGCATACCTTCTGATGTGGAAATTCCTATTTAAATGAATTTATTTTGGGGTAGTAAAGATATGCCAATAAATTGGTAGCTGTTTACATACCAATTGCAGCATTGTTGATAATAAAAGCTGTATATTGACACATTTGACCCTCCTCCCCACATTAATAATGTAGTAGGTTATATTATCCCCCATTTTTCAGAAGAGAAAACTGAGGCATAGAGAAATTAGGTAGCTTGCCCAAGGTAGCAGAGTTAGTAATGTAGAGCATGGACTTGATTCCAAACAGTTTGACTCCCAGAGCCGGTGACTCAATGCTGTGGAATTATAAACAACTTAAATATTTCACAGTGATTGTTAGGGTACATCCCTAAAGTGGGGTACTGCCTAGCCATTAAAATGATGGTTAGAAGAATAAAAACTTGTAATTATGTCTTGGTGTATGTTAAGTGAAAAAAGTAAATTTAAAAACATGATTTTATTTTGATTAAATAACATACATTGACATCTGGAAGGAAATGTGCCAAACTGTTAAGTGGTTATTTTTGAGTGTAAATTTATAGGTGATTATTTTCTTTTTACTTATACAAATTTTCTTACTTCTACAATGAATATGTATTATTGTGTATTGCTTGTGATTAAAAAGATATTAAGGTGTTATATTTCAATAAAAAATTAAAAATATTAGCATAAGCTGAGGAGTTTGGATTTTATACTGTGCAGTTTATGCAAGTTGACTAAGAAATTGCACATAAATGAGAATTTGTAAGTGTGAAGTGTTCTGTATTTAATGAACACATGAAGTGTTTGAATCTTTACCATTCTAAAAGTAATACATTAATTGAATAGAGAAAAATACCACTGACTCCTACTACCCTACTATAATCAGTTCTATATTTTGTTAATGTTTTCTTCACCTTAAGTGTAATATTTTAAATGTTGTATTCATCCCAGCTTAGTCACTCTCTGGCTCTGTGACTTGCTTAATCTCTCTGTGCCGCACTTTCCTCCTTTGTAAAATTTGAATAATTATAATAACTACCTCATGGTGCTTGGAAGGATTAAATGAGTTACTGCATATAAAGTGATCAGAACAGTGTCTGACACGTGGTTAATAGCTCAGTAAATGTTAGCAATTATTGTAGGATCATAGTCAACTAAAACTCTGTGGTCTAATAGGTTTTGGAATTAAGAATTTTTTGGATATAGCTAAGGTAGTGTTATGTAACCTTTCAACAGTCCAGTGCAGTAGCCTTCTTCAAACAAGTTACTATTTCTGCAGCAAAATGTATGAATGTTTACACTAAATGGGGTAAATAAAGACTATAAATAGCTTCATGTCAGTTTCGGTAAGGTTTCACTGCCAAATGCATTATTTTGGGTTTCAGAGCTGTTTTTTGGTTTTGGAATTGCAGTTAAGGAACCTGTGGAATTTACTCAATTTTGAGTCCTATTTTATTTTAATATTAAAACATTTTTAATATTAAAGCATGTCTAGGAGGTCTAAGATCAAGGTACTGGCATCATTGGGCTCTGGTGAGGACCCTCTTCCGGGTTGCAGACTTTTCTCTTGTATCCTCACATGGTAGAAGGGGCAAAGGGACTTCTCTCAGGTCTTTTTATGAGAACATTAATCTCATTCGTGATCTGCCCTCAAGACTTAATCACCTTACAAAGGCCTCACTTCCAATACCATCACTTTGGGCATTAGGAGTTCAACATAAAATTGAGGGGTGGGGAGACACAAATATTCAGACCATAGCATACAGTATGGTGTGTAAGTGAATGATCTAAAAAATTTCTTACATCCTAACTGGCTCGTGTGAACTCTGATCTTTGCGATTACTCCACCTATGTTCCTTTATCTATTTTTTTTCCATAGGGACCCTCAATTTCTCTCCCTTAGCTTATTCCTGTGTGCATTATATATAGCCTGAACTTGTATCAGTCACTTTTTCATATTTTACTGGGCTCCTGTTGTCAAATTTTCCTACCCATCTATTTCCTCTGTTCTTCCTCATAGGTCACAGTGTATTTGTGGAGGAAGGTGGGTAATTATGAAAATTTTTGGCCACTATAAATTTATGCTGGACAGATCCAATGGATGCTTGCTACTTGGCAATCATTTTATTAATCTAATATTTTGCTTTTGTCTCATATATCTTCCTCTCTTTCAGAAGGTGCCATTGACTTCTACTTAATTGAAAAAGAAAATAGAATACAAGCTTGCATTTTTTTTGTTTTGTTTTCACCATGACAAATCTCTATTCTTTCACCTTATTTTGTAAACTGAATGGAAGAGGAATCTTGCTGCTATACTTAACTTTTCCTCTGATCACTTCGATGGTTATCTCCAGGGGTTTTTCCTCCTTACCTTCAAGTATATACAGACTTCCATATTTTGGGAGGAAAAAATAAACTTTGATTAACTATTGCTACTGTTCTTTCTAGCTATCTTCCTCATTTCTCTTTTTTATTTCAAAAATTTTAAGATCTTAGTTAAAATTTCTGCCCTCAGCCCTTTTACTACTTCTTCCCTAACTTACTGCAGTTTTGTAATGACATTACATGTGAATGTGACGTATTCAGACTGCTGCTTCAAAGGACATCCTTTTTTCCAATGGTATTGGCTTCATCCTGATTTTATTCAGTTAGTGTATATGTGTTACTGTTGACTTCCACCTAGGCTTCTTAACTTTCTTTCCTTGCTTTTCATGTTAGTGTGCATCCTGATTTTCTGGCTACTACGTTTATTTTTTTTCTTTTGGTTGTTGTTTCATGATCCTCTTAACCACAGTCGTTATTCTTCTCAGTACTTAGCCCTCTGCTCACCTCTCTTTGTCTCTTCTCCATGGATGTTTTATATGTTTATATGTTCATCAGTGTGTACTCTCCAGGTTTGTATCTCCAGTGGTTTACTGAATACTTCCATTGAGAGGCTCAAGGAATTTCCTTCACTTTTTGATTTATTATTACCCACTTTCCACCTACTCTGTTTTTCTTTGTTTTATCATCATACTTAAATCTTTTTTTTGCTTAATTAATTTATTTTATTTATTTTTGGCGGCATTGGGTCTTCGTTGCTGCGCATGGGCTTTCTCTAGTTGCAGCAAGCAGGGGCTACTCTTTGTTGTGGTGCACGGGCTTCTCATTGTGCTGGCTTCTCTTGTTGCGGAGCATGGGCTCCTGAGCGCAGGCTCAGTAGTTGTGATGCGCAGCCTTAGTTGCTCTGCGACATGTGGGATCTTTCCGGACCAGGGATCGAACCTGTGTCCCCTGCGTTGGCAGACGGATTCTTAACCACTGCGCCACCAGGGAAGTCCCCATGCTTAAATCTTAAAGTTGTCTGTGATACATGTTTCTCCTTTATTTTGTATATCCATCAGTCAGCATGATTCTTTAGATTTCTCTCCTGGATCTCTGTTTTTGGGATTCTGCATTGCCTGTTATTTGCCCTTTCTAACTTTAGAGTCACCTTCCTCCAATCCATCCTTCATATGGCTGCCAGAATAATTTTCCTAAAAATTTTTTTGAACCCATTGCTGCTAAACCTAAGCAGTCTGAAGAGAGAACATGTACTGTTGACCTTTGCACTCTGCATTGTGCCAAGCAAAGTGAATTGAACTTGTGCTGAATAAATGTTTGAATGGATCACCGTTTGCTCAAAACATAGAACGACTCCCAATTGTCTGCAGGATAAAGTCCAAACTCTACTTTCTGGCTTTCAGATCTTTTCATATTACAGTCTGCTTCTTCAGCCTTATTCTTTACTCCTTAACATTACCAAGGTAGTATTTCCTCTCTGTACCACACCATGCTTAGGCATAACTCTATGTGCTCTTCCTTTTCCTTTTCCTTGCTTGTCAAAACCTATTCAGCTTAACAGTGCTCTGTGCCAGGCACTGTTCTAATCTCTAGTGTTGCAGTAATGAACAACACAGAAGACAAAGTCTGTTTTCTTGAAGCTGTCATTCAGGGTGGGGGGAGAGGGCACAGTAAACACATGTCAGGTGGTAATGAGTGCAATGAAGAGTAAAACTGGATAAGGGGATAGAATGGTGGGAAGTGACTCCTATTTTAGATGGTCAGAGAAAGCTTCTCTCTTTGGGTGTCCTGAAATGAGGGAGTAAATCATGCAGTTATCCAAGTAAAGTGCTTTCTAGTCAGAGGAAACAACGTCTCCAAGATCCTAAGCTGGGAACATGTTTGGCTTGTTTGAATAGTTACTAAGACCTGTGTGGCTAGAGCAGAATAAATAAGGGGAAGTGATAGATGAGATTAGAGAGGTAGTAGGGAGCCAGATGATGCTTCAGATGGTTAAGTCTTTCACTGAAGAAGCCTTCCTGACTATATACTTTTGTTTGTTAATTTAAAGCTTCTCCAAACCCATTTAGCAACTATGGAAGTAGCTTCCAAATTATTTTTTATTGTGACCCATGGTAAGAAGTGTATTTAACATTGTTAGCATACAAATGTATTGTTGTTTGTGTATTGTGTGTATGTGTGCACATGCGTATGGCTGGAAGAAATTCATGAAACATGACTTTACTATATTTGATATGCTGATATTTTTTAAAGTGTTAGTTTTAACCCATTAAAGTTATTTCATAGTCTGCTAATGGGTTATGACCACAGTTTGAAAAACACTGATGTGTGGTACATACCCACTTAAAAAAAAAAAAAAACCAGGGCTTCCCTGGTGGCGCAGTGGTTGAGAGTCCGCCTGCCAATGCAGGGAACACGGGTTCGTGCCCCGGTCCGGGAAGATCCCACATGCCGCGGAGCGGCTGGGCCCGTGAGCCATGGCCGCTGAGCCTGCATGTCTAGAGCCTGTGCTCCGCAACGGGAGAGGCCACAACAGTGAGAGGCCCGCGTACCGCAAAAAAAAAAATGACATGAGGGCAGTTTGGTATCTATCAGAATTACAGTTGTATTTACCTTTGTCTCAGCAACCCTACTTAAGAGAATTTATCCTACAGTTATATGAAGTGAAATGATGCATCTACAAACTTATTAATTGCAGTGTTGTTTATAATAGCAATAATGTCCACCTGTAATAAACAGGCATATCCACACAATAGCATACTAAGCAGCTATACAGAAAATGAGGAAGCTCTCTATGAACTAATAGGAAAAGATCTTCAGGATGTGTTAAGTAAGAAAAGCAAGTGCAGAACAGTGTATATAGTAATGCAATCTTTTGGTAACTATAGAAATACTGGAAGGATACCCAAGAAACTAGTAAAGGTGAATAATTGTGGCTGAGAAGAAGATGGGAATAGCATAAATACTTTCATTGAGACTTTTCAATGTATACATTTCTGTGTTTTGGATTTTTGAACTGTTGAAAAAACAGAAAAGGAGAAGTGAAGTAGCCTGTGTAGGACTTGATCAACTGTATGTAGAGACATGAGAGAGAGGAAGGAGTTGAGGATAGCTCCTGGATTTCTAATTTGGGAGGTAAACGTGGTGGTAGTGTCATCAGGGATACAAGAGGAAGACTAGGTTTTGACATGTGCGTGAGAAGTTCTGGTCGTGCCAATTGACGAATGCTTACTCCTTTTCTGTTGTGTGTATGTGTGTGTGTATAATTTATGTGCTTTAGATATGGTACTAGAGGTTAAACATGAATAGTAAACAGTCATAAATAAACATTTTTTATGCTTAGATTACAGACATATTCTTTTTTTTTTGAGAACAGCTTTGTAATGATGTCATAATTTTACAGTCAAATAGGGACATTGGTGTGCACAGATACTGATAGAATGTAGATAGAAGGATGTATGTCTGACAAATACATAGCTTATATGGGAAGTAGGAATTTATTAGCATGGGTCCAAATTAATTACATCTTTTGATGCCTGAAATTCAAAGAAATAAAAATGGCTTTTGAATAACAAAGTGATCTTTAAGGTATTTGAGATTATATTATAATATTTAAAACAATATTAAAGCTGAGTTAAGGAACTTTATAGGAGATCATAAAAGTATTTTTTTTTTATATGGTACATTGGGAAGTAACTGTGTAAGACAAAGAGGTTTTAACCTTATGAAGGAAAGGAATCATGAAATGCATGGATGTTGCCTAAAACAAGCTCTTGCTGTATAATTTTGGGTTTAAACTTTATTTGAATGAGTTATAGTTCAGAATCTGATTTTAGAGGCCCTAATTTATCCATATGAGTTTTGATTTCTATCTGGCTAGAGTGAAAAAAATAAAAGGGGAGGGCTTCCCTGGTGGCGCAGTGGTTGGGAGTCCGCCTGCCGATGCAGGGGACACGGGTTTGTGCCCCGGTCCGGGAGGATCCCGCGTGCCGCGGAGCGGCTGGGCCCGTGGGCCATGGCCGCTGGGCCTGCGCGTCCGGAGCCTGTGCTCCGCAACGGGAGAGGCCACAACAGTGAGAGGCCCGCGTACCACAAAAAATAAATAAATAAAAAAAATAAAAGGGGAGCACAGATAAAGTACATACATGCCAGGACTTGCAAATGAATTAGTAGTTCTTTTCTGGGTTTATGTTAACAGGGATTTGGGTGTGGAGTAGCAACAAAAAAGAGCTGTTAAATAATTCCTGCTTGAGATTTAAAATTTTAACCATTTTATATCTGATGAAAAGATGTTGAACTGGCAATAGTTTTCTTTTAAAAATGCTTTAAAATTTACAAATAATGTTACATAGGATCATGTAACAATTGGAGATGGCCTTGTTCTTTTGTTTTTGTTTAAAAAAAAATTTTTTTTTTGGCTGCGCTGCGTGGCATGTGGGATCTTAGTTCCTCGACCAGGGATCGAACCCATGCCCCCTGTAGTGGAAGCGTGGAGTCTTAACCACTGGACAGCCAGGAAAGTCCCTGGAGATGTTCTTATTTGAGTGAGGGTGAAACTGTTTTGTAGCCTCCAACCTGTACTTACTCCTTCACCCTATGTTTTTCTCAGTACTGCAGTCCTCTGGAGCTTTTGGGAAACGCTGAATTGGGCTTGGCTACAGTTTTGGCTTGGATCAACTCATATATATCTTATATATCTTTGATATGTCCAGTTGAGTGGACGGTGATGGAAAGGATGGTGATAGCACAGTGTATAGAAATTAACTTTAATTCAAGAAGGATTTAGTTAGTGGTTCTCAGTTGGAGTGATTTCGCAATATCAAGAAACATTTTTTTGATGTCATAAAATGGGGAGGGGGTTGCTACTGGTATCTAAGGGTAGAGACCAGAGATGCTGCTAAATGTGGAGAATGCCTTGCTAGTTGAATACCCACTATGTATGTAGCACTGCTCTAAAGTAGTTATGGGTGCAAATGACACTAAAAGAAAGTTTTGTCTCTCCCCATAAGAACTTAAACCTAGCTAAAGCATCTCAAACTTAACAAGTCTGTGGCCAAACTCTTAACACATGACCCACCCTATCCCACTTTGCCATCTTTATTTCAGTAAATAATCCCACTTTTCATCAAGTTGTTCAGACTAAAAACTTAGTTATTATCTTTGACTCCTCTTTTTTGTGTGTGCATTGACATCTGATACATCAGGAAGACCTGTTAACTCTACTTTGAAATATACCTTGAATCTGGGTAATGGTGGGATAGATTACTTAAACCAGTTCTCTTTTTGGAAACAACTGAAAAGGCTGGATAAGATATATAAAGCACTACCTTAAGAGCTTTGAAGAACTGGGGAGATAGTGGAATCTGGTAAGTCAAATTCTGGAAGAAAGCCTAAACCAAGAGAGGTTAGCAGAATACCTAGAGAACTAAAGCCACTTTTGCCTTGAGTATGTTTGCTGATACCAGGAAATTTAGGTTTCTCTTTATCAGCCTTGTGGGATGAGATGGACAGAAATCAAGACTCAGAGCCTACCCACATGCGGACAGGTAAAGTCTTTTAAGAGATCCTTCCTTGTTAGGCTTGAACTCCATATGTCTACACCTGAGAGGGAAGGATGAACCAGAACTAACTCCTGATCCCCTTTCATTGCCTACCTCCCAGTCAAATATGAAGGGACTTCAGGGCAGGTTGTCTTGGTACTGAGCAGAACAGGAGAAAAAAAAGGAAACAAAACTCTCTACAAAACTGTGATCACAGCCTAGCTATGTAAGGGAAACTTAAATCACGACTTAATTTAGATTGGTCCCTGACTGGTATTATCCCTCAGGTGTTTGGCAGAAGCAAATGCAAATGTTCCTTTAAGGAATGCTCCTTCATCTTATGCCTCCCCACAATTAATTTTTGAAGGACAATGACCAGCACATAGTCAAAGATAACCAAGCATACAAGGAGACAAGGAAACATGGGCAAGAACCAGTGGAAGCAATAGCAGAAAAAGATTGTCATAGGCATCATATATTAGTATTAGAATTAGAAGATACATGACAAAGCAACCGTGATTACTGTGTTTATAGAAATAAATAACAAACTTGAAGACAGGAAACAGGAAAAAAAGGTTGCGTTGTGGATTTGAAAAAACCAAATACAACTGCTGGAAATAAAAAATAGAGTAACTGAATTAAAACTTAATGATATAATTTGCAGCAGATTACACACATCAGGAAAATTACTGAACTGGAATATAGATCAGACAGCATTATCCAGGATGTAGGTTAAAGACAAAAAGATGGAAAATATAGATGACAGGGTAAGAGATATGGAGGATAGAGTAAGAAAACCTTAATTGGAATTCCAAAAGAAGAGGAGAGAGAAAATAGGACATTTAAAGAGGTGATTGCTGATGTTTTCCAGAAACAATGAAAGATTCCAAACCAGGGTTCAAGAATCCCAATGAATCCTAATTAGGATGGAAATAATTCCACACCTAGACACAGCATAATGAAATTGCAGAAAACCAGTCCCATAAAAATCTAAAAGTAGCTGGAGGAAAAGAAGATAACCATCAAAGTAGCAAGAATTAGGCTAACAGATGACTTCTCAACAACAAAGAAATCAAAAGATAGTGAAATGATGTCTGCAATATGAAATGAAAAAAAACTCTGCCAACCTAGAATTTTATACCCAGTGAAAATATCATTGAAGAATGACAGTGAAATAAAGATATTTTAAACTAAAACAGATTGTTACCAACATTTATTAAAGATAATTTAAGGGCTTCCCTGGTGGTGCAGTGGTTGAGAGTCCGCCTGCCGATGCAGGGGACATGGGTTCGTGCCCTGGTCCAGGAGGATCCCACATGCCGCGGAGCGGCTGGGCCCGTGAGCCATGGCCACTGGGGCTGTGCGTCCGGAGCCTGTGCTCCGCACCGGGAGGGAGAGGCCACAACAGTGAGAGGCCTGCCTACTGCAAAATAAATAAATAAATAATTTAAACCAGCACCATTCAATAGAAGTTTCTGTGATGATAGGAATATTCTTTGTGCTGTTCAATATTGTAGTTATAAGTTACATAGGACTATTGAGCACTTGAAATGTGGTTATTGTGATTGAGGAACTGAATTTTTTGTTTTGTTTTGTTTTGTTTTTTGCGGTACGCGGGCCTCTCACTGTTGTGGCCTCTCCTGTTGCGGAGCACAGGCTCCGGACGCGCAGGCTCAGTGGCCATGGCCCACGGGCCCAGCTGCTCCGCGGCATGTGGGATCTTCCCAGACTGGGGCGCGAACCCGTGTCCCCTGCATTGGCAGGCGGACTCTCAACCACTGCGTCACCAGGGAAGCCCGGAACTGAATGTTTTATTAATTTAAATTTAAATGGTCACGTGCACCATATTAGTGCAGTTCTAAAGGATATACATCAGGCAGAATGAACCTCATATGGGAGGAATAAAATGTATGAAGGGCTGAAAAGTAAAGAAAGTGATGTATATTTAGAAAATGAAAATGAATATGGACTGCATAAAACAGTAAAAAATATCTAATGGATTAAAAAACAAGGCAATAGGAGAAGGGGGATAAGTGGGGTTTTAGGGTCCTTATCTAGTAGGAGGGTAAATTTAAAAAAAAAACTGTGTGGAAAACTTTAAATATATAAAAGGAAAGGAAAGAGTATAATGAACCCCACATTCATTACCTAGCTTCAACAGTGATCAGCTCATGACTAATCTGGTTTCATATATTGATATATCCCCCAATTATTCTAAAACAAATTCCAAGTATCACATCATTTAATCTGTAAATATATTGTTTTTAATCTCTAAAAAGATATAAACTTAAACTGCAGTATCATTATCAGATCCAGAAAAACAGTCAACATAATTTCTTAATATCAGTACATATTTAAGCAGTGATCACATTTCCCCAGTAATCTCCAAAATGATTTCTTTAACTTATTTTTTTAGGGCGGTTTTAGGTTCACAGCAAAATTGAGGGGAAAGTACAGAGATTTCCCATATACCATCTTTCCCCATATATGCATAACCTCCCCCATTGTCAGTATCCCCTACCAGAGTGGTACATTTGTTACAATTGGTGAACCTACATTGACACATCATGATCACCCAAAGTCCATAGTTTACATTATGATTCATTCTTGGTGTTGTACATTCTATGGGTTTGAACAAATGTATAATGAGAAGTATCCATCATTATGGTCTCATATAAGTATTTTTTCACTGCCCTAAAAAAATGACTTTTAAAAATGTACACTTAGTTTCTTCAAATTGAATCCAGAGTCCACACATGTCATTTGGTTGATGTGTTGCTTGGGTTTTCTAAACTCTATAGGCTCTTTGGGGAAGCGGGAACTAAAGATTTTGATTAACTTTAGACTTTAATGCATGGTATAATATCTAGGAAACCACTGAAAGAAGAGAGGGTATAACTTCCAAATCACTAGAGGAAATAGATAGAATGTTAAAAAAAAAATGAATCAATCCAAAAGAAGGCAAGAAAGAGAGAAAAAAAACCCAACAGGGAACAATGGAAAGCACAAAATAAGATGCTAGATTTAAACCTAGATAGATAGTACTTAAAGGTAAAATGTCTAAATGATCACACAGGTATCATCCTAGCACAAGGCACCATCAGCCCAAAATATTTTCCTAACTAGTATTACTGCCTCAATTCTTGCCACCTTCTATGTATTACCCACATAATAACAAGAGTAGTTTTTAAAAACTAGATCAACCACATCACAACACGTTTAAAATATTCCAACAGCTTCCTAGTAAACTCAATAAAATCCAGACGCTTTAGTAGTGCCTATAAGGCCCTACGTGAAGTGGCCCATTCATATCTCTGTGATTGCATATCCTGCTCTTCTTCTTCACTCTAGCTCAGGGCCCTTATACTTGCTATTGCATCTCCCTGGTTCACCAGGAACAGTCAGAACTCTTAGTTCTAAGCACCAGAAACTGCCTCTGGTTAATTTCGCAGAAAAGGAATTTATCAGAGGAAGAAACTGCTACCGCTACTGTCGTTGGAATCTGCTGCCACTCTTGCCATAATGGATTCTGTGTACTTTCTGCTTTTTTTATGCATTATCATCTAAGTTAAATTCCAGTATAGTTACTTCTCTGTTTGAGAGGAGATCATATGACTGTGCCCTAGCTGCATGGAAAGCTGGGAAAGTATATATCTAGCTTTAGTAATAGGTGGCCATTTCTGCCTTTCAAGACTCAAGAGGAGAATTCCCTAGATATATGAAGGTGTTCTGATGTTGAGCAGCTAAAAGAGTGACATATCCATCATGCTTTTCTCTGGAATCCTTCCTTGCTTTGCTTCTTCCCTTCATTTGTGTTTCTACTCAAATGTCACCTCCTCAAAGAGGCCTGTCCTTAGACTTTGTCTAAAATGGCAGTTCTCTGTCCCTAATCCAGTACTCTCCATTTTCTTACCCTGCCTTATATTTTCTTACCCTCTCTTAGATTTTATTCATAGCATTTATCACTACTACTACTACTACTTTTACTGATTGATTGGTTGATTTCCAGGCTCTCCTTGCAGACCACAAGCTCCATGAGGGTAGGGATTTGTCTGTCATTGTTCACCTTTCTGTTGGCAGATAGTGTATGCTTAGTAAACATTTGTGTAATGAATGAAAGGGAAATACATGAACTATGGCATAAATTGCTCAGAAAAAATGGAAAGGAAGGATTAGCTCATTTAAGGAAAGCTTATTGGGGAAGAGGAATTTTTGAAATGGGTTTTGGTTGGAGTCTAGGATTTGGAGAAAAGGGATGAAGCCATTCCAAACTGGGAAAATAGCATGAGGGGAGGCACTGGGTCTGGAATAAGGTGGGCATGTATGGGATGAGGAAAAACTGTTTAGATTCTGATGACTGTTGGGGGTTATTATGTGGGAGGTGGGAAAACTGGATGAGGTGAATATGTGAGGTTGAAGCAGTTGATACAGGACCTTGAATTGTAAGTTGAAGTCTTGACTTGATTGCTGGAGAGTAAACGATTGCTAGGGTTTTTTTTTTTTTTTTAATTAAAAATAAACTGGTATTTTCACATAGCTGAGTACTATGCTACTGTAAAACAGAATGACGAAAATCTCTAAGGAGATTTTCAAGGTTATATATTAAGTAGAAAAAGGCAAAGTGCAGAACAATGTATGTACTATGCTCTTTTGGTGTTAAGAGGTGTGTGGGGGGGAGGAATAAGAATATATATACTAATTTCCTTATGTCGCAAAAAGAAAAACCGAAAAGACAAACTAGAATAGAATTGTTGCCCTGTGGTGGGGTGGGTGGGAATGACATGAAGGAAACAGGGATGGAAGTGAGATTTCTGGGTTTACCTTTTTATTTAGTTTTGACTTTTGAAATGTGGAAATATTTTACATATTCAAAAATTACACTAAGTCAAAGTAGATGAAAAACAATTCCTAAAATTGAGAACTTGAACAAATGAACCAATGTATATATCAAAATAGTTATTTAAATACATGAAGAAAAACAGTATCTCAAGTGACTTTTGAGCTCAACACTAAATGGCATATATGCTAAAGACAAAAAGAACTGCAAAGAAATCTTATTCATTCATTTTATTGCTAGTTGTAATATTGGTATTTAAAATTTTTTTTTTTTTTTTTGCGGTACGCGGGCCTCTCACTGTTGTGGCCTCTCCCACTGCGGAGCACAGGCTCCGGACGCGCAGGCTCAGCGGCCATGGCTCTTCCCGGACCGGGACACGAACCCGTGTCCCCTGCATCGGCAGGCGGACTCTCAACAACTGCGCCACTAGGGAAGCCCTAAAAAAAATTTTTTTATTGGAGTATAGTTGATTTACAGTGTTGTGTTAGTTTCTGCTATACAGCAAAGTGAATCAATATATGTATACATATATCCACTCTTTTTTAGATTCTTTTCCCATATAGGTCATTACAGAGTCTTGAGAAGAGTTCCCTGTGCTATACAGTAGGTCCTTATTAGTTGTCTATTTTATATATAATAGTTTGTATGTCAGTCCCCGTCTTCCAGTTTATCCCTCCCCTGCCCCCTGCTTCCCCCCGGTAACTATAAGTTTGTTTTCTACATCTGTGACTCTATTTTTGTTTTGTAAATAAGTTCATTTGTACCCTTTTTTTAGATTCCACATATAAGCGATATCATATGATATTTGTCTTTCCCTGTCTGACTTATTTCACTTAGTATGACAATCTCTAGGTCTATCCATGTTGCTGCAAATGGCATTATTTCATTCTTTTTTAATGGCTGAGTAATATTCCACTGTGTATATGTACCACATCTTCTTTATCCATTACTCCGTTGATGGACATTTAGGTTGCTTCCATGTCCTGGCTATTATAAATAGTGCTGCAGTGAACAGTGGGGTGTATGTATCATTTCAAATTATGGTTTTCTCTGGATATATGCTCAGGAATTATTGGTATTTTTATTTTGACAGCATTTTTTATGTATTGTTAGGATAAAGCCCATAAGTTTTTATGTTTATATATTAGGAGGCAGTAGAGATACTTGTGTACAATCAAAGAAGTTAAGCAAAAAACCTAACAATGTTGAACTTGAATTATAAATATCAATATGAATTCATGATTTAAAATATTTATTTCTTAATTCTATCCAAATACATATTTCTTTCTTATCTCTGTCCATTGAAAGGACCTAGAAACAGTGTGTCCCTTTGGTAGATATGAGTACTGCTCTCACTCTAATTTTGGTCTTTAAATACTTCTACTTAGAATCCAGCACTCCTCAAAGAAATGACTGATTCCAGGACTGGGGCAGGGAGCATACATAGTGAAACTGGAACATGTTTTGCCAGAAGCAAGAAAGCTTTCAAAGATAACAAAAAGCCAACCCAGAGAAGCTCTTGTTGGCCAAAATTGGGACAGGTTGAATATCAAAAAGAATAAGGAGGGCTTCCCTGGTGGCACAGTGGTTGAGAGTCTGCCTGCCGATGCAGGGGACACGGGTTCGTGCCCCGGTCCGGGAAGATCCCACATGCCGCGGAGCGGCTAGGCCCGTGAGCCATGGCCACTGAGCCTGCGCGTCCGGAGCCTGTGCTCTGCAACGGGAGAGGCCACAACAGTGAGAGGCCTGCAAAACAAACAAAAAAACAAAAAAGAATAAGGAGAGTATTTATTGAAACAAAAACCAAAACAAAACAAATGGAAATGGCCTTTATACCTGTTCTTTACTCTGAAAATTGGTAATTAAACATTCGAACTGCCCTTTTAGTAGAAACTATATTACAAATAATGAGGAATGCCAGGTAATAAATATAGATTTAGAAATCACAATTTATTACAAGCTGTTATGCAATAATTGACTTGGACCAGGATCATTAATGGATGCTAAAACCATTAGGCAAAAGGTTCATTGGGAATTGGATATTCACATGGAACCAAAGCAACTCCACAGAGTACTGGTTGGTCTCAAAGTAAGACGATAAAACTTTGGATCAGTGGAAAGATCAGGCTAATTATTAATTGTAGCATCACTAAAAATGAACCAAAAAATGTATGCTTCCTGATGTGATTTAATATCAAGTATATAGCATCATCTGAAATATTTTTGTCTAAAATTTAAAATCTGAGTTTAGTCAAACTTTTAAGACTTTCAGTTTATAAAGAAATATGGAAGATGAAAGAAATTAAGTACTACCTTGAGGAAGCAGTTAGAAAAATCCAGAATGTGAGATACAGATGAACTAGTCATTTAATGTCACGGGGGAGAAAAACATTGGGGTAGATGGAGGAAAGGGAAATTTACCTAGAATAAAACTAATTTAGAGATGTAACAACCAACTGCAGTGTGTGTCAGCTGTAAAGTACTTTTTTTAGAAAGGAGTAGGATGAAGCAAGATGGCCAACTTTTAATTTAGAATGTGGGTGATAGGCATATGGGTATGTGTGTTTGTGTACATACACACATATATACACATATATGCATATACATATACTTTTCTATATTTGAAAATTTTTAGAATAAAAACTTTAAAAATGTTTTTCTGTTGATGGACACTTAAGTTGCTTGTAGTTTCTTTTTTTCTATTACAAATAATGTTTCTATAGACGTTCTTACACATGTTCCTCTCCTATGTATGCATATTGTAGAGTACACAAGGAAATAGGCTAGCTTCCTAGCAGTGGAATCCCTGGATCAAAGGGTAGATGCTTCTTCAACGTTACTAGATATCAATGAATTGTTCTTCAAAATGATTATACTGTTAAGAATTTTAGACAAAGGGATCATGAAACGTATGTCTTCTCTACTAGATGGTGAATTCTTTGAGGGTAGGTACTGTGTAGAGACCCATATAGAAATGTTTAAATTGAATGAAATTGTATTTTAGGGGGATTGCCTGGCAGCAGGATGGAGAAACTAGAGTTAGGTCAGCTAAGAGGCTACTGTGTTGTTTAAAGTATGAGGCAGTGAGTGTGTAAGACTAGAGGTAGTGGAGAGGAAGGGATGACTATGAGAGAAATCTTGGAGAGAAAAGATCAAAGTGTATGCATTCTTATCGTTGGGCAGGATATTGATGGTTCACTCTTGTGACTTACAACATCTATCAGTTTGTTGGTTTCACTTTATAGTAAACAGGTAAGGTATGCTTTCCTGATTAACTCAAAACCATCTAATGGTCCAGGTCTAATAGAATTCTAGCCTTATCTTCATTCTCTGCTCATAATCCTTTCAAGCCTCAGTCTCTTCCTTGGGTGAATACATGTGATTTAAAAGAGACTAGTAGTTGAATGGGGTAAAGGGACAGTGGGTTGCAAAGATGAAGAGAATTTAGTAGAATCTATGGATGCCTTCATCCCCAAATCAGTTTGTGAAGTCTTACAAGGGCAAAGGCTATATCCTCCTATAGTTTTTAGAGGGAAAGTCTATCCAGGAACATAACAGGGAAAATTCATCAGATGCAGTTTTTCTAAAAGAATGCCATATATATATTTCTTCTGGTTTTACTGAGATATAATTGCATACAGCATTGTAGAAATTTAAGGTATACAGCATAATGATTTGACTTATATACATCATGAAATGATTACCACAGTAAATTTAGTGAACATCCATCATCTTATATAGTTATAAAATCTTGTGATGAGAACTTTTAGGATTTATTCCTTTAAAAACTTAAAAACAGATTCAATGCAGTCCCTATCAAATTACCAATGGCATTTTTTACAGAACTACAACAAAAAATCTTAAAATTTATATGGAGACACAAAAGACCCCGAATAGCCAAAGCAGTCTTGAAGGAAAAAAACGGAGCTGGAGGAATCAGGCTCCCCAACTTCAGACAATACTACAAAGCAACAGTAATCAAGACAATATGGTACTGGCACAAAAACAGAAATATAGATCAATGGAACATGATAGAAAGCCCAGAGATAAACCCATGCATCTATGGTCAACTAGTCTATGACAAAGGAGGCAAGGATATACAATGGAGAAAAGACAGTTTCTTCAATAAGCGATGCTGGGAAAACTGGACAGCTACACATAAAAGAATGAAATTAGAACACTCCCTAACACCATACACAAAAATAAACTCAAAATGTATTAGAGGCCTAAATGTAAGACTGGACACTATAAAATTCTTAGAGGAAAACATAGGAAGAACACTCTTTGACATAAATCACAGCAAGATCTTTTTTGATCCACCGCCTAGAGTAATGGAAATAACAACAAAAATAAATGGGACCTAATGAAACTTGAAAGCTTTTGCAAAGCAAAGGAAACTACAAACAAGACGAAAAGACAACACTCAGAATGGGAAAAAATATTTGCAAATGAAGCAACAGACAAAGAATTAATTTCCAAAATATATAAACAGCTCATGCATCTCAATATTAAAAAAACAAACAACCCAATCCAAAAATGGGCAGAAGACCTAAGTAGACATTTCTCCAAAGAAGACGTACAGATGGCCAAGAAGCACATGAAAAGCTCCTCAACATCACTAACTATTAGAGAAATGCAAATCAAAACTATAGTGAGAGGCTTCCCTGGTGGCACAGTGGTTGAGAGTCTGCCTGCCGATGCAGGGGACACGGGTTCGTGCCCCAGTCCAGGAAGATCCCACATGCCGCGGAGCAGCTATGTCCGTGAGCCATGGCCACTGGGCCTGCGCGTCCGGAGCCTGTGCCCTGCAACGGGAGAGGCCACAACAGTGAGAGGCCCGCATACCACAAACAAACAAACAAAAAAAACTATAGTGAGGTATCACCTCACACCAGTTAGAATGGCCATCATCAGAAAATCTGCAAACAACAAATGCTGGAGAGGGTGTGGAGAAAAGGGAACCTTCTTGCACTGTTGGTGGCAATGTAAATTGGTATAGCCACTATGGAGAACAGTATGGAGGTTCCTTAAAAAACTAAAAATAGAATTACCATATGACCCAGCAATCCCACTAGTGGGCATATACCCAGAGAAAACTGTAATTCAAAAAGACACATGCACCCCAATGTTCATTGTAGTGCTATTTACAATAGCCAGGTCATGGAAGCAGCCTAAATGCCCATCGGTAGACGAATGGATAAAGAAGAAGTGGTACATATATACAGTGGAATATTACTCAGCCATAAAAAGGAATGAAATTGGGTCATTTGTTGAGATGTGGATGGATCTAGAGTCAGTCATACAGAGTGAAGTAAGTCAGAAAGAGAAAAACAAATATCGTATATTAACGCATATATGTGGAACCTAGAAAAATGGTACAGATGAACCAGTTTGCAGGGCAAAAATAGAGACACAGTTGTAGAGAACAAACATATGGACACCAAAGGGGGAAAGAAGGGGGGTGGGTGGTGGTGGTGTAATGAATTGGGAGATTGGGATTGACATGTATACACTGATCTGTATAAAATGGATAACTAATAAGAACCTGCTGTACGAAAAAATAAAATAAGATTAAAAAATTCAAAAAAACCTTTTATATTGATATATAGCAGTGTTAATTATATTAACCCATGTTAATATAGTGTTGTACATTACATTAATATTGTACAACATTAATGTCATGTTGTACATTACATCCCTAGTACTTATTTACCTTTTAACTGGAAGTGTGTACCTTCTGACTGCCTTCATCCAATTCCCCCTCCCCCCACCCCCTGCCTCTGGTAACCACAGATCTGATCTCTTTTTCTATGAGTTTTGTTTTTGAAGTATAATTGACCTACAACACTGTGGTAGTTTCTTGGTACACAACATCATGATTTGATATTTCTGTACATTAAAAATTAGCACTACAATAAGTCAAGTTATCATCTACCACCATACAAAGATATTATGTTATTATTGACTATATTCCCCACTGTCTATTTCATACCCATAACTCACTTATTTTGTAGCTAGAAGTTTGTGCATCTTAATGTCCCTTACTTATTTCTCTCATTCCCCACAGCATACCCCTGCCCCATATCTTACTTTAAAATGTTGCAACTTTTTGCAAATTCTAAGGTAGGTGCCTGTAAGAATTTTTGACTAGTGGTTCTAAAACAGCTCTGTCCAATAGAAATATAATGTGAGCCACATGTTTAATTTAAAACTTTTTATAGCCACAAAAATTTATTTAAAATAAATTTTAATAAAGTAAAATTTATTTAAAAATAAAAACAGGTGAAATTAATTTTAAAATATTTTATTTAACCCTATATATCCAAAATATTTCAACATGTAATCAGTATAAAAATTATTGAGATATTTTACGTTTGGACTAACCACATTTCAGTGCTCAGTAGCCTCATATGGCTAGTGGCTGCTGTATTGGACGGTTCAGTTCTAGGACATACTGAGTTGAAACCTTTGAACTCAGTTTGGTACGGATTTGATCCACTGTCATTGAGAGTGGCCCTGAGCTGATCTTGCTTCACTCTCCTGTTGCTGGTTATTAGATAAGTTCTGGCTTGCTGTCCAGATTACTAACTTGGCAGGTCCAAGAGTGATTCTGAGGGTCCCAGACGAAGCCATTATCCATACTTACTGATTATGTTCACAATTTTCTCCTTTGACTCAGCAAACATAGAATTGACCTCAGATTATTTTGGATCAAATCTGTCAATTTGAGTTGCTGCCAGTAAAAGGAGAATATCCAGGCAAGTCCCAGCCTCATTCAGTTATGAGGAACTTAGTTACAAGGTTGATAGGAATTCATTGAGCATTCTACTGATTCTGCTATTTTCTAGAATTTGTGAAGCTCTCAGCCTAATTTACACTTAAAAAGTCAAATGTTGTGACTTCATTGGTTATCCCAAGTATTTCTGCAGTTTCTACAGTGCCCAAACATTGTTTGTTTATTCAGTGAAAGAATACTTATTGAGCATTTACCAGGCACCATAGCCCAGGCTCAGTGACAAGTTGTAGCCAAGTAAATGGGCACATTTAATGTGGTTTGATAAATGCCATGATAGAGATAAATTTAGGATGCTAGAAGAACACACAGGAAAGATAACTGAGTTAATTTGGGGGCCATCAGGAAAGACTTCTCCAAGGAGATAAACTGAACTCTGAAAAACAAGTAGGAATAAATATGGCAAAGTGGGTATGGAGAGAAGAACACTGTTTTTGGCAGAGGGAATGTTGTGTATAGATGCCCAAAGATGAGAAAAAGAGCCTAGTGCAACATATTGTCTGGAGTATAGAATTCAGTGTGAGTGGGGGGCAACAGCAGCAGATGCCAAATGTGAAAGGCCTTGAATCTCATGGCAAAGAGTTTGACTTTATCTGAGTTAACTGAGGAGGGACATGATTTCTCTTTAAGAATGATTAAGAAGTTTGGTAACAGAGTGGAGAATAAATTAGAGGAAGGCAAGACTGAGGCATAGACACTAGTTTAGATGTGCTCTAAGAGAGAAAGGTTGGAAGCATGGGCAAGGGTTGTGGCAGAGGAGAAAATCCAGTCAACAAATATTTATTGAAGGCCCACTATGTATCAGTGGAAAGAGGTAGAGTATTTGAGATTTAGGGAGTAAAAGTGGCAGGTCTTGATGATTGTTTGGAATTGAGGGGGTTGTGGAAGGAGTCGGAGTCAAAAACAACTCCAAAGTTTCTGACCCTAGGGAACAAGCCAGTACTTGGACAATTTGAATTTTGAAGTGCCTTGGGATGTACAGGTGGAGGTGTCTATGCAGGTGAATACTTGGGTCTAGTGCTCTGGAGAGAGGCTTGGACTGAAGATAGAGTTGGAAGTCATCAGGTAACCATGGCTAAGAAAGATAAAATCTGCTAGAGGAGAGAATGTAGAGAAAGGAAAAAAGGGCTAAAAAATGAAACACTGAGGAACTGCCAGTATTTAAGGGGAAAAGAAAAGGAATCCTGTGGAAAGACACATTAGCTACCATCCTAGCCTCCAGGCATTTTGTAATTTAGATAAGACACATAAACATGAACTATTTGGTGACCAATGCAAATCAGAGTATAATTTGGTGGCGAGTTTTATTGTTTTACCTCTATGTTCAATGTGAAATAAAATTAGGTGGATAGAGATAGTGGTTAGTGTTTAGGCCAGGGAGTAGCACTGGTAGTGCCTGCATTCAGTGGGGACGTCTGGCCTATGGTTACTAGGAGGCTCAGACCAGGGGTAGAGCATAGTGACTATGAGTCTGCACTCTGGAGCCAGATTGCCTTGGTTCAGATCCCCACTAGCAGACTGACCTTGGGCAGTGTAATCTACTGTGCCTTGCTTTCCTCATCTGTAAAATCATGATGATAATAATTCCTACTATTATATTATGTGAGATTGAATGAGTTAATATGTGTAAAATGTCAGGAATTATTGTCATTTAATAATTGGTGAGTTGGTGGGTCAAATGAGAACACACAGGGTTTTGAGCAGGCTTTCACTGGTAAAGTGGGTGAAAAATGTCATGGGAGAATCCAAGAAGGGTATTTTCTCCTTGACTCCCAGCTGGGGGCAAAGAATGTCCTTTTAATAGAGGCTTTAAAGATGGTAAAGAGTTGTGTCTTGTACTTAAGTCTTGCTCTCCTGGTGTAGTAGTGAGATTTCTTCAGGTCATGATTCCTGAAGAAAGTTATTATGGAAGGAAGTTTTTTCATCAGCTTTGTGAATATGATTTCACTGGATCCTTGGCCTTAACTTGAGGAGATCTTGACCTATGATCAAGTTCTTAGGGGAGTGGGGAACCTTATGGAGAAACAGTCACTCTTGTACACTGATAGTGGGAGTGTAAATTGGTATAATCTTCTGGTAGATAATTTGACAGTGTCTGTTACAATTAAAATGTGATTTAAAAAAATCTAGCAACTAAACTTTTCATAATAATTTCTATAAAAATGCAAACACAAGTGAATGTTTTATGTATGTAGTGTTGCAGCACTATTTGTAAAAATGAAAATTTAAAATAGGATAGAATAATTAATGGACTCATACTCCGTGTATTTGTCTCCTCTGTCTATAGTGTAATAGTTTCCTATTTGCTGTAACAAATCACCACAGACTTAGTGCCTTAAAACAATGCAAATGTATTACTTTACAGTTCTGGAGGTCAGGAGACCTAAAATTAAGATTTCAGCAGTGCTGTGTTCCTTCTGGGGGCTCTAGGGGAGTATCCATTTTCTTTCTTTTTCTAGTTTGTAAACTGCCTACATTTCTTGGCTGGTGACCCCTCTCTCTGTCTTCAAGGTTAGCATCTGTAGCATCTTCAGATCTCCCTTTCTTTCATCTGTGCTTCCTTCTCTCAGGCTCTGACTTTCCTGCTTCCCTCTTAGGAAGACCGTTGTGATTACATTAGGATCACCTGGACAATCCAGGATAATCTTCCTATCTCAAGATCCTTAAGTTAATCACATCTGCAGAGTCCCTTTTGCCAAGTAAACTAACATATTCACAGATTCTGGGAATTAGGATCTAGATGTCTGGGGGTGGGGAGGCATTATTCAGCCTACCTACCACACTCCGTAATATTGTGCAGCCAGTAAAAAGGATGTTTAGGTCTGTGTATACTGACAGAGAAAGATGTCACTGATAAAAAAGGGAATCCCTGGTAAGTGAAAAAAAGCAAGCTGCGAAACAATGTAATATGTTCCCTTTTTGTGTGTGTTTTTTTGGTTTGTTTATTTAAAAAGAAATAGGCATTGTGTGTATGTGTGTTTCAACATGCCTAGAAGAGATCAGGAAGGATACACACTAAACATTTAAATAGTGGTTACTTCTCAGGAGTAAAAACACAAGGAGGTGTGGGGATGACTTTGATTTTGAACTATACATTTCTTGTATACAGTGAACACATATTATTGTAATTTTATTTTTATGAAAGTGTACATGTCCATAGTTGAAAAAGTAAAAAATACAAGGCTTATGGTAAAAAACCTGCAGTCCCTTGTGTCATCCCTTTCCATTCCAGAATGCTCTTTCCCAGAGGCATCTATCTTATGTTTTAGTTTTTTTTTTTCCTTCCCTTCATATTTCTAAATCACAAGGGTATGCTATTTCTTGAGTTTTCTATTTTAGATATCTTTGACTTCCTACTTATGAAGATGAAGTTTTAGTTCTTTTAAACCAAACAATCTCTATGCATATTTTCCTTGCCCTTTATCCTCTCAATAGAATTACACCAAAAATTTTGCTTGGATTAGTTTTCACTGTTTACTACAGCCCTAGAACTATTATTCTTTGCTAACCCCTGTCATATATGTATATATTGGGATTACAATTCCTTTCTTGTATAGTTATTTTTCCCTCTGAAAAAGAAATTGTCTAGTCTTTTTCTTTTGCTGAGATTTCTTAGACCCATGATTAACCCACCTCAAAAAAGAGAAAAGCTTCACTCTTAGGAGATTTACCAGCATGTCTTTTCCTTGGGAACCTCCTTCCTTGGAAACTCTGTCCTCTGGCTCCAGCCTGGATTTGCTTTCCAAGTCTGCAGGATGTTGGGGTCTCCCTTTACCATCATCTGTGGGGTCTTCCTCCACTCTGTTTATATTCGATCCCTTGTTTCCTGAAGCCCTTAATTCTTCTTTCTTGTTTACTCCTGGCTTTGGTGAAACATATCTTCTAGTGGTTTTCTGAAAAAAAAGTAAATGGGAGATCATTTTTTTAAGGTATATTTGAAAACGTCTTTTTATTTTTAAGGTTAAAAAGCGGGAAAAATTCCACTAGACAAAATGGGAATGGGAGAAAAATCCAAATATATTGGAGTTCATATGATGATTTTTCCCTTCAAAGGAATTACACAGGGAGAGACTAAGCTTAAGTCCGTGGAGGACATGCTATTTTACATCCCAGCAGATTCCCAATGTTTTCTACATTGAAAGGAGGTCATAATATGCATCTTATCTTTTGACCAAAACCAGTGTTCTTTGGTTTTTACTTTTCGCTTGCCTCTTTTGCAAAATGGAGTCGATAACTGTCTAGGTTAGATGCAGATTAAGACTTAACAAGATGCCAGGCACTACTTTTATTATTACTGAAGTTGTTTGCTTATGAGAATGTAAAATCTGATGCCCAAGAATATCTTCATACATATAGTTATACACATGGTTAATAATATGCTTAATTTTACTTGGAGTCCCATTTTATATCTTTTTACCATTAATGTTCTTTCAACATCTAATTTTCTACATTAAAGGCTTATATTTAATCTAATTTTGATGAAAAACTTTTTAATAAAAGTTTATTTGATAGGTAAAAGTGGATTTATTTATTTATTTAGAAAATTAATTAATTAATTTTGGGGCTGCATTGGGTCTTCATTGCTGTGCGCAGGCTTTCTCTAGTTGTGGCGAGCAGGGGCTACTCTTCAGGAAGTCCTGAGGGGGATTTATTTAGAGAGAAACACGCTCTACAGACAGAGTGTGGGCCATCTCAGAAAGCGAGAGCGGCTTTGGGAGAAACACGCTCCACAGACAGGGTGTGGGCCATCTCAGAAGGTGAGAAGGGCCTAAAAGTTTATTTTTAATTACATGAGCAATATCTGCACGTTATGGAAAACTTAAGAAATAGGGAAGACTAGAAAGAAGGAGAAAAAATCCGTAATTTTCATTATCATGGTATATTGTTTCTAGGTATTTTTCTATGGATTTTTTACGTAGTTAAGATCATGATGTATTCAAATTAGAGTCCTGATTCTTATACTGTTACATATTCTTTGTAAATAATATTTGTAGATAACTACATTATTTTGTTTAAAAGATACCTTTATCATTTGGACAGACATACTGAAATATTTACAGATAAAACGGTATGGGGACTTCCCTGGTGGCGCAGTGGTTAAGAATCCACCTGCCAGTGCAGGGATATGGGTTCAAGCCCTGGTCCGGGAAGATCCCACTTGCTGCGGAGCAACTGAGCCCATGCGCCACAACTACTAAACTTGCGCTCTAGAGCCCGCGAGCCACAACTACTGAAACCCGCACGCCTAGAGCCCGTGCTCCGCAACAAGAGAAGCCACCACAATGAGAAGCCTGTGCACCACAATGAAGAGTAGCCCCCGCTCACTGCAACTGGACAAAGCCCACGCAGGAACAAAGACCCAACAGAGCCAAAAATTTAAAAAAAAAAAAGATACGATGTTGTTACTGAGTCCAAGCTTGTACTGCTCACTGCACAACAGGGCAGTAAATTGAGAGACTAGTTGTTGGGGCAAGGAACAGTGACTTTATTCAGAAAGCCAGAAGACTGAGAAGATGGTGGACTAGTGACCCAAAGAACCATCTTACCCTAGTTAGAATTCAGGCTTCTTTTATACTAAAAGGGGAGGGGGCGTGGTTGGTTGTTGCAAACTTCTTTGTGTCGGAATCCTTTGTTCTTGCATCTGTCCACGTAGGTCAGGTCATTGATGCTCCTGTAAACCTCCAATAAGACAAATGCTATTATCTGTTCTGCAATTTTATATCTCTGTGTGAATGGAAAAGTGTTATACCTTTAAAGGTCAGAGCCTTGAGAATGGGCTATCCTGTACATTTCAGTCTATAGACAACATTCTTAACGTGTAGCAAAAGCAATAGAATACAAAGGTTAAAGTAAAAGAAACAGATCCAATATGGAGTCAGATTTGTTCTCCTCTATTACAAGGTTGTGAGTGTGGATGGGAAATGGGCTGGGCATAATCTATATTTGAGCTAGGTGGTGGCGATGTGGAGTTTCATTATACTGCTGTGTCTATTTTTATATATGCTCAAAATTGTCCATAATAAAAAGTAAAAAATATAAATAAAAGACTACAACATTCCATTATGATCTATCTTAATTTAACTATTGTTTGTAGTAGGGCATTTCAGTTTTTTCCCTATTTTAAATAACATTGCTGTTAATATATTTATATTTTAAATAGTTTTCTTATGATTTATATGAGTGGAATTACTAGGTGAAAGAGTATGAACATTTAAAAAAACTTTAGATGCAGGGCTTCCCTGGTGGCTAGGTGGTTAAGAACCCGCCAGCCAATGCAGGGGACACGGGTTCGAGCCCTGGTCCGGGAAGATCCCATGTGCTGCGGAGCAACTAAGCCTGTGTGCCACAACTACTGAGCCTGCACTCTAGAGCCCACAAGCCACAACTACTGAGCCCACGTGCCACAATTACTGAAGCCCGTGTGCCTAGAGCCTGTACTCCGCAACAAGAGAAGCCACCACAATGAGAAGCCGGCGCACCACAACGAAGACTAGCCCCCCACTTGCTGCAGCTAGAGAAAGCCCGCGTGCAGCAACGAAGACCCAATGCATTCAAACATAAATAAATAAAATAAATAAATTTTAAAAAATTATACAAAAAATAAATAAAAACTTTAGATGCATACACAGTGCTAAATTTCTTGATGCAAAACTTTAGAAGAATTTTATTGGATTTATAATTGTACTCATTGAGCATAGGGGTGATATTGCAAATTTTATTCTAACTTTTTCTTTTTTGGGGCTGCGTTGGGTCTTTGTTGCTACGCATGGGCTTTCTCTAGTTGCAGCGAGCGGGGTCTACTCTTTGTTGTGGTATGTGGGCTTCTCATTGCAGTGGCTTCTCTTGTTGCGGTGTGTGAGCTCTAGGGTGTGAGGGCTTCAGTTGTTGCAGCACGTGGGTTCAGTAGTTGTGGCACCCGGGGCCCTAGAGCATGCGAGCTTCAGTAGCTGCGGTGCATGGGCTCAGTAGTTGTGGCACGCAGGCATGGTAGTAGTGGCTCGTGGGGTCTAGAGCGCAGGCTCAGTAGTCGTGGCACATGTGCTTAGTTGCTCTGCGGCATGTCGGATCTTCCCGGACCAGGGACTGAACCCCTGTCTCCTGCGTTGGCAGGCAGATTCTTTTTTTTCTTTTTTTGTCACTCTGCCACCATTCTACATTTTGCCTCTATGGGTTTTTTTGGGTTTTTTTAACATCTTCATTGGAGTATAATTGCTTTACAGTGGTGTGTCAGTTTCTGCTTTAAAACAAAGTGAATCAGTTATACATATACATATGTTCCCATATCTCTTCCCTCTTGCGTCTCTCTCCCTGCCACCCTCCCTATCCCACCCTTCCAGGCGGCCACAAAGCACCGAGCTGATCTCCCTGTGCTATGCGGCTGCTTCCCACTAGCTATCTACCTTACGTTTGGTAGTGTATATATGTCCATGCCTCTCTCTCGCTTTGTCACAGCTCACCCTTCCCCCTCTCCATATCCTCAAGTGCGTTCTCTCGTAGGTCTGTGTCTTTATTCCTGTCTTACCCCTAGGTTCTTCATGACATTTTTTTTTCTTAAATTCCATATATATGTGTTAGCATACGGTATTTGTCTTTCTCTTTCTGACTTACTTCACTCTGTATGACAGTCTCTAGGTCTATCCACCTCATTACAAATAGCTCAATTTCGTTTCTTTTTATTCTATTTATGAGTAATATTCCATTGTATATATGTGCCACATCTTCTCTTTCCATTCATCCGATGATGCGCACTTAGGTTGTTTCCATCTCTGGGCTATTGTAAATAGAGCTGCAATGAACATTTTGGTACATGATTCTTTGTGAATTATGGTTTTCTCAGGGTATATGCCCAGTGGTGGGATTGCTAGGTCATATGGTAGTTCTAATTTTAGTTTTTTAAGGAACCTCCATGCTGTTCTCCATAGTGGCTGTACCAATTCACATTCCCACCAGCAGTGCAAGAGTGTTTCCTTTTCTCCACACCCTCTCCAGCATTTATTGTTTTTAGATTTTTTCATGATGGCCATTCTGACTGGTGTGAGATGATATTTCATTGTAGTTTTGATTTGCATTTCTCTAATGATTAGTGATGTTGAGCATTCTTTCATGTGTTTGTTGGCAGTCTGTATATCTTCTTTGGAGAAATGTCTATGTAGGTCTTCTGCCCATTTTTGGATTGGGTTGTTTGTTTTTTTGTTATTGAGCTGCATGAGCTGCTTGTAAATTTTGGAAATTAATCCTTTGTCAGTTGCTTCATTTCCAAATATTTTCTCCCATTCTGAGGGTTGTCCTTTGGTCTTGTTTATGGTTTCCTTTGCTATGCAAGAGCTTTGAAGTTTCATTAGGCCCCGTTTGTTTATTTTTGTTTTTATTTCCATTTCTCTAGGAGGTGGGTCAAAAAGGATCTTGCTGTGATTTATGTCATAAAGTGTTCTGCCTATGTTTTCCTCTAAGAGTTTGATAGTTTCTGGCCTTACATTTAGGTCTTTAATCCATTTTGAGCTTATTTTTGTGTATGGTGTTAGGGAGTGATCTAATCTCATACTTTTACATGTACCTGTCCAGTTTTCCCAGCACCACTTATTGAAGAGGCTCTCCTTTCTCCACTGTACATTCCTGCCACCTTTATCAAAGATAAGGTGACCATATGTGGGTGGGTTTATCTCTGGGCTTTCTATCCTGTTCCATTGATCTATCTTTCTGTTTTTGTGCCAGTACCATACTGTCTTGATTACTGTAGCTTTGTAGTTTAGTCTGAAGTCAGGGAGCCTGATGCCTCCAGCTCCGTTTTTCATTCTCAAGATTGCTTTGGTTATTCGGGGTCTTTTGTGTTTCCATACGAATTGTGAAATTTTTTGTTCTAGTTCTGTGAAAAATGCCAGTGGTAGTTTGATAGGGATTGCATTGAATCTGTAGATTGCTTTGGGTAGTAGAGTCATTTTCACAATGTTGATTCTTCCAATCCAAGAGCATGGTATATATCTCCATCTATATGTATCATCTTTAATTTCTTTTATCAATGTCTTATAATTTTATGCATACAGGTCTTTTGTCTCCTTAGGTAGGTTTATTCCTAGATATTTTATTCTTTCTGTTGCAATGGTAAATGGGAGTGTTTTCTTGATTTCACTTTCAGATTTTTCATCAGTAGTGTATAGGCACGCCAGAGATTTCTGTGCATTAATTTTGTATCCTGCTACTTTACCAGATTCATTGATTAGCTCCAGTAGTTTTCTGGTAGCATCTTTAGGATTCTCTATGTATAGTATCATGTCATCTGCAAACAGTGACAGCTTTACTTCTTCCTTTCCGATTTGGATTCCTTTTATTTCCTTTTCTTCTCTGACTGCTGTGGCTAAAACTTCCAAAACTATGTTGAATAAGATGGTGAGAGTGGGCAACCTTGTCTTGTTCCTGATCTTAGTGGAAATGCTTTCAGTTTTTCACCATTGAGGATTATGTTGGCTGTGTGTTTGTCATATGGCCTTTATTATGTTGAGGAAAGTTCCCTCTATGCCTACTTTCTGCAGGGTTTTTATCATAAATGGGTGTTGAATTTTGTCAAAAGCTTTCTCTGCATCTATTGAGATGATCATATGGTTTTTCTCCTTCAGTTTTTTAATATGGTTTATCACATTGATTGATTTGTGTATATTGAAGAATCTTTGCATTCCTGGAATAAACCCCACTTGATCATGGTGTTTGATCCTTTTAATGTGCTGTTGGATTCTGTTTGCTAGTATTTTCTTGAGGATTTTTGCATCTGTGTTCATCACTGATATTGGCCTGTAGTTTTCTTTCTTTGTGACATCCTTGTCTGGTTTTGGTATCAAGGTGATGGTGGCCTCGTAGAATGAATTTGGGAGTGTTCCTCCCTCTGCTAAATTTTGGAAGAGTTTGAGAAGGATAGATGTTAGCTCTTCTCTAAAAGTTTGATAGAATTCGCCTGTGAAGCCATCTGGTCCTGGTCTTTTGTTTGTTGGAAGACTTTTAATCACAGTTTCAATTTCAGTGCTTGTGATTGGTCTGCTCATATTTTCTATTTCTTCCTGATTCAGTCTTGGCATGTTGTGCATTTCTAAGAATTTGTCCATTTCTTCCAGGTTGTCCATTTTATTGGCATAGAGTTGCTTGTAGTAATCTCTCATGATCTTTTGTATTTCTGCAGTGTCAGTTGTTACTTCTCCTTTTTCATTTCTAATTCTATTGATTTGAGTCTTCTCCCTTTTTTTCTTGATGAGTCTGGCTAATGGTTTATCAATTTTGTTTATCCTCTCAAAGAACCAGCTTTTAGTTTTATTGATCTTTGGTATAGTTTCCTTCATTTCATTTTCATTTATTTCTGATCTGATTTTTATGATTTCTTTCCTTCTGCTAACTTAGGGTTTTTTTTCGTTCTTCTTTCTCTAATTGCTTTAGGTGCAAGGTTAGGTTGTTTATTCAAGATGTTTCCTGTTTCTTAAGGTGGGCTTGTATTGCTATAAACTTCCCTCTTAGAACTGCTTTTGCTGCGTCCCATAGGTTTTGGGTCGTCGTGTCTCCATTGTCACTTGTTTCTAGGTATTTTTTTATTCCCTCTTTGATTTCTTCAGTGATCACTTCGTTATTAAGTAGTGTATTGTTTAGCCTCCATGTGTTTGTATTTTTTTACAGATCTTTTCCTGTAATTGATATCTAGTCTCATGTTGTTGTGGTCAGAAAAGATACTTGATACAATTTCAATTTTCTTAAATTTACTAAGGCTTGATTTGTGACCCAAGATATGATCTATCCTGGAGAATGTTCCATGAGCACTTGAGAAACATGTGTATTCTGTTGTTTTTGGATGGGTCCTATAAATATCAAGTAAGTCCATCTTGTTTAATGTATCATTTAAAGCTTGTGTTTCCTTATTTATTTTCATTTTGGATTATCTGTCCATTGGTGAAAGTGGGGTGTTAAAGTCCCCTACTATGAATGAGTTACTGTCGATTTCCTCTTTTATGGCTGTTAGTGTTAGCCTTATGTATTGAGGTGCTCCTATGTTGGGTGCATGAATATTTACAATTGTTATATCTTCTTCTTGGATCGATCCCTTGATCATTATGTAGTGTCCTTCTTTGTCTCTTCTAATAGTCTTTATTTTAAAGTCTATTTGGTCTGATATGAGAATTGCTACTCCAGCTTTCTTTTGGTTTCCATTTGCATGGAATATCTTTTTCCATCCTCTTACTTTCAGTCTGTATGTGTCTCTAGGTCTGAAGTGGGTCTCTTGTAGACAGCATGTATATGGGTCTTGTATTTGTATCCATTCAGCCAATGTGTGTCTTTTGGTGGGAGCATTTAGTCCATTTACATTTAAGGTAATTATCGATATGTATGTTCCTATTCCCATTTTCTTAATTGTTTTGGGTTCGTTATTGTAGGTCTTTTCCTTCTCTTGTGTTTCTTGCCTAGAGAAGTTCCTTTAGCATTTGTTGTAAAGCTGGTTTGGTGGTGCTGAACTCTCTCAGCTTTTGCTTGTCTGTAAAGGTTTTAATTTCTCCATTCAATCTGAATGAGATCCTTGCTGGGTAGATTAATCCTGGTTGCAGGTTTTTCTTTTTCATCACTTTAAATATGTCCTGCCACTGCCTTCTTGCTTGCAGGGTTTCTGCTGAAAGATCAGCTGTTAAGCTTATGGGGATTCCCTTGTGTGTTATTTGTTGTTTTTCCCTTGCTGCTTTTAATATGCTTTCTTTGTATTTAATTTTTGACAGGTTTTTTTTTTTTTTTTTTGTGGTACGCGGGCCTCCCACTGTTGTGGCCTCTCTCGTTGCGGAGCACAGGCTCCGGACGCACAAGCTCAGTGGCCGTGGCCCAGGGGCCCAGCCGCTCCGCGGCACGTGGGATTCTCCCAGCCTGGGGCACGAACCCGCGTCCCCTGCATCAGCAGGTGGACTCCCAAGCACTGCGCCACCAGGGAAGCCCTAATTTTTGACAGTTTGATTAATATGTGTCTTGGTGTATTTCTCCTTGGATTTATCCTGTATGGGACTCTCTGTGCTTCTTGGATTTGATTAACTATTTCCTTTCCCATATTAGGGAAGTTTTCAACTATAATCTCTTCAAATATTTTCTCAGTCCCTTTCTTTTTCTCTTCTTCTTCTGGAACCCCTATAATTCGAATGTTGGTGCGTTTAATGTTGTCTCAGAGGTCTCTGAGACTGTCCTCAGTTCTTTTCATTCTTTTTTTCTTTATTCTGCTCTGCAGTAGTTATGTCCACTATTTTATCTTCCAGGTCACTTATCCATTCTTCTGCCTCAGTTATTCTGCTATTGATCCCATCTAGAGTATTTTTCATTTCATTTATTGTGTTGTTCATCGCTGCTTCTTTTATCTTTAGTTCTTCTAAGTCCTTGTTAAATGTTTCTTGCATTTTGTCTATTCTATTTCCAAGATTTTGGATCATCTTTATTATCGTTATTCTGAATGCTTTTTCAGGTAGACTGCCTATTTCCTCTTCATTTGTTAGGTCTGGTGCATTTTTATCTTGCTCCTTCATCTGCGGTGTGTTTTTCTGTCTTCTCATTTTGCTTATCTTAATGTGTTTGGGGTCTCCTTTTTGCAGGCTGCAGGTTCGTAGTTCCCGTTGTTTTTGGTGTCTGTCCCCAGTGGCTAAAGTTGGTTCAGTGGGTTGTGTAGGCTTCCTGGTGGAGGGGACTAGTGCCTGTGTTCTGGTGGATGAGGGTGGATCTTGTCTCTCTGATGGGCAGGTCCACGTCTGGTGGTGTGTTTTGGGGTGTCTGTGGACTTATTATGATTTTAGGCAGCCTCTCTGCTAATGGGTGGGGTTGTGTTCCTGTCTTGCTAGTTTTTTGGCATAGGATGTCCAGCACTGTAGCTTGCTGGTCGTTGAGTGAAGCTGGGTGCTGGTTTTGAGATGGAGATCTCTGGGAGATTTTCGCCGTTTGATATTATGTGGAGCTGGGAGGTCTCTTGTGGACCAGTGTCCTGAAGTTGGCTCTCCCACCTCAGAGGCACAGCACTGACTCCTGGCTGCAGCAGCAAGAGCCTTTCATCCACACGGCTCAGAATAAAAGGGAGAAAAAGTAGAGATAAAGAATTAGTAGAAGTAGGAAGAAAGAAAGAAAGAAAGAAAGAAAGAGAAAGAAAAGGAAGGAAGGAAGAAGGAAAGAAGGAAAGAAGGGTGGGAGGAAGGAAGGAAGGAAGGAGGGAAGTAAGGAATAAAAGAAAGAAGGAAGATAAAGTAAAATAAAATAAAGTTTTTAAATTAAAAAATAATTATTAAGAAAAAAATTTAAAAAAACAAAAAACGGATTGATAGAACCTTAGGACAAATGCTGGAAGCAAAGCTATACAGACAAAATCTCATACAGAAGCATACACATACACACTCACAAAAAGGGGAAAAGGGGAAAAAATCATAAATCTTGCTCTCAAAGTCCACCTCCTCAGTTTGGGATGATTCATTGTCTAAAGGAAGGAAGGGAGGGAGGGAGGGAGGAAGGGAGGAAGGAAGGAATAGTAAAATAAAATAAAGTTATTAAAATTAATTAGTAAGAAAAATTTTTTTTAAAAAAACGGACGGATAGAACCCTTGGACAAATGGTGGAAGCAAAGCTATACAGACAAAATCTCACACAGAAGCATACACATTCTCACAAAAAGAGGAAAAGGGGAAAAAATCATAAATCTTGCTCTCAAAGTCCACCTCCTCAGTTTGGGATGATTCATTGTCTAAAGGAGGGAAGGGAGGGAGGGAGGGAGGGAGGAAGGGAGGAAGAAAGGAAGGAAGGAAGGAAGGAAAAGTAAAATAAAAGTTATTAAAATTAATTAGTAAGAAAAAAATTTAAAAAAAAACGGACGGATAGAACCCTTGGACAAATGGTGGAAGCAAAGCTATACAGACAAAATCTCACACAGAAGCATACACATTCTCACAAAAAGAGGAAAAGGGGAAAAAAAATCATAAATCTTGCTCTCAAAGTCCACCTCCTCAATTTGGGATGATTCGTTGTCTGTTCATGTATTCCACAGATGCAGGGTACATCAAGTTGATTGTGGAGCTTTAATCCACTGCTTCTGAGGCTGCTGGGAGAGATTTCCGTTTTTCTTCTTTGTTCTCACAGCTCCCAGGGGCTCAGCTTTGGATTTGGCCCCGCCTCTGCGTGTAGGTCGCCGGAGGGCGTCTGTTTCTCGCTCAGACAGGACGGGGTTAAAGGAGCCGCTGATTTGGGGGCTCTGGCTCACTCAGGCGGGGGGGAGGGAGGGGCACTGCGTGCGGGGCGGGCCTGCGGCGGCAGAGGCCGGCGTGACTTTGCACCAGCCTGAGGCGCGCCGTGCGTTCTCCCGGGGAAGTTGTCCCTGGATCCCAGGACCCTGGCAGCGGCGGGCTGCACAGGCTCCCCGGAAGGTAGGTGTGGATAGTGACCTGTGCTCGCACACAGGCTTCTTGGTGGCGGCAGCAGAAGCAGCCTTAGCGTCTCCTGCCCGTCTCTGGGGTCCGCGCTTTTAGCCGCGGCTCGCGCCTGTCTCTGGAGCTCCTTTAAGCAGCGCTCTTAATCCCCGCTCCTCGCGCACCAGGAAACAGAGGGAAGAAAAAGTCTCTTGCCTCTTCGGCAGGTCCAGACTTTTCCCCGGACTCCGTCCCGGCTAGCTGTGGTGCACTGACCCCCTGCAGGCTGTGTTCATGCCGCCAACCCCAGTCCTCTCCCTGCGCTCTGACTGAAGCCCGAGCCTCAGCTCGCAGCCCCGCCCGCCCCGGCGGGTGAGCAGACAAGCCTCTCGGGCTGGTGAGTGCTGGTCGGCACCGATCCTCTGTACGGGCCTCTCCCCGCTTTGTACCCCGCACCCCTGTTGCTGTGCTCTCTTCCGCGGCTCCGAAGCTCCCCCCTCTGCCACTCGCAGTCTCCGCCCGCGAAGGGGCTTCCTGGTGTGTGGAAACCTTGCCTCCTTCACAGCTCCCTCCCACTGGTGCAGGTCCCTATTCTTTTTTCTCTGTTTTTTCTTTTTTCTTTTGCCCTACCCAGGTACGTGGGGAGTTTCTTGCCTTTTGGGAGGTCTGAGGTCTTCTGCCAGCATTCAGTAGGTGTTCTGTAGGAGTTGTTCCATGTGTAGATGTACTTCTGATGTATCTGTGGGGAGGAAGGTGATCTCTGCGTCTTACTCTTCCGCCATCTTCCCCTCGTCCGCCTCTATGGTTTTGCGGCAGGCCGATTCTTAACCACTGCGCCACCAGGGAAGTCCTATTCTAAAATTTTTAGTGAGACAAAGTTTGTCATTAAGAATGTTATAGTAGGCTTAAATTTTCTAAGTGTTTTTATTCATATTATTTTTTTGAGTGCTAATAACAATTTGCATAGAACTAGTACTTTGTAGTCTTAGAGAGATTTTTCATGTCCAATAGATGCTATAATTCTCACAATAGCTCTTCGAACTATGAATTATAGAAAATCACAACAAAATAGACTTTAAACTTTGCAAATGTAATGATTGGTAATAATTCCTGTTACCACTAGATGGCCCTCTCAGCATGTACTTTTGAGCAAAAGTAGCAAGTTTATAGACAGTTTGAATTTCCTCTATAGATCTTATTAAAAGACATTTTAATTGGAGTTAAAAATGGTTTATATCAGGTTATATGATAAGCTTTTTTAGAAGTAGTAAAGAAATTCAAGGTGGAATTTATTAGTGGGAGTTCTTTGGTTTTCTTCTCAAGAAGAACGGAGTGTTAAACTAAATGGCATTCAGTACCATACACATAATATATTTTCAGTAAGTATTTTAAACATTAATTAAAATTTATTGAATTTAATTAGACTTCTCCATATGCTTGTGGAAAACTTATTTGCCACACCAAAAAAGCAACCTTTTCTGCTAAGCCTTTAACTGATCTTATGTAAATCCAACACTTTATCTCTGAAGATTTAATATAGAGGTAATGAACTAAGTAAACTGAGGGCTCGACATGGAACTATGGTCCCCTTGGTCAATTTTGTTGTCCTAACTCAATTGAGTTCCTCTAAGGGTCCGAAATATTCTACTATGATGTGCATGTTCCTGTCCAGTGAGAATCAGGAGTGAAATTGCTACAGTTTGGTATTTTTGTCATCTTAACTTTCACTAAATTTCTTGACAAGAAAATTAGAACATCTTTGATTTTGGTCTTACTTGATCTCACATGTATTTTCTTCCATTGATTTTCAATATTATTACCTCTATTGCTCTTTTATAATAAATATTTTGTATTGCCCATTTTACTAACTTGAAATGAAAATCATAGTTAATATTATCTATCTGCACAATTTCAACAAATCATTATGATGCCCTAATTTTAATGTAAAGGAGAAGTAGAAGGAAAGCAATTTATAATAAAATGTGTATTTCAATATGTAAGTACTGGAGCAGACTACACTAGATGAAACAAGAGGTAGTCAAATGCTTGCGCCTGTACATAGAATGACTATGAATCACTGTGAATGGGATAGCTGTGAAAGCTGATTATAATACCTATTGGTGATTCAGATACCCAAGTGGCATTGGCATTGGTGACATGATTTTCCAAAATGGTGAAAAACTCTTAGTAAAGTTCTGAATAAAACAAAGAGATGCATTGTTGCAGTCTAGAAAATTTGGGATGCATTAATATGTGGGAAAATTCATTTTGTTTACATATTAGTTAAGTTCTAGTCTTAGATATATTCAGTGGGACTTTTGAAAGTCAACAAGACATATGACAATTCTTTGCCATACCGGATTGTTTCCTGCATTGTTGGACCTCTAGTATCTCTGGCACTTGCCTTTTAATTGCTGGTAAAGTATTCATCCCATCCCTCTTCCCAGTAATCCCTAAAATGCCTCTATATAAATCCAGAGGATCCTCTAGGGGGCAGTGCTGCTAACATTGAGAACCACCAATTTAAAAGTATCTAGCTACATTAATCTACACACCTGTATTTCTCATGGAATTTCAAAACCAAAGTAACTTAAGCATCCTAGGTCCTTAAATATGATGTTTTAAATAGTTAAGAAAATTGCAGAATTATGTAAGAAGTTGATTTGTTCAAATGCATCATTGTTTTGTTGCAGTTCTTATAAGCAGATCAATATGTTTGCTATTTTAGGTCCCTAGTAGCCTCCATAGTCTTTATTTTTTCCACTCTTTCTGTTTAGTAAGTCAGTAGTATATAACTTTCTTTAATGTCACTGTTTACTTATTTAACAGTCACACAATTTGTCCCTTAAAAAAACCCCATTGTTTAAATTTGGAAGATATTACAGAAACTTTGTGAAATGGAGGCAAATTTTCCCATAATCATACCACCCTAACAACTGTTAATATTTTCAGTATTTTTTCTGTATATGCATATTTTGACATTCAAAAATTAGTTTTGTGTCTTTTCACTCAACATGGCATAACTTTTTAATATTATTATATAACTTCAAAAATATTATTTTAAATTACTGCATCCTATTCTGTTAGGTTCCACAATTTAACTATTTTCCTACCTTTAGTTTGTTCACATTATAAAAACATATATATTTTTTATCTGTTTCAGTATATTTTCATTTTTCCTTTAGGATAGGTCTTCAGAACTGGGGTCATTTATTAGGTCATTAGGATTAGGCTAATATTTAACAAAAGTTACATTTTTTTATAACTTCTCTTAAAATTGCAAATTGACTTTAAAAGTTATTTACTTCACATTTTTTGAGCATCAGTGATACTGAACATGTTTAGTGAATTATTTCTATTTTCTCTTTTAGAAAGTGTGTGGTCTGCCCTTTGACTATTGATCTGTTGGGTGCTTGGTGGTTTTTTTTGTTTTTTTGTTTTCTCTTTTCGAATCAGACCTTTTAAATAATATTTCAATGTTTCTTACATTCATTTTTATGCTATCTTTGATTTTAGTTTGATTATTTTATTTGTATTTTTATGAGACGACAGTTATCTACTTGTACAAGATAGTATGTGATATCAAGGAAAGAACATGGGATGTGGAGTCAAGAAATCAGGGTTCTGGAAGGAGATATTTATAATACATATTATATCTGACAAAGCACTCATATCCAGAATGTATATAAGAATGCTTACAAATCATTAAGAAAAAGGCAGACAATCCAATTTCTAAAGAATGAGGAAAAGCCCTAAACCACCACTTCATAAAAGATATCCAGATATTTAAACCATCTGGCAGTATGTATGCTGAATGAATGCAGATTGATTTTATATTACTGTGTAAGACATATTTAAAAATGTGTATTTGGGGGAAATACTTACTTCATTGTAAAACCAGGTTAATATTAAATTTTGGTCATCCAGACTATAGAACACTGTCTTCGTTAGTATGGCCAGTTTAGATTTTACTGTATTTCTGTAGAAGAGAGATCAGTTTTTTTTTACCTTATTCTGCCTTTAGTAGGACATTATTATTTCTGATTCTTTGCCTATTGAACATGCTATTAATTTATATCCAGCTGGTACATATTCCCTAGGAAAAATCCTTCGTTAAATAACAGTAATCTCTTGATTTTAGTGCTTTTAGTGGGATTAAGGAATATTTTGGGTTCCAGTGACTCCACCAATGTATGAATGAGAGAATGGGAGGAAAAAGGAAAGGAAATCAGACATTCAAGGGTGAAAACGTTGTGAATGTCACAAAAAGGCATAAAAGACCCCCCACATAAAACCCACAAGTGCATGTGGTTATTTTTCTTATTCTTCACCATAGGATATATTATGAATTATTTCTATTCTTACAAAGAGAACAACTATAAAAAATTCTTTCCTGTTTGGTGACAAATGCCTGTTTTGGACGTGTACATCTCACCTAATCATTGTGTGAGCCTCCCAGTATTAACATCTGCTCCTGGTCACTCTTTTTATGTTTGGTTATTTCTATGTTATGAAATCTACTAAAAAATACAATAATTTAAGCACAAACTTGTGTTATTTTGGGGACATTTTTTAATCAACCTTTAATCAACCCTTTTAGATTTCCTAACACCTCTAATTATGTGATGCATTTTGTTCCTTTCTGGTATAAATAACCTCTCCAAGCTCTGTCAACATTCTTCTCACACACATACTCCTTTCCCCTCTTTTCTTGAGTAATTCCTGTTCATACCAGATTGGGATATACTAATCAACCTGACATTCCTCTCTGATAATTTATTTCCCCTCAACTCAAAGAGTATTCACTTTTTGAGACAAATTCATACCTGAGGCACATTTTTTCTTGTGTAAATTTCAGGGGTTCCATATCTTCCCATCCCCACAACCTTCAAATTCTACCTGTTTGCCTTTCTTCCAGATACATATAACATCATTGAATAGTCTTTCTGGATTTGGGAACTTTCTTCTTCTAGAAGTGTCATCTTTTGAATTTGAGCATTTCTGATACTTTCAAATCTTTCTTCTCCTATGTACTCCTGACATGATCTTTCCTTAACACATATTTCAATATTTCTTATTCAAGATGACACAAACACATACACACACATGCACACACACACACACCCATCCTAGGCTGTGACATTTTCAGATATCTTGTATTCAGGATGTGGGGCATACTTACTTTATAGGTTCTTAGTGAGACACATACTCTATTGATAATACTGTTAGACTCTCTTTTCATTATTTTCATTGAATGTGAATTGTGCCTTTTTTAAAATAAATTAATTTTATTTATTTATTTGGCTGCATTGGGTCTTTTTTTCTTTATATTTATTTATTTTATTTATTACTTATTTTTGGCTGCATTGGGTCTTCATTGCTGCATGCAACCTTTCTCTAGTTGCGGTGAGCAGGGGCTACTCTTTGTTGCGGTGCGTGGGCTTCAGTAGTTGTGGCTCACAGGCTCCAGAGCGCAGGCTCAGTAGTTGTGGCACACGGGCTTAGTTGCTCCGCGGCATGTGGGATCTTCCCGGGCCAGGGCTTGAACCTGTGTTCCCTGCATTGGCAACGGATTCTTAACCACTGCACCGCCAGGGAAGTCCCATGCATTGGGTCTTCATTGCGGTGCATGGGCTTCTCATTGCAGTGGCTTCTCTTGTTGTGGAGGCTTCAGTAGTTGTAGTACGCAGGCTCAGTAGTTGTGGCTTGCGGGCTCTAGAGCGCAGGCTCAGTACTTGTGGTGCATGGGCTTAGTTGCTCTGTAGCACGTGGGGTCTTCCTGGACCAGGGCTCGAACCCATGTCCCCTGCATTGGCAGGTGGATTCTTAACCACTGCACCACCAGGGAAGCCCTGAATTGTGCCTTTTTCTGAAAGAACTTACATGCACATTGCCTGTATGAGGGTTGAAAATACTTATTTTCAAATTCTGAGCACATTCACTGTTGCTAAAAAAAGTTATGGTAGATTTATTTTAAATTTTGTACCACTTAAAGAGGATAATATATTTACCTTATTTCTATTTACATTTGTGAGAAAACTTTATTGCTGCAACTCCTGCAGTGAAAACAGTTTGTTGCTAGTTTTAAATTTTAGACAAGCTTTCTTTGCCACTTACCTCTTCTATTTTTTACCAGCTGTGTTCGGAGAATTCAAATTAATTTTATTATCCTAGTTAATAATTTGATAAGAAAGAAAAATCTGTTCCCAAAATTCAAATAAAAATTGCTTTTATATGATCTGTAGTTTCAGAGGAACTATATCACAACCTTTTGAAGGTCTAATTGAGAACTGACTTATTAGTGAAGATAGAAGGGAAAAAAATTATGTCATAATGTATAAATGGAGATGTTAAATTCATCTATGTTTTGTTTAGATGTCCCTGGTAGATTTGGGAAAGAAGCTTTTAGAAGCGGCTCGAGCAGGTCAAGATGATGAAGTTCGTATTTTGATGGCTAATGGAGCTCCTTTTACTACAGACTGGGTAAAGAATGGTTTTAATGTTGTGGGGTTTTTTTGTTTTTTGTTTTCTCCTCCTCCTCCTCCCCCTCCTCTTCCTCCTCCTCCTTCTTCTCCTTCTTCTTCTTCCTCTCATTTTTGAGTTTTTCCAGTTAAAAGTTTAGTCAGTATTGTGTTTATAAGTGGTGAAAATTTAATTTTTTTGCAAATTTGTTTGCAATTTTAGAATTATAGCTTGCTTTTAAAGAGAATGGTTCATATACTTTTTTTTATAATAGACCACCTTATCCAAATATTCTGTCCACACATGGGTTTTTCTTTAAATTACGGAGTTCAGTAATGTAGGATGAATGTAAAATGTAGCTGCTGGCGATTTAATTTAAAGGCCTTATAAATAGCACAGGTAGAATTTACAATTCAGAAAAAGCAAATTTGGTGTTAATGTTATAATTGATTCTAAAAAAGGAAAAATGTGTGCATTTCAATTGATACTTGTAAAACTATTGCAAACATCACTCAGAAGGAAGAAAGGAATGAGAAGGAGTTCTTAGTAATTACAGAAGGCAATTGTGAAGAAGACAGAAACCGTAACTCTGTTTAATTCTGCAGGTAAATCAAAAGGGATATTCTTGGGAATGTGGAGGGTTAGGAATATGGATTAACTCTCCCACTGGTAACAACTAAAAACTCCAGAGTTTTGATTTTGTTGTTTTTAGCTTACTTGTTCCATGTTCTTTTTAACTTTTCATTCAAAACAATTTTTTTTATTATGGAAAATTTCAAACATAAATCAACCCCTGTATACCCTTCAAAAATTATCAAATCAAATGAATCTTATTTCCTCTATAACCCCATTTACTTTCTTTGTTTAGTATTATTTTAAAGTAAATTTCAGGAACCATTTTGTTTCATCCATAGCTTTCAGCATCTGTCTTTAAAAGATAAAGATTTTTTGACTGAGTATATTAAAAAAAAATCTTAAGGGCACTGATGAGTTAGAAAGAAAGTAAGGGATTATCAAGCTGAAAAACTAAGCAAAGACCATAACCCAGAGAAATTTCACCCTTAGAACATTTGCTAACTCAGTAAATTTGCCAGTTGGTGTTCTACCTCCCCGGCATAGGTTACTTAAGATAAAGACCTGAGACTGCTCATAGAGGGAAGTCTCCTAGAGATCCTTTCCCCATAATACTGGAATCCTAAAGAGATGTACCTTCGTTGTAAGGGTAAACCAGAAATACCCCCTCCATCCTCCTACCTGATCCTGCCCCTGCCCCTGCCCCTGCAAATGAACTGGCTTGAACTAAGGTACCAAATGGAGAGAGGAAAAATGTTGTTGATGAGAATTTGGAGTCAAAAGCCATCCTTTGCACAATTTGTGGCCTTAACTCATAAATACTTATGTATTCTGCAAAACTCTGAACTGAAGAATGAATTTAAAATTATCTTTGGACTAGAGGTTACCCTTGGTTCTTGACACAAGCAAATGAATATCCTTTTTGGAGGAAGCTGCCTTCCTCCCAGGCTTCATATCTACAAATGAAATTCCAAGGAAAATGAACAGTCAGAAATAACTGAACCCTGGGACTTCCCTGGCAGTCCAGTGGTTAAGACTCCGTGCTTCCACTGAAGGGGGTGCGGGTTTGATCTGTGGTCGGGTAATTAAGATCTCGCATGCCACATGGTGTGGCCAAACGAAAAAAAAAAACCAACAAAAACTGAACACACAAGGACACAAGGCAGCTTGGACAATAACCCACTGGAACAACTGACAACATAAGCAGACCTATAAGGACTTTAGATAAGATTTTAATAGCAGATTAGGAATAGCTGAAGAGAAAATTAGTAAACTGAAAAACAAAAAAAAAATCATTCAGAATGCGGTGCAGAGAAAAACAAAAAAATATAAAAGATGTCAGGAGTCATGAAGGCTAGTGTATGAGAAAGTCTAACATAAATCTAATCATAAATCCACAAGGAGAGTGAAAATAGGGATGAAATAATTTTAAAAGATAATGGTTTAGCTTTTCCAAGACTGATGAAAGATGGCAGCTCACAGATTCAAGTAGCCCAGAAAATCTCCAGCAGAATCAATAAAAATAATCTATATCTAGACACATCATAGTGATCCCGTAGTACATCAAGACAAAAAGAGCCTTCAAGATACCAATGAGATATCACGTCACACCTGTCAGAATGGCTATCATCAAAAGGTCTACAAATAAATGTTGGCAAGGATATGGAGAAAAGGGAATCCTCGTGCACTGTTGGTGGGAATGTAAATTGGTGCAGCCCCTATGGAAAACAGTGTGGAGGTTCCACAAAGAGCTAAAAATAGAACTACCATATGATCTAGCAATTCCACTCCAGGGTATATATCTGGAAAAAATGAAAACTCTAATTCGAAGAGATACGTGCACCCCAATGTTCATAGAAGTACTGTTTACAATAGTCAAGATATGAAAGCAACCCAAGTGTCCATCAACAGGCAAATGGATAAAGATGATGTGGTATGTACATGTACAGTGGACTATTACTCAACCATAAAAAAGAAAGAAATTCTGCCATTTGCAGCAATGTGGATGGATCTGGAGAGTATTATGCCTAATGAAATAAGTCAGAGAAAGACAAATACTGTATGATACCATTTATTTGTGGAATCTAAAAAATTAACAAATGTGTATAGCAAAACAGAAACTGGACTCACAGATACAGAAAACAAACTAGTGGTTACTGGTGGGGAGAGTAAAGTGGGGAAGGACGAAATAGGGTATAGGATTAAGACATATAAACTACTATGTATAAAATATATATGCAATAAGGATATATTGTATAGCACAGGGAATTGTAGCCATTATCTTGTAATGACTGTTTTTTTTTTTTTGCGGTACGCGGGCCTCTCAATGTTGTAACCTTTCCCGTTGTGGAGCACAGGCTCCGGACGCGCAGGCTCAGCGGCCATGGCTCACGGGCCCAGCCGCTCCGCGGCATGTGGGATCTTCCCGGACCGGGGCACGAAGCCGTGTCCCCTGCATCAGCAGGCTGACTCTCAACCACTGCGCCACCAGGGAAGCCCCTGTAATGACTTTTAATGGAGTATAATCTATAAAAATACTGAATCACTATGCTGTACACCTGAAACTAATATAATATTGTAAATCAGTTATACTTCAATTAAAAAAATATCTATAAACCCTGAAAAAAAAAGACAAAAATCTTAAGAAGGATTAGTGTCCATAATACATAGGGATTCCCATGACAGTGATGAAAAACAAGACAAAGAAGATAGGGCAAATGACTTGATATGGTACTTGACTAAAGAGAATGTTTGAATAACCAATAAACGTGAAAAGATGCTCAGCTACATTAATGATTGGGCAAATGCAAAGTAAAATCATGAAATACTATTGCTTATCCATCAGATAAGCAAAAACTAAACAAAAAAGTCTTTCAGCACCAACCATTGGTGAGGAGATCCATAAATTGATAGAAACATTTTGGAGAACAGTTTGGCAGTACCTAGTAGATTTAAATGTGTACATACCCTCTGGCATAACTATTGAACTTCTAAGAATATTTCCAAGGGAAGTTCTTGTTCATGTATAAGACTGTTTTTAGTAGCAGCATTATTCATAATAAAAAACTGGAAACCTTAATGCTCAACAGTGGATTGGTTAAATTGATTATGGCTTATTCATTTGGTAGAAAATCATAGAGCAGAGAAAATTAGTGAACTATACTTATATTCATCAATGTGGGTGAATCTTATGATATTAAGCCAAAGAAAGCAAGTCTCAGAGAAATACATGCAATGTGATTCTATTTAAATAAAGTTCAGAGCAGGCAAAACCAAAGTATATTATTTAGGGATACATAGTAATTTTTAAAAAAGCAAAGTAAAGCAATCTTTATTACAAAATTCAGACTAGTAATTACCTCAGGGGTTGGGGGAGGGGCTTATTAGGGAGTGGCACGTGGGAAGATTCTAAATTGCTGCTAATGTTTTATTTATAGACTGTGATGGTATTTACCTTATTTTCCTCCTTCAAACTACATATATGTACGTATATATATATTTTGTATCATCAACCAAAAAGGTAAGATCTCGAGAAGAAAAAATTACAAAAGAAACCATTTTATCACACTGAGCAGAACTCATGGTTGCTAAATAGGCTATGGAGATATTTCATTAAATATTAGAATTTAAGAGTATAGAAAGGGCCAGTTTTAGAAAAGTATGATAGAGCATGGAGGAAGAAAGTATTGTTTAAAAATCTTCTTTAATCTGCAGGAATGACCTTCCCTTAAAAATACAAGGCTTTTAATAGTAATAAAATAATTATTCCCAGGGTAAATGATTTCCATTTTTACCATATATTGAGAGCACATACCTAGCTTTGTATTATGACTCTTACTTGTGTGACTTCAGGCAAATTAGTAACCTCTTTGTGCCTTACTTATTTTCTTAAAATTTTTAAAACTTTTTATTATAGTTGATTTACATTGCTGTATTAGTTTCAGGTGAACAGCAAAGTTAATCAGTTATACATATATCCACTCTTTTTTTTTTTTTTTAAGATTCTCTTCCCATATAGGCCATTACAGATTATTGAATAGAGTTCCCTATGCTATAAAGCAGGTTCTTATTAGTTATCTGTCTTATATATGGTAGTGTGTATATGTCAATCCCAATCTCCCAGTTTATCCCCCGCTTATCCCCTGGTCATGCCTTAGTTTCTTTTAGTGCCAAATGAGGATAGTAATAGTACCTGTGTTTTGAGGAGATTAAATGATACAATAGGTGTAAAGGTCTTAGAATAGTGCTTGCTATGGAAAGTGCTTAAATAAAAACCTTAGTTGCTATTATTACAGCAGTGGTCTTAGCAAATTGCATGTTCTAGTGAACTATCTTGGTTCTTTAGAACATGAGTGCCTTGGTAATCTGAGAGTTGTAGGGACTTCTTGTGCTTCTAAGTGCATGTGATATAATGTAATTCTAGTTTTCACCTATTAAAAATTATACCTCTGGGCTTCCCTGGTGGTGCAGTGGTTGGGAGTCCGCCTGCCGATGCAGGGGACACGGGTTCATGCCCCGGTCCGGGAGGATCCCACATGCCTCAGAGCGGCTGGGCCCGTGAGCCATTGCCGCTGGGCCTGAGTGTCCGGAGCCTGTGCTCCGCAACAGGAGAGGCCACAATAGTGAGAGGCCCGCGTACCACACACACACAAAAAAATTATACCCCTGATAAGGCTCTTCTTCACATTTTAGTATGTACTTCTGTATATTTTGAATGTAGCATGACTAGGCCACGTGGAACCAATTTTAGGAGAACTGGGCTCTCTTTTGATTCTTTTTTTAAAATTTTTATTGGAGAATAGTTGATTTACAATGTTGTGTTAGTTTCTGCTGCATGTTTTGGTTCCGTCTTAACTCACCTTTGGCAAGTGCACCTCACATCAGATTTTTTCCTTGAAAAATGACTATATGAACTCCTCTAAAAAGATCACTGAGGTGCTTTAATTAATTTATTTTTAAGTCCTAGAAACAGTTTAATGTAAAAATGTACACTGTTACAATTATTTGATGTGAATTTCATAGATGAAAAGTTTTGTGTGAATGGTGTGAGGAAAACTTTCTAATGCTCAAAAATTTCTGACCCTAATTATATCTAATTCCTGATGAAATTAATTTTGTTTAGACTATCTGATAACAAAATAAAGCAAGTTTGAATTAAATGAAATATTGTCATTTCTTCCTCACTGAGAAATGAATGGGAATTCTTGAAGGCCCCTATGAAGAGACTGTGATCAGCAAAAATTATTCCTTTTCAGTTTTGAGTTACTGTGTAAACATTTGATATAAAGAGAATCTGTTTGCTCTGTAAACAGAATATATAAAGTAGAAGATAGAAGTATATTTTAAAATGACTATAGATGTGGATTTTTTTTCTTGTGGTATAGCTTGGAACTTCTCCACTTCATCTGGCAGCACAGTACGGACATTATTCCACCACAGAAGTACTACTCCGAGCCGGTGTAAGTAGGGATGCCAGAACCAAAGTGGACCGAACACCACTGCATATGGCAGCTTCTGAGGGCCATGCCAGCATAGTGGAGGTTTTGCTTAAGGTATGTGTTCTCTTTTTGCACTTTGCTTTTGAAAGTAAGACCCCAAAGGCTATAAAACCATAGTGGTTTTATAAGAGGGAGAAGGGAACTAGTTTTGTTACTGGCAGGGTTCTTGGACTCCTTAAGGCCAGACAAGTAATTCAGGCAAGGCTTTATTAGGACTTGTGCTGTAGCACTAGGGAGCGAAAACAAGTATCAGGTTCCCTTGCTCGCTCCCTGACAGGGGAGGAGCTGGTCCCTTAAATGCAGTGAGGGTAGGGGCCAGTCCAGGGGTCACATGGCAGGGGTGGCTTGGGTGGTCTGCCCACCCCCTTAGTGGTGCTGTATGCAGTACCCTGCTTTTGCTCCCAACACCTCAGAAGTGGCAGTTGGGTTTTTGGTCTTTTGTATCTTATTGTTCATAATTTGCCCCAACTGCACATGCACGCAGTTATTTTTAGTCCCTTATATTAGTTTCTTTGTATTCTGTCGCTGGAGGAGATGTTTGTCCAGGTGCAAGCACTGCAGCAAAGGGTCCCAGGTCCGAGCCTGTCTCTGTTTTATTGAATGTCTACTTTTTTCCCCCATGTTATCTCATTTTTTGTGGTTAAGCATTCATTTGAGTGAAAATTATTTTAAAGTGTTATTTTGTGGGGGGAAAAGCTTCCTCATTGTATGTTTTTAGTTAAGTCAGACAATTGACTTCTTAGATCTTGGTCTTTGCTGTGGTGAGGGACTACAGCTTTGTCTTACTCAACATATTTAAAACGCACATGGAAGGGAATGTTAGGCTTGAATAATTAACAAACAAATAATACAGGCAGGGCTTTTTCTTTAATCATCTAAATGCCAAAGAGAAAATTCTGAAACAGAGAGTGATAGATTTAGATATTCTTAATTCTTTTTATTCTGGCCTCTAGATCAACTTATCCAAAAAACATACAATATAAGCCACGAGTACAAGTCATGTGTAATTCTAGATTTTGTATAGCTACATTAAAAAAGTAAAAACAAAATAATTTTAATATTATATTTTATTTAACTCGGTATATATAAAATATTATAATTTCAACATGAAATCAATTTAAAAATTATTGAGATGTTTTACATCCTTTTTTTGGTGTGAGGTCTTTGAATTCCAGTGTGTATTTACATACACAGCATAACTGTATTCGGCTACACGTGTCTAGTGACAACCGTAATGGATAGTGTATCTCTTGATAGCTCCCTATTAATTCATTATATTGCACTGGTTTTGAAAGCAAGGGATATTTTTGTGTAAATAAGGAGCTGGAGGGTTTTGGAGGAATGTTCATAGTTTTCCTTCACACCTTATGCCATTCTAGCCCTTCATACTCATGGCTGGATGACTGAAAAAATAATTGCTGTACGCCTAAGAAATTAGAAGGAATGCAATTAGGAAAGCCAACATGATAGGAAACTGATTACGTGACAGATGTGTGGTGATTCCTGGAACATGTAGATCATTCAACACACAAAAATAAAGAGTTGGTCATATTAGTAGCAAAGTCTTGGTTTAAAGCACAGTGGCTAGTATTTTCATATCAGGACTTCTTTATATTTCGTATTTTAGAAATTTCTTATTTTGAAATATTTGTATAGCATGGTGCTGATGTCAATGCAAAGGACATGTTGAAGATGACAGCTCTACACTGGGCCACAGAACACAATCATCAAGAGGTGGTGGAACTCTTAATCAAATATGGTGCTGATGTACACACGCAAAGTAAATTTTGTAAAACTGCGTTTGATATTTCAATAGACAATGGGAATGAAGATTTAGCAGAGATACTACAGGTAACTTTTGGCTTTTAATTTAAGAAAATAAAAGGATCTCTGTCATATGGATGATTTGAACTATTTAGCTTGTAGTTTTTCATTTTGGACTTATTTTGGACAGTTCTATTCCTTTTTCACTTCCTCTTTGTTCATTGCTGTTCATTTTCCTAATTGTAAGACCACAGTCTTTGCATGTAACATTAGAAGATTAGATAAAGTGATTACTTTCAGTGTTTGTAAGGTTCTGAATTCCCTTCTATACATTTTAGTCTATTAATTATTTTGATGCATGTTTGGATACCTTATGGTTTTTCAAGTCTGTTATACTTCCACTAACATTTTTTTTTAGGAATCATAATCATGTCCCCTCAGTGAGTGATGCAGTCTTCATCATTCTGATTGGTTTCTTTTATTTTTTCACCATCCTCAAAAAAATCTGTTTGTGAACATAGTTATTTATGGTTTTTGGACAAGTTTTCCTACTAACCAACATTACTTCTGTTTTCTTTAGCTAGACAACATTGATGTAAATTTTCTTCTTTACTTACTGCGTCTTCTTGCCTATCTTCTTGTTCTCCTTCCCAGTAGAACTCTTCTCTAAGACTATCTGAGTCTGTTGAACTTCATCTAGTTACTTAAAAGATGTTATGTGTTCAGGAAAATAAATTTTGCTGTGCTTCTTCCAATTCTTTTACTCCCAAGAGTGCAGTTTGGAGCCTAGGGTTGAGGATGGAGGACAATTAACTGAGAAGGATGTGCTTTATATAGGTAGTGTTATATATTGCTGAATATAGTAGAGAACATAATTTGATTTAAGTAATTTAATTTCTGTAGCTGCAGGGCAGCAGAATATCTTTCAACTGTGTTCTATTTATATATAGAACACAGATTTTTTTTTTTGGCCCCACCGCGTGGCTCGCGGGATCTTAGTTGCCTGACCAGGGATTGAACCTATGCCCTTGGCAGTGAAAGCGCAGAGTCCTAACCGCTGGACCACCAGGGAATTCACTCAACTGAGTTCTATACAATCCTTTCAGATACCTACTTCGCCTCACATGGGATTTTGCTGCTTTACCTAATAGGGGAACTCAGGATATAAATACATATCTATGATTTACCACTATACTTTCAGTAGACCAGAAACAAAGATTTCCATTTGTATTATATGATTCTTAGATTACAGGATGTTACATTAAAAGTCTGTCCTATATGTTCTGGTTATAATTCTGAAAACACTGTGGTAATTTGTCCTCTAGATTGCTATGCAGAACCAAATCAACACAAACCCAGAGAGTCCCGACACTGTGACGATACACGCTGCAACACCACAGTTTATCATTGGACCTGGAGGGGTGGTGAACCTAACAGGTCTGGTATCTTCAGAAAATTCATCCAAGGCAACAGGTATTGAGATGCATATAGGATAGCTGTTGGGATTTTATGCTTTAGTAGGTATTCATCCTTTTAAGAAAGGACTGTTGGAGAATGAGGGTAAGATTATATCAGCCACCTTGGTTTTCTTTGTTATAATTGGCAAAAAAATTTTTATGAGGCAAAATAATCTAAAGAAAGGTGATATTGCAAAATGTACTGCAGTATTACCTTTCAAAAGTTAATGCTATCCAAGCTCGTTTTTCACAAAACTAATATTATCTAAGCTTCATTTAAGAGTTGAATAAAGTAAAACAGATGATCAGAAAAATTCACTAGATTAAATTCCTTAAAAATTCAAACATGTTTTCTCCTTTATCGTAGATGAAACGGGTGTATCTGCTGTTCAATTTGGAAACTCCTCTACATCAGTATTAGCTACATTAGCTGCCTTAGCTGAAGCATCTGCTCCATTGTCCAATTCTTCAGAAACTCCAGGTTAGAAAAACGAGTCAAATGTGTACATCGAAAGTTGGAGATTCAAATATTTGCACAGGCCAGGAAGGAAATTTAAAAGACTAAAGGGGGCAGGGTTGAGGTTATGGCCATCTGAGGAGAGTGGGGCGGGGCAAGGGTGCATCTCCTACTCAGCTCTAACTGATTATAGTAAAATGCTCAGTTAGTGTTGCCAGACTCTGTTTTTTTCAAGGGAAGCTGAAAATCTGGATTTTAAAAGAACATTAAATCTTGGCAATTATTTAAAATTAAATTAAGATTAAAATTAATTAAAATTAAAAACAAACTTGTGTGGTTCACAGAAAACATGTCTGTGTACCCCATTTGGCTTTGTTTTACTACTCTGACTTTTTGTATAAATAAATTAGCTAAGTATATATGAACCTGCTGTCTTTTTCATAACTTTTAATTTTTGGCAGCTCTATTAGAATGACATAAAATCTTAGTGACTGACAAAACTAGGAAATAGCACACCAACAACCACCATTAAAGTATAACTTGGGGTTAAATGATTACAAACAGTATTAATAGCTGGTTTGATAAGGTTTACCTTTATACTTAACCAAAATAATTCTTGCTATAATTATGTAAGTAAAATATTTTTTTAATTAGGGAATTTAAAAGACTCCACAAAATTATTTTTCTTACTGTAGTTTAAGCCATTTTATTTGGACCAATGCTTAAGAAAGTAAAGAATAATTTGTTGTCATTATTTAATTTTTTTTCAAAATGTGACTAATAATAATAATAACAGCAACAGTTCGCTGCATGTTTACTGTGTGTGCTATGCACTATGGCTGATGTTTTACACGTCTCATTTAATCCTCACCAAAAAGATCGAAGGTAGATATTACTGGATTTGACTCTTCAAGGTGATGATTGGATGATGTATTTTTTGGTGGTGGGGGGGTGGTTACTTATCTCTCGCCTTTCTCCCCCCTCTCTCTCCCTCTCTCCCTCCGTCTCCCCCCTCCCCCCTCCCTCCCCCCCTCTCCCCCTATGCTCCTCAACTAGTAATAGTAAACATTTATTCATTCTCCAGCTTCTTTAGCATTGTAATCAATGTTTGAATCTAAACCTTTATATTTGGGAGTCTTAAGATTTTTCTGAATCACTTTTGGCCATTAACAGCTACGTGTATCATCCTATTGACATGCTGCTTTTATGACCTATGCCTGGATCTCTTCAGCACCTTTGTAATTGCATAAGTATATCAAAGAAAATTAATTTCATTGGTGGATTTCTATTTGATTAAACTTGTAAAAATTTTGCCTTTATTAAAGTACGTATCTCTGAAAATTAATCTTTTCTTCAAAGTCAGCTCGAAGTTTTTACATTTAGATGTTTGACTCCACAAATTGGTCATACCAACTTCTCTAACTTCTACCTTTGAAAATGTTATGTGTGGTCTAGTGTGAGAGAATTGACAATTTTAGTTGATTTTTATTGCATGTGACTTACAGTCTTCTGTGAGCACAACAATTTTTTTATTTCAATACTACATCATAGTGAAATCTTTCTGAAGGTATTTTAAGAGCTTGAATTAAGTTAAAATTCAGGTGAGTACATTGCCACCAGTATAAACAACTCAGCTGAGGTGTGTAATCACATAAAGAAATATCTTCTCGCAGGTCAGTTTGCACATGCTCAGTCAAGTTATTTCTCTGCCTCTTGGCCGTCCAGTTTCTTTTAACATTATTTGTCAGACTCATCCTGATTTAGAAATGTTTATATGTTTTTTCAAGGACGTCTCAGGATCTGGGAAATGAAGTAGTACTCCCATTTTATATATGATGAAATTGAGGTTTGCGGAGGTTAAATAGTTTTGCCTAATGTAGCATGGCTATTAAGTGGTGAAAGGAAGTTTGTGCTCAAGGTCTGACTGATTCCCAAGTTGTGTGTCTGTGACCACTAAATATACTGTTTCCTCTACGCAGTTTCTTCAGGTGATCAGTGGCCGAGTCTCTTCTAGAATGTTTATAATTTGGTTTGTGATAGGAATAAATATTTGTGTAATCATCACTTTGTCTTGTATGAAACAAAAGCATCGCTATTCCTAGTTTTACTTCTGAGGTGTATCTTTTGGAGCAGTCTTTTGAAATAAATGTTCTCCTGTTTGCCCTTTTTAAATGATTGAAAAAAATATATAAGAACCATCAGTACACTAACTGGTACTGCTCTTATTCTTTTCTTTTACAGGCTAAGTAGTACAGTAAATACATCTTCTGATAATAAATAGCCAGTGTAGCAGCAAATGGACTGCATTTGAAATGGAAGCTAGCTGGCTGACATGGTCCTATATATAGAGGGGAGGTACTCATGATAGTCTAGAATACCATGCTGTTTCATTTGAACTATGGCTTTAAATAGTTCTTTCATGTTTACATTAGGACTATCTTTGACATATAAAACAAATCTTAATGTTAGTCCAATGGGAACATCATAAAGGAAATCAGTCTAGTATAATGCTTTCATTGTGAAACGAAATGTCTTCTTGATGTTACAAGCAAATATAACTTCAGATTGTCACTGTTTGATGATTGAATTGCTTCCTTACTAGCATTTTTTATGTAAATATTTCCAGTTTTATTCTTTTCTCATAAACCTTTATTTTTCCGAGCATTTAACTTGTTAAATTTTTAATCTCCATGCATAATTTTCATGATTCTTTGTCTGTTTGATAGAAGTACAAAAAAAAAATTTGATAAATCTCAGTATACCCTGAAGAGTTTGTTGCTAATGTTCATTTTTATTAAATTGGTTTTTTGGGAGTTTTTATTTCAGTTCCTGAGCCCACAGGCCTATGCTAATGTGCATAATTATATTAAATAATCATTAGGTCTATCTAGGTCCAGGCCAGGCCAGAAAAACATGATGAAACACTTGATGTAAGTCATAAATTTAACTTGGCATGATGAATTATAGAAAAATAATGATTAATATGTATAGGGTTCTTGCTATAAGCTTGTTATTATGCTAAGTGCTTTACGTGTATTATCTCATCTCGCAATAGTCATCTGAATTAAGATTTTATCACTAATCATTGACTGAGGTTTAGTTTTCAGCTCTGAGGTTTCAGAAATATTTTATTAATATATCCTGGGTTAATATAAAGGACTACTCACACTCAGCAAACTCATAAGAAAGTGATACATAAATCAAAATACTAAGTTATTTATTTTTAATTTCTTTTAAAGGGAGAATACAACTGTCTTTTGATATATGAAATTACCTTACTCATTTTGAAACAAATCAGTGAAAAAATTTACAGCCTTTAAAAGTATGCAGACACAGTTTTCAAGATACTTGTTTAAAACATCCTTCATAATTTTGGAGTGGAATAATTCAGAAGTATCAGGCATCTCTAACATTAATATAATAATTGTCCTCTTTTACATTATTATTATTTTTTAACATCTTTATTGGAATATAATTGCTTTACAGTGGTGTGTTAGTTTCTGCTTTATAACAAAGTGAATCAATTATACATATACATATGTTCCCATATCTCTTCCCTCTTGCGTTTCCCTCCCTCCCACCCTCCCTATCCTACCCTCCCTATCCCACCCCTGTAGGTGGTCACAAAGCACGGAGCTGATCTCCCTGTGCTATGTAACTGCTTCCCACTAGCTAGCTATTTTACATTTGGTAGTGTATATAAGTCCATGCCACTCTCTCACTTCGTCCCAGTTTACCCTCCCCATGTCCTCAAGTCCATTCTCTATGTCTGCATCTTTATTCCTGTCCTGCCCCTAGGTTCTTCAAACAAACTAGTAGAATTTTTGCTTGGAAATAGTTGGAAATTATCTTGTTAATTTATGTACCCAATGATTAGAAGGCTGTGTTACTTTAAATATTCTGTGATTCAAGTTTTCTACTAATTTGAACTCCTCTCAGTTAGTTTGAATTAATATGATAATATCAACAGAGCAGCATTCTTAAATTTTGTGTGAATCAGAATCACCTTCTCAACAATCATTTGCCCCAATTCTACCCCAGTGGATTCTGATTCAGTAACTTTAGGGTGGGACCGTGACATCCATATTTTTAACATGCTCTCAAAAGTGATCCTATGGCACACCAAAATTTAAGAATTTGACCCAAATTTTAAAAGTTCTATTTCTTACTACTAATAGACTGTATAGTAAATATCTAAAGATTGTGAGTGTACTACAGCAAAGATTTGCTTGAATAATATATATTTCTTATTTATTTCATTTTTATGTGTAATTTTATATTTATTCAACTGTTTATGGGGTGCATAGGTGAATCTCTACTAAGGAAAAGATGTGGGAGAGAGGAATGGCTTTCTTTTTTTAATTTTATTTAATTAATTAATTTATTTTTACATCTTTATTGGAGTATAATTGCTTTACAATGATGTGTTAGTTTCTGCTTTATAACAAAGTGAATCAGTTATACATATACATATGTTCCCATATCTCTTCCCTCTTCCGTCTCCCTCCCTCCCACCCTCCCTATCCCACCCCTCCAGGCAGTCACAAAGCACCGAGCTGATATCCCTGTGCTGTGCGGCTGCTTCCCACTAGCTATCTACCTTACGTTTGGTAATGTATATATGTCCACGCCTCTCTCTTGCTTTGTCACAGCTCACCCTTCCCCCTCCCCATATCCTCAAGTCCGTTCTCCAGTAGGTCTGTGTCTTTATTCCTGTCTTACCCCTAGGTTCTTCATGACATTTTTTTTTCTTAAATTCCATATATATGTGTTAGCATACGGTATTTGTCTTTCTCTTTCTGACTTACTTCACTCTGTATGACAGACTCTAGGTCTATCCACCTCATTTCAAATAGCTCAATTTTGTTTCTTATTATGGCAGAGTAATATTCCATTGTATATATGTGCCACATCTTCTTTATCCATTCATCCGATGATGGACACTTAGGTTGCTTCCATCTCCAGGCTATTGTAAATAGAGCTGCAATGAACATTTTGGTACATGACTCTTTGAATTATGGTTTTCTCAGGGTATATGCCCAGTAGTGGGATTGCTGGGTCGTATGGTAGTTCTATTTGTAGTTTTATAAGGAACCTCCATACTGTTCTCCACAGTGGTTGTATCAATTTACATTCCCACCAACAGTGCAAGAGTGTTCCCTTTTCTCCACACCTTCTCCAGCATTTATTGTTTCTAGATTTTTTCATGATGGCCATTCTGACCAGTGTGAGATGATATCTCATTGTAGTTTTGATTTGCATTTCTCTAATGATTAGTGATGTTGAGCATTCTTTCATGTGTTTGTTGGCCATCTGTATATCTTCTTTGGAGAAATGTCTATTTAGGTCTTCTGCCCATTTTTGGATTAGGTTGTTTGTTTTTTTGTTATTGAGCTGCATGAGCTGCTTATAAATTTTGGAGATTAATCCTTTGTCAATTGCTTCATTTGCACATGTTTTCTCCCATTCTGAGGGCTGTCTTTTGGTCTTGTTTATGGTTTCCTTTGCTGTGCAAAAGCTTTGCAGTTTTATTAGGTCCCATTTGTTTATTTTTGTTTTTATTTCCATTTCTCTAGGATGTGGGTCAAAAAGGATCTTGCTGTGATTTATGTCAAAGAGTGTTCTGCCTATGTTTTCCTCTAAGAGTTTGATAGTTTCTGGCCTTACATTTAGGTCTTTAATCCATTTTGAGCTTATTTTTGTGTATGGTGTTAGGGAGTGCTCTAATCTCATACTTTTACATGTACCTATCCAGTTTTCCCAGCCCCACTTATTGAAGAGGCTCTCCTTTCTCCACTGTACATTCCTGCCTCCTTTATGAAAGATAAGGTGACCATATGTGCGTGGGTTTATCTCTGCGCTTTCTATCCTGTTCCATTGATCTATATTTCTGTTTTTGTGCCAGTACCATAGTGTCTTGATTACTGTAGCTTTGTAGTATAGTCTGAAGTCAGGGAGCCTGATGCCTCCAGCTCCGTTTTTCGTTCTCAAGATTGCTTTGGCTATTCGGGGTCTTTTGTGTTTCCATACGAGTTGTGAAATTTTTTGTTCCAGTTCTGTGAAAAATGCCAGTGGTAGTTTGATAGGGATTGCATTGAATCTGTAGATTGCTTTGGGTAGTAGAGTCATTTTCACAATGTTGATTCTTCCAATCCAAGAACATGGTATATATCTCCATCTATATGTATCATCTTTAGTTTCTTTTATGAGTGTCTTATAATTTTCTGCATACAGGTCTTTTGTCTCCTTAGGTAGGTTTATTCCTAGATATTTTATTCTTTTTGTTGCAGTGGTAAATGGGAGTGTTTTCTTGATTTCACTTTCAGAATTTTCATCAGTAGTGTATAGGCATGCCAGAGATTTCTGTGCATTAATTTTGTATCCTGCTACTTTACCAAATTCATTGATTGGCTCTAGTAGTTTTCTAGTGGCATCTTTAGGATTCTCTATGTATAGTATCATGTCATCTGCAAACAGTGACAGCTTTACTTCTTCCTTTCCGATTTGGATTCCTTTTATTTCCTTTTCTTCTCTGATTGCTGTGGCTAAAACTTCCAAAACTATGTTGAGTAAGAGTGGTGAGAGAGGGCAACCTTGTCTTGTTCCTGATCTTAGTGGAAATGGTTTCAGTTTTTCACCATTGGCTGTGTGTTTGTCATATGGCCTTTATTATGTTGAGGAAAGTTCCCTCTATGCCTACTTTCTGCAGGGTTTTCATTATAAATGGATGTTGAATTTTGTCAAAAGCTTTCTCTGCATCTATTGAGAAAATCATACGGTTTTTCTCCTTCAATTTGTTAATATGCTGTGTCACGTTCATTGATTTGCATATATTGAAGAATCCTTGCATTCCTGGAATAAACCCCACTTGATCATGGTGTATGATCCTTTTAATGTGCTTTTGGATTCTGTTTGCTAGTATTTTCTTGAGGATTTTTGCATCTATGTTCATCAGTGATATTGGCCTGTAGTTTTCTTTCTTTGTGACATCCTTGTTTGGTTTTGGTATCAGGGTGATGGTGGCCTCGTTGAATGAGTTTGGAAGTGTTCCTCCCTCTGCTGTGTTTTGGAAGAGTTTGAGAAGGATAGATGTTAGCTCTTCTCTAAATGTTTGATAGAATTCGCCTGTGAGGCCATCTGGTCCTGGGCTTTTGTTTGTTGGAAGATTTTTAATCACAGTTTCAATTTCAGTGCTTGTGATTGGTCTGCTCATATTTTCTATTTCTTCCTGATTCAGTCTTGGCAGGTGGTGCATTTCTAAGAATTTGTCCATTTCTTCCAGACTGTCCATTTTATTGGCATAGAGTTGCTTGTAATAATCTCTCATGATCTTTTGTATTTCTGCAGTGTCAGTTGTTACTTCTCCTTTTTTCATTTCTAATTCTATTGATTTGAGTCTTCTCCCTTTTTCTCTTGATGAGTCTGGCTAATGGTTTATCAATTTTGTTTATCTTCTCAAAGAACCGGCTTCTAGTTTTATTGATCTTTGCTATCATTTCCTTCCTTTCTTTTTCATTTATATCTGATCTGATCTTTATGACTTCTTTGCTTCTGCTAACTTTGGGTTTTTTTCTTCTTCCTTCTCTGATTGCTTTAGGTGCAAGGTTAGGTTGTTTATTCGAGATGTTTCCTGTTTCTTAAGGTGGGCTTGTATTGCTATAAACTTCCCTCTTAGAACTGCTTTTGCTGCATCCCATAGATTTTGGGTCGTCGTATCTCCATTGTCATTTGTTTCTAGGTATTTTTTACTTTCCTCTTTGATTTCTTCAGTGATCACTTCGTTATTAAACAGTATATTGTTTAGCTTCCATGTGTTTGTATTTTTTACAGATCTTTTCCTGTAATTGATATCTAGTCTCATAGCATTGTGCTCGGAAAAGATACTTGATACAATTTTCTTAAATTTACCAAGGCTTGATTTGTGACCCAAGATATGATCTATCCTGGAGAATGTTCCATGAGCACTTGAGAAACATGTGTATTCTGTTGTTTTTGGATGGAATGCCATATAAATATCAATTAAGCCCATCTTTTTTAATGTATCATTTAAAGCTTGTGTTTCCTTATTAATTTTTATTTTGGATGATCTGTCCATTGGTGAAAGTGGGGTGTTAAAGTCCCCTACTATGAATGTGTTACTGTCGATTTCCCCTTTTATGGCTGTTAGTATTTGCCTTATGTATTGAGGTGCTCCTATGTTGGGTGCATAAATATTTACAATTGCTATATCTTCTTCTTGGATTGATCCCTTGATCATTATGTAGTGTCCTTCTTTGTCTCTTCTAATAGTCTTTATTTTAAAGTCTATTTTGTCTGATATGAGAATTGCTACTCCAGCTTTCTTTTGGTTTCCATTTGCATGGAATATCTTTTTCCATCCCCTTACTTTCAGTCTGTATGTGTCTCTAGGTCTGAAGTGGGTCTCTTGTAGACAGCATATATATGGGTCTTGTTTTTGTATCCATTCAGCCAATGTGTGTCTTTTGGTGGGAGCATTTAGTCCATTTACATTTAAGGTAATTATCGATATGTATGTTCCTATTCCCATTTTCTAAATTGTTTTGGGTTCATTATTGTAGGTCTTTTCCTTCGCTTGTGTTTCTTGCCTAGAGAAGTTCCTTTAGCAGTTGTTGTAAAGCTGGTTTGGTGTTGCTGAACTCTCTCAGCTTTTGCTTGTCTGTAAAGGTTTTAATTTCTCCATCAAATCTGAATGAGATCCTTGCTGGGTAGAGTAATCTTGGTTGCAGGTTTTTCTCCTTCATCACTTTAAATATGTCCTGCCACTGCCTTCTTGCTTGCAGGGTTTCTGCTGAAAGATCAGCTGTTAACCTTATGGGCATTCCCTTGTGTGTTATTTGTTGTTTTTCCCTTGCTGCTTTTAATATGCTTTCTTTGTACTTAATATTTGACAGTTTGATTAATATGTGTCTTGGCGTATTTCTCCTTGGATTTATCCTGTATGGGACTCTCTGTGCTTCTTGGACTTGATTAACTATTTCCTTTCCCATGTTTGGGAAGTTTTCAACTATAATCTCTTCAAATATTTTCTCAGTCCCTTTCTTTTTCTCTTCTTCTTCTGGAACCCCTATAATTCGAATGTTGGTGCATTTAATGCTGTCCCAGAGGTCTCTGAGACTGTCCTCAGTTCTTCTCATTCATTTTCTTTATTCTGCTCTGCAGTAGTTATTTCCACTATTTTATCTTCCAGGTCACTTATCCGTTCTTCTGCTATTGATCCCATCTAGAGTATTTTTCATTTCATTTATTGTGTTGTTCATTGCTGTTTGTTTCATCTTTAGTTCTTCTAGGTCCTTGTTAAATGTTTCTTGCATTTTGTCTATTCTATTTCCAAGATTTTGGATCATCTTTACTATCATTATTCTGAATTCTTTTTCAGGTAGACTGCCTATTTCCTCTTCATTTGTTAGGTCTGGTGCATTTTTATCTTGCTCCTTCATCTGCGGTGTGTTTTTCTGTCTTCTCATTTTGCTTATATTAGTGAGTTTGGGGTCTCCTTTTTGCAGGCTGCAGGTTTGTAGTTCCCGTTGTTTTTGGTGTCTGTCCCCAGTGGCTAAAGTTGGTTCAGTGGGTTTTGTAGGCTTCCTGGTGGAGGGGACCAGTGCCTGTGTTCTGGTGGATGAGGCTGGATCTTGTCTTTCTGGTGGGCAGTTCCACATCTGGTGGTGTGTTTTGGGGTGTCTGTGGACTTATTATGATTTTAGGCAGCCTCTCTGCTAATGGGTGGGGTTGTGTTCCTGTCTTGCTAGTTTTTTGGCATAGGATGTCCAGCACTGTAGCTTGCTGGTCGTTGAGTGAAGCTGGGTGCTGGTTTTGAGATGGAGATCTCTGGGAGATTTTCGCCGTTTGATATTATGTGGAGCTGGGAGGTCTCTTGTGGACCAGTGTCCTGAAGTTGGCTCTCCCACCTCAGAGGCACAGCACTGACTCCTGGCTGCAGCAGCAAGAGCCTTTCAACCACACGGCTCAGAATAAAAGGGAGAAAAAGTAGAAAGAAAGAATTAGTAGAAGTAGAAAGAAAGGAGGGAGCGACAGAGGGAGGGAGGGAGGGAGGAAGGAGGGAAGGAAGAAAAAAAGGAAGACGATAAAGTACAATAAAATAAAGTAAGGTAAAATATAAAGTTATTAAAATAAAAAATAATAAGAGAAAAAGAAAAAAATTAAAAACAAAAAAAGGGACTTATAGAACCCCAGGACAAATGGTGGAAGCAAAGCTATACAGACAAAATCTCACACAGAAGCATACACATACACACTCACAAAAAGAGGAAAAGGGGAACAAATCATAAATCTTGCTCTCAAAGTCCACCTCCTCAATTTGGGATGATTCGTTGTCTATTCATGTATTCCACAGATGCAGGGTACATCAAGTTGATTGGCGAGCTTTAATCCACTGGTTCTGAGGCTGCTGGGAGAGATTTCCCTTTCTCTTCTTTGTTCTCACAGCTCCCAGGGGCTCAGCTTTGGATTTGGCCCCACCTCTGCGTGTAGGTCGCTGGAGGGCCTCTGTTCTTCTCTCAGCCAGGACAGGGTTAAAGGAGCCGCTGATTCAGGGGCTCTGGCTCACTCAGGCCAGGGGGAGGGAGGGGCACGGAGTGCAGGGCGAGCCTGCGGCGGCAGAGGCCGGCATGAAGTTGCACCAGCCTGAGGCGCGCCGTGCGTTCTCCCGGGGGAGTTGTCCCTGGTTCCCGGGACCCCGGCAGTGGCGGGCTTCACAGGCTCCCCGGAAGGGGGTTGTGGATAGTGACTTGTGCTCGCACACAGGCTTCTTGGTGGCGGCAGCAGCAGCAGCAGCCTTACTGTCTCCTGCCCCTCTCTGGGGTCCGCGCTTTTAGCCGCGGCTCGCGCCCGTCTCTGGAGCGCCTTTAAGCAGCGCTCTTTTTTTTTTTTTTTTTTTGCGGTACGCGGGCCTCTCACTGTTGTGGCCTCTCCCGTCGCGGAGCACAGGCTCCGGATGCGCAGGCTCAGCGGCCATGGCTCACGGGCCCAGCCTCTCCGCGGCATGTGGGATCTTCCCGGACCGGGACACGAACCCGTATCCCCTGCATCGGCAGGCGGACTCTCAACCACTGCGCCACCAGGGAAGCCCAAGCAGCGCTCTTAATCCTCTCTCCTGGCGCACCAGGAAACAAAGAGGGAAGAAAATGTCTTTTGCCTCTTCGGCAGGTCCAGACTTTTCCCCGGACTCCCTCCTGGCTATACGTGGCGCACTAAACCCCTGCAGGCTGTGTTCATGCCGCCAACCCCAGTCCTCTCCCTGCGCTCCGACCGAAGCCGGAGGCTCAACTCCCAGTCCCGCCCGCCCCGGCGTGTGAGCAAACAAGCCTCTCGGGCTGGTGAGTGCCGGTCGGCACTATAGTTCTTCAGAGGACAGAGATTACTTTTAGCTGGAGTTGGGGCATGGGGCTAGGGGAGTGGGGTGAGGTTGAGTTGTACCCTAAAGAATGAATGGGATTTAAGGATTTAGATAAGAACTCATTTCAAGTTATTCCATTTTGGAATGTATTCCAAAATGAAGATACAAAAAAGTAAATATTTTCTTTTGGGGATTGCGGCTGCCTTTTTCCTCATAAGAAAACCACCCCTTGGTGGTACACTATTAATAAACAGAGGCAATCATGTTGTCCTATTTTTCTACCAAAGCTTACACACCAGTCTGTTACAGGTGTTTCCTATTTGGAAAATCAAAATTCCAGGAAGCTCTCACCCTTACTCTCACTTCTTGCTTTAGAACAAAATTAAAATGTACAAATAATAAAAATTCATGGAGGGATATATCATGCTTATGTTAAAGGAATAACTCAAAACTGTTCTTGAGCTAAGTTTTCCATATATTGGTTTACAAATAGCTGTTCATTTACAATTAGAAAAATATTTATTCATTCATTGAACAGATTTTTGTTGAATATCTCTTATGTTCTGGTAAACAATCATATACAGTCCCAACCTTTGTGGAACATGTAGTCTTTCAGTAGAATGAGATATTAAAGTTATTCACTCAGATAAATACTTGTGATTCGTGGTATATATAAAGAATACAGGATTTTGACCAAGTTGGTGAGTCTTTCTAGAGGAAGAGACATTTAAACTAAAGACTAAGTAGGAATTAGTGGAGCAAAACTTGGGGGAAGAACATTTTAGGAAGGAGGACACATGTGAAGCTTTTGAGGCAGGAAAGCTTGTCCTTTCAGAGGACTCAGAGACCAGCGTGGCTGAGCTCAGCAAGTGGGAGAGTAACTCACGGTAATTGAAGGTAAGATTATATAGGACTTTTAAAATGATTTCTTTGGTGGACTCTGGAAGGGAGTTTAGTTAGGAGTCTAATGCAGTCACCTGGGGAAGAAATAATGGTAGCGTGGATTAGGATTTGGCAAAGGGATAATAAGAAGTGAATAGATTTGAGAGTTATTTAGTTGTAGAATCAGAAGTTAAAATTGGTTGGATGTAGGCCTTACATCTGCAGTGTAGTTTAGTCCTTATGAAACTCTCATAAAACAATATTTTATGGCTCTAACCTACAGTTTTACATTGATTTTGCATTGCTTAGCCTTATTCTTTCTTGCGGCCCAGCTATATAATCCCATTAAATGGACATCTGTGACTACCCTTCTTTTTGTCTTTAGAGCAACTTCAGCTAATTGTTAATAAGGTGGTTTTTTCCAAAGGTATAATGCATCTGGTGGCTGTTTCCCTCCTTTCTCCTAATAGTGAAATTTGAGTCAGGTCCCCTTTGCATGTTGTTGTTTTTTTTTGTCTGTTCCTAAAGTAGATCAATAAAAGTGAATTGGCTTTCAGGTATATGTTACTGGGCTTCATAAGATTGTCTTGTTTTTGCCTTTTTAAAAAAAATGTCAGGTTCTATTGCAGGCAATCCTACTTTTGAAATGTTATTTTTTTCTTCAGTAAGCCTAGTTTCTATTTTATTGAAATATTTATACGCATATAGAATTTTCAATCTTCTAGTAACATCTGAAAGACAGTTTTTTCCTTGTCTTAGTTGACTTTTATGGCATTAAAATTCAAAAGTCATGTTGAACAAGAGGTCTCAAACATTTTCAGAGATGCTGTAGATTATCTAGGCTCTCTTTGTATATTATAACTTGACTTTTAAATTAGACCAATGAATATTTATTAGTTATTTTTTTATCCGGGGGTTTTATATTTGGATATATCTGTCTATGTATATTTTTTTAAATAACATTCTTTTTAAAGTTTTTAGGCTTTCTGTTTTATTCTTACATGTTTCAACATTTCACTGCTGGGTTGTTTTTAGGATTACTGAGGGGGTTCTTTGTTTTCTTACATAATTGGTTTCCTTATAATTTTTTCTTAAATACCTTACCATAGCACAACTTAAAAAGAAAGCTTTTTAGATGAAAGGCAAGAACTCTCTTATCTTAATGACAGTCATTGCAAATAGTGCAAAGATGAAAGTTCTTGAGTTGTGCCTTGATCATATGTGGTCTCAGAAATTTCTTACATATGATTATGTTTTTAAAAATACTTGCTACTTATAGTTAACATTCAACCATAGTGAACATTTGGTTTTCATATGGATATTTTTTACAAGATCAAAGCAATAGTTAATGTCTTTGAAAACCTCAGTAGTTGTTCTGTTGAATACATTACTGTTTTATGCCCTACATTTCATTTTAATAATTATCTTCCTGAAATTTTCTTAAGTGCTTGGTGATAAAGCCTAATTATGGTTTAAGACAAACAAAAATGAGAGAACTCAAAACATAAAGGTTTTTGCATTTTGAATATCATCTGTGATTTGCATTGTGACCCTTGATTACCCAAATAACACAGTAACAGGGTTGCAGCCAGGCCTGTTACCATGAGTTCATCCTTGAAAACTAGGGTCCTAGTACTTATCTTGCCTTTTATTAAAAAAGGAGTTTGTTTAATTAGAGCATCTCTGTATTTAGTAAATCCCTTGGTCGTTAATATCCATGACATTCTGCTGGAATTTGGTAGCAACTTGGCGTGTTTCAGAGTAACTGTGTATCTGAAGGGTAGCGTGACTTCAGGAGAGAATGATTTTATTTCATTACACTTTTGGTAAAGTGTTGCCTCAAATAACACATTTCAAAAAACCATATCATTTAGAAATAGTTTTTTTTGTCATTTCTTTTTTCAGAATTAGTTATATTAAAATGTTTTTTTAATGTTGATAGTTATTAAAACCCATAGAAAAATTGGAGAATGAACTTTATACCTTGCACCTGTATTCACCACCTGTTAACATCTTGCCACACCTGCATGTTCACATACAAACACAGACACATGCTTTTATTTTGCCATATTATCTGAAAGTAGGCTAAAGACATCATGACACTTCATCCTTAAATTCTTCAGCATGTATCTACCAAGAACAAGGACAGCTTCCTATGTAGTCACGGTTCTATTATGTTTCTTAAAAACAATATTAATTTAGTAATATTATCTGGCATATGGTCCATATTCAAGTTTCCTCAATTATCCCCAAAATGTCCTTTATAACTATTTGTTTTCACCCAGGATCCAATCAAAGTTCACACACTATATTCGATTATTATGTCTCTTTAGTCTCCCCCAATCTAGGACAGTCTTACTGCCTCACTTGTTCTTTATGACACTGAAATCTTTGTAGAGTTTAAGCCAGTTGTCTGCAGGATCACTCACATTCTAGATTCATTTGTTTCTTAATAATTAGATTCAGGTCAAACATTTCCAGTAAGAACACAGGGATATTTTGTAATCTCCTGTTGCATCACATCAGGAGTCACTTTAATTGCTGTGTAGTATTCCAGTGCATGAATCTACCAGTTTATTCATTCTACTTTTGACAGATATCTGATTTGTTTCAAGTTTTTGACTATTATGAGTAAAGCTGCTATGTGTAGTCTTTTGGGATCAGTAGTTGGGCATAGCTTGTGGGAAAGGATTTTGGCAATTTCTTTACCTAGGCAAGACCTGGAGTGCTGTGTTCAGCTGCCAGAATCCTCTCTGAACCTTTCATAAAACATTGAGAACATAATTTTGAATTTTATTTATGTAAATGTTAATATATTTTTTCATAGCCTACAGTACCAGATCTATTTGCCACTTATTATGAAGGCAACCCTTGCTCACACAATCCAAAAAGGGAATACTGTTTATTCTCTCTGCTTGAAGAATACAAATTTCCATGTTTTGTTGGATAGGAAATGTATATCAACTCATATATGTACATTTGAATGGAGTATAACCACATACAATATCTTATTTTTTGGATTGTGGAATCTTATTAAGCTGGCATAACCTTTGTCATATCTGTGACCTTAGGAGAGCTTCTAAATTTCGTACCTCATAGAACTAAATGAAGATAGTTTATTTAAACATGTGCATGCATAGATAGTTGGAACTCACTTATTGTAAATTGTGGGACTTGTAGTCAACTGTTTACATAGGTATCTACAACACCAATGGAGACTGAATTTAAAAATCATGTAAAAGCTTTTCTGTGTAAGAAAGAAGGACGGACAGCAAAGGTAGCAGAGCAAAAATAAACTTCTGTTCATACTTTTATATATGTTCACTGATTTTTACATATATATTTTTTTTTCCAGTAGTGGCTACGGAGGAAGTAGTTACTGCAGAATCTGTGGATGGTGCAATTCAGCAAGTAGTTAGTTCAGGGGGTCAGCAAGTCATCACAATAGTTACAGATGGAATTCAGCTTGGAAATTTGCACTCCATTCCAACCAGTGGAATAGGTCAGCCCATCATTGTGACCATGCCAGATGGACAACAAGGTTGGTAGAAGGCATTTACATAAAGTTTGCATTTATTCTTAATCCTCAGGAAATTGTGACATGTTTTTCAAAGCATTTATTTTTGCCTTAAATTTTGTTTTTGTAACCTTTTGCAGCAGACTTAATTGCCTAGTTTTATTTGCTTAGGCTACTGTTAAAATTAGCTTGCTTTCTCTGGTTGTATATTAGGTACAAAGAGGAATTGGCCCCAAAGTATTCTGGTTGGAAAATGAGCTTAAATAAATAATTCAAAATCAGTATTGGACAATACTTTCCTAGGCCATTTAATGCAATTCAGATATCATACGGGCTTTTAAAAACACCATGTGAAAAAAAGCTACTTAAAAAGAAGTTGGACTTAGGAGTTATGGTAGGAACATAGTGACAACTTTTAGCAGCTTTGTTGATAATTGTCCCAATTTTTTCCTTTTGAGTAATAAGAGAGTAGTAATAAGATAGATGAAACATAAGCCCCAGTTTCATGTTTAGTGAACCTAAAAGACTGAGAAAACCACAAAATTCCATATTTTAAGTGCTTGCCAAAAACATCTTAAGATCTAAGCCAGGGCAGTATCAGGGAAACCCCCAGTCGTGCATCAAGAAAAGGGGTTGAGCTCAGAAATCAGCAATAAATATACACTTCCAGTAAGACAGGGCCCAATCTGAGTAGGAAGTGCTGCAAGTAGGATTAAGATAGACTAGAGCATGAAAGCTGGAGGAAGCAGAAAGAGAAGGTGCAGAAAATTCCTATCTGAACAAGCATCCCAGTACCCAGTACTCTGTACTCCCCCACCCCCCACCAAAAAAAGTATGTGCACACATAACCTTTTAGAAAACGACTAGGATTGCAGAGACCAAGCCTCTTCATGGCCTGTGAAGGAATTAGGGAACGGAAGGGCTGGAGGTAGAAGTTCTCCTAAACCAGATTTGGTTTAGAGTGATAGTGGAGGTATGGCCCTGCAGAGAGGCCAGGTCTCAAGCAATGATTTTGTTGCCATAGCAGTGGAGGAGGAAACCCTTGACCTGTGGAGCCTGGGAGGCTTTTCTTACCGCTATGCAGAAATCTCCTGCTGGTGGTCCAAGATTTGGATCAAGCCCAGGTATTTTCACAAAGCTTTAAAGAACTAATTCTAATTATATAGAAAAGAAGAAACTTTCAAAGTATTTGTTTTAAGCAGATATAACATTATTTCCAAAACCTGACATTATACACACAGTCTAATCTCATTGATGAACAAATGGAAAGAAACTCATGTTTTTGGATAGGATGACTCACTATTATAAAGCTCTCAATTCTTCCTGAGTTAATTGATAAATGTAATGTGATAGGAAAAAAAAGACTGTATTAGTTTGCTAGGGCTGCCATAACAAACTACCACAGACTGGGTGACTTAACAGAAGTTTATCTTCTCACAGTGCTGGAAGGTGGAAGTCCAAGATCAAGGTGTTGGCAGGTTTGGTTTCTTCTGAGGCCTTTCTCCTTGGCTTGCAAATGGCTGCCTTCTTGCTGTGTCCTGATATAGTCAGCCCTCAGTCTGTGTGTGTTGTCTGCGACCTAACCTCTTATAAGGACACCAGTCATATTGGATTAGGACCCACTTAAATGACTTCATTTTGGACTTCTCTGGTGGCGCGGTGGTTAAGAATCTGCTTGCCAATGCAGGGGACATAGATTCAAGCCCTGGTCGGGGAAGATCCCACATGCCACGGAGCAACTAAGCCAGTGCACCAAAGCTACCGAGCCTGTGCTCTAGAGCCCGCGAGCCACAACGACCAAAGCCTGCGTGCCTAGAGCCCATGCTCCACAGCAGGAGAAGCCACCACAATGAGAAGCCTGTGCACTGCAACAAACAGTTGCCCCCGCTCGCCACAGCTAGAGAAAGTCTGTGCACAGCAACGAAGACCCAACGCAGCCAAAAATAAAACCAAAATCTCATTTTACCTTTTTAACCTTTTTAAAGGCCCTATCTCCAAATACATTTTGAGGTACTGGGGGTTAGGACTTAAAACATTTGAATTTTGAGGGGGACACAATTCAAGCCATAACAAAGACCAATAGGTCTTTTTCTGGAATTAGTCAAACAGATTCTGAAGTTTATTTTGATAGAGGAGGAGGGAAGAAGAATAAGGATAACTAGAAAAGAAGAGCAATGAGAGGACCCTACTGAATATTAAAATAAACTTTTAAAGCTTTCATAATTTAAAAATTATAACTGGAAAATGAATATATAGACTATGTAGGTAGTCCAGTGAAACAGATATAATTCTCAGTTCTTCTTGAGTGAATTTATAAGTGTAATGTAATATGGTATGAGTTAAAAGAAATACTTTAATTCTCAATATTTCTAATGTTTTTAATTACATTGTACTAAATAAATAATAGTTTTACTATTTTTTCATTTATTTACATTTATAAATGACAGTAGGAGAGTTTTTAATGTTTTGACAACCTTAAAGGCTGTAGGACAGTTGTAATTTTTCCCATTGATGATTAAGATTGTTTTGCATAGTTTTAGCTTGCACAGTCATGTTTATGTTCCCGCACTGGTTATGCAAAGCAAGGACAGCCTCTTGCTCTCTGTATATTTACATTTATGTAAAGAGATACTAAAAATTGGGACAGTCTAACAACCCAGTGGAAAAACAAGCAGAGTTTATAAACAGATATTGTTCATAATGGTGTATCCTCACAGTGGAATATAATGCAGCTAAATGAAAGAAAGCTCTCTGTGTGTTGGTGAAAGATAACCCTAGATATATGGAGTGAAAAAAGCAGACACAGAACGATATATCTATCTTATGTATGTTTGAATGTATGTTTTGTATGTATGCTACCTTTTGTGTAAGAGAGAGAAAAAGGAGAATGTATATTCATGTTTGGTTTTACATAAATGAACACAAGAACAATGTATAAGCAACCAGTAAAAGTATCTGTTTTAGCAAGGGTGAAGTCAGACCTCTCAAAATATGCTTGTTAAGTATTATTTTGATTTTGAGCCAATGAATGTATTATCTATAAAATTAAAAAACATAAGTAGGTACCTTAAACAATAAGTAGTTTTCAGTAAATAGACAAGAAGTTGAAGACAAATATGGACATTTCTCATAAACAGCAAATCAGTGTTTTGAAATTATTGTTTTTGGAATATATTTATTTTAGATGAGTTGCATCAACAATCTCAAGACTAGTTTTAATTCTTCTAAACCTATCTGTAAATGAAGTAATGTGTACATTTTTTCATTTTAGTATTAACAGTACCAGCAACAGACATTGCTGAAGAAACTGTTATAAGTGAAGAACCACCAGCCAAGAGACAATGTATTGAAATAATTGAAAACCGGGTGGAGTCTGCAGAAATAGAAGTAAGGAGTCTTTTACCCGGTGTGTTTTGCTGCAGTCATCCAAAATAAATTCCATTTGCTTTTCTTTCTTTCTTTTTTTTTTTTTTTTGTCTTTTATATTTATTACTGACAGTATTGTTTTGATATAGCATGAGTACTTTTTTGTCTAATTTTTTGGCCTTATCCATATAGCAAGCCTTCAATAAATAAATATTGAATGAATGAATGAATGAGTAAAGAATTTGTTTGTAACAAAGTCTGTCATCATGGTAACAGTGGAATGTCTTTTGTTCTTGTACTGCATCCTTTATTTTCTATTAAATTTACGTACATCATTCTCCCAAGTCACTAAAGGGAATGTCACTATATATTGACTAAAAAAATTTTTTTCTTTCAAAAGTGAAAGGCGAATGCCTAGTTGGGCTGGAAGGTGCTCTTAAAGAATGTTGAAGTTTGTCAGCTGAGTTATTTTGTAAAAAGCCATAGGTAACTGTTTATTTCACGATTAAGTCCCTTAAGGAAATTAAATTTAGACTGTTGATAGGATTCACCTTCTTTTCCCTCTGCCAAACTAGTTTGTAATTGTAAACTAGTTTGTAAGTGTAACCAAACCATAGTTATTACCTCACAGATTTTTTTCTCACATGACTGTAAATAAAGTTATGTTTTCCAAAGTTGATATTAACTTATATCAAATGAAAATAAGATCATTCTTGAATAACTTTGAAAGAGCAGCTGCAGTGTAAAGAAAAGAATATTGGACTTGAAATTACATGAGCTGGATTTGAATCCCACCTCTTGCCCCTCCCTATTAGCTTTGAGGCAAGTTATCTTACCTTTCTGAGTTCCTGTTTATTTTCTCCCAAATTGGAATTTAAGATAACAATATCTGTATTTTGGGGTTTTTATGAGAGTTGAAAAAGTCAGCATACTCATTATATACACATTCATAATATCTAATATGTGTGAATAATAAATGTTGGTGAATATTTAGGAATTCTTTGTTATCATAGAAAAGAGAGGATTTAAAAAAATGCCATCTAAAGGCAATATAATTCTGACTGAGGACAATTAGAAAATATCCTTGCCCAAATTCGTTTACACGTAAGACTGGTACATCTTTGGCCACAATCTCAAAGGACATATTATTGAGTTACGAAGAATTTGACTCATGGTTTAACCAGAATGTTTGATAGACTTGTGACTTTAATTATTGAGGGTGAGTTGTTTCATTTCTTCAAAATTTAAAGTGATATTCAGTACACTGAAGTTTTTATAAACTAACCATTTATTTCATTGAATGGTATCAGTATACTTATTATTTTAAAATCTTTAATGTCTTTTACTGATAAATCAGTTGATCTTGTTTTCTGGCATATAAGGTGAGAAAGATTTTGTGATGTACTTTGCTTTAACTATTTAATAAAACATTTTTAAATTACTTGAATTTTCATTGAACATAAACTGACTCAATTCAGCATTTCTTTTAATATGTCAATTCAACATTTTCAAAATAATGAATGTGCAGGCTGTACTTTTATTTACCTAACAACCAGTGAGAATTTCTGTTTTCATCAAAGATCAACCTAATTCCACTCTTACAGTCTTTCAGAGACCAAGGAGAATAATCACAAATAACAAGAAAGTATGAATTGAGGTATATAAATTAACTAGAACCAAGGAGATTAGAACTTCAGGGAGATGGAATTTTAGCTTGATATAAAGAACTTCACGAGTTAGTTTTAGCTTAATTTTAGTAATTAGAGCTTTCTGGTAATGGAAGTCTTATTCTCCATCACTGGAAATGTTCAAGCCAAAGTTGCAGGATGTTAGAGCTATTACAGAGAGACTTTGAAGCATGCAGTGAGAAGAGATGGTAGAGGTGGGCAGGGGATACAGAATGAAGAGAGACCTCCAATGTTTTCTAAAACCAGGTAATCATTTCCTTATAGTACATAAGAGTTCTTTTGATTTTATTTTCTGAGGTGACCAATAGAGTTATCTTGGGGGTATACTTTTATATTCCTTTCTAAGTGATTGCTTAGCCATTAACCCAAAAAGTTTCTCTAAAGCAGTGCTTCTCACCTGGAGCAGTTTTGACCCCAGGGGACATTTGGCAATGTCTGGATACATTTCGGGTTGTCACAATGAGAGACATGCCACTGACATTTAGTGGATAGAGGCTGGGGATGCTGCTAAACACTATACACATCCTACAATGTGTGTTTTGCCGCTCAGTTCTGCAGTTGTGGTAGGAAAGCAGCCACGGGCAATTTGGAAATGAGTGGGTATGGCTGTATTTCAGTAAAACTTTATAAAAACAGGATCATATTTGACCCATGGCAGTTAGAAAATGGACAGCTCAATGGACAAGGAGAGAGCTCATACACCCTGCCTAGTTTCTCTCTTTTTTAAAAAAAACATTTAATGGTTAAGAATATGAGTCTGGAAGCAGATTTAGGTTTGAATGATAATTTTCTGAGTGTGATTGGTCAAGTTATTTAGCCTTTCAAGGCTTGGCTTCCCCATCAGTAAAAAGGGGAAAATAATAGCACCTACATTATCAGAGTGTTGTAAGGTTTAAATGAGAATGCATGTGAAGGACTAGTACAGTGGTGAGCATATAGTAAATGCTCAGTAACTGTTAGTTGTATTATTATTATCTTCTAAAATTTATATTGTGGTATGGTAGAAGATAAATCACTTTAATGATTTTTTTTTGCTTTATAATAGCTAAAGTAAAATAAATTTGAATATTAGAAAATTACATATAAAACTATTGAAAGATAATTGTTAATAGCTGAAGCAGAATTCAAGAATCTTGTTTGGAATTTAAAAAGCAAACTCGAAGTCTTTCTTTGTTCTATTATTCTGTTGCCTAATGTAATCATAATATATTGCTTGGGCTTGGAGTTGAAGTGTAAGGTATCTTCCTTACTGCTTTCATCTCCTGAAATAATTGTGAATCTCTTGCTGTTTCTAAGTGTGAATAAATAGGTAATACTAGAAGATGCCTTAGAGTTAATCTTTTCTAATATTTCCAACCAAATCAAGGCAAGTTTTTATCCATATTCAAAACTTTGGCTGCCAAAGGATCTTATTTCTTAGTACATGTAAAAGTATAAAACACTTATGCATGGCTCTACTCACAGGCTGTACTCCTGCCAGAGGTAGGAGTCTAGCTCCCACCCTTCCACTGGTGCCCAAATTCCTGCATGGTTCACTGCCAGGGACTGGTGTCAGTTTCTTACGTGAGGCTGGCATCTTGCCTGAAGTAAGGAGAAAAGGATAGCAGGGTAGGGCGTAGGCATTTCTTCTACTTGTACATTTTGTGTAATTGGAAGATTTGGAGACTACTTGTATAATCAATCACTCTTACATTTGGTGGACTCATGGGAAAAATAAATGTTAGATCTAGCTTCATTCTCAGTGTGGAGAAGGCAGTGGGATCACAGGAAGGCAGGAGTATTTTACATGTTCCTCCTTGTGGACCATGTGAATAGTGGAGGGTAGGGAATCTTTCGGTGTTCACAATGGACAAGGGTCTAGGAGGCAGTGGAAGAGACCACAGTGCCCTCTTTCCCAGCAAGCTTCTTACCCCTCGCCTTTACCTTCAGTTCTCTCTTTTAAGTGTCTTGTCCAGTGTGAACCTGGCCTCTTTTTGCCATTAGTAGTCCTACCCTCAGCCCCCACCCCAAGCAGAAGGCCTGGGCTTCTGTAATGAGGTTGAGCTTGGACCTGGGCAAGTTGAGTTTTTGTCCATGTGCTTACTAGAGGTATGGGAAAGGAATCTTTGAAGTGTTTTCCCTTAGACAACTGTATAGGGACAGAGTGAGGAGAGGAGAAAGAATACTACTTACATTGGACCAGATTTGTGTTTTTCCTCTCAATTTGTTCAGGAATTTGATACATATATTTTACAGCATATAATATAATGAATCACAGTAGAGAAATGAGTATTTTATTGGTTTGTAAAATGGTATAATTTAGGAAACACTAATCTAGACCAGCACTGTTCATTTTAAAGATGAGGAATCTTGCTTGCTGTCATAGGGAAAGATAGTTTTATTTATTTACTTTTTTATAAAAATTTATTTATTTATTTATGGCTGCGTTGGCTGCTTTCTCTAGTTGCGACGAGTGGGGGCTACTCGTTGCGGTGTGCGGGCGTCCCATTGCGGTGGCTTCTCTTGTTGTGGAGCACAGGCTCTAGGCACGCGGGCTTCAGTAGTTGTGGCACAAGGGCTCAGTAGTTGTGGGTCGTGGGCTCTAGAGCGCAGTCTCGGTAGTTGTGGTGCACGGGCTTTGTTGCTCCGCGGCACGTGGGATCTTCCTGGACCAGGGCTCGAACCCGTGTCCTCTGCATTGGCAGGCGGATTCTTAACCACTGTGCCACCACGGAAGTCCCGGGAAAGATAGTTTTAAAAGCAGTAATATTAGAACCTCATAACCCTGACTCCTTATTGTGTTACCATGAGAAAGCTACATTGTCTCTGAGCATCATTTTTCTCATCTGTAAAATGGGCATAATGTCTGTCTTAGAGACTTGTTATTGGAAATTACCTTGTTTATATATATAATGGGTGCTCAATAAATACTAAGTTTTTTATAATTAGTAGCTTTTTAACATCACAGATAAAGATGTGAAGAGGTATGGTGGTATATTTCCCTGTTAAAGTTCTTCACTAGTTTTTGTAGTATGTATAAAAGTACAGGTACCCAATTTGGGTTCATTATGTTAGTCTTATTTCTAATTAGAAAATAATTTCCTTGAGGTCAGAAACTAATCTGTATCTCGTAGTGTGGAGCTCAAAACTAGGGCTTTAATTATAAGGGAATTGGCGAAAAAGGCAAGATGTCTCTGAAATACCAATACATGGCTACTTCTAGCAACTACAAATTTTTTTATTTGAAAGATGCATGCTTGTATGTGTTATTGTATTTGTGCAACAATTGAAAAAAAACTTTTTTTTTAAATTAGGAGAGAGAAGCTCTTCAGAAACAGCTGGATGAAGCTAATCGAGAAGCACAAAAATATCGACAGCAACTTCTAAAGAAAGAACAGGAAGCAGAGGCCTACAGACAGAAATTAGAAGCTATGACTCGTCTTCAGACTAATAAAGAAGCTGTTTAATTGAAATGAACATATAGTTTGAGTTTACTTTTGGTCAAGAAAGAATACAGTCTTGAACTGTACACAGTAAGGTGCAGTCATGGGAAGACAGGATAATAAAAGAGACTGCAGCTTGATAATTGGACTTAAGCCATGAGCTCTGGATTCTTGTAACATAAAACTTTACTTTAGAAGTTGTGAAATGTATTTAAAACTGAATTCTGTAAATAGTTTTTTTTTTTTTACAGTTCCAAATGCGTTGATAAAGATTGTTGAAGAGATCCCAAAACACAATAAGCCACTGTTTTTTGTGAATTCTTTTTGATTTTAGTACAAACCTTAATTTCTCAGAAACAGAACAGTTTTAAGGGTGATCGTTGTTGATTAGACCAAATGTTGTGTAATAATTATGTGGTGGACTGATGCTGGAATTACTCCTGTAGGTATAAACTTCTATATGAAGAGAAGATTTCTCCCAGGAAATCTTGTACAGCTTTAAGTTGTCTCAGATTCTCTGAAAACATTTTTTAGAAAGCAAATTTTTATATTTGTTCAATTTCAGCTATACCCACGTAGATTTACATGTATATGAAGCAGATATTTTTAAAACTTTCTGTTTGTACATATTCTGCATGTTTTATAATTTCAAAATGCATCACTTGCATAGGTATTTTTCCCACAAAGATAATGAAAGTTACTAGGAAAGAAAGAAACCCTTTTATTCTATAGGTCATTGAAACTAAGTAAGCTAGCAGCTGGTTTTATTGGAATGACAATGTTCTTGGAAGGAGCAGCTTACAAGATACCTTGAATTTGCAAACTGCAACATCTATGCTTTTTTGAAAATTTCATAGTGGGGATGTGAAACAATTCTGTGCCTTCCATCATGATTTCCACATGAAAGCACTTTAAGGCACTGGATTTTAATATAATGTTTTCAGAAAACTCAAAGCATATGGCTTTCTGAAATATTTCGTGGACTCATTTCCTCCCCAGGAAATTATTCTTATGAAAAAAAATTGCTTTTGTATGGTAGAACAGGAACTTTTTGTACTACGGTGATGCTATAGATATGTCTGACATAACTTTTACTTTCCCTGTGAAAGCTGTATGTCTGTGCTGTGACTGGCTCTCATCACAATATTGTTCAATTCCACAATGTATGGACATTAAACTCTGACATAGTGTTCTTTCTTTTTTGTAAACATAACTTCAAGTTCTTTTTCTTGTTTCATTTTTAAATGTTTTATTGCTTTATGAAAATGTTTAACCCTAAGACCCTTCTAGATTACCTATACTGTATAAAGAAGCAATTACCCTTAAAACTGTACTCTGCCCTACTTTTCTATTTTACAATTAAATATCTTTTCCACATATGTTCAGTGTAGACTTATATTTTGACCACATTTTATTCACACATTAAAAAGTTTGTTCTGTGTATTACGGCCATATTCCACGTATGAAAATATTATAAATTCTTCACACTGTGTCTTAAAAGTATCTAAAACTGGGTTTTGCAAATGCCAAGTCATATTTTCAGTTGCGTGAAGCTGCTTTTCTGTGTCTGTTTTTTAGTACGTTAGTGCATTTATGAATTTGTTATGTTAGGAAGGGTACCCTAACGTGTGCAGTGTCAGAGTAGAGCAGGGGCAGCGTGTTCACCCCACTGTATAGTTTTGCTTCCAAGACCAGATTGGCCCTGAAGATCCTTGAGAAAGTGTTGGAAACTAGCTTCTGAAAGTGAATTTAATGCCTTCTTTGATTTCTAGTCTTTTGTTCTGCTAGAAACTTTACCTGGTGCACGAAAGAATTTTGATCTATAATAACATTTGCCATAAATGGGAGAAAATAATTGATACTTAAGAGGAATAAGTGTATGATAGTATCAGGTAGACATTGAAATGTCTTGGGGGGAAGTCCATGTTTTTCAGAGTCTGTATGTTGGACTTGTGTAATTACTTAATCATCTACACCTGATTCACTGTACTATGAAATCAGAACTTAAACAAGAACTTATAACTAAAAAAAGCATTTGCTTTTTCTTTTTAGCCCGTTTTGAGGTGGGCTGGGAAAGCTTTGCATTCTACTTATTCTCAATGGTGTTATGAGCAGAAGATTAAGAGAACTGACAGAATAAAATAATGAAGTTTTCAGAAATCCACACTTAATGTGTTTCCAGTACATAATGATGGATTCATAGTTAAAGGTCATCAGGTTGCCACATTGATGGCTAATTATTTCCACTTATGTGTGAACAAACACCTTCTTTATTTTATTTTTTTTAGAAAACAGTCCACACTTTCCTTTATTTCAATATTTGTGTGGTAAACAAAAATACATGGGGATATTTTCGTATGGGTTGAGGATGTTTCTCTTTGTATATTCATGAAGGGAGTGAGATATTGATTTTAAATGAACAAACACCTTCTTGAGCAGCCCTTCTCAACCAGGGTTCTGCGAGAGAATCAAGCTCTGATGCCCTAAATGTTAGGGCCTAATGAATTAATTCCTTGTAATGAGTTAGTTTCTGTTCTGTGCATCTGGAATAGTACTGGTTATGTACTTTCTAGACACTGAGTTCACTAGATGTCTTGATTGCCTAATTACTCGTTTACGATTTTAAAACTTCCCTGTGTACAGTCGCTAGAACTCTGGGGTTACAAATTCTAGGTTGGGTCTGTGATGATTTCAGAAAGCCTCATCTGACAACTGGTATCTGCAGAGACTGTGCTTCTTAACTAATTTTCATTTATTGTTACTTTATTTATGTCTCAGTTACTTCCCCAAAGGGCTTGTGTTGTCATTTATTTTTACTGGCTTTTAGAAGTTATATTTTTTATTTTTTTTGTTTTGTTTTGTTTTTGTTTTTTTGGCGGTACGCGGGCCTCTCACTGCTGTGGCCTCTCCCGTTGCGGAGCACAGGCTCCGGACGCGCAGGCTCAGCGGCCATGGCTCACGGGCCCAGCCACTCCGCGGCACGTGGGATCCTCCCGGACTGGGGCACGAACCCGTGTCCCCTGCATCGGCAGGCGGACTCCCAACCGCTGCGCCACCAGGGAAGCCCTAGAAGTTACTTTTTTATGTCAATCTTTCCTGATATCAACAGCAGGTAGTTTTTCTTTCACTCTACCACTGGATTGCTTTATTTGTTTATGATGGTGGAGGGTTGGGAGTTCGAGAGCTTTCTTCTGTGACGTTCAAAATAACAGCTAAGGAGAGAAGGAAATAAATGTGAATATATAATTTGGACTATACTTGTTTTTAACAAAAAGGTCTGTGTACAAAATGTTTGTCCAAAACATATTGCTAATGAAAATCTATGCCAGTATGTTTCTTCAACATGGTCATTTATGATACTATTTACTGAAAATCAGAAGAAACCCTTGCCCATAACAGGAACTGATGAGTTGATAGATATTCATGGATACTTTATGCTGATATGACTAATTTTTTGTCTTACTCTGTACAAAGTTTCTTCCAGATGAAATCTATAAAGTTTCTTTGTGTCTTAATACCTGGAAGATCTTGAGAACTGACAAAATGTATCAAGAAGAAGACCCTTTTCAGATAAAATCACAAAACAATTGTAGGAACCTTTATATCCATATGGATGGGTTCCCAAGGCCTTAGGACTCAGGCTTATATAGCAAATAGAAAAAAAAAAAATTCTATTCACCTAGCTTCTATTGAGTAAATATCTCCTTCCATCATGTCAGATCAACTTAGGAATGAACTAACTAATATATTTGTTATTTTATTAAGTCATATTTACTGTACTTGGATTTCATTATAGATAACTAGTCTCTTGTAGTTTTGAATGATGTTTGCTATTTGCTTTCTCTATGTTAGGTGAGAACATCTCAATGCACATGGACTCAGTTTGACGTAAGCTCTTTGAATTCATTCTCAGATTACTTTGTGTAATTTGTGATGGAAAATACGCTTCTGGTTCCAAGTCAAAATTTTGATATCATTATTTTTGTGACTTATTAAAAGTATTTTCCAAATATATAGATAGTCTTATAGTTTTTTACATCATTTTGAAACCCTGAGATCCTTTAAAAATATTTCACATTAATGATAATCAAGTAGTGAATATAATTTAGATATAGTTCTTGGGGCTCTTCATTTTTAGATAAGTATTGTAATTCCCCCCAAAACTACTGTTTTCTTCCTGGAAAAATTTTGACCTGATCTCTGTGATTCTATCCACTGTACTTTATTAATTGCTTACTCAAATTTTCATTTGAACAGTTTAGATCTCATGTGCATGGCTGATACGTAATATTTTCTACATATATAAATATATGCAATTACTCTTACTACTAATTACATGGATTATAATTTTGAATTTTATGAATTATTTTAATGTCTCCTTGGTTTTTCTGTAAGAAAATATTTTTTTTTTAAAGGGCTTCAAATGCTTGGCTTTTTTATTTATTTATTTATGGCTGTGTTGGGTCTTCATTTCTAGGCAATGGCTTTCTCTAGTTGTGGCAAGCAGGGGCCACTCTTCATCGCGGTGCGCGGGCCTCTCACTATCGTGGCCTCTCTTGTTGTGGAGCACAGGCTCCAGACGCGCAGGCTCAGTAGTTGTGGCTCACGGGCCTAGTTGATCCGCGGCATGTGGTATCTTCCCAGACCAGGGCTCGAACCCGTGTCCCCTGCATTAACAGGCAGATTCTCAACCACTGTGCCACGAGAGAAGCCCGAAAATATTTTTCTTGCATGCCAGATAAAAGTCAGTAAAGCATTCATTTTTTGTATTACTATTTTTCATAATTATCCTTTGCCTGCCATCCTTATAACTCTCAAGAATTATTTAAAGTTTAAATTGCATTTGCATGTTTTGCTATACAAAAATAACATACATTAAGAAAGCTTACACTTAAATGAATCTGTAGTCTCTTCTTATAAAAAACTATCGGTCTGCCAGAGAACTGACTCTACTTCCAAACATTTCTGCGAAGAGTAATAGACTCTCAGCATCAAACACTGAAGCATATTAAGAATGTTTACTACTTTTGTTAGATACAATTTAATACTCAGTTGTTTTAATGAAAACTTCAAAACATATAGAAGGGCATAGAGAATAATTTAACAAACATCCATGTACCTACCACCCAATTTTAGTAAATTTTTTAACATCTTTATTGGAGTATAATTGCTGTACAATGGTGTGTTAGTTTCTGCTTTATAACAAAGTGAAGCTATACATATACACATATCCCCGTAACCCCTCCCTCTTGTGTCTCCCTCCCACCCTCCCTATCCCACACCTCTAGGTGGTCACAAAGCACCGAGCTGATCTCCCTGTGCTATGCGGCTGCTTCCCACTAGCTAGCTATTTTACATTTGGTAGCGTATATATGTCCATATATACACTACCACTCTGTCACTTTGTCCCAGCTTACCCTTCCCCCTCCTCGTGTCCTCAAGTCCATTCTCTAGTAAGTCTGTGTCTTTATTCCCGTCTTGCCCCTAGGTTCTTCATGACCTTTTTTTTTTTTTTTTTTAGATTCCATATATATGTGTTAGCATACGGTATTTGTTTTTCTCTTTCTGACATACTTCACTCTGTATGACAGACCCTAGGTCCATCCACCTCACTACAAATAACTCAATTTCATTTCTTTTTATGGCTGAGTAATATTACATTGTATATATGTGCCACATCTTCTTTATCCATTCATCTGTCGATGGACACTTAGGTTGCTTCCATGTCCTGGCTGTTGTAGATAGAGCTGCAGTGAACATTGTGGTACATGACTCTTTTTGAATTATGGTTTTCTCAGGGTATATGCCCAGTAGTGGGATTGCTGGGTCGTATGGTAGTTCTATTTTTAGTTTTTTAGTATCAATTTACATTCCCACCAACAGTGCAAGAGGGTTCCCTTTTCTCCACACCCTCTCCAGCATTTATTGTTTCTAGATTTTTTGATGATGGCCATTCTGACTGGTGTGAGGTGATCCTTTATTGTAGTTTTGATTTGCATTTCTCTAATGATTAGTGATGTTGAGCATCCTTTCATGTGTTTGTTGGCAGTCTGTTTATCTTCTTTGGAGAAATGTCTATTTAGGTCTTCTGCCCATTTTTGGATTGGGTTGTTTGTTTTTTTGTTATTGAGCTGCATGAGCTGCTTGTAAATTTTGGAGATTAATCCTTTGTCAGTTGCTTCATTTGCAAATATTTTCTCCCATTCTGAGGGTTGTCTTTTCATCTTGTTTATGTTTTCCTTTGCTTTGCAAAAGCTTTTAAGTTTCATTAGGTCCCATTTGTTTATTTTCATTTTTATTTCCATTTCTCTAGGAGGTGGGTCAAAAAGAATCTTGCTGTGATTGATGTCATAGAGTGTTCTGCCTGTGTTTTCTCTAAGAGTTTTATAGTGTCTGGCCTTACATTTAGGTCTTTTATCCATTTTGAGTTTATTTTTGTGTATGGTGTTAGGGAGTGTTCTACAAATTTAATAAATCTTAAAATTACCTTCTTTGCCTCAAATCTTTTCTATTAAGAAATTGAATGTTACAGATGTAGTTGAAGTCCCTTTTTTCTCCTTTCTCATCTCATTCCTCTCTCCTAAAAACAGCCACTATCCTGAGGTTGAAATGTATTGTTCTGTCTACATTTTCATGCTTTTTCTGCATACCAAATTTCATAAATATAGGGTAAGGTTTCTGTGGTTCTTAAACTTTGTTAAAGTTATCATTTTATACATATGTCATTCTGCATATTGAGTTTTTCAGTTCATCAATATTTTAGACATTCATATCTGAGTATCTAATCATTCATTTTGACTTATAAAATTAAATAAATATACCATATGTATTTATCCTTTGTTCTGTGTATAGATGTGTCACTTCCTATTTTTGGCTATTGTAAATAGTGATGTAATGAACATCCTCGTATGTTTATCTTCTTATGTGCAGGGATGTGCTAGGTTTCCCCAGAAAATGGAATTGTTAGATTGAGGCTAGGTAATTTTACTAGATAGACATTGTCAAATTGCTTTCCAGAGTGGCTCTGAATAGTGATGAGAATTCTCATTTCCCCACATCTCACCAACACATGATATTGTCACACTGTTTTTGCCAGCCTCCATTGATATGAAATTGTTCCCATTATTTGCAATTCCCTATTATTAGTGAGGCTGAACATTTTTTTTCCTGTTGTTTCTGGTCCATTAGCATTTATTCTTCTGTGAATTGCTAGTTCATGACCTGTTTTTTATTGGGTAGTTTTTCTTATTGATTTGTTGAAGTTTAATATTTTTCTGGAAGCTAATCTTTTGCTGGTTGCATGAGTTGTAAATATCTTCTCCCACTATCTGACTTAAAATTTTTTTTAATTGTCTTAGTTAGTACATGTTTACTGAGTATCTATTATGTGCAACTCTCAATACCAGGCTGAGTTAGAATTTCAAGTGTTATATCGGTCTAATACTCAAGGAGCCTATTAAAGGTGGAATGGAATTTTAATTTACAGCTTGAATCTTTTTCTCTTTTAGCTGAATAATGTCTCCTTTTTATAATATATGCTTTTCCAGATAATTAGTGAGGGAAAGATGTAATTTTCACACTTTAACCATTTTTAGAAGATGTAATATACTACTTAATGTAATTTTTTTCCATTTTTACACTGTTTTTCTTTTGATAGTTATAGTTGTGTGTTTTAAATTATATTTGAAAGGACAATGAGTGTTTGGATTATTGCACATGATGTGTACTAAAGTGTTCTGAAACATGTAGCAGAGCCTCCAAAAATTAAAATTCCACTAGCCCCTTATCCTAGAAGTCTGTAGATACCAAAGTTGAGAGAAGCAGCCTGGTGTGATGTAAAGAACATGGGTATTGGATCAGATAATCCTGGGTTCAAATCCTGGCCCCTTCAATTATTATTTTGTGTAATTTTAGCCAATTGTTTCAATTTCCTTGAGACTAAGTTTCTCAAGAATGAGATAGAAGATGGCTTTCACTAGGTTGTGAAGATTGAATCTAATCATATGTATTAAAAGTGCAAGGTACAGTGGTCAGTACATAGTAAACATTTGCTAAGTATATTTTGAAGAAATATGTAGAAGAGATAGAACCTATTGAAGGTATATAAAGGACTGTCAATCATCCCAGCCCCACCCTCTCCCTCTGGACAAAAAGGTGTGATTTTCTGCTGTCCTAAGGCAGTATTTGTCAACTCCATCCTTATGCTACCTTCCTAAGTGAGCAGCTCAGCCTGATTGCTCTTTGTACAGCTGGTTGCTCCCTGGAGGAAGTTGGACTTCCTTTTCCTTCCTATCATGTAGCCTCTTGTAGACTAACCCTAGCCTACATCTGTATCACGTCTGTACCCAGTGCTTTTTCAGAGGGCAAAATACCATTACGATGGGCACAAAAATCCCCTTTCAATACATGGTTGAAAATGAAACCAATTCCTCAGTTCTAAGCAGTTCCTTGGAGAGCACAGCTCCCTGTCTTAAGTCCTAGTAATCCCTCTGTTTCCAGTAATAGTGACAGTTGCACCACTTCATTTAAGTTCACACTCCCCCCGTTAATCAGACAAGCATAATACTTCTTTGTGGAGTTTCTCAGTGAAGTTGGAGTTCCAGGCTTTTATTTCTGTTGTTGCCTGGCTTTAAGGCACACACCATTAACTTCTTTTTTTCGCTAAATTCAGCTATAAGCAGGAAGGATGGACCAAATGTGGAAGACTTCACATCTCAGCTCTCTTAAGCAGAATTTAATAAAACATTCCAAACAGCAAATTGTATAAAAGAAGAATTGTTACTACAACTTTTAGTTTTATATAATCTGTTCACATCTAAAAGAAAGAACAGAAGTCACTGTCCCTACGTGTGGAGAGATGGGGAAACACTGATACACTTACTCTATCTTTCTGGAGGGCATTTTGTAAAACCGACCAAAACTCTTTTACTCAGCAATTCTACTTCTAGAAATTTATTTTAAGGAAATATCTAAGGGGCAAAATTGTTCTACCTCATTCTTATTAATAGTAACAAACAAGCAAAAACCCCAAAACTTAATTGTCCAAATACAGGATTGGTTGAAGATTGCAGTATATGCACATGATAGAATATTATACAACCATTAACTTGTTAAACAGATTCTTTTCCTTGAATGCAGTATGATTAAATTTTCAAAAATTTTATGTTGCATGTCTAAGTGTGAGGTGTGTGCACGTGACGAGTTTATACACCAAGTTACAAGGAGGGACTTACAAGTAGGCATACAATATGAGTATGAGTATGGCAGGTGAGATGGGATGGGGAGGAAAACTGGGAGTATGAGTGGGCAGGAGTGGAGAATAAAGTGTGAGAACTCTAAATACAAAAGTATTTGGAAGGCTACGTGACACAACATCCTTGTATTTCTATCTGAATATTCACTTGCTTGATGATCTCATCCAGTTTCAAGGTTTTAAATATCTGTAGGCTGATGACTGCCAAATTTGTATCTGCAGCCCAGGCTTTCTTCATGAACTCCAGACTCATCTAACTACTCCCTTGATAGTCCCACTGACACTTCTAATACACATCTCAAACTTGACGTGCTCAAAACTGAACTCCTCTCTACTCCTTCCTGTTTCTCAGATCCAAACTGAAGTCACCCTTGACTCTTTTCTTTCTTTCATATCCCACATCTGTGAAACCATTAGCAAATCTTGTTTGTCTTACTTTCAAAATATATCTAGAGTCAGATCACGTCACACTGGTCCATTAGTACCAGCATCATCTCTTCTCTAGATAATTATAATCGCTTCCTATCTGGTCTGCCTGACTCCTTGTTCCCCCAAATCAACTCCCAACACAACAGCCACAGTGACTCTTTCAAGAATGAAGCTGGCTCATGTCACTCCTCTGCTCAAATACTTTCACGGTTTCCTATCCTGCTCAAAGTAAACGGTAAAGTACTTATAATGACTAGAGAGGCCCTCCCTGATCCGACCCACCTCTTCCCATTACTTTTCTGACCCCATTTCCTCCCAGTCACTGGCTCCATCACTGAACTCCAAGCTAAGTGTCCTCCTAGCTGTTCCTCAAACACAAGATGCTCACTCTCATCATACCACCTTGCATGTACCATTCCCTCTACCTAGAGCATTTTTTGTCCAGATATACCTAAGTTCCCTTCTTTCACCTCCTTCAGACTTTTGCTCAAATGTCTCCTTTTCTGGGAGATCTTTTCTGGCTTATCCTGTCTTACACCGTTTTTACCCCTTCCCTGGCTTTCTTTTTTATTTTTTTTCCTCCCTGCACTTATAACTTCTGATATATTATGTGTTTCTTTTGTTTATTTTCTCTCTGTCCCACCAGATTTTAAGCTCCGTGAGGAGTTCACCGTGATGTCCTCAGCATTCACAAGAGTGCCCGACACAAGGAAGGTCCCTGACAAATACCTGTTGAATGAATGGGTGAGAATCAGCTCTGGTTCTCTGGATGGTGGGGTGTTTTACATTCTCCTCCTTGTGTATCAGAGCTCCTAATTTTTCTAGATGAAGTTTAAAAAAAATGAAATAATGTTAATTGTGCCTATATTACAGACAGGGAAATGAGGGAGATAAAAAAAACTTCCCCAAGTAATGAGCGTCAGAAATTAACCCTAGTTCTTTTCCTTTTTTTTTCCAAAGAGACAAGGGTTTCTCAGCCTTGACACTATTGACATTTTAGGCTGAGTAGTTCTTTGTTGTGGGCTGTCCTGTGCATTGTATGGTGTTTAGCAGCATCCCTGGCCTCTACGCAGTAGATGCCAATAACACCTCCCTCCTCCCCTTTAAAAACGATAAATGTCTCCAGATTTTGCCAAGTGTCCTCTGAACAAACTTCTGGGAATGTTTTCTTCTTTCTTTGAGAAAAGGAACCCACAGGGGGATCCACAGAGCTGATCCTGGTGCCCAGCCTCATCATTAGTGCCTCTGACGAGAGCTGTTAACCTGAATTTTGAGTTGCACCTTTTAGGCAAGCAGCCCATGAGGTGGGAAATAAATTGAGAGTAAATTGAGCTATTTGAGAAGCTAAAAGGAGATCCTGAGGCTGTGGCAAAAGGGAGTAGGGGGTGCGAGCGAGGGAGAAGCTCGGGGGAAAAAGGCAGGTCATGCAAGGTCTTGAAGGCCATTTTAAGAAGGTTAAATTTTATTGTAATTACATTATTTAAAAATTATTTAGTTTGGGGCTTCCCTGGTGGTGCAGTGGTTAAGAATCTGTCTGCCAATGCAGGGGACACGGGTTCGAGCCCTGGTCCGGGAAAATCCCACATGCCACGGAGCAACTAAGCCCGTGCACCACAACTACTGGGCCTGTGCTCTAGAGCCCGTGAGCTACAACTACTGAAGCCCGCATGCCTGGAGCCCGTGCTCCGCAACAAGAGAAGCCACCGCAATGAGAAGCCCACGCACTGCAAGGAAGAGTAGCCCCCACTCGCCACAACTAGAGAAAGCCTGCACACAGCAATGAAGACCCAATGCAGTCAAAAATAAATAAATAAGGTAAATAAATGAAAAAAAATTAGTTTAATTTTAATAGGGAGTAAATGCTCATTAAATGATAAGTAAATAAGAAATTAAATAAATAAATACAGCAAAAAGTAAAGTTGTAAAAGGCATCTGTGAAAAGTCCTCCTCCCACCTCTGGGCCCCTCTGCTCAATTCCTGTTCAAGGTAACTACCGTTATTAATTGCTTACTAATAATTCCAATGTTTGTTTGTTTGTTTGCACGGGGTGTGGGGGCACATAAAAGCAAACATAGTCTGCATTCTCATTTTCCCCTGCTTTTTTCTCACAAGTGGTACACTCTGTTCTGCACCGTGCTGTTTTCCTCATCCCTTGGAGCAGACTCCTTTTTTTGTAGAGTTGCACTGTGTGCATGTGCCTTAGTTTAATTAGTTTCCTAGCCATGGACAGTTGTGTTGTTTTCAATCTTTTGCTACTACAAACTGTGCTGCAAAGAATAACCTCGTACAATTGTCATTTCGCACATGTACAAGGATATCCTGAAGTGGAATAGCTGGGTCAAAGGCAAGTATACATTTGCAGTTTTGGTAGATATTTCCAGATTGCCCTGCCACCTCTCTTTCCATGTGAGCACCCATTTCCCTACAGCCTTGCCCACAGGCTGTATTAGCAAACTGGGGGTGTGCTATTCTGATATGTAGTTGAGTATAGATTTAAGTTGATTTTCTTAGTTATGGGTTTTGTGTTTTCCTTTATGCTAATTTCTCTTACCAGTCTTCGCCCATTTTATATGTCAGAGTACTGGTCTTTTTCTTCTTGCCCTTGTGCTGTGACTTGCAAATATTTTTCCTCAGTTTGTCATTGTCTTTTGACTTTCCTTATGTTTTTTTTTTTTTTAATTTTTTGGCTGTGCCACTCGGCATGTAAGATCTTAGTTCCCCGACCAGGGATTGAACCTGCGCCACCTGCATTGGAAGTGCGGAGTCTTAACCACTGGACCTCCAGGGAAGTCCCTGGGTTATTTTTAAATATGGTTGAATTTATAGTTTCTGGCTTTTGGGCCATAGTTAGAAAGATATTCTTCACTCTGAAGTTAACCAGAAAAGCACCTAAATTTTCTTCATGTAATTTTCATTGTCATTTTTTAAACAGCTTTATTGAGGTATAATTGATATACCAAAAAATGTGCATATTTGATGTATATAATTTGATGACTTTGGACATATGCATACACCTGTGAAACTGTCTGTTACCATGATTATAGTGATGGTTTCATGTAATTTTATGCTTTTATTTTTTACATTTAAATCTAATTTTTTTTTAATTTATCGGGGTACATCGTATGAGGATTGGATGCAACTTATTTTTTTTTTTTCTGGATGTATTTACCCGTAGCATTGATGAACATTTGAATCCAGTGTTTGCCTGTTAGGAATACTGCTTCTGTGAGCATACTTCTACATGTCTTATATTGATCATATAAAAGTATTTTTGTTGGTTAAGTACCTAGAAGTAAACTTACTGGGTTATAGCATATATATACACATATAATACGTTCAGCTCTGGAAGATATGAGATAATATTTTCCAGGATAGTTATTTCAATTTATACTCCCACCAGAGTATATGAGAGCCAATTGCTCTTGATATTTGCTGTCTTTCTCATTTTAGCCATTCTGGGTTTTGTGGTAGCATCCATGATGACTAATGAGATTGAACATCTTTTGCATATTTATTGACTGTTTAGATATCCTCTTTGAAGAAGTACCTACTCAAATCTGTTATCTATTTTTCTATTGGGTATACTGCCTTTTAAAATTGATTTATGGGTGTTCTTTATATATCTGGATGTATCCTCTGTTGAAGATAAGAATTGTGAAAAAAAAAGACCAATGGAAATTCTACAACTGAAAAATATATAACTGATATTAGGAAATCAATAAACAGGTTTATCATCATATTAGAAACATCTGAAGAAAGAAATCAAAGATACATCAGAGAATAATTTCCAAGCTGAAACTCGGAGGGAAAAGAAGATGGAAATCAAAGAAAAGAATATAAAAATATAATTTATATAACATATTATATAATATGTAATATATATACACAAATATTATATATATATATATGAGATAAGGTAAAAGTTTAACATAGGCATAATTGGAGTTGCAGAAGAATAAAAGGGAGAAAATGGAGCAGAAGCAACACTTGAAGAGAAAATAACTGATACTTTTTCATCTAAAGTTCCTAACTTGGTTTTCATGTGCTCAATAAATGTTAGCTATTATCACTGTCAATATTACTATTTTTCTTACTCTTGCTCCTAGGAAAGATTTATACTATTGACAATATCAGTGGAGTCCAAATCCACTAGGACATTTTTTTACCAAAGACCTTATGTTCCAGGGGCATTCCTCTCCTCCTCCTCCCTCCTCCTCCCCCTCCCCCCTCCTCCTCCCCCTCCCCCTCCTCCCCCTCCTACTCCCTTCCCCTCCCCCTCCTCCCCCCTCCTCCCCCTCCTCCCCCTTCTCCCCCCTCCTCCCCCCTCCTCCCCTCTTCCCCCCTCCTCCCCTCTTCCCCCCTCCTCCCCCTTCCTCCTCCTCCTCCTCTTCCCCCTCCTCCTCCTCCTTCCTTGTCAATAGCGTTATTGAGATTGCCATACTTTAAACCCTCCCATTTATTTCTTTTCTTTTTTTTATATTTACTACTTTGCTTTATTTTTTAGATTCTACATGTAAGTGATGTCATATAGTATTTATCTTTCTCTGACTTATTTCACTAAGCATAATATTCTCTAGGTCCATCCATGTTGCTGCAAATGGCAATATTTCATTCTTTTTATTGTTGAGTAATATTCCATTGTATCTGTATACCACATTTTCTTAAACCAGTCGTCTGTTGATGGGCTTTTGGATTGTTTCCATGTCTTGGCTATTGCAAATACTGCTGCTATGAACGTTGGGGCACATGTAGTTTTTTAAATTAGAGTTTTCTTTTTTTCTGGATATATGCCCAGGAATGGGATTGCTGGATCATACAGTAGCTCTACTTTTAGTTTTTTAAGGAACCTCCATACGATTTTCCATAGTGGCTGCACCAATTTACATTCCCACCAATAGTGCAGGAGGGTTCCCTTTCTCCACACCCTCTCCAGCATTTATTATTTGTAGACTTTTTTTTTATTAAGAAAAATCTGAATCTTTTATTTTATTTTAAAAATTTTATTTATTTTTTATTTTTGGCTACATTGGGTCCTCGTTTCTACACACGGGCTTTCTCTAGTTGTGGCGAGCGGGGGCTACTCTTCCTTGCTATGTGTGGGCTTCTCATTGCAGTGGTTCCTCTTGTTGTGGAGCATGGGCTCTAGAGTGCAGGCTCAGTAGTTGTGGCGCATGGGCTTAGTTGCTCCAAGGCATGTGGGATCTTCTCAGACCAGGGCTCGAACCTGTGTTCCCTGCATTGACAGGCGGATTCTTAACCACTGCGCCACCAGGGAAGCCCAACTTATAGGCTTTTTGATGATGGCCATTCTGACTGGTGTGAGGTGATATTGCATTTTGGTTTTGATTTGCATTTCTCTGATAATTAACGATGTTGAACATCTTTTCGTGTGCCTATTGGCCATCTGTATGTCTTCTTTTGAAAAATGTCTATTCAGGTCTTCTGCCCATTTTTTGGCTTTTTTGGTGTTGATTTATATATTTTGGATATTAACCCATTACTGGTCAAATCATTTGCAAATATTTTCTCCCATTCATCAGGTTGTATTTTCACGTTGTTGATGGTTTCCTGTACTGTGCAAAAGCTTTTAAGTTTAATTAGGTTCCATTTGTTTATTTTTCCTTTTATTTCCTTTGCTTTAGGAGACAGATCAAAAAAAATATGACTAAAATTTATGTCAGAGAGTGTCCTGCCTATGTTTTCTTCTGTGAGTTTTATGGCTTCTGGTCTTACATGTAGGTCTTTAATGCATTCTGAGTTTATTTTCATATATGGTGTAAGAGAATGTTCTAAGTTCATTCTTTTACATGTAGCTGTCCAGTTTTCCCAGGATCAGTTATTGGAGAGGCTGTCTTTTCTCCCTTGTATATTCTTGTCTCCTTTGTCGTAGTAAATCCCACCATTTAAAGTGTCCAATTCAATGCATTTAGTATATTCATAGTTGGTAACCATCACAATAATTTTAAAACATTTTAATCACTACCATCCCCTCCTCCCATACAAAAAACAAAAAAAAACCCAAACCCTGTTCCCCTTAGCTGTCAAACTCTGGTAGCTAGTAATCTACCTTCTGTCTCTACAAATTTGTCTATTCTGGGCATTTCATATAAATGGAATCCTATAATATGTGGCCCTTTGTGACTGGCTTCTTTCACTTAGCATAGTGTTTTCAAGGTTTATCCATGTTGTACCTTGTGTCAGTACTTCATTCCCTTTTATTATGGAATAATATTCTGTTGTACGGTTGGATGGATGGAGATACAATAAACTGAGATGGGGAAGACTGAACGGGAAGCAGATTTTTGGAGAAAGACTAAAATTCTGTTTTGTAACATGTTAAGTTTGAGGTGCCTAAGAGCCATGCAAGCTTATTTGTCAGGTAGGCAGTTGGATGTAAGGTTTTGGAGCTCAGAAGGCTGGCAGGGCCTCATGGTATAAATTTGACACAGGGTTTATACTTATAAGAATATCACCTGGTAGCATTTAAAGTCATAGAAATGGATATGGCCACCGAGGAAGAAAGATGAGAGGAGGGCAATCCCCTGAAGCATGCCCACATTTAAGGGCCAGATGGAGGAGACAAACAGCCAGAGACCTGGCAGTAGGAGAAGGAGGGACGATGTCTTGGAAGGAGTAACCACCAAACTCCACCCCGAGGACAAGGAAGATGAAGATTGGAAACAAACCAAATAGTCTGTTCTCTTCGGCAACCTGAAAGCATTCACTCACTTTTTACTCAGAAATAAAGCTCCAAGAGTAGTGTTTCCCCTCCCCACAGTAGTTTCTGCACATCCCTTTACAAGCACATGCATACACAGCCTTTTAAGTCCTAAACGTGTTAAATCTGGGTGATGTTTCAATTTTTGTTTTTTTGGTTTTTGCTTATCTGCGTTTTCTCATCTCTCTACAGCAATAAGTATTATGTAGTAACAACAACAACAAAAATCCATCGTGTTAGATGATAACCTCTGTCTGTTCCTGAGCACAGCGTGGCCAGAAAAGCAGCATCGCTGTAAGTGCCTGTTTCTCCCTCCCTGCCATGGACAGGGACGCAGTGGCAGGAATGATAATAATCTTTGCTACTTATTCTGCACACCCTTGCCTTTGTTCTGGGCTACTGAGCTGGGAGCTTTGTGTGAGGCTCGGGACCTCTTGTATGAATCTGGGACCAGAAAGAAATGAGGGCTCTTTACCATATCCACCTGGAGGCTGCCTGCTAAGTTTAATTTAGAGGTGGCTTTTATCCTAGATCTCTGGACCAGCTAAAGTTGTGGTCACTGTTCCCAGCAAGGACTGGGGGGAGGAGGGGTGGAATTAATTAAACATAGAGGAAGGGCCACTGAAGGGCGGAGCTAAGGTGGAAGAGAGGAGAACCCTTTAAATAAAGGGCGCACATGGGCTGCCCAGGAGCACACCCTCCACCTCCTCCGTGTTGTCGGTGAGAAGGAGCTAAGCCCCAGGGAGATGTTGGAGCCTGAGGAGTACAGAAGGAGAGGTGAGCACGGGCATCCCTGGCTTTCTTCCCTGCTGCCACTCTTGTAGGAACTGCTGCTTAGATTTTGGGGTATCTTTTTTTTTTTTGCGGTACGCGGGCCTCTCACTGTTGTGGTCTCTCCCGTTGCGGAGCACAGGCTCTGGACGCGCAGACTCAGCGGCCATGGCTCACGGGCCTAGCCGCTCCGTGGCATGTGGGATCCTCCCGGACTGGGGCACAAACCCGTGTCCCCTGCATCGGCAGGCGGACTCTCAACCACTGCGCCACCAGGGAAGCCCTTTGGGGTACCTTTTGACTGGAGTGTTAGAATTGCCTTCTGAGAGTTGGCTTCCACAAAATTTTTCCTGAGAAGGGAATGTGGGATCAGAGTTTAAAACTTTTCTCAACCTCTCTTTCATCCTCCCCCTCATACACCAACTCTCATGTGCGTCCACACTACTGTGCCAGGCTTTTCCTTTCTTCTTTCCCACGGAATAGGGGATTTGGGTTTCTGAAATACTAAATGGGTACAGGGGGATTATTCATGTTCTGAAGTAGAAAAGAATTTCCCTAAATCTTCTGCAGTCATGCAAAATCTCATCTTCCTTCCTCTTCATTTCTCTATGTGTGAATCTGTCTGTAGAGTTCTTTCATTTAGTCATTCGTTCCATAAATATTTAAAGAGCACCTACTCTGTCTCAAGCCTTGTGTGATGAGCAAAACCAAATGGTTGTCTTGTCTTCAGGCACGGCTGTCCTAAGAGGGAAAGTAAGTAGTTGCTTATAATTTCTCTCTCCATAAAGTTTTATATCCTCATCCCCTCTAGTAGGTTATTTTGCCTAAAATTTCTTTGATGTAAGGCATGGTCCCATGTTAAAATCCAACTTTTCCTCTCTTTCATCTACCCAGACATAACTCACTAAGTGGCTATCAGTCTTTTTTTTTAAAAAAAAAAAACCTTTTTATTTTATATTGGAGTATAGCCGGCTAACAATGTTATGATAGTTTCAGGTGCACAGCAAAGTGACTCAGCCATACATATACATGTATCCATTCTCCCCCAAACTCCCCTCCCATCCAGGCTGAATGACTATCAGTCTTTACACTTCAGTGGACATTAGCTTATTCCATTGCTTTCCAAAGGCACTCAGCCGAGAGCTGGTTTTATTGGCTGTGGATGTTTATCCTGTGAGTGGAACACAAAAACATTCCATGTGGTCCCTGGGTAAGTGGAGGGCTAGGTCCAGGGCTCTCAGAGCTCTGGAGGGATGCTGCTGCAGTTATGAAAGGCATCGGGCCGTTGGAGGGTTGGAGGAGAGCACAAAGAAGAGAGAAGGGTGCTGGAAGTTTTCACAGTTTTGTCTGGGACTGGTCCTGCTTATAAGAATTTTGCATGAGCTGATGCAGTTGGGAAGACATCGGCTTCCCTTTCCTTGTCTCTCTCGCTCTTTTGCAGGGGGAAAAGGAGGCTAGTGAGTACTAGGGAGGAATGATAGATATTGAGAGAGACACAGAGGGGGAGATGAACACACAGACACAGACACAGAGAGGAAGAGAAGCAATGAGAGAGAGAGAAAAAGAGACAGAGATGAAGAGACAGAGGCTCTGAAGACAGAGACCCTTTCCTGGAGAAATGAAAGGGAAGAAAGAATAGACAATTTGCAGTGGCTTCAAGTATTCGACTTGGCTGTCTTTCTTCCTTATTCTTTTATTCATTCATTTGATAAAATTTGTTGAGCATCTGAAAACTGTTCTAGGTACTGAGGTATTGGTGGAGGCAGAGCGAGGGAGATAAATTGGTTAAGACATGGCCCTGCATTTCCCCAAGATTTCAGGCTAGTGCAGGGTTCTTAGTCTGGGCCTGTGGTTGTGCTTTGGGGAGTCCATGAACCTCAGAAATTACACACAAAATTGTGTGTATACAAGTCTACCGTTTTAATCAGATTCTCAAAGAAGTTCATGGGTCCAAAATGTGGGGAATTACTGGTCCAATGGGAATGGTGAACAAATACATTTTTTACCTTTTATCAGAACCTAGTGTGGGAGCTTGCCATCTGTGCCAACAAGGAGTATAGGGGGTGTGTGTGCAATTTCTGGATAGAAAGAGCCGCAGCGCTTCTACTGAATCTGTAAGGTGATGAATGCATAGACCCTCTGTTTTTTGAGAAGAAAAGAAAGGTGGGAGAGCTGATCAAGATTCATATGGCAAAGGGAAGGGGAGGAAAAAGAAATCCTTTACTTTGTTGTTAGAGCTTGATGCCTTGGAGATTTTCCCTCTTATTCATTTATATAGAGTCACACACTCCCTCCATCACTCATTCACTCCTTTGCACACTTTTAAATTTTTTAATTGAAGACAAGCTGTCTGCTGGGGGTCAGACCCTCCACCATTCAGCCCATGAATCCTTCTCCTTCTTCACCCAGTCTCCTGATCCCGATGCTGGGGCGACGGGCACACATTGGCCAGGCCCAGTCAGGGGACATGAGCCTGGCTTCTCTGCCTCCCTTGTAGGAAAGGAGATGGTGGATTACATCTGCCAGTACCTGAGCAGCGTGCAGGAGCGGCGGGTGACTCCAGATGTGAGGCCTGGCTACCTGCGGGCCCAGCTGCCCGAGAGTGCGCCTGAGGAGCCCGACAGCTGGGACAGCATCTTTGGGGACATTGAGCGAATCATCATGCCCGGGGTGAGACGCAGTCACCACAGGGTGATTCTGGATGTCGGGGTGTAGGTGGGGGGGGGTCGATGGGCCTGGAAAGCCTTGGGTAACCCTAAGATAAGCCCTCAGCCCCTTGGCCACCGACATCCCAGACTGTCTTCTGGGCATATGGAGGGCCAGGACTTTGACTGAAGTTAGGTTTCTGGTGCCAGGGCTGACCTGTAGAGTTGGGTAGGGAGCAAGACGGAGTAAGAACTGCATCCCAGGGCCTGTCTGACAGAAGGGTGGAAGTCGGATGGGATGAGGTGAGTAGTGAAGATTGGGCCCGAGGGGGAAGGACGAATGTGGGAAGCAAGATGGAGAGAGGAGGTGGGAGATGGTCCCTGAAGCCCCCGTTGGCAGAGCCAAGGAACTCTCCTACAGAATCCTGAGATGTGCCAAAGGGAAGGAGGGAAGCCAAAGCACACCTCTCCGAGGGTACCCCGGTTGTCAGGTTGGGTGGGCCGGGAAGCTGAGCGAGTCCTGGTCAGCCCCCTCCTTTCTCCTCCATGAAGTGGGAACCCTGTCCTTCCTAACCAAGGGAGGTCTCCTGATTGAACTGCTTTTCAGGAGTAGGAAGGAGCTTTTCCTGAATCATCTATACTCTCAGTGACAAGGGGCATAGCCTGGTGACAGTGCTAGTGGGGCCAGGGAACAGACAGAGGCTGGCTGAAGCCTGGGGCTTGTGCTGAAGCTGCCGTGTGCTGTGACAATGTCCCCGACCACCAGGAGCTGGGCCAGGCGCTCCTGCTGAAAGTGCACCATCCTCCTCTCACGGAAGGGCTGCCTTTTATTGTGCTCCACACCACGTGCCAGGCACTGTACTAGCCACATGGTGGACTGGCTTGTTTTATCCCCAAATGACCTTACGATCCATGTTTTATGAAGAAACTGAGGCTCAGAGAAGTTAGTTGTCTTCCCAGAGTCACAGGTCTCCCTGCTTGGGGCACTGGTGTCATGAACCACGTGTGTCCAGCAGCTCTTCCCCAGGATGACTTGATATTTGCTCCCATCATCCCCAAAGAGCTTTGGACTTAGATGTGATAGAAATACACCTGGAGGCAGGGGTGGGGGGGATATTTCTGTTTTATTTCAAACACAGACAGAAAGTGATGGCAAGTTTGTACAAAGCCAAATATTCATCTCTCTGACCATTCAGCCTATTTTGTAAGCATATTTTGAAAATTTCGGTATCAATAAAACTCTACCGGGGAGGCTAGCTCCACAATAAGATTATCTCATGGATTTCATTCTGTAAAATGTAATCTGTGGAGGGGCCAACCGTAATTTGGTAGTGAGACTGAAAGCAGCTGTCAGAAGAGATGGAAATGAGCTGATTCATTTGACTGAAAGAAATTCCAGCAGTTGCTGGGGGTGCAGTTAAAGAGGCTCATTTCTGGACCAGGAGGTCTGTCTGTTTTGATAAGCATTCCTCTGGCTTATCTTATCTTATGTATCTTATCAGAACAGACAATTGCCTCTTGATAGGACCAGGAGGTGGAAGTCCTTCTCTGGGGTTTCCAAAATACTGTCACTAATCACATCAGTAATGAAGACCCAATCTTTCATCTCATCTCTCAGGCTGCAACAGCCTCTGAGAGTTGGCCTGAAAGCCGTTGGCCCTTTGCTTTCTCATTAGGGTCAGCGCCTCCTTTAAAACTGGATTAATTTTCCCCTCCATGCCACCTCCTAGACACAAGGAGAAGAAAAACTGTCTTTTTGCTTTAATTCCAACCCTGGTTAGAGAAACCCCACCTACTCTTAATGAGGGAGGGAGAGTAGAGCAAGGGGAGAAGGCAGGGTGCCACCCTGCTTAGGTGCTGGGCTGCAGAGTCAGGCAGCCCTGGGTTTCTGACATCTGTCCCTATGAGGTATATGTGATCATGGGGATGCTGTCTCTCTCCACCAGCCCCAACTGTTATCTGTAAAACAGGGATAACGTTAGAACCTACCTAATAGGAGTGCTGTGAGAATTAAACAAGATAAAGCATAGAAAGTGGAAGATATTGTCATTACCTATGAGGCCGTCTGCCTGGTGAAGGTTGGAGGAGGAGGTCTGATTATCTAAGAGTCAAGTCAGGATATGTGATATGTCCATCACCATGTGATTAGCTTACCGTTAACATTAGTGCTTTACATTTTACAAATTTCCTCCCAGGCTGATCCACACAACAACCCCAGGAGACAGGATTTATTTTATGATGAGAAACTGAGGTTGAGAGAGGTACAGGAGAGGATCCTGGTTTTATGAGGTGGGGATTGGATGAAAAATTTGGGATCCGCCCCCTTAAGAAAAAAAATTAAGAATGGATCTTGAAAGAGACAGATGCAAACATGGGACCTTGACGCTTAAGTTCATTAGCTTCACAATAAGTCTACGGGGTCACACAGCTGGTTACGGCAGGGGTAGGACTGGAACCTGTGTCCTTGGGCTTAAATCTTATGCTCCTTCTACCATACACACTGTCCAGAACATCGTCCTTGCTCTTAAAGGGTTAAAGGGATTTGTGTACACGAAATAACTCGATAATACACTAAAATGTTATCTCATGAGTTCTCAGTAGCGTGAAACATCTCGAATGAGAACATTCCATGGGCTCGGGGGAAGGGATCAAAGGCAGATGGGGACCTGGGGAAGGGTTCATGGAGGAAATGAATATTTAGTGGCTTTCTAAGAGTTAGCAGATTTTGGAAGGTCCCATCTGTATAAGAAGTGCCTTCCTGTCAGGGGACACAGCTTTGCTCAAAGACATGAACGCAGATACGAACAGGGTATGATTGTAGAACAGTGAGATGAAGCCAGATTAGATAATCAGTGAGGCCAATGAGCCACCGAAAATGTTTCTGAGAGCAGTTGTAGGAGGTCCTTCCTGTCCACGGGCCCCTCCTTTCGTCCGGTTAATCTAACTGTGGGCTCAAGGGTTAACCTGGAGGCAGTTTCCCATGCCCTTGGGCTGGTACTTCTGTCTTCTAGTCTCCTCTCCCCATCCCCACTGGGAAGCTAAGGACAGCTTTGAACCCAGGCACACTGTCCCTCTGCAAGAGTGCATGCCCAAAGAACTCTGGATACTTTTTGCAAGAGACTGGATGAGACAAGCAACCTGCTCTTCCAGAGCTCACAGTCTCCCCTTCCTCTTATTACTGGGTAGGAGCAGTGCGGGGGGTAAGCTTTGGAGACTAATGCAAACACTACCCAGAATCCACAACTCTAATTCCCATAGCAATTTTCATCTTGCATATTCCCTTCTGGTCTCTGCGTGTGTGCAAAGCTCCACTGATGAACTAGCTCAGAATGTGAGAAACGTGGGTAGCAAGAACACTGTGACTATGCCTTACTTTTAGGGATTTGTGCCACTTGTTGGTTGTCTTAAAAGTGTCAGCCAGTCTCTAGAGTGGGTGCTGCCCCTTGCCAGGGAGGGTCTCTTGAAGAGGAAAGCCTCCGGTAACTGCCCCTGGTGCCACCCGTGTACATGCTCTGCTTCCAGGTGGTACACTGGCAAAGCCCCCATATGCACGCCTACTACCCAGCTCTCACCTCTTGGCCATCACTGCTGGGAGACATGCTGGCTGATGCCATCAACTGCTTGGGATTTACCTGGGTGAGTAACCATGGCTGCAGTTATAACCAGTGGAAAAGTGGACATGGCAGGAAGTGAAATCCTGGGGCAGACATATTTTGTCCGGATCTCTGAACAGGGTTTCAAGTTCAATATTAACAATGGCTACATTACTTGAGCTTAAGCTTTATAAAAATGATCTCATCTTATTCTTCAACCCTGTGAAATTATGAGTAGTGGCCCCATTTTGTAGGGGCGAATTAAGAAATGAAGGCTTGAGTAATTTATCTCTCCAAGACCACATAGTTCATGAGACAGAGATGAGATTTGGACCAAGATCTGGTTATTGCCACAATTTGTTACACTCTCTAAACACTTTGGTGCCTGTGGGTACAGCCTTCCCCTTGCTCTTGTCTTTGAGGGGTTAGGGATATGCCCTAAGGCTTCCCTTAATAACCCCTTAAGCACCAATCAGTTTTAAATTGTGCCACAAGCCTCCTAGAACAGCTCTCTATTTTAAGCCTGAACTGTTATAGGATGTGTGTGTGTATGTGTATGCGTATGTGTGTGTGTGTATGTGTGTGTGTGTGTGTGTAGGGGTGGGTGGGTCGAGTGGGTTGGAAGCTGGGAGACTTGCTATCTTTTCCGGGAGGAAGTGCTTTCTTTCTTAGTCTTAAAACTTCCCCCTGGCCTTTAGAATGCTTTCCAGCTGGGTATTTTAGGGACTTTGGGGGCCAAATGGAAGCAGTCATTTCTAGGACTGTTTTTCTATCGGGCCTTGGAGTCGCAGGAGAATCCACCTCATTGAGGATGGCATGAACCAAAGCCCCACATTCTTTCCCCTTTCTGGTTTGGCAGAGGATGAAGGCACCACAGGATCTAAAAGTGACGCCTTCTCCAGGGACAAGACAGTCCTGGAGAGGGTCAAGGCAGAGACGGATGTGTTTCTGGGGCTGGTGGGGACATCTTGGTGCCCTGGGGCACTCCAGATGACATTGCTTTCCCTCTTTCAGGCTTCCAGCCCTGTGTGCACGGAACTGGAGATGAATGTCATGGACTGGCTGGCAAAAATGCTGGGACTTCCAGAGCACTTCCTGCACCACCACCCTGGCAGCCAGGGGGGAGGCGTCTTGCAGGTGCGTCCATTGGCAAAGCTCCTCCTAGCATAGGGACTAAGTAGGGAAAGATAAGCCAAACTTGCCCGGGTGATTCTCATGTTTTCCATGGAGTTTCCCCCATGTCACTCACACCACCACCATCCCTGCCAGCACCATCACCATTACCATCATAACTCTCATGACTGACACCACCATCACCGACGCCACCAGCTCCACCACAGTCCCCACTCCCACCTTTGCTGCCACTACCATCTTGACTTCCATTGCCTTTATACCATGGCCATGACTGTCTCCACTCTTCTTTTAGTTTTTCTTTGAAAAAAATTAAAAAGTCAACACATTATCACATTTCTAGTATTACTTGATTCAAGTTTCTTAGTTTATAATCTGACATCTCCCCTCTCTTGTCCCATTTTACACCTTATGGTAAGTAGAAAAGAGAAGGCAAGTAGAAACTTCTTTCCCTCCCTCTTAGGTCCAGGAGATTTTTGGCAGTGAGAGAAATTAACAATATAGATTGATGTATCTTATAATCCTGTCTTTTGAGTATCTGTCAAATGACAGTTGTTCAAATATTTCTTTTGTTATCAAGAGTAGTGCAGCATAGTGGAGCTTGAGGGGTGCCTCCTGTAAACTGTGCACATTGCTAGGTACTTTTGCATCTATAAACCCTTGCCATTCATGAGGGTTTGGTTCTGAGACCTTTGAGAACCCCCAGATTCTTGAATTATTCTGTAATGTGTAATTTTCTTGATTTTATGATATATAAGATAGAGAAATAATAATCATTCCTTCAAAAGGTGGATGTGAGGTTTCAAAGATTTCTTCTATTAAATAAAAATAGCCATGCTGCCCTGAGATGAGAACTGGAAAGTTTGCTGGGCCCATTTGCTAGCTAAGTGACTCCCTCTGTCACTCCAGTCTTTTACCAAGATTAAAATCTGACCCTCACAAGAAAGACAAATTACTGCATGTTGTGGACCTTCTGGGTTGTTAGCAGATAGTTATAGCTTCAAATATTATATCTGGAAAAACATGCTAAATGCCTGCTGGGCATGATCTTGCTTTTCATTTAATTATCTCAAGAACCCTGTAGGTAAATAGTGTCATCCCCAATTTTTGAAATAAGAGCACTGAAGCTCAGAGAGGTTAAAAACTTGCTCCAGGTCACACAGCTGGTAAGTGGAAGAATGAGGATTCAAACCTGACCCTGTCTAAATCCAAACCATGCTTTCTCCTGTATCCATCAGCCACATGAACTTGGTTTAGTTCTGTAACCTCTCTGAGCATCACTATTCTCATAGGTAGACAGGAATCACAAGTGTCGCAGGTTTGATAAGGAGCAAATGCGATAGCAGAAAGTGTTTTGTGAACTGTGAATAGCTGTACAGATGGAAGGTGGTCTTATTATATTATTATTACTATTCTGCTGGCTTCCTTATTGTGGAGTAATTTTCAGCCACTGAATATCTTGTGGGATCTGGTCTATAGCATTTCCTGTGACATGGTCTCTAGGCTTTTCAGCAGGGAGCAATCAGCTGTAGGTCACCTAAGGATTTCAAGAAGCAAAAACACCAAAGACTGAGCAAATGAATGATGAGAAACCATCAAGATTTCTGTGAAGTTGCTGAGGTGGCCCCCAGGATTCCCACAATCATGGCCAGAGCAAAATCCTACCCAACCCTTTTTTGGTTAATCAATACTCCCACTCTGGTAGGCAGCTAAAGGGATGCTCTCTATTTTATAAATGGAAACGAGCCTTCTGGAGGGGCAATATTAGCTCAAGGTCACAAGAGCCATCGGCAGCAAAACTGAGGCCAAAGTTATCTCTCAAGTAGGCCAGGACCCTCTCTCTCTGGGATATCTCTGTGGAAACAAACTCCATTTCCACACCTAATACATTGAAAGTTCTTTTTTTTTTTTTTTTAACATGGGAAGCGAACATATCTACAAGCAGACTTGTATCTAGCATTCTCTGAACGTTCTCTTTTTGGTCTTTGTGGCCTAATAAAGATGTTGAAAATTTGCTTTCATTACTTCCCTGAAAATTATAGGAGAGGGAGGTGTCCCAGGAATGCATAGGAAGTTGTGAATGTAGAATGTACAATAGGCATGTGAGCTGGGGGGAAGGGCAACTCCTTAGGCAGGAGCTGTGTACTTCCTCAGGAATAGCTATTAAACACACACACACACACACACACCCCCCTACAAAACCTGGGGCAGTTGCCAAGGGATTACATGGAGAGGCTGCCACTGGGAACCTTCTTCCATTGCAGGGCACAGTCAGTGAGTCCACCTTGATCGCCTTGCTGGCAGCAAGGAAGAACAAAATCCTAGAAATAAAAGCATCTGAGCCCGGGGCGGATGAGTCTTCCCTGAACGCCCGGCTTGTTGCCTATGCCTCCGACCAGGTGAGTTGCCCAACATAAGCCAAACCTTCAGGTAGGGCTTGGCTTCTGGAGTCTTAGTCCTTGAGTGATTTCCCTGTAGACATGAGCCCGCTGGGTTCAGGGCAGCCCAGGCCTCAGAGGTTGTCCAAGGAACCCTGGAGGAAGACAAACGTCAAATGCTGTGTTTGCTTCCCTTCGTCTGGTTTCAGCAGTTTCTGGGAGTGCTCATTCCAGGATGACTCTGCTAACAGCTTTCCATTGTCATTCTAGGCCCACTCCTCGGTGGAAAAGGCTGGTTTGATTTCTCTGGTCAAGATGAAATTTCTGCCTGTGGATGACAACTTCTCACTCCGAGGGGAAGTTCTTCAGAAAGCCATCGAGGAAGACAGAGCGCAGGGCTTGGTGCCTGTCTTTGTAAGTCAGACCATGTTCTGAGCTTAGAATGATAGAGCTGGGAGGTGAGGAAGGAGTTTTGTCAGAATTCAGGTAAGTAACGTGCTGCAAACAAGAGCAGAAAGGTCCTCAAATACAGTGTCTTACAAATTATGAGTTCGTGTGCTAGGAAATAAATTTTGTGGGTCAGAACCAACATTAAAAGAAGAAGAAGAAAAAAGGAATAGGACGGAAAATATGAGAGTACGTTCCTGTGTTGAGAATATGCATTGTTTGGTAAAACTTTTATTTCAGATACACATGTGTATATGTCCTAGGTTGCTATACAAAATGTATTTCTTACTGTGGGTCATGATAAAATACAGTGTGAAACATACCCTGTTCTAGTGGAATGGGTGGGGTTGATAATATCTGTGAAGAAATCTTTTTTTTCAGGCCAAATGTGTCACACGAGCCCACCTTCCCATGTTAACTTCCTCTGTTTTCCTCCAGGTCTGTGCCACACTGGGGACCACTGGGGTCTGTGCATTTGACCGCCTGTCAGAGCTGGGCCCCATCTGTAAGTGTCTGCCCTGTCTGGCTAGGAAGACAAGTAATGAGTTTTAAAATGTTCCCTAGAGCAAGAGCCTGGAAGCAGCTCAGTGCAATTCTCTGGTCCCTCCGTGGTCAATGCACAGAGCGTAGGAAGAGCCACCAGAGGTCATGAGTACCTTCTTCCAGGTAGCCAGGTCACTGCTTTTCCCAGTGGTGGGACCAAGGGTTAGAGCTGACCCCCTTGCATCCTGTCCTCAGAGGCAACAGTGGGAGGACCTCAGGTCTCTCACTCTCTCACTTGTATGTTGAAATCTGCTTAAAGCAGGACATATCTGAAACACAGGGTGAGTGAGTCATAGTGGAATATTTTCTAGTCTAGGCTGAGAAAATGAAAATGAAAAGGTAGGGTAGGGGAAGCCACGGGGTGAGGGGGAGATAAAGACAGAAATGAAACCCAAATGTGATTGTTCAAAATCCTCAAGCGAGAAACCCACTAGGAAAGAGAGACACCCCCTCTCTAATATTTGTATTAGATGCATTAACATTGCTCTCTGGGCCAGTGGTAAGTTGGTTTCTGTTCCAGAAAGCTCTGGGTGGAGGCCAAGAGGGTGTCGACCCTCTGGTCGGTGAGAGAAAAGGCCAGGGTGAGGCTCTGTAGGCTCTCCCTGCAGGGGTGGCCGTGCCTCACTCAGCCCCACTCCTTGCACTGACACCCTCCCCCCATGTCCACATGCCTCCGTGTCTCATTCAGCCATGGGCATCCTTTCCCAGCCCGTCCCTTGCAGCCCCCCAGCTGGATGGGCCAGAGAAGAGATGCCTTTTAGCTGGCTGGTGGCAACCCACTCCCACCCCCAGTGCCACCCCCAGTAGGTGATGTTTGCCTCCTCAGGTGCCAACGAGGGGCTGTGGCTCCACATCGATGCTGCCTACGCAGGCACTGCCTTCCTGTGCCCTGAGTTCCGGGGGTTTCTGAAGGGCATCGAGTACGCCGATTCCTTCACCTTTAATCCTTCCAAGTGGATGATGGTGCACTTTGACTGTACTGGGTTCTGGTGAGTGTGGCAGCCAAGCTCCCAGCCTGTGGGGAAGCCATCCTCAGCTACTAATGCCCATTTGGCAACCCACAGGGTCAAGGACAAGTACAAGCTGCAGCAGACCTTCAACGTGAACCCCGTCTACCTCAGGCACGCCGACTCGGGTGCGGCCACCGACTTCATGGTGAGTGGCCAGGAACGGGCAGCACGGCAGCCTCTGAGACGGAAACGGCCTGAGTCTGATGAGGGTCTCCTTCCCTCACCCGATGAGCCCATCCCATAATATTGCCACTGTGTACCTTTGGTTTCAAGCTGTGCCTAAGCATATAGAATGAAACCCAAAAAACTTTAAAAACCCTAGAGAATGAAACCAACCTTTGAGGTAGGATGCGAGTTTCCTGAGTATTTGTGGCATTTAAAAATTCTCCCAATTCCCTTCTGCCTCTGTCCTGGATAATCTTCTCTGCTCACTCCCTAACAGCAGGGCAGGGTGGAGAATTTCCATGGATAGGAAAAGAGGCTCCTTCCTTAAACTGTTTTCATCCTTTTGTCCCCATTGAGGCACTGTGGGAGGCTCCACAGTGGGGATGGGGCAATAGTTATCCTTCCCGAGGTTCTAGATGCCTCCAAGCATTCCTGCCTTGCCCACTAGCTGCACCTCAACCTCTAGACCCTGCCCACATTCTCAATCTGTACTATCTCTTGGGGAAACAACTTCTTCAGGTTTACTCCTCAGTTTGAAGATGAGCCCTTCCTTTAATTGTAGGGGAGACAGGGATGTAAACTAATAAGTTACATATAATGTGGTCAAGGCTAGGCAGAGTGAGACGAGCTTGATTTGGAATTCCATACCAGCAGTGGGCTTTTGGGAGTCATAGTGGACCTCTCTCAGCCTTGACTTTCTCATCTGCAAAATGGGCATGGTGGCACTGATTTCACAGGGTATTGTGAGTCTGCAATGGGAACATACATGTAGATCACTTCTTACTGGGAATGTGGTACCTGCTTAATAAATGGTAGGTGTGATATTTCTAAAAGCTCTACTTTTAAGCTGCAGAGATTTGTTATACAGCGAAGAGGTTAAAAACACAGATGAACTGTGTTTGAATTCTGGCTCCTCCATTTATTAACTTGTGTGGTCTTGGGCAAATGGCTTAAGCTATTTAGGTTTTCTCACCTCTAAAATGAGGGTGATAATAACAGTACTAGCTTCTTAGTTAGGCTTGCTGTGAGGAATAAATGAATTAATACAGTGAAGCACAGAGAGCAATGTCTGCCATCTGGGAGTCATTCTTTGTGAAGAGATGGTTCTGTCTTCTCTCCTTGGGCTAAAGTTTCTTGCCCTTTTTTAGTCCTAAAATAATCACTGCATCATCTCTTGATTATATTGGTCATTCCCCCTCGGACCAGTTCACACTTTCTTTAGATTTTTGTTTTTAAAGCTTTTTTATTGGAATTTCAGGCAGTAAGCTTGTAGTGGCTGGGGAGGACCCTCCAAAGGTTGATAAAAATAGAAGAATAATGGTTCTTTCATCTCCACTGCCCTGTCTGATGGGTTTTCAGCACTTTTTGAATTAAAGAAATTTTCACAGCAGCCCAAGGGCCAGATATCTTTAGGGGTAATTCTAGGTTTCTCCCCTGAGTGTGAAACAATGTCCATTTTTCTTTTCTTTTTTTAAAATTAATTAATTTATTTTTGGCAGCATTGGGTCTTTGTTGCTGTGCACGCACTTTCTCTAGTTGCATCGAGCGGGGGCTACTCTGTTGCAGTGTGTGGGCTTCTCGTTGCGGTGGCTTCTCTTGTTACGGAGCACGGGCTCTAGGCATGCGGACTTCAGTAGTTGTGGCTCGCCAGCTCTAGAGCACAGGCTCAGTAGTTGTGGTGCATGGGCTTAGTTGCTCTGCGGCATGTAGGATCTTCCCGGAGCAGGGCTTGAACCCGTGTCCCCTGCGTTGGCAGGTAGATTCTTAACCACTGCACCACCAGGGGAGCCCAATGCCCATTTTTCTATAAGTGAACTTGGATCATCGTAACTTAAGAGCATTTTCTTCCCTTGGCCCATTTTGGATTTTATGTTACTTTTTTGTGTTTTTGTTTTTTGTCCGCAACGGTATCTCAGGATCTTTTTGTGGTTCATTCCCATCAGTTTGGAGATTTTACAGTGCTCTCTCTCTTCCAGATCACTTCTAGAAATATTAAATTATACTTTTCTTAGCACTGGTCCAGAATGTGCTACTTTATCTTTTCCTTCCCTCACCTCTAATCCTATGGATTTAATTTTTAAGTCTCGAAGAAACTCCTAGAAAACTGAAGCTGCTGTCTGTTATGATCCTGGGGGTCTTCACTGCTACTTTGCCCCTTGCTCCAAGCTCTTTTTCACCCAGGTGGCTGAAGCTTTAAATAAAAGCCCAGCCAGGGCTTCCCTGGTGGCGCAGTGGTTGAGAGTCCGCCTGCCGATGCAGGGGACACGGGTTCATGCCCCAGTCCGGGAAGATCCCACATGCCGCGGAGCGGCTGGGCCCGTGAGCCATGGCCGCTGAGCCTGCGCGTCCAGAGCCTGTGCTCCACAACGGGAGAGGCCACAACAGTGAGAGGCCCGCGTACCACAAAAAAAAAAAAAAAAAAAAAAAAAGCCCAGTCATTTTGAGATGAGCCAGAAATAGAGCAGCATCCTGGGAGAGAAGACTTAGGGACTTCATCCCTTGGGCCCTGGAGCCACCTAAAATCAGGGCTAGATTCTTCTGACATCAGGAAGCTCCCTCACCTCCCCCCAACTAGTGGAGGGGGAATTGTCTTGTTCTTGGCTGTGAGACCGGCAAAACCTTGAAAGGATGTAGAGGAGACTTGGGAATGGCTTGAGTTAATGAAGAGCCATGTCCAAATTTCCTGTTCCAGCAGAAAAATATCTGCTAGAACCACCCTGCTGGGTCAGCATGGATTGGTTTTGGAATACTGACAAGAGGAACAGCTGGGGATATGGTCAGACTATAAAGAAATCAAAATTAAAATCATCTCTGCCTCTCATTTAATTGGCTTGTGAATTATTGTAGTCAATTGGCCATAACCATCTGGAAAACAATGTTTTCAGAGGCCACTATTATCCATTCATTAGTCTCCATCTGGAGTGTCCATCTAACAAAGGGTGGAGTTGACGCTCTCCCTGTTACAGGGAAAAGAAAGTCCCCGTGCTGGTCCTCAGCCCTGGAGTTTTTTGCTTGGAAATCCAAGGATTAGTACTTGATATAGAGAAACATTGTCCATCAACAATGTTGATGTTGGACAAGGGGTCATGTCCAAGCTGTGCCTGGGTCAGGAAACTGGGACAAAGGATGAAGGTGTGCACAGTTTTGAGGATTAGGCAATCCTGTGGAGGAACAGATAAATATTCGATGGGAAAAATATTTATTTTTTGTCAACAGAAATTGTGGTGATGCTTTCTGACATTTGAGGAAGAGGTCATTAGAAATCACACTACTCATCAGAATAATTGCAAATGTGTGCTAAACCCTTTGCTCTGTTTACAGATCAGAGAAATCGATTTGGAATTGGTTTGAAAATTTTCAGACCTTTGGTGCCCGAAACCTTGAACTTTAAGCTCTGTTGAAGTTGGTCATCAGGAACAGAGAGTCAGTTTTAGTCTAACAAAGGCCGAGATATAGATGTTTATTTGCAGTCTGAGGGCTGGTGTCCTCCTGAGGGCATAGAACGTCACAGGAAAAATAAGGTCAGGACAGTGAAATTAAATAATAATCATCTTGGTTCTAGGCAGAAACACCATTGTGATTTGTGGCTCACATTTTTATCATCTAAATAGCCAGGACTTATTGACAACTTCCTGTGAAGCTCTTCACCCTGGTTCTCCTCACACCACATCCCTGGAGGTGCTGTTCATTCTTTGTCTCACGAGGAGCCAGTGAGGCGGCAATGCCCAAGTAAGAGGTAGAGATGGAGGAGAAACCCAGGTCTGTGAGGCTCCAGCATCTGAGCTCCTGAACCCTATACTTTACATTTTTGTGGGGAAGAGAAATCAAACTCTATTTTCTGCTATTCAAGGTAGATTAGGTTCTTTTAGAAAAAAAATGTATTGCCCCTATCTTGAATTTCAGCCTGGAATGAAATTTTTTTTTTTTTACATCTTTATTGGAGTATAATTGCTTTACAATGGTGTGTTGGTTTCTGCTTTATAACAAAGTGAATCAGTTATACATATACATATGTTCCCATATCTCTTCCCTCTTGCGTCTCCCTCCCTCCCACCCTCCCTATCCCACCCCTTCAGGCGGTCACAAAGCACCGAGCTGATCTCCCTGTGCTATGCGGCTGGTTCCCACTAGTTATATACCTTACGTTTGGTAGTGTATATATGTCCATGTCTCTCGCTCGCTTTGTCACAGCTTACCCTTCCCCCTCCCCGTGTCCTCAAGTCCATTCTCTAGTAAGTCTGTGTCTTTATTCCTGTCTTACCCCAAGGTTCTTCATGACATTTTTTCCCTTAAATTCCATATATATGTGTTAGCATACGGTATTTGTTTTTCTCTTTCTGACTTACTTCACTCTGTATGACAGATTCTAGGTCTATCCACCTCATTACAAATAGCTCAATTTCGTTTCTTTTTATGGCTGAGAATATTCCATTGTATATATGTGCCACATCTTCTTTATCCATTCATCTGATGATGGACACTTAGGTTGCTTCCATCTCCTGGCTATTGTAAATACAGCTGCAATGACTCTTTTTGAATTATGGTTTTCTCAGGGTATATGCCCAGTAATGGGATTGCTGGGTTGTATGGTAGTTCTATTTTTAGTTTTTTAAGGAACCTCCATACTGTTCTCCATAGTGGCTGTATCAATTTACATTCCCACCAACAGTGCAAGAGTGTTCCCTTTTCTCCACACCCTCTCCAGCATTTATTGTTTCTAGATTTTTTGATGATGGCCATTCTGACCAGTGTGAGATAATATCTCATTGTAGTTTTGATTTGCATTTCTCTAATGATTAATGATGTTGAGCATTCTTTCATGTGTTTGTTGGCAATCTGTATATCTTCTTTGGAGAAATGTCTATTTAGGTCTTCTGCCCATTTTTGGATTGGGTTGTTTGTTTTTCTGTTATTGAGCTGCATGAGCTGCTTGTAAATTTTGGAGATTAATCCTTTGTCAGTTGCTTCATTTGCAAATATTTTCTCCCATTCTGAGGGCTGTCTTTTGGTCTTGTTTATGGTTTCCTTTGCTGTGCAAAAGCTTTGAAGTTTCATTAGGTCCCATTTGTTTATTTTTGTTTTTATTTCCATTTCTCTAGGAGGTGGGTCAAAAAGGATCTTGCTGTGATTTATGTCATACACAAAAATAAACTCAAAATGGATTAAAGACCTAAATGTAAGGCCAGACACTATCAAACTCTTAGAGGAAAACATAGGCAGAACACTCTATGGGATGAAATTTTTAAAGCAGCATTTAAAGCAAAGTGTCTTCTCCTTGGTCCAGGGTCATGGACTTGGTTTCTACCTGTGCTGCTCTTAGACAAGGGTTTGGTCACATGACGAGGTAGCCTTTGTGTATCTTGCCTTGGCTTCTCCTTAGCAACAGCCTCGGGCATCATGGTGACACTGTGCATCCCTGGAGGGTTGTGCAGACAACAGATGATAAAGCTCAGGAGTGTGTGTGGGAGGAGCAGGGGTCCCTGTCTCTAACCATGGCACTGTGCTCCTTTGTTCTAGCACTGGCAGATCCCCCTGAGCAGGCGGTTTCGCTCTATTAAACTCTGGTTTGTGATCCGGTCCTTCGGGGTGAAGAATCTTCAAGCGCACATCAGACATGTATGTAGTGGGCAGGCCTTGGGAGGAGCCCAGGCTCGCTTTGTGGCCTAGTGGGGAGGAAGGCTGGTTTCTGCTCTGCAGACCTTTCCCGGGGGGATGTGTGATGTATGGCTCAGGTGCCTGGGCCTGTTTGTGAGCTCCTGGGACTTGATGATTCAGGGCAGCCGTCTGTTTGCTAGCTAGAGGATCACTGAGCAGAACATGACACTGAGGGCTGTCTGGTGTCTGTCCCCCACCTGACTGTCTCACCGTCCCTTCTGCTATCATCGAGCACTGGGGAGGGATGGCCCGAGAGCCTAGTTTGCAGAGAAGGAAATAGAAAGTAAATCAAAGGGCAGCTTGTGGCCAGGGTAGGAGCCTATCTTTTAAAAAATTACTCTGATTCTCATGGCTATCTGAAAATTTTAGTCACTATTATGGTTATGCCAGAAACAGGGCTCGCCTGGCTTGGACATGTAGACCTGCAAGTCTGGAACAAACATCCCTGCATGATGTCAAGAGGTATTTACTGAAGGCATATTTGGTACAATTTATTTCAACTCAATTCAACCACACAATTATTGTGCTAGGAAAGAGACCCAGAGGTGAATGAGACAGGCACAGTCCCTCTGTCATAGGCTTCATGGAAGGGGTGGAACTTAACTAAGAATTTTGGTCAGCAGCAATTTTCTCTCATTTTTATGAGTGCCTATGAGAAAGACAAAGTTATTGATAAATACAAGAGGGTTACTCCAAAGATGTTGTCCTTTGTTCCTCTGCGTGTCTTTCCCTGGCCACATTTCCTCTAGGGAATTCCGTCCTCATTAAGCAAACACAAGGCCAAGTGCAGTGGTTGAATCAGTATGTATGATTGGCTTACTGTTGGTAACTTTACATTTGTTATCAACATCAAGGTGTTGGTTAACTGGATGTTTATCAGTGAGTGGCTGTCACCCAGGGACATTAGGCATTTTTGCTCTCTCTCTATCCTCAGACTCAAGACGGGAAGTAGGTAGCTGGGGGATGAGGTGCTGGAGGTTACAGGTTATCATCTGGTTCCAACTCAGGACTGGGTATTCAACGTGCAGGTGCTGGCTAATTACCCTCATGCTGCCTCTCCCAACTCAAAGCCCTGAATTCCCATCGTCTCCCCTTCGCCTACACTAGGCCCAGACTCCTGGGCCCGGCTTTCGAGGACCCAGTTATCAGCCTCTAAGCTCAGGCTTCTCACTGACCCGTTCCAGCTCCATCCTCAGTGTGCCTCTGCACCTTCACCTGTGCATTGCCCTCTTCCATTGCCCTCTCTTCTCCAAATGTTGCTAGTGGATTAAGTTCTGCTTCTCCCAGGAGCTTCCCTGACTATTCCATCTGCCCTCATCTCTGCTTGCTCGGCATTCCTAGGACCACCTACTCAAGCACACCTACAAAACTGAGCTCTAAAAGCTACCAATGTCCCACAAAAGTAAAGGGTGGAACTAAAATGAAGTTGTTTGATGTGAGTTAATTTTATCTCTCCAGCTTGACTGCGATCATAATTATTTTTACTTGCACAGTGTCTTAAAGAGATAACTTATAGGGTTTCATTAGGTTCTTACAACAATGCTTGGGGCAGTCACCCTGATGAACCCCATTTTATGGGTGAGGCTCAGAGATGGTAATTGCCCTGCTTAAGAGAGGAGGGCCTCCTTTCTTTACAGTTCTGGGCTATTTTCTATTATGTGAGCTCTTGAAAGTCATATAAAACCAAGTTGTGTATCTCCCTGTTATAGATTAGTGCTTTAGAGAATGGGATATGAGTTTGATATTTTAGTTCTACCCTTTACTGTTTGGTGACCTTGGACAAATTATTTAAACTTTCCGTGTTTGCCTTCCTAATTTATAAAATGAGAAAATGATAATACCTCTCTCAAAGGTTTATGGTGATGATAAATAATACACATAAAGCCCTTACTTAGTGCAAGACCTAATATTCCACTAAGTACTCAAATATTTCCTATTCCCACTTCCTTTTCCTCCCCCTTCCCCTTTCCTCTTCTTCTTCTTCTCCTTTTCTCCTCCTCCTTCTCCAATTTTTCCTTCTTCCAATGATAATAATTCAACATTGTCGTCACCATCATCTCCTATCACCTACCATAAAAGGGGTTTGTAAATTATTTTTTTAAAGACAGATAGTACATATTTTTGGCCTTGCAGGCCATATGGTCTCTTGTGAGTATTCAAGTCTGTCATTGTAGCACAAAAGCCGCCATACACAGTACATTAACAAATAGGCGTGGCTGTGTTCCAAAGGACTTTATTTACAAAAAAACGGGTGTGAAGGAGGTGGGGCTCTATTTGGCCTGGGGGCTGCAGTTTGCCCGCCTCTGCCCTAGGATGGTACAGGGCACTGGTTGTAGCCCTGCTTTCATCTCCCATAAAGGTAGGTGGTTTCTGGTGGCGGGGTGCTGCCTGTGCTCTTTTCTCTCTCCTCTGGCCCCTCTTCTCTCTTGTTGCCAAGAGCATGTGTTACAGGAGACAACAGAGCATGGCAGGGGGTGTGCTTGGCGACCAGAGACCTGCATTCTGCCGCTGCTACCTTGGGGACGCCACTTTCCTTTGTCTCTTTCTAGAAAATGAAGAGGTTGAACAAAGATGACTTCTGGCTCTCTTTCCTTGCTCAGAAGTATCAGTTTCATGGTCTTTGGCTAGCCTGATTCTGGATCTGTACCTGAGATGTCTTACTCATGTAGACTTGAGAACCATTTACACAGAAAGATCTCACAATTGGCAGGACAGGATGGAAATGGGCCTGGAGGGAAGGAGGCACACGGGAGAATCATGACAAAATTAGAAAGTAAACTGCAAAAGTATAAAACAGTGAGAAAACATTTAGCAGGCTGCTTTCCCAGAGAGGGCCTTATGACTTGACAATGAAAAATGCTTAGGGTAGGGATTGGAGACCCTTTTAAACAGACCATGCAGTGGAGAGAGAAAGTGGTTCTGGATCGGGTTTGTAGCAACTTGTTAGCTGAACCCTTTGACTTCTCTTGAAATAGAGTACCCAGTATGAGAACCAGGTGATAGCCATTACTTAGAAAATATTTTCTTGAGATCCTTCTGGATTCCTGGAGAAATTTTTAAAAATGAAAGAAAGGGCAAGTCCTGTCCTTGTTTAGTTAGTAATACTAAGTAAAAAAAAGAGGAAATTAAAAAATTATAACTTCAATGAAAGATTAATATGGTACAAAGCTTTAAAACATTTCTATTGTGGTAAAATATAGATAACATAACATTTACAACTTGAACCATTTTTAAGCATACAATTCAGTGGCATTAAGTACACTCACAATGTGTGCAACTGTCACTGCTGTCTATTTCCAGATCTTTTCCCATCATCCCCAGCAGAAACTCTGTACCCATTAAACAGGTTTAAAGCCTTCTCCATGGTGTACATGGGTATGATATGTAAAAATATGTTCTTTGTGGAATGTCAGAAAAAAGGGGATGAGGGGCATTTGAGGTGAAAAGGTCTGAGAGGCAAGGGGAAGATGTCAACTTAGGATATGGGGGCTGGGCTGCTGACAGCTCACATGGTGCCTTTATGTACAGGAGAAACAAAAGTCTCTTCCTCTGAGCATTTGTAGCCCGTAAGAGGCACCTGGCTGGGAATGCAGAACCTGGTCTGGGTTGTGGCCCCTGCTAGCCCTCTTGGCTTGTCTGTAAGCCAAGATATGTGAAGCCGGGATATGAGGGCATATCCTTGATGGCAAAGCACATGTCTTCTGGGACTTCCCTGGTGGTCCAGTGGTTAGGACTCCACGCTTTCACTGCCGAGGGCCCGGGTTCAATCCCTGGTGGGGGAACTAGGATCCCACGAGCCTTCTGGTTCTGGGAGTGGATTGAAAGAGGCCCCTGAGACATGAGTTCTCAGAGTGGAGCTAATGTGACAAGAAATAGGGAGCCATTGGAGGTTTTATAGTTTGGAATATGAGCAAAATCAAATGGAGAAGAAAATCAGGCAGAAGCCACTTAGGTCTCTTTGGTTCAAAGATGTGACTGGTTTAAACCCGTTTAACAGTGTGGAAGTTTACGCACGGTCGTCTCTTGCCTGTTATTAATCTCAGTTCTCTCGATGTTCACAATTCCAGGGTACTGAAATGGCTAAGTATTTTGAATCTCTGGTCAGAAACGAACCTTTCTTTGAAATTCCTGCCAAGAGGCACCTTGGTTTGGTGGTTTTTCGTCTAAAGGTAATGCCATCTTCCATCTCATGTGAAGGATGTTATTTGGTAATTTTCAGCCTCTTGGAAATGTAAATACTGGGCTTCTGGAGATGCTTACAGGGAATGTGATACAGACTTTACTTCTCTTTATCCTTCAAACAGGGTCCTAATTGCCTCACAGAAAGTGTGTTAAAGGAAATAGCTAAAGCTGGCCGTCTCTTTCTCATCCCAGCCACTATCCAGGACAAGTTGATCATCCGTTTCACTGTGACATCCCAGTTCACCACCAGGGATGACATCCTGAGAGACTGGAATCTCATTCATGATGCTGCCACTCTCATCCTGAGTCAGCATTGTACTTCCCAGCCTAGCCCTCAGGGGGGGAACCTCATCCCCCAAACCAGGGGCCCCAGAGCCTTGGCCAAGGAGCTGTCCTTTCCATCTGTCAGCAGGGCAGGAGATGACCCAGACCAGGCCAGGAAGGTCATCAAGCAGCCTCCACATGTGGGAGCCAGTCCTGTGAGAGGGGAAGGCAGCCGCCACCTTGAAACCCTGCTGGACCCACTTGATGACTGCTTTTCAGAAGAGGCCCCAGACCTCACCAAGCACAAGCTGTCCTCCTTCCTGTTCAATTATTTGTCTGTGCAGAATAAGAAGGCAGTGCGTTCCCTCAGTTGCAACAGCGTGCCTGTAGGCGATCAGAAGCCACTGCCCACAGATGGCTCTGTGAAGAATGGCGGCTCCTGCCGGGTCAGAATCTTTTCTAGGTTTCCAGAAGAGATGATGATGCTAAAGAAAAGTGCCTTCAGAAAACTAATCAAGTTCTACAGTGTCCCCAACTTTCCTGAATGCAGTTCTCAATGTGGGCTCCAGCTGCCCTGCTGCCCTCTGCAGGCAACAGTTTAGACCAGGGGGTTCAGCCAGGGTCCATGAATGTGTTTCAGGGAGTCTCTGAAGCCCTCAAAATTGTATGCTGAATTTATGTGCTTATGTTTATGTGCATTTTTCTTGGGAGAAAGCCAATGATTTCTTATCAGATTCTCACAGATGTTCATGACCTATGATAGGATACAAATAGAGAGTTTAAGCCAGCATGATCCAGAAGATTCCAGCACGCTGGTCAGAGAGAAAGGGTCTAGGGTGGTGTATTGACAGGCAGCTTCTGTGGTTTAGCTTGTGACACTGAAACTTTCAAGTTTCATGAAATATAATGTGGAAATAAATTGTGCTTGTCCCTGAAAAAAGCATATCCTGTGTCACTTAATTGACCACTGAAATATTTGTTTTTCTTTTCCATTATGGTTTACTACAGGGTAAAATATAGTTACCTGTGCTATACAGTAGGACCTTGTTGTTTATCCATTCTATATATAATAGATTGCATCTTCTAATCCCAGATTCCCAAACCATCCTCCCCCCACCATGCCTTGGCAACCACAAGTCTGTTCTCTATGTCTGTGAATCTGTTTCCGTTTCATAGATAAGTTCATTTGTGTCATATTTTAGATTCCACATATAAGTGATATCATATGGTATTTGTCTCTTTCTGACTTACTTCACTTAGTATGATAATCTCTAGGTCTATCCGTGTTGCTGCACATGGCATTATTTCATTCTTTTTTATGGCCGAGTAATATTCCATTGTATATATGTACCACATTTTTATCCATTCATCGGTCGATGGACATTCAGATTGTTTCTATGTCTTGGCTATTGTAAATAGTGCTGCTATGAACATTGAGTTGTATGTATCTTTTTGAATTATAGTTTAATCAGATATATGCCCAGGAGTGGGATTCCTGGGTCATATGGCAACCCTATTTTTAGTGTTTTGAGGAATCTTCATACTGCTTTCCATAGTGGCTGCACCAATTTACGTTCCCATCAACAGTGTAGGAGGGTTCCTTTTTCTCCACATCCTTTCTAGCACTTATTGTTTGTGGACTTTTTAATGATGGCCATTTTGACTGGTGTGAGGTGATACCTCAATGAAGTTTTGATTTGCATTTCTCTAAGGATTAGTGATGTTGAGCATCTTTTCATGTGCCTTTTGTCCATCTGTATGTCTTCTTTGGAGAAATGTCTGTTTAGATTGGGTTGTTTGTTACTGAGTTGTATGAGCTGCTTTTATATTTTGGAAATTAAGCCCTTGTTGGTAGTGTCATTTGCAAATATTTTCTTGCAGTGTATAGGTTGCCTTTTCATTTTGTTTATGGTTTCCTTTGCTGACCACTGAAATAAGGATTAGCTAACCAGGGCATGTTCTGGAACCTAAATGAATGTACTTAGGGATTTTGCTTTTTAGTATGCTGAAGATTTGACTTTGTGAGAAAAAGAGTTTGGAGGAGCCCTTGGTATGAAGGCAGACAGCTTGAGTTAGGCACTGTGGCTTACAGTTTATAAATGAGAAAACGGAGGCCACAGGTCACACAGCTTATACGTGGGCAAACCCAGGTCTCCTTGTCCTCAGTAAAGCCCATGCTATTCCCAGCAGACCATACTGTTCACGGTTGTCCTTGATCAGAAGTTCACCATTCAGCAGACCCCTCTAGTCCTTCACTGCTGTTAAATGTTCCCTCTCTCAGTTTGGAACTTGTATATATATTTTTCCTGCACACTATAGTCAAATAAAAGCTGTGCTCACAAGCAGCTTACCCATGGTGAGTTCATAGGCCAAAAAAATTATTTTCTTTCCATTTCAGATGGTGCTTCTACAGGGAGTGGTTCTGAAATTGGTTATATTAACAGTGTTAAAGGTAAACAAAGCTGGCCACTAGTTAAAGTAGTAAGGACAGATTTTTAATCAGTAATAACTACTGCAATAGAAAAAAGAGTCTGGCGTGAACTGGGCTCAACTTGATTTGTTCAGCGGTCACTGGGCATTTTAGAGGGAGAATGGGGGAACAGGAAGGAGGCACGCAGGGACTTAGTAGAGTCAGGGAAGTGAAAAATTACAAAAAGCAGGAAGAGGGGGTTGGTCCATGGGAAGCCCATCTGGGTTTGCTAACTGATGCTTATGGAAGTTAGCCTCCTACCCTCCCACAGAGGCTGGGGGACAGGGGCCCTATCTTCAGGTGTTGGCTGGAATAAACGGTAAATCTTTTGGCAGCCTTGTGTTTTCTCAGGCAGGCATTTTAAGGGGGTGTAGGATCATCCCAGGGGTGTGGCCTTGAGCTGTTAGAAATTATGATACTGTTTTGTCCAAGTCTTTATAGGCCAAGGTTGAGGCCTAGTAGGGAGGAGGGCTCAGAGGAGCCTGGGTAGAGTTTGGTCGGGGAGAGAATCTTTGCCAAGACCTTATAGTTTCATATTACCCTTGCTCTCAATTGGCGGTCGCAGAACTTTGCTGCATACTGGAATCACCTGGGAGCCTTTTTAAAAAGTACTGATGATGCCTGGCTCTCACTCCCAGAAATCTTGATCTAATTGTTATGAGATGGGCCTGGGCTTTGGGATTTTTGACAGCTCCTCAAGTGATTCTAATGTGCAGCAATGTTTGAGAAGTACTGTTCTAGAGCTGCTTGCCGTTCCAAGGGATGTGGGCCGTAGAAGCAGTGGCATCCCCAGGTGCTTCTTATGCACCTTAAAACTTGAGAAGCCCTGCTCCAAGCCAGTGGTTCTCAAATTGAGCCTGCTTCAGAGTCAACAGCAGGGCTTGTTAAAACGTAGCTTGCTGGGCCTATCCCCAGTGGTTCTGACTCAGTAGGTCTGGGGTGGGGTCTGGTCATTTGCATGTCTGACAAGCTCCCAGCTGATGCTGATGCTGCTGGTCTGGGACCACCCTCCGGTCTTCTGTCAGTGCTAGGCGGGAGCTTAGCGATGCCAATGAGCTGTGTGACTTTAGGCATGTACGTCACCTCCCCAGGCTTTTTTTTTTCTTTTATCAGACAAAGCGGTTTGACTAGACACTCTCTAGGATTGCTTTTAGTTCTGCTGTAGCAAATAATACGTATTTGTGTATCTGGTAAATAGACACTGTTAATGTGAGTTTTCAAGAACAATTGCAGGCTGAAGATGACAAAGTGCTGCTTTCTACTAGGCCTTTCCTGATGCCTGCACTTTGAGTCCCACCAGATCTAAGATCTGAGCTTCAGTTAATAAAAGATAATCCATGTCCGAGGAAGTGAAGTACTAACTAAGCACACATGATGTGTAACTCGGGATGTTTTTCTGTCTGTCAGTGGTTCACCAAAATGCAGCCCCTAATCAACAGCACCAGCATCACCTGGGAATTTGTTAGAACTGCAAATTCCAATTCTAATTTCAACTCTGGGGAATGGGCCCATCATTCTGTCTTAATAAAACTTCTTGGTGAAGGTGACTCTCAGTGCTCAATTTTCTTTTTTATTTTAAGCTTTAAATAGTTTATTTTAGACTATATCAATCTCCTAAGTCCTCTCTTACAAAATTCTTTCTCTAGATTAATGACTATTATGATGAAAGTGTCACTCTCTTCATTATAAATTCAACTATTGAAAAATACCTTTAAGAGTTAAGGTATTTTTTGAATTGTTTTTTATTTATTGTATACAGCATGTTCTTATTCCTTATCCATTTTATACATATTAGTGTATATAGGTCAATCTCAGTCTCCCAGTTCATCAGTGCTCAAGTTTGAGACTCACTGCTGTGCCTGAACTAGGAGACTCACACCATCTATTTAGCTCATCCTCTCTGCCTCCAACATGCCTCCTCCAGTGCCCACGCACATATAGCAAAGCTTGCATAGGGAACCAGTTGTTTATCAGGATTGCTTGATGAGAAAGCAATGGATAATTATTGCCTACCTGGTGCCAGGCACTGGGAATATAATGATGAGGAAAATAGATGGACTCTCTACTCTCATGGAGCTTACAGCTTCATAGAAGAATGACGTCTGTGCAGAGGGAAATTGCCAATCATAATGGAATGCACCATCAGCTATATATCCATATTACAACATGGCGCTCTGTGCACTCTGGGGAGACGGCACCCACATCAACTAGAAGACCTGGGTTGGCCAGTCGGCCCGCCTCCCCTGGAACAGTGCCGCAGTGATGCTGAGGGACACCTTTCCTGTTAGCTGTCTCTTTACAGTCTTCGTGCAGTCCCACCAACTGCAGTGACAAAATAGTTATTTTTGAAAAGTTCAAACACATGGAAAAGACTCTGGCCTTCCTTCTAGGGGTCTTTCCAGTCAGCTTTCTTTGAAACCCTGACATGACTTCCCAGATAGAGGCTTGGAAAACACCATCGTACTGCGCTGAGCTCATCTCTTGGTCCTTAGCGGGGACCCACTAAATGCTCGTAGAGCTGTTGTAGGAACGAGCAACACATGTAAGAGATCATCTCTTAGGGAGGGTCACTGTTTTTATACTGATTCTTGTTAGCTTCCATTTCAGATGATGACATTTACTAGTTTTACCCCCAAATTATTTTGGTTTGGAGACTCATTATATGTCTCCAAACAATACACCTGAAATCAGAGATCTGTTGAATGATTTACATGGGTATCAGCATATTAAAAAAACTCACTTGTACTTTCAAATGAGGAAGATGACTTGCACAGACATTTCTACGGACACAATTTTTGACCCTTTTAAAAGAGAAAAATCTGTCTTTAAAGTTGATTATGTCACAGGATGGCTTGATTTTGTTTACACATATGCAAACCCAGGTATTGAGGATAGCGTGCTGGTGTCTCTATCTGTCCCAATAGAGCTGTGGTTCCTGGCCTCAGTCACGAAGGTTTGGAGAAGCAAGAGACTGAGGAAGCCATCCGGCTGGGAGGGAGAGTTTCTGAGTTTCTAACTGGGAAGTCAAAGATGTGGGTCAAAGGTGGTCAGGCCCCAGCAGGCTTTGGTTCCAGAACACTACTGTTCTGGATATTGGTGTAAGTGCTGACCTGTCACCCAAAAAAGATGTCCCCTGTGACACAGAATGACATCACAGCTTTAACAGTCTCTGCTTACAACCTGATTCACTTTAACAAGATTCCAAGTAACACAATTGCACAATGTTATACTTTCAAAAGCAAAGGCTGGGCTATTTCCCATCACTTGGGTTAAAATTTTCACAGGGATATCAATAAAGCAAAAGCAGAGATACCTAGAATTTTGCGAAAGTTCCCAAATGCTGACCCACAAGCAACAGTTGTTCTAAATTGTTGCCTAAATTCACAGAGATGCAGTGATATCCAGAGTTTTCCTTAGGCCATCCTCAAGTCCCTCATGCATATTAAGTGCTCAGGGAATGTTTACTGTTGGGCATAATGAGCGGGATTCTTGTCATGAGTCTTCTTAGGAGTCTCCTCTAAAAAAGTGGAGAGAGTTTAAAAAATATTTCTAATACTGTGTTGGGGGTGGGGATGGCCACCCCTCATCATGTATCATTGAGAATCCCTGAATACATTTGCCTGGGGCTTTTCAATTTAGGGACTAAATTGAAGGAGAATTAGGGCTCCTTTCTAGCTCCTGGTCGTCTGAAGATGTTCTCTAGGGAAGGAAACTCTACCTGTTTTAGGGAGGCTGGGGTGAACTCGAGTCACACTTCCTAGATGTGAACTTAGTGAGCATGATGCTCCTGTGACCTAGGACAAGCTCTAGTAAGGAATATGTCATCTTGAGGGCCGCCACCAAGGACCTGCTCCTGGAACTCTGTGACTGACACATGCAGAGCTTATGGGGTTCTACTCAGAAAGGGTGGCAGCTGAGTGTAAGGACAAAGAGCCTGTCTGAGAGAGCTCCTTGCTGTTCCCAGATCCTCCTGTGCCACGCCCAAAGCCCTCGGTCCTTGAATAGGCTCTCTGGCCGGAGACTGGCTGTGGAGTGAAACCAGCTCTAGACTGAGGAGCACGTGAGCCTGGGGGTGCGAGCTGGACCTCTGGGACTTCTCTGGTGCACAGTTGCATTTTCTCTGGGGTGAGTGGAAATTATAGAAAATGTGAGACTTTACATGTTAAAAATTGGGAGATTCACATAAATATCTGGATTTCTGTTTTGTGAATAATCAGATCTTGGAAGTACCTGGGCTATATAGCCCCATGACAATAATCAGCTGACTGAAGCTGCGTCGTGGCTGTCCCCAAGTTTTCCACGTTCATTTGGGACCTGCTCTTCTCATCCGCATTACCAATACAAATCCTGAAGCCACTTGAGTTTGCAACCCTTGATATAGCTAAAAAGTTTGCTGGATACCTTTTATGTATAGAGCTCTGATGCTCTAGACTTAAGCTCCTTCAAAGACTATAGGTGGCTTTATCACTTGTTGGCTAATGCTGTAGACAGTGGCCAGGATGCTTCTGGGGGTAGGATTGGCCTTACACTAGAGCTGGATTTCCATTGGGTTGTTCACTGGGAACCTACCCCCTCACCTCCCAACTCCTTACCACTTTTTACTCAGAATGCCATTAGCATTATAAAGGGGACACCTGTGAAAAATTGCCAATGATACTGTCAGGCTCAGCGTTCGCATTTAGAATCAAGTCAGGAAGAAGTGCCTTTGCATATGTTGGTGTTCATCTATTTTATTACATATTTTAAAAAATAACATCCTCCCTCTAACAAGCTTAGTTTGCAAATACAAACAGTAGGTGCAAATTGAAAAACAATTACATATAAATCTTTTCACTTGCAAAGGTTCGGGTGTAATTTTAAAAAGTCTCTCCTTACTGGTATGCATAAAAAAATTGCACTGCACAATCTTCAATCAAATTAAAGTGGGATTATATCAAGTGGCTGTACTAGGTCCATTCAGTTTCTTTCTAGAAATACGCTGAGTTACCCTCCTGGTAATATTCAGAGTTTCAGAGTTTTATCATTAATGGCGTTGTAAATGTGCTCAGTCATCGGCACATACATTTCTGCTTTGTCATCCAAGAAATACAAGGCATCTTTGATAACTGCAGGGTTAAAGCCCTCTTCCATGAGGGTCACTTTTCGGTGTTTAAAAGTTCCAGTGATCTCAATGGTGTCCTGAAAAACATCAAACAATCATTTGAGAGCAGGTGAAAGCAGGTTCTGTGTGATACCAAGATATCCTGTCTTCAGAACCTCCACTAGGGGGCGCTCTGTGGAGGTATTTTTCCTTCCCTTAAAGCTTGACGATCACATGTGGGGAGAGAGAGTCTGCAGACAGTGGAATACGGAGCAGAAGAGTCTGTCACTTGGTGAGCTTCCAGTATTCCTGGAATATTCTGATTAATGGTGGGGTGGGGAAAGGAATCATGTACACACAGACAACTTTTTTTTTCAGCCTGTTTGTGACACTGAAGACTTGTTTCTTCTTCAGTAAATAGGTGATGATCTGAGGATATTTCAACTTTCATGTCTCTCAACCATCACTGTAAAGCATGTCAGTGTTTTATGAACATCAACAGAAATAACCGTTTAACCTTAGCAATATCTGGTAATCTAACACTTCTTTTCTCACATCTTCAGCTACAGAATCACAGAGCTCAAGGTCCAAAAGTGAGAGTGTTAAACTAAGGGGTTAATGTTTGAGAAAGAAAAAAAAAATCTCTATCCGTGACAGTTTAGCCTTTGGTAGTTCCTACTGGCTAATGATGCCCAATTAAAGTTCACATCACAGAAAGGTGCAGGACTTCAGGGGATTTTTCCATTCTTTAAAACTGGAAACAATAAGTAAGAGGGTCGGAGCATTTCTATTTTATGTGTTTGTTATACCTCATCAAACAGACTTTGTGAGTTATTTGCTAACACTGTTGCTGAATGAACTGCCTGTGGTTTTAGGGAAAAAGGGATTAGGATTTGGTTTCAGCTAGCTATATTTTCTGGTATTTCTGCTTCCTCATTTAGCTTCCTGAAAGGGTAGTGAAAATTTGGCCGTTGTGCTCGCCATGGTAGAAGAGGAATTGTTCCCTTAGACTCAGGTGTCTCCAAGAGAGAGGATAACTGAACTTTATAACAAGGGGTCTCACCTGTATTCTTAGAAACCGGGGCCTTGCATAATTGGGCAGGTAATCGGCCACATGCTTAAAGAGTTTCCTTCCATCAAATTCATGGTCTTCCTTCATCTTGATGGAAGCCATGCCAATTCGACCCTCGTGACCTAGAGTTAAAGTGAGAAAAAATTAGGTGGGTTGTAGCTATTTATTTTATTTATGATAAAATAAATGACCTTTGCTAGGTCAAAGTACAGAGAACTGAGACAGATTTATGGCATGGGTTTCTTTTGGATAGTTGGAATTTTTATTTCAAATATATGTTGAAGTTAAATTCTAAAGTGAATTAAAGATAACAACAAAACAACAAGCTATACATTGATTGAATCTTTATTACATGCCAGGTCCTTTACTAAGTGTGCTTTATGTACTATCTTATTTAACCCTCATGACAACCTTATGAAGAGGTACAAAGGTTATCTCCATTTTACAGGTGAAGAAACTGAGGCTTAATGACATTAAAAGACTTGTTCAAAAAAAAAAAGACTTGTTCAAGTTCATGCAGCAAATACTAGGCAGGACCAGAAATGGAATTGAGGCAGGCTGGCTAAAGATCCTGTGCTTATTGACATCATCCTTCTTGGCAGCCTAGATGTAAACACCAGAATGGGAAAAAGGTTGAATTAGTGGCTAAAAAATTTTTTGGATTCTGGTGAAAAACCCTTGCTCCCCTGTCAAGGATAATTGGGCTCAGGTGGTTCTTTGGGTCGCAGGTCAGGTCTATTGTGCTTCCAGGCACAGATGTTCACCTCTGAGACATATAATCACGGTTCCTAATAGCTTTGCCTCTGCATTTCAGAGAGGCTGCAGGACGGGAGGGTGAAGGCAGATCAAGGTATGTGCCCACTGCACCCCCACCTCCCCACCTGGATGCCTTCTAGTCCAGAGAGGTTGTGCTCTCCACAGGGGAAACAGATCCTAACAGCTCTTTCTTCCCGGTGTTTAGAACAATTACTATTGTTTTCTTGTGAGGACAGTGGTAATTACATATTAATACCTCTTCTACGTGATCGGGCAGACCCAGTGGGAGTCCAGGTCCACTTGCCTGAACTACTTAACTGTAATCAGAGAGGGGGAAGGAGCCGCCCTTCGTCACCTGGGCCCCAGCTTTCAAAATCTCTCCCATGGTGGTTGTGTGTTTTCCCATGACTCTAAAGAAGTCAGAAAACAAGAGGAAAAATTATAAGAAAGGAAATGCATCCTCATTTGCTTTGCCTCATATCTGAAGGAGGGAGGCAGGGCACCATACCCTCTTTCTCTAGGGGTCCCTGGTAGCTGTCTCAAAGGTACCGGTCTCAGGAATCTTGAATGTCTCCAATGAGCTCCTTTTAGAATTAAGGCAGAGGCTGATGCAACAGAAATCTTCAGAGTCAACTGGCTCCTTGCTTCTTGCTCTGACAGAGGCAATGCCCAACCGAGAGGCAAATGGGGCTGTTGGATCTCAGGTCTCTGTCCTGACTCCCAGAGGTTGGCTGGGGCTAGTTCAGCTCCAGGGGGAAGGTTCCTGTCTGCAGCAGTTCGGGCCAGAGGTTCTCTAGAGTTGTACTATTCAATATGGTGGCCACTGGTCACATGTAACTATTAAAATTAATTATAATTAAATAAAATGAAAAATTCAGTCCCTCAGTTGCACTAGCCACATTTCAAGTGCTCAACAACCATATGGTAGCTATTGGCTACCATGCTGGACAGTGCAGATATAGAACATTTTCAGAACACTGCAGAAAGTTCTATTGATAATATAAAGCTCTAGAGAGTAGTCTGGCAGTTCTGGTGTCATCTCTAGTCTAGGCCCAAACTTAGAAGTTTCTTCCTGGTCCAAAGCTGAGCTCTGTGAAGGCCTTATTCAGCCCTTTGGTAGTGAGAATCACCCTGGTGGACTGATGTCTTTCTCTAGGTAGATCTGCCACATTTCTAGGCTGCAAGAGTGGCACTGAGAATCACAGAATCTGAAAATAGGAGAGACTGTAGGGTTCATCTCTAATCTTTCACTGCTGTAAGAATTCTCACAGGATCCCAGGTGGACAGCCAGCCTCTTTACTTATCCCAGTTGGTGGGACATTGTCTACCTCAGGAGACAGACCACTCTGTTGTTGGTCCCTCTGGCTACAGGAGAGTTCTCAGGCTAAAATTTGCTCCCTGGTCGTTTCAATCCATCCGTTTTATTCTGCTCTCCAGTGCAACATAAACACAGCTGCTCCTTGTTCTACCTGACTTGTCTCCCAATCATGTGAAACCCATTAGCCTCCTCTTCTTTGTTCTATATCAATGGCTCCTAAACTTTACTGGGTGGTAGACCCATTTGGGAATTTAAAAAAGACACAAAGATTTAGTCCCAAACCCCAGATCTGGGCTTTAAAAAGTTTCCCAGATGATTCTGATGACTGGCTAAATTTTCAGAACCACTAGGCCTCCAGGCTTCTCAGACTTCAGTGTTTTTTAAAAATTGTGGTAAAACATACAATTCATTATTTTAACCATTTTAAAGTATACAGTTCAGTGGCATTTAGTACGTTCACAATGTCGTGCAACTATCACCAGTATCTAGAACATTTTCATCACTCCAAAACCAGACTTCATTTGTTTTAAGAATCACTGGAGGGCTTGTTAAAACACAGCTCCCTGGGCCCCACCCCAGAGATTCTGGTTCAGTAGTTCTGGGGTGGGCATTTTTAACATGAGAAATATTAAATTTTTAACAAGCTCCTGGGCGATGATGCTGTTGCTGGCCCAGGGACCCTACTGTCAAATGAAAAATATGCACAACGTGAGAGTTGTGAGTTAAATTTTATTTGGGGGCAAAATGAGGACTATAGCCTGGGAGACAGCATTTCAGATAGCTCTGAGAAACTGCTCCAAAGAGGGTAGGGCAGAAGGTCAGTACACATGGGGTTTTAGTGAAGGGGGAGTACATGCAACCAGGCACATATTTTTTGCAGAAGGTATCTGCTAGTCTCACGAAGGTCACTGCTAGTCACGAGGAGCAGATGTCACCATGAAGGATTTTAGTGCTTTTCTAGATATGAGAAGATGCAAGAATTGGGCTCATAAAATCTTCTCCTGAAAATATCTATCTGAAGACCTGTTCTGCCAGTTTTTCCCAGAGCACAGAGTGCCTCATTCCTGATGTCCACCTTGAACTCCTTTCAGGGCGTGTTGAAGGTCTGTAGCTGCAGCGGCTCGTAATTTGATCCTTATAGAGGCAGGTGGCGAGTGCCAATTTGTAGGTGACACCACTTTGAAGAGCAGTGGATTAGGCCTTTCCATTCCATTTCCCATATTCTCTTACCTTCTCATACTCATTCTTTTGTATTGTTACTTTAAAAACTCCAGCATTTAGAAGGGCATGCAACATATTCCAGGTGGGGTCTGTGAGAGGCCAGCATGGTGCCATGGCTGACAACCACAATATGGGCCCTTGTGTTAATTCAGCCTGAAATCCAACATGAGAAGTATTCTGCACCCCTCAGACTCTGACCTGAGATGTGGCTACACTTCCTGTCAAGTCATTGTCACTGGGTTGGAGAGGAGCAGGCAAGAGAAAGCCTCAAATATTCTTTAAAAAATAAAAGGCCAGCACAATGTCATGTGAAACCATCATAGCTCAGGTAAAAGGGACTTTGGGATTTCCATTTTGAGTATAGATGAGAATCCCAAATACTGAGTTCTAGGGAATATCGATTCCACTAGTACCTTACATTTGGATAGTGATTTGGAAGTTTTAATCCTCTCTGACATCTATAATTAAAATGATTTCTTTTCATGACAACCCTTATGTACGTGTCTGATAAATATACATTTAGTATTTATGTAATTAAAATGAATTAGTTTTCTCGACAATCTTAACTGCAGGATTGGTATTATCTCTAATTTAGTGATTTGCGTGAAGTCCAACAGCCAGCAGGTGTTGGAGCCAGGACCCAAAATCAGACCTCACCCTCCCCACTCTGCTGGCAGAGGCAGATCTGCAGACAGAGGCTTGGTGACAGCACTTTGTGTGATGATTCTGAAACTCAGTGGAGCAAGCTGGGGTCAGGGACTTGGTTTAAAAGAAGAGTCTGGAAAAAATCAGCTCCTTCCTGGCTTTTTTCCTCTAGCAACGGCACTTGCTCTTACTTGTGCCTCCCAGTTCAGAGGCCAAGATACCACTTCCAAGCTCTCAAGCATGATACCTCTTTTCTTGAGGCATGGCAAATGCTGCATGGACCCTGCATCGTGGAGAGATTTGGCTTGCTTGAGAGCCCAAGAACAGCTGGGGAGTGAACCACAGAGGAAGGCCAGGTTCAGATGTACTGACCTGTCTGATTTATAATGGCACATAAACCAGGCATAAGCCCCTTACTCCCAGGAGGCTGGGAAAGAGTTGTTTGATTCTCCAGCTGGCAGGAGGAAGTGATGACAAACTTTGCACGGGGGTTAAAATTATATTCTGTTAGTGTAGGAGTTTTGGCATTGATTTATAATATCTTGTGCATACCTGGCACAGACACGCCATAAACATTCACTTCTTGGACAAAATCAACCAGTCCTACTATGTCAGCAACTTCAGTGGTGGCCACATTTTCCCCTTTCCACCTGGAAGAAAAGGCAAGGTTAGCAGAGGTCACTGGTGGTCTGCGGTGCAGGTTGTCTGTGACAGGTGTTTCCTCCAGACCTCTGTGGGGTGGCTGCGTTTGTCTTCCTCACCTTGGCCCCCAAACTCTCCAACTTAGTCATGGGAGAGGCACCCTGCTTGAGGCATGAAAGACAAAGGCATAGACCTAAAGAATAAAATGTGGAATTTTAGCCTTGCCACATGAAATGTGATACACAGAATGATGTTCTAATGTTAAAATATGGGTTTGGCCTAAGAAAGGCACTAGAAATCAAAAATAAATCTCAATGACTTTTTGCTGTGTTTAAGTCTCTCACTTCCCTCACTCACTAACTTTGGCTGCTATTTAATTCAGTTAGTAAATGTCTATTAACTAGAATTTCATACTTGTTTTTCAGGGTCTTATGGCAATGAAAAAGCTTTTAATAAGAAAGAAAATATCATACTCTATTTGTAGGGAGAATAATGTTAGTGCCCAATCAGGTGCTACTTTTTCTTTGAATAAAGAGTTAAATTTTGTCTTACATTTAAAAATTCTTTAGATCTCCCAGAAGTATCTTTTTTAGTAACATGAAGGTGGCATAACATAATGATATAGATCCAGAGTCATGGGATATTAGAGATGGAAGGAACCGTAAGGATCATTGGGACCCTCATTTCATGGGTGAAGGAACTGAGGTACAGAAAGATTACCTGCCTGATAACACAGCTGCTCAGGGGTAAAGAGGAAGCCTGGGAGCTGAGTTCTTCTCATTCATATCCATGCTCTTTCTACTACAGACAGACAACTTCCATCTCTTCCTCATTCATTCATGCAAAAAGTAATCACTGTACTAGGTGCTGGGGGGTGAACAAGCAGACACAGGGTCTGGCCTGAGGGAGTTTATACGGGAAGGAAGCTGGTTAAACAGAAGTGTCATGAAGCTGGAGGACCATGCTGTTGCTGAGAATTAATTTCATGGTCTATTACGATGACTTTCAAACTCCACTGTGCTGACTTGTGGGCTCTGTGGGAAACCATCTGGTTGGGAATGGAGAGTGGGAGGGACAGGAGCAGATGGGGCTCAGAACCCTCACCTCCTCTTCAACTAGATCAGCTTCACATTAATTTGCATTTGATTTTATCTGAGAAAAAGCCTCATGATTGGAAACAGTATGAAAATCCCTGGCTGACCTGAGTGACTGGTAATAATTGAGGATAAATGGGAGGAATTGGATGGACTAAGTTATTTAGGTGCCCAAAATCAGACACAGGTTTTCTCTCCTAGTTTCATCTGGTGTTGCTCAACCAAGATAACTATGCGTTGCAGAGTGATACCCCGTGTATTTTGCGCCTTGTTTTCTGGGAATACAGGAGGTTGAATTGACACACCAAAGAGACAGAAGGAAATGGAGTACCATAACCAAAGTGGAATGCGACTCTAATTTAGGAGTAAGCCAAACTGTGCATGTGTTTGTTTTTGGCTCAATAATTCAGAGAAACCAACCGGAATGTATCTCCAACTCTGTCGTGGAAGTAGATAAAATTTTCGTGGTCCATCATTAAGAGATCTCCACTGTTGAAATAGAGGTCTCCTTTCTTAAAGACATCTCTCAGTTTTTTCTTCTCTGTCTGAGACTTTCCTCCAGCATAGCCACTAAATGGTGTGAGTTGTGTGATTCTGCAAACCAGGAGTCCAACTTCACCTAAGACAGAAGAAAGTAAATTGTTATTTTATGTACTAGCAGTAGGCAACTTTTAGTATTAACCTTCTTTTAAAACTGATGCCATACAACCCAGTGGCAACAAGCTGGCTGCAGGAAGTCATTTTACATGCATGTGTACATGTATTTCCATGTATATCATATACACACATATATACACCATGCACACACACACAGAGTACATTATTCTCTATGGCCACACATTTGTAATTCTTTTAATACTAATCTTTCACTGAATAATGATTTACACACACAATTAGACAAACGCATAGTAGTTTAAGCTTAAAGGAAAGGCCCGCTAAAGCTAACCGTAGTTTTGCAACCATAATTACATATCCGCTTCTGCAAAATGCTTACCTCATAATCAAGAAATTATTAAGCTAGCTTTCAAATTATAGTTATATTACGTGTAGTGGTAAATTACTATCTTTTGGAATTTATCTATTTCCAAGAGTACGAAAATAAACCTCTTTTTTTCCCCCACTCTGATGAATTTTACCATGTGTTCATTTTAGCTGTGATATGTTAGTTCTTAAGAGTCACTTGGTTAAGGTAAGAAAAGGCACAGGTTAATTGAACAAAAATCCACTGTACCTTTGGGAACTTTGATGCAATATCCATTTCCATCTCGAACGGGTTCATCTTTCTCCACATCATATTTAATCAGCTCATAAGTTATGACTTTCTAGCAAAATTAAAATGGATCATTCTGAGCACATATTCTTTCACAACTTATTCTTTTTTATTGTGGCATAGCGTACATAAAGCATACAAAGTGCACATATTTAAGTGTACAGCTTGATGAATTTTTGCATATGCATACCCTTATGTAACTACTGCCCAGATCAAGATACTAAATGTTTTCATTACCGTTAGAAGTTTCCTCCTGCCCCTTTCTGTCAAGTCACTATTCTGACTTTTACTGCCATCAAGTAGTCTTAAGCATCAAATAAGTGAAATAAATATATGCCTTAGTATCTGCTGCTTTCACTCAGCATAATGTCTGTGATATCCATCCCTCCCTGTTGGTGTTTGTGTCAGTGGTGTACTTTTTATTGCCATGCAACTTTCCTTGTATGACTATACCACAATTTATTTATCTCTTCTCCTGTTAATGGACATTTGGATGTTTCTAGTTTTAGACTATTAAATATAAAGCTGTTATGAACATTCTCATGCATGTGTTTTGGTGGACACATCACATGTGGGCTTTTAAAATCTTGTTTAGGGGAGACCTTCAAGATGGCGGAGGAGTGAGATGTGGAGATCGCCTTCCTCCCCACAAATACATCAGAAATACATCTACACGTGGAACTGCTCCTACAGAACACCTACTGAATGCTGGTAGAAGACCTCAGACTTCCCAAAAGGTAAGAAACTCCCCATGTACACAGGTAGGGCAAAAGAAAAAAGAATAACCAGAGACAAAAGGATATGGATGGAACCTGCACCAGTGGTAGGGAGCTGTGAAGGAGGAAAGGTTTCCACACACTAGAAGCCCCTTTGCGGGCCGAGACTGTGGATTGCGCAGGGGGGAAGCTTTGGAGCCGCAGAGGAGAGTGCAGTCACAGGGTGCGGAGGGCAAAGCGGAGAGATTCCCGCACAGAGGATAGGTGCCGACCGGCACTCAGCAGCCCGAGAGGCTTGTCTGCTCACACGCCGGGGCGGGTGCGGGCTGGGATCTGAGGCTCGGGCTTCGGTCGGAGTGCAGGGAGAGGACTGGCGGCGTGAACACAGCCTGAAGGGGTTAGTGCGCCACGGCTAGCCGGGAGGGAGTCTGGGAAAAAGTCTGGACCTGCCTAAGAGGCAAGAGACCATTGTTTCGGGGTGCGCGAGGAGAGGGGATTCAGAGCACCGCCTAAATGAGCTCCAGAGACGGGCGCGAGCCGCGGCTATCAGCGCGGACCCCAGAGACGGGCATGAGACGCTAAGGCCTCTGCTGCCGCCACCAAGAAGCCTGTGTGCAAGCACAGGTCACTCTCCACACCTCCGCTCCTGGAAGCCTGTGCAGTCCGCCACTGCCAGGGTCCCGTGATCCAGGGACAACCTCCCGGGGACAACACACGGCGCGCCTCAGGCTGGTGCAACGTCATGCCGGCCTCTGCCGCTGCAGGCTCACCCTGCCTCCGTACCCCTCCCTCCCCCTGGCCTGAGTGAGCCAGAGCCCCTGAATCAGCTGCTCCTTTAACCCCATCCTGTCTGAGCAAAGAACAGACGCCCTCAGGCGAGCTACATGCAGAGGTGGGGCCAAATCCAAAGCTGAACCCCAGGAGCTGTGCGAACAAAGAAGAGAAAGGGAAATCCCTCCCAGCAGCCTCAGGAGCCGCGGATTAAATCTCCACAATCAACTTGATGTACCCTGCATCTGTGGAACACCTGAATAGACAAATAATCATCTTAAATTGAGGCAGTGGACTTTGGGAGCAATGATATATATATTTTATTCCTTTTTCTCTTTTTGTGAGTGTGTATGGGTATGCTTCTTTCTGTAATTTTGTCTGTATAGCCTTGCTTTTACCATTTGTCCTAGGGTTCTGTCCGCTTTTTTTCTTGTTGTTCTTTCTTTAACTACAGTTAGTTTTTAGAGCTTGTTATCATTGGTGGATTTATTTTTTGGTTTGGTTGCTCTCTTCTTTCTTTCCTTTTTTATTACTTTTTATTTTTTTGTTTTTAGTAATTATTTTTAATTTTAATAACTTTCTTTTATTTTATTATTTTCTTTCTTTTTTTCTCCCTGTTCTTCTGAGCCATGTGGCTGATAGGGTCTTGGTGCTCTGGCCAGGTGTCAGGCCTGTGCCTCTGAGGTGGGAGAGCCGAGTTCAGGACATTGGTTCGCTAGAGACCTCCCAGCCCCTCATAATATCAATTGATGAGAGGTCTCCCAGAGATATCTGTCTCAACGCTAAGACCCACCTCCACTGAATGACCAGCAAGCTCCAGTGCTGGACAACCCATGCGAAACAACTAGCAAGACAGGAACACAACCCCACCCATTAGCAGAGAGGCTGCCTAAAATCATAATAAGGTCACAGACACCCCAAAACACACCACCGATTGTGGTCCTGCCCACCAGAAAGACAAGATCCAGCCTCATTTACCAGAATACAGGCACCAGTCCCCTCCACCAGGAAGGCTACACAACACACTAAACAAACCTAACCCACTGGGGCAGACACCAGAAACAATGGGAAGGACAAACCTGCAGCCTGTGAAAAGGAGACCACAAACACAGTAAGTTAAGCAAAATGAGAAGACAGAGAAATACGCAGCAGATGCAGGAGCAAGGTAAAAACCCACCAGACCTAACAAATGAGGAAGAAATAGGCAGCCTACCTGAAAAAGAATTCAGAGTCATGATAGTAAACATGATCCAAAATCTTGGAAATAGAATGGAGAAAATACAAGAAACGTTTAAAAAGGACCTAGAAGAAGTAAAGAGCAAACAAACAATGATGAACAACACAATAAATGAAATTAAAAATTCTCTAGAAGGAATCAATAGCAGAATAACTGAGGCAGAAGAACGGAGAAGTGACCTGGAAGATAAAATAGTGGAAATAATTACTGCAGGGCAGAATAAAGAAAAAAGAATGAAAAGAATTGAAAACAGTCTCAGAGACCTCTGGGACAACATTAAACACACCAACATTTGAATTATAGGGGTCCCAGAAGAAGAGAAAAAGAAAGGGACTGAGAAATATTTGAAGGGATTATACTTGAAAACTTCCCTAATATGAGAAAGGAAATAGCCACCCAAGTCCAGGAAGCACAGAGAGTCCCATACAGGATAAATCCAAGGAGAAACACGCCAAGACACATATCAATCAAACTATCAAAAATTAAATACAAAGAAAAAATATTAAAAGCAGCAAGGGAAAAACAACAAATAACATACAAGGGAATCCCCATAAGGTTAACAGCTGATCTTTCAGCAGAAACTCTGCAAGCCAGAAGACAGTGGCAGAACATATTTAAAGTGATGAAAGGGAAAAGCCTACAACCAAGATTACTCTCCCTAGCAAGGGTCTCATTCAGATTCAACAGAGAAATTAAAATCTTTACATACAAGCAAAAGCTAAGAGAATTCAGCACCACCAAACCAGCTCTTCAACAAATGCTAAAGGAACTTCCTGAGGCAGGAAACACAAGAGAAGGAAAAGACCTATAATAAAAAACCCAAAACAATTAAAATGGTAATAGGGACATACATATCGATAACTACCTTACGTGTAAATGGATTAAATGTTCTAACCAAAAGACATAGACTGGCTGAATGGATACAAAAACAAGACCCGTATATATGCTGTCTACAAGAGACCCACTTCAGACCTAAGAACACAAACAGACTGAAAGTGAGGGGATGGAAAAAGATATTCCATGCAAATGGAAATCAAAAGAAAACTGGAGTAGCAATTTTCATATCAGACAAAATAGACTTTTAAACAAAGACTATTAGAAGAGACAAAGAAGGACACTACATAATGATCAAGGGATCAATCCAAGAAGAAGATATAACAATTGTAAATATTTATGCACCCAACATAGGAGCACCTCAATACATAAGGCAAATACTAACAGCCATAAAAGGGGAAATCGATGGTAACACAATCTGTAGGGGACTTTAACACCCCACTTGCACCAATGGACAGATCATTCAAAATAAAAATAAATAAGGAAACACAAGCGTTAAATGATACATTAAACAAGATGGGCTTAATTGATATTTATATGACATTCCATCCAAAAACAACAGAATACACTTTCTTCTCAAGTGCTCATGGAACATTCTCCAGGATTGATCTTATCTTGGGTCACAAATCAAGCCTTGGTAAATTTAAAAAAATCGAAATTGTATCAAGTATCTTTTCCAACCACAATGCTAGAGACTAGATATCAATTATAGGAAAAATTCTGTAAAAAATAGAAATACATGGAGGCTAAACAATACACCACTTAATAACCAAGAGATCACTGACGAAATTAAAGAGGAAAACAAAAAATACCTAAAAACAAATGACAATGAAAACACGATAACACAAAACCTATGGGATGCAGCAAAAGCAGTTCTAAGAAGGAAGTTTATAGCAATCCAATCCTACCTCAAGAAACATCTCAAATAAACAACCTAACCTTACACCTAAAGCAATTAGAGAAAGAAGAGCAAAAAATCCCCAAAGTTAGCAGAAGGAAATAAATCATAAAGATCAGATCAGAAATAAATGAAAAAGAAATGAAGGCAATGATAGCAAATAAAACTAAAAGCTGGTTCTTTGAGAAGGTAAACAAAATTGATAAAGCCTTAGCCAGACTCATCAAGAAAAAAAGGGAGAAGACTCAAATCAATCGAATTAGAAAAGAAAAAAGAAGAAGTAACAACTGACACTGCAGAAATACAAAGGATCATGAGCGATTACTACAAGCAACTCTATGCCAATAAAATGGATGACCTGGAAGAAATGGACAAATTCTTAGAAAAGCACAACCATCCGAGACGGAACCAGGAAGAAATAGAAAATATAAGCAGACCAATCACAAGCACTGAAATTGAAACTGTGATTAAAAATCTTCCAACAAACAAAAGCTCAGGACCAGATGGCTTCACAGGAGAATTCTATCAAACATTTAGAGAAGAGCTAACACCTTTCCTTCTCAAACTCATCCAAGATATAGCAGATGGAGGAACACTCCCAAGCTCATTCTATGAGGCCACCATCACCCTGATACCAAAACCAGACAAAGATGTCACAAAGAAAGAAAATTACAGGCCAATATCACTGATGAACATAGATGCAAAAATCCTGAACAAAATACTAGGAAACAGAATTCAACAGCACATTAAAAGGGTCATACACTATGATCAAGTGGGGTTTATCCCAGGAATGCAAGGATTCTTCAATATATGCAAATCAATCAGTCTGATACTCCAGATTAACAAATTGAAGGATAAAAATCATATGATCATCTCAATAGATGCAGAAAAAGCTTTTGACAAAATTCAACCCCCGTTTATGATAAAAACTCTCCAGAAAGTAGGCATAGAAGGAACTTTCCTCAACATAATAAAGGCCATATATGACAAACCCACAGCCAACATCAATCTCAATGGTGAAAAACTAAGACCATTTCTGCTAAGATTAGGAACAAGACAAGGTTGCCCACTCTCACCACTCTTATTCAACATAGTTTTGGAAGTTTTAGCCACAGCAATCAGAGAAGAAAAAAATAAAAGGAATCCAAATCAGAAAAGAAGAAGTAAAACTGTCACTGTTTGCAGATGACGTGATACTATACATAGAAAATCCTAAAGATGCAACCAGAAAACTACCAGAGCTAATCAATGAATTTGGTAAATTTGCAGGATACAAAATTAATGCACAGAAATCTCTGGCATTCCTATACACTAATGATGAACAATCTGAAAGAGAAATTAAGAAAACACTCCTATTTACCGTTGCAACAAAAAGAATACAATAGCTGGGAATAAACCTACCTAAGGAGACAAAAGACCTGTATGCAGAAAATTATAAGACACTGATGAAAGAAATTAAAGATGATACAAACAGACGGAGAGATATATTATGTTCTTGGATTGGAAGATTCATCATTGTGGAAATGACTATACTACCCAAAGCAGTCTACAGATTCAATGCAATCCCTATCAAATTACAAATGGTATTTTTCACAGAACTAGAGCAAAAACTTTCACAATTTGTATGGAAACACAAAAGACCCTGAATAGTCAAAGCAATCTTGAGAAAGAAAAACGGAGCTGGACAAATCAGGCTCCTGGACTTCAGATTATACTACAAAGCTAAAGTAATCAAGACAATATGGTACTGGCACAAAAACAGAAATATAGATCAATGGAACAGGATTGAAGGCCCAGAGATAAACTCACGAACATATGGTCACCTTATTTTTGACAAAGGAGGCAAGAGTATACAATGGAGAAATGACAGCCTCTTCAATAAGTGGTGCTGGGAAAACTGGACAGCTATATGTAAAAGAATGAAATTAGAACACTCCCTAACACCATACACAAAAATAAACTCAAAATGGATTAAAGACCTAAATGTAAGGCCAAACACTATAAAACTCTTAGAGGAAAAGATAGGCAGAACACTCTGACAACAATCACAGCAAGATCCTTTTTGACCCACCTCCTAGAGAAATGGAAATAAAAACAAAAATAAACAAATGGGACCTAATGAAACTTAAAAGCTTTTGCACTTCAAAGGAAACATAAACAAGGTGAAAAGACAACACTCAGAATGGGAGAAAATATTTGCAAATGAAGCAACTGACAAAAGATTAATCTCAATAATTTACAAGCAGCTCATGCAGCTCAATATCAGAAAAACAAACAACCCAATCCAAAAATGGGCAGAAGACCTAAATAAACATTTCTCTAAAGAAGATATACAGATTGCCAACAAACACATGAAAGGATGCTCAACATCACTAATCATTAGAAAAATGCAAATCAAAAGTGCAATGAGGTATCACCTCACACCAGTCAGAATGGCCATCATTAAAACATCTACCAACAATAAATGCTGGAGAGGGTGTGGAGAAAAGGGAACCCTCTTGCACTGTTCGTGGTAAATTGATACAGCCAATGGAGGTTCCTTAAAAAACTAAAAATAGAACTACCATACGACCCAGCAATCCCACTACTGGGCATATACCCTGAGAAAACCATAATTCAAAAACAGTCATGTATCACAATGTTCATTGCAGCTCTATTTACAATAGCCAGCACATGGAAGCAACCTAAGTGTCCATCAACAGATGAATGGATAAAGAAGATGTGGCACATATATACAATGGAATATTACTCAGCCATAAAAAGAAACAAAATTGAGTTATTTCTAGTGAGGTGGATGTACCTAGAGTCTGTCATGCAGAGTGAAGTAAGTCAGAAAGAGAAAAACAAATACCATATGCTAACATATATGGAATCTAAAAAAGAAAAAAGAAATGGTCATGAAGAACCTAGTGGCATGACGGGAATAAAGACGCAGACCTACTAGAGAATGGACTTGAGGACACTGGAGGGGGAAGGGTAAGCTGGGACAAAGTGAGAGAGTGGTAGTGTATATATGGACATATATATACTACCAAATGTAAAATAGATAGCTAGTGGGAAGCAGTCACATAGCACAGGGAGATCAGCTCAGTGCTTTGTGACCAGCTTGAAGGGTGGGATCGGGAGGGTGGGATAGAGGGAGACGCAGGAGGGAAGAGATATGGGGATATATGTTTATGTATAACTGATTCACTTTGTTATAAAGCAGAAACTAACACACCATTGTAAAGCAATTATACTCCAATAAAAATGTTATAAAAAAAATCTTGTTTAACCTTAATCCACTACTGTTAGATGTTTCGCATTCCAGGGACATGTTCTCCAATACATTTAAGATTCAATGATATAATGGTATACTTTGTTTCATGCCCATGGCTATAAAATTATTAAAACTCCACCATATTTCATGTTACTATAATTCAAGGGCATAAGAATTTAAATTTAATTCAGTAAGAGCAATAAGTATACTATTTTCTATATTGGCAGCAAAATACAAATGTGACAGTGTTTAGGTTTAATTATTAACCATGATTACTATGTCCATTTCAAATTTGTATTCAAATCTGTATGATAAATTAACCAATCATATGCTTTGGTAGTAGCAGTTAACCATTAGAAACCAAATAGCATTCATAGTCAACAAATGTAGATCTTGTTTATTTGCAAGAATGTGAAGAAAATTTGCGGTGGTAAGTAATGCTTTTTTCCTTATCAAATGCAGGGTCATCGTCTTCCTTTTTTTCTAGTTAAAATATATGGTTTTGTTTAAAGTAGAAAAACTGACAATAAAACATGGCAATCAATGGATGAGAAGCAAAGAACTAGTAATATACAGCATCAATTTCTCGGGTCCTCAGGTTTAGTTTGAAATGAAAGTTTCCCTGCAACTTACGTTTTCTGAGGGTTAGTAGTGACAACATAGATAGCTTGCACCAGGCGTCAGCTCAGCTTTCTGCCCTCTCTTGTTGTGAACTGCATTTAGCCTGGTTATCCAAGGTTTGGGCTGGTTCAGGATGCTAACTAGAGAAGATTAACCCTCTCAGCAGCGATTCCAGTGGGGAGTAGGAAATTGATTCTCAGTCTGTAGTAGTGCTGCCCAGTAGAATTTTCTGTGATGATGGAAATGTCCTATAACTGTACTACTCAACGTGGTTATCACTAAACACATGTGGCTACTGAGCACTTGAAATGTGGCTAGGGTGAATGAAGAACTGATTAAAAGTTTACATAATTTAAATAGCTACATGTAGCTAGTGGCTACTGTATTGGATGGCGCAGGTGTGGAGCACAGTGGAGGGACAGGCGTAGTGTAGGTTTAGCTGTTGTTAGAGAGGTTCCTTGGACTTGGGAATGCCTGGAGATCAGGCCAGAATACAAGGAATGGAACAGTAATAAACTTTACAACTAATAACTCTTCAAGGCTATTATATGACAGGCATTGGGTTATATCCTATTTAATGTAATCCTTTCAAGAACTCTCTTCCTTATTACACTGAGTTTGGGCCAGGCACTAGGCTCTATATTTTCTCTTTCTGTCTCTTTTATAGATTCTGAAGTTGAGGCCTAAGGAACACAAAGGGCATGACCTTGGGCTAGTCTGTGATGGTAGTGGAATTTGATCTCTTGGGCCAGATCTCTTATGCACATGGACTATTGTCCTCTGTACTTTGGTCAGTCCCCGGGGGCACAGGTTGCCTGGGAGCTCTGGTGTGGCTGTTTCATGCCCAGGCAGGATGAGCTGCCCAAGGCATAACCACAGTAATGACTGCTCAAGCAAGTGAAGGTTCAGCATTTGCTGAATATTTCTGGAATTTTGCAGAATAGGTGGTCATCTGGAAGACTGACTGCTCGAGCACAATAAAAGGCAAAGAGATTGTCTGGAGGTGAGGCAATAAAATGAGAGGGAAAAGAGAATGCTGTGAGGGCTGGCTTACACATAAGAAATATCTTTCTGGTGTAGTTACTAGGTGAAAACAAATGTTTACAAGATCCTACAACTCGGATGCACCCTGGTTATCTTGAAGGAGTGGTTCTTAACCCTGGCTGAACAGCTTTAAGAAAACACTGATGCCTGGGCCCCCCCTCAGAACAATTGAATCCAAAGCTCAGGGGGTGGGGGCCCTGCACCTATATGTATAAAAAATTCCCCTGGTGGTGGTAACGTACAGTGTGATGAAAGGGAAGTACCACATTTCACGGTGTATAGTAAACATACAGAACTGGTAACCTTCAGGTGTTTTAACAAATACAAGTATAAATGGCATTAGAAGACTTCACACAAGTTGCAGATGGCAAAGGCATAATGGGTTGTTATTAATAGAAATTAATATTTTAAAATTCGAGGACCCTGTCATTTTTAGGTCATTGTCACAGAGCCTGAGCAGAACCCCTCTTGGTGATATGAATGGGCCATGGCTCTGAGACTGCATGGGATTCTGATGATAACATCATCATGACATAGCTTTTAAGAAATCTCCATGTGCTGAAAGCTGGCTGCCCTCATTTTTCAATGTACTTACTCTCAGTAGGTAGTTTACTCTTCCAACAGCACCGACTTTTCTCGTGTAATTCATAAATCCGATATTGCCTTCAGTGGAAGCATAGAACTCATAAATGTGAATGTCCCCAAATCTCTTGATGAATTCTCTCCACACATCTCCTCGCAAGCCATTTCCCAATGCCATTCTCACTTTATGGTCACGATCGTTTGGTTTCTGTAGCGGGACGAAGAAGAGACCAAGCTGAAACATCTTTGGAGCCTGTACTTACGTATTAATAGTGGCCTTTATGTTTCTACATATTTATGTTGGTTATGAGCTGACCTTAGTGCATGCCTTTTCTGTCATCCACACATATTACACCTCCCCCCGCCTACCAACACACACAGTATGGGCCGACAGTGGGAACTCTGATTTAATAGTTGAAAGGCTTGGATTTTCCCATTTTGATTTGTCACTTGACAGAACTAAGTGATGCCAGCATTTAACCCACATCCAATCTAAAGCTTAAGTCATGTGTTGATTGTTTTCTTGATGAGGCTGGTGGGTCTCAGTGAATTGCCAGAAAGGAAAGGTCCCATGGGAGAGGTCTGTCAGAGACTGACACAATCTGAAGTGATAATCTTCACTTGACTGTGATGAAGAAAATGGGAACACAGTCCAGGCAAAAAGAGAGAATCATTTTCTACAGTCATTCAGGAGAATTCATGTGAGGGCCTGGCGGGACTGGGGAGAAGACTCTTGATCATGCGTTCGTCTAACAGATAGACCCAGTGGTCACAAGAGCAGGTAGAGCTGAACCAGCACAATGAAACTGTTCTGATGGGATGGGAAGGGGAAGAGAGAGAGGAAGCTGGCTCCCACTTGCCTGAGGTGGCCTGGGAGGAATATGCTTTGCTATAAATAAAAATCACAAAGGAAAGGCTGTTTTGGGTATAAGAACTGAAAGCAGAGCTTGTATGAGCAAGAGAGGGGGATGAGGGCTGGTCTGCTTTCCATTTATGAGGCCCTACAAATATGTCCAAACCTTGGGTAATTTTAATGATATTTTATATTAATAAGGCATTTGATGTGACGTCAGGAGATCACAGCCTGGAGGGAGGGACAGGTAAATAAGTATAATTTTAACTTGCAAAATCTGTAACTTGATGACCTCTACTCTAACAGAAAATAGGACGGAGTGGGGGAGAAGTACCAGGTAACTAGGATTCTCCTCTCCTATCAAATGTGAATTTCTTTGACTGAACAGCAACTTGCTTAAAAGAGCAAATGTTCTAAGGGGTATTTTGTACCTTATTTCCTACTCTGTGACATCACTGTGAAGTGATTTTGGAATAAGAGATCCTTTTTGAAAAAAAACGTTTGCAGAGAGAGGCTGGCAGTTCTCTGACAAGGGGAGGACCTTTGATACGGCAGTTAGAAACCAAACCAAACAAACCTTGAATTGGTTTCCAAGTGAGAGAAGCCAAGGAGCCCGTGGAGCAGCATGTATGCATTTAATTTTTAATTAGCTCCTTGGTCAAACCTCAGGTGGTGAGGTTCTTTCAGGAGTCCTAACCAGAGAGGCGGACGATACCTTTCACTAGTTAAAACTGGGCCCCTTGTGCCGTCTTTTTGAGGAGGAAATGTGTAGAGAGAGAGAGACTAGGCGTGTTGTCCCAATGTTTCTTAACCAGGGTGTTGAGGAGACTTACCTGAGAAGCCTTCTGAACCTGCATGAACTTATTTGTTCTGGCTGAGTGGGAACCTATTCTCTTCATCAGCTCTATCGGTCCCTAAGTCACTGAATCGATTCCCTTTTCTAATTATCAAGTACTTTTAAGTCAGGAGACTATATATCTGGTTTGCCAGGGCCGATCCTGGTTTACACCTGATGTCCTGATGTGCTTATTAATGACACTCCTTTAATTCTCAAATGTCCCTGTCTGGATAGTGTTTTTCTGTTGTTTTTTTTGTGTGTGTGTGGTAGGCGGGCCTCTCACTGTTGTGGCCTCTCCCGTTGCGGAGCACAGGCTCCGGACGCGCAGGCTCAGCGGCCATGGCTCATGGGCCCAGCTGCTCCGCGGCATGTGGGATCTTCCCGGACTGGGGCACGAACCCGTGTCCCCTGCATCGGCAGGCGGACTCTCAACCACTGCGCCACCAGGGAAGCCCCCTGGATAGTGGTTTATAGGGTCATCCTGTCCATAAGGTACTACTCTCCTCAGCAAGGATTGTCAGCTTTCCAGAGGCTACCCTTGCCCGCCACACTGCTGTCCCTCACTGCCACTCTGAGAATAAACCATCACAAATATTTGTGGAATACTTACTTTTGCTTGAAAATAATCACCTGACCTGGGGTTGACTTGGTCCCAGGCCTGCGTGAGAAGCCCCAAAGTAGCATTCCGGTGTGTAGACCGGAGACCTTACTTCTTCTATATGCAGCCCACAATCACCCTCTTAGTTCATTTCCTTGTCTAATGGGTGGTGAACATTTATCTCTCCCATTAGACTGTAAGCTCCTTTGAGGCCTAATCTCTCTATCATCCACTGTGCCTGGACCTGTGCTTTGCATATAGTGCAATTCCTGCAGTAAAAGAAGAAATAACCTCCACCAGGAAACCCTCAACTTCCTTGTTCAAACAGTTAATGGCCGGGACATCAGCACCAGGGCAGGGTTTACGGTGCAGCAGGCAGCAGTGCTCTGGAGATGTGGGAAGCGGGCCAGCCTCAGAGGTGCAGCTGTCACCTGCGGGTGCCAGGTAGCTGGGCTCACAGTCACAGTGCCATCAGCTTAGTTTTCATCATAAACTGAGGGATCTTATTACACCAGCAGAAGGGATTAAGGCTGTAGGCTAGAAATGTTTGTGGACACAAACCAAGAGGCCCTGGAGGCTTCAGAGATGTCTGGTTCTCATCTAAGCTTTTGCTCACCAGGGCCTGAGAGTACTGGTGTTTCTCCAAAAGAAGAAACAGTATTTCCTCACCACCAAAGCCACTTCCCAAAGGTCAAGGGTCACCTCATTTTTCTTTAACAAAGATCGAACATTCTATTCTACATTAGAGGTGAGGTGCAACATGCAGACACACCTGGGGGATTTTAATCCACCATGGATTGAATGACTGATGAAGGGTGAGAGATCAGGGTGTCCAGAGAGGGTGCGGGGCACCAGGTAATCAGAGGAAGCAGAAGAATTTTACTGAGGGCTTTGCTATGCACCAGGCAATTGCCCTGCATTATCTTAAGGTTCTAAGGAGCCCTACTGAAATGTGAGAGGTAATCAAGTATTTGCCTCATATTACAATTGAGGAAACGGAGCTTTGAGAAGTTTAAAATAATTTGCCCAAGATCACACAGGTAGAAACACAGTTGTCCCCAAATTCAAATCCAAATCTACGTGACTTTGTAGAGCACTCCCTTCCTTAGTCAAAAAAAAAGCGACACACACACAGAGTTTAAGAACCAAATAGTACTGAAAGACTTACATGAAGAAATGTTATTCCACTTATCTGTCCTCATCCTTTGCCTTCAGCCTACCACCCAGAGGCAGACATGTTTAACCCTGTAGCTGTTTCTTCTCACCTGTATATTTCTTTTTTTTTTTCAACCGAAAAAAGAATATATTCTGATTCAAATGCTATAACATCATTACACCAAAAAATTTTTTAAAATAAACGTTTTAAAACAGACACATCTAGTTAGTGCAAGGGATGTAACAAGACTGTGATTTTACCTTAGCATTTATATTGAATCTAACATGTTGCATCTTTTTCACATACATTTCTTGCCTAACAGAAATGGAGGTGTGGGCTTCCCTGGTGGCACAGTGGTTGAGAGTCTGCCTGCCGATGCAGGGGACACGGGTTCGTGCCCCAGTCCGGGAAGATCCCACATACCGCGGAGCGGCTGGGCCCGTGAGCCATGACCACTGAGCCTGCGCGTCCGGAGCCTGTGCTCCGCAACAGGAGAGGTCACAACAGTGAGAGGCCCGCGTACCGCAGAAAAAAAAAAAAAAAAAAGAAATGGAGGTGTATCCCCATCAAAAGGACAGGCTCTTATAATTCTGATGTCCCTATGTTAATTTTATTTGTGATGTCATCCTTGCCCAGTTCACTTATTAGCACTGATAATCCCCATCTTTGATTTTACCAAAAACAACAAAGAATTTTCAAAAAATGAAGTCTTATTTCAATCAGTGCATCCATAGTTCTTGGCCTCTCACTGGGAAGCTGCAAGGTGTCCTTGAATAAGATCCTGAACACGGGACAAAATAATTTCATTTCACCTGTATATTTCTAAATTAAATGCTTTTACCACTATCTTTTGATTAATCACTTTAGACATTACTTAATGATTTCCTATTGTGCTGGATGGGGATTAAGCTCTCTCCCAATTTTTCGATATCACAATTTTTGGTTAAATCAATATTCAGTGCTCACATTACTTTGCCCCTAATCCACCACTGATGAGCTAAGTATAATATACTATGAACAAATTCTTGAACAAATGTTTGTTTTTCCTGGGATTAATTTCCTCCCTGTCCCTTTGCTTCATTTTCTTAGTTTCTGTTTGTAGTTCTTTCCTTACCCTCCAAAAGCATCTAAATACAATGTTCCTCCTTCTATCAGATGATATAATTTCCTTTATTCCATTTTTCTTCCTTTTATCCTTTTGCTCCAATCCAACTGGATGAGTTGTTTTCCAGGCCTGGGGATACCCTTTGCCTCTATTTCCTGGATCTTGTATCTTCCTTTTTCTTTTTTTACTCTCCTATTTGGGTGGAATACTTTCTATAGGAACTTCCTAAAGGAGGGTATACAGGAGGTAAGATTTTTTTGAGACTTTGAATGTCTGAAAATATTCTTATTTTATACTTGATTGATAATTTGGTTGGATATGAAATTCTGGATAGGTAATAGTGTTTACTTAGAATTTTGAAGGCACTGCTCCCTGTAGCTACCAGCTTGAGTGTTTCTGTTGGCAAGTCAACTGTTATTCTTACAGAATCTTCTCTGTTTCTCTTTTTTTAAAATAGGCAATCATTTTAAAATAATTAATCAATTAAATAATTTTATTTTTGGCTGCGTTGGGTCTTTGTTGCTGCATGCGGGCTTTTTCTAGTTGTGGCAAGTGGGGGCTACTCTTTATTGCGGTGCGTGGGCTTCTTAGTGTGGTGGCTTCTCCTGTTGTGGAGCACGGGCTCTAGGCACATGGGCTTCAGTAGTTGTGGCCCGTGGACTCAGTAGTTGTGGCTCGTGGGCTCTAGAGCGCAGGCTCAGTAGTTGTGGTGCACGGGCTTGGTTGCTCCACAGCATGTGGGATCTTCCGGGACCTGGGATTGAACCCATGTCCCCTGCACTGGCAGGTGGATTCTTAACCATTGTGCCACCAGGGAAGTCCCTCTCTCTCTTTTTTTGATAGTCTTAAATATCATCATAGTATATTTTAAGAATTAAAAAAAAATTCCACTCATTTTATTAGGTACTCAATTAGCCCTTTCAATCTGTCTTTCAGTTTTGGGAAGTTTTATTGTATTATTTCTTTAATAATTTCCTCTCCATTTTCACTGTCCTTTTCCCTATTTCCTATTAATCAGATATTGGATCTTTTGGATTGATACTCTAATTTTTTTATTTTGTCTCTCCTCATGTCCATCACTTTGTCTTTCCTCCAATTTTCTGTAAGATTTCTCAACTTTATCTTCCAAACTTTCTATGGATTAAGTAATTTTTAAATCATATTTTTATCTTTCAGGAGGTCTTACTCTGTTTTGTTTTTTGATAGCATACTATTTTTGTTTAATGGGTATAAAATCTCTAATATTTCTAAGAATATTATTATTGATTTCTGGAAGTCTTCTCCTGCTCTTTGAATTGATGCTGCTTTTTCTTTGTTTTAGAAAATGATCTTTCCTGTTAGAGGCTTTCCTTTGGCATCTGTTCATATTTAGAAGTAAAGCAACAAAAAGATGTTTGAGCCATTTTGTGTGGTAGGTAGGGGCTGTTGCCAGGTTGGCTGCATTGTCTGGTAATGGGGCAGTGAGCCAATGTCCAGTTTCTTTTCTGAGAATGTTTAGTTCTTCCTAAGCATAACCCTCCTCTGCTCTCTTGCCTGAAAGCATAAACTGACTACTGGAGTTCTGGAAGCTGGGCAGGGGAAGGGAGCTGGGGTCTCCCTGGTCAGTAAGTAGACAGTTACTCAATCTCTGCTCTCAGTGCCTCACTGCTGCCCTCCTCTGCTCTTGGGATCCTTGAGTTCAAAGCTTCTCTAGCTCTTCTCCAGAGAATAAGCCTCCTATCTCCTACAGAAGTGGGATATGGGAGCAGTAGGTATAGCTGTTTCATACACAGACTTTCAAAAATTCTTCTGTTTTCAAGCCTGGTACCTCATCCAAACTTCAGTTGTATTTGGTACCTCCAATTTCTCAGGTTTTAGGAAGTCAATCAGCTTCCTTCTTGTTGGTAATTGCCTCTCAAGTTTCACCCCTCTCAGCCCTGCTATTGCAATGACCTTCATCTTTCAAATCTCTGTACTATGTATGTAGTTCCTGGTTGCAATGTCTCTTAGTTTCTAGGATGATAGAACTTGTGTGGCTTTTTCTTGTCCTCCTCGTTTTGGGGAAGACTTCCAAGGGGTGAAAGGGCAGAAGCTGTTCACCACCTTAGAAAAATTCCTCAGTCCATGTCCTTAACAACTAATATGCTATACTTCTGCTTGACTCCCTGAGGAGAAAAGAAAGCACCCATTGACAGGAGTAAAAGGGTGAAATTCAACTTCTTCGTTTTACAGAAGAGGGCTTTCTGTGTCTAGTGTATCTTCCCACTGTACCCAAAGGGATTGTCTTTAAAAACCACCTCCCACATCACTCTCAGGCCGTTTCGTGGTGCATCATCACATTCACACTTGAGTCTCAGAACTGTAAAACTCTTGTTACCTGGCCCAGCCAATCAGTCTCGCCTCCTGCCATGCTGCTTGCAGTTCCCAATATGGCAGGTGCTTTATTCCACTGCTCTGCCATGCTGTTCCAGCTAATCATTAGCACTTCTTTCCCGGCATGGCTGGAAAACTTTTCTGCACCCTTCAAAACTCACCTCTCTGGCAAACCTACCCTGATTCTGCTCTCTGTCCCTCTTTCCCCTGGTCTACCCCTGTCCTGGACAAACTGGCCACTCTCTACTCTGTGCTGCTACACACCCCTCCATTCTGTTTTCTTTTTTTTTAAAGATATTTTTGATGTGGACCATTTTTAAAGTCTTTATTGAATTTGTTAAAACATTGCTTCTGTTTTATGTTTTGTTTTTGTGGCCACGAGGCATGTGGGATCTTAGTTCCCCAACCAGGGGTCAAACCCACATCCCCTGCATTGGAAGATGAAGTCTTAACCACTGGACCACCAGGGAAGTCCCCCCTCCATTCTGTTTTCTATCTGAATGGAGGTGGTGCAGAGACAGACATTTTAGGCTGGGAAAGAACCACAGAGGTTACCTAATTTTGGAGGGAAGGCAGACAACATAAGGGAGGTGAGCTGAGTCTATTCAGCTGTTTCAGGGTTCTGGTCTATCTTATTTCCCCTTCCAAACCCAAATTTTAAGATTTTTTGTTCCAGTTCTGTGAGAGATGCCATTGGTAATTTGATAGAGATTACATAGAATCTGTAGATTGCCTTTGATAGTAAAGTCATTTTGACAATATTGATTCTTCCAAACCAAGAACATTGTATATCCTTCCATCTGTTTGTGTCGTCTTCGATTTCTTTCATCAGTGTCTTACTATAGTTTTCAGAGTACAGGTCTTTTGCCTCCTTAGGTAGGTTTATTCCTAGGTATTTTATTCTTTTTGATGTGATGGTAAATAGGATTGTTTCTTGAATTTCTCTTTCTGATCTTTTGTTGTTAGTGTATAGAAATGCAACAGGTTTCTGTGCATTAATTTTGTAACCAGCAACTTTACCAAATTCATTGATGAACTCTAGTAGTTTTCTGGTAGCATCTTTGGGATTTTCTATGTATAGAATCATGTCATCTGCAAAGAGTGACAGTTTAACTTCTTTTCCAATTTGGATTCCTTTTTCTTCTCTGATTGCTGGAGCTAGGACTTCCAACATTATGTTGAATAAAAGTGGTGAGAATGGACATCCTTGTTTTGTACCTGATCTTAGAGGCAATGCTTTCAGCTTTTCACCATTGAGTATGATGTTAGCTGTAGGTTTGTTGTATATGGCTTTTATTATGTTGAGGTAGGTTTCCTGTATGCCCACTTTCTGGAGAGTCTTTATCATAAAAGGGTGCTCAATTTTGTCAAGAGATATTTCTGCATCTATTGAGATGATCATATGGTTTTTATTCTTCAATTTGTTGATGTGATGTATCACACTGATTCATTTCCTTGTATCCCTGGGATAAATTCCACTTGATCGTGGTGTATGATCCTTTTAATGTATTCTTGGATTTGGATTGCTAGTATTTTGTTGAGGATTTTTGTGCCTATGTTCATCAGTGACTTTGGCCCATAATTTTCTTTTTTTGTGGTATCTTTGTCTGGTTTTCATATCAGGGTGATGGTGGCCTCAGAATGAGTTTGGGAGTTTTCCTTCCTCTGCAATTTTTGGAACAGTTTCAGATGCATAAGTGTTAGCTCTTCTCTAAATGTTTGATAGAACTTGCCTGTGAAGCCATCAGGTCCTGGAATTTTGTTTGTTGGGAGTTTTAAAATCAGTTTCAATTTCAGTACTTGTGATTGGTCTGTTTCATATTTTCTATTTCTTCCTGGTTCAGTCTTGGGAGATTGTACCTTTCTAAGAATTTGTCCATTTCTTCCAGGTTGTCCATTTTATTGGCATACAGTTGCTTGTAGTAGTCTCTTATGATCCTTTGTATTTCTGTGGTGTCAGTTGTAACTTCTTCTTTTTCATTTCCAATTTTATTGATTTGAATCCTCTCCCTTTTTTTCTTGATGAGTCTGGCTAAAAGTTTATCAATTTTGTTTATCTTTTCAAAGAACCAGCTTTTAGTTTCATTGATCTTTGCTATCGTTTTCTTTCTTTATCTCTATTTCTGTTATTTCTGCTCTGATCTTTGATTTCTTTCCTTCTACTAACTTTGAGTTTTGTTTGTTCTTCTTTCTCTAGTTTCTTTAGCTGTAAAGTTAGGTTGTTTATTTGAGATGTTTCTTGTTTCCTGAGGTAAGATTGTATTGCTATAAACTTCCCTCTTAGAACCGCTTTTGCTGCATCCCATAGGTTTTGAATCGTTGTGATTTCATTTTCATTTGTCTCTAGGTATTTTTTGATTTCTTCTTCTTTGATTTCTTCAGTGATCCATTGATTGTTTAGTAGCATATTGTTTAGCCTCCAAACACAATTAAGTGTTTGTGTTTTTTACAGTTTTTTTCCTTGTAGTTTATTTCTAATCTATAGCATTGTGGCTGGAAAACATGCTTGATATGATTTAAATTTTCTTAAATTTACCATGGCTCACTTGGTGGCCCAGCACGTGGTCAGGTCCTGGAGAACGATCCGTGTGCACTTGAGAAGAATGTGTATTCTGCTGCTTTGGGATGGAACTCTATAAATTTCAATTAAGTCCATCTGGTCCAATGTGTCATTTAAGGCCTGTGTTTTGTTATTGATTTTCTGTCTGGGTGATCTGTCCATTGACGAAAGTGGGGTGTTAAAGTTCCCCACAACTACTGTGTTAATTTCTCCCTTTAAGGCTGTTAGTATTTGCCTTATATATTGAGGTGCTCCTATGTTGGGTCCATATATATTTAGACTTGTTATAACTTCTTCTTGGATTGATCTCTTGATCATTATGTAGTGACCTTCTTTGTCTCTTATAACAATCTTTTTTTAAAGTCTATTTTGTCTGATACGAGAATTGCTACTCTAGCTTTCTTTTGGTTTCCATTTGCATGGAATACCTTCTTCCATCCCTTCACTTTCAGTCTGTATATGTCTCTAGGTCTGAAGTGGGTCTTTTGTAGACAGCAAATATACAGGTCTTGTTTTTGTATCCATTCAGCCAGTCTGTGTCTTTGGGTTGGAGCATTTCATCCATTTACATTTAAGGTAATTATTGATATGTATGTTCCTATTGCCATTTTCTTAATTGTTTTGGGTTTGTTTTTGTAGGTCTTTTTTCTTCCCTTCTTCTTTAGTTCTCTTCTCTTACTGTTTGATTACCATCTTTAGTGTTGTGTTTGTATCTATTGTAGTTTTTGGGTTTGCTGTTCCCATGAGGTTTTGATATAGCAGTCTATATATGTACAAGGTTGTTTTAAGTTGCTGGTCTCTTTCTCACCTAGAGGAGTTCCTTTAGCATTTGTTGCAAAGCTCGTCTGGTGGTGCTGAATTCTTTAGCTTTGGTTTGTTTGTAAAGCTTTTGATTTCTCCATCAAGTGTGAATGAGAGCCTGGCTGGGTAGACTATTCTTGGTTGTAGGTTCTTCCCTTTCATCACTTTAAATATATCATGCCACTCCCTTCTGGTCTGCAGTGTTTCTGCTGAGAAATCAGCTGTTAACCTTATGGGAGTTCCCTTGTATGTTCTCATTTTCTCCTTGTTGCTTTTAATATTTTTTCTTTGTCTTTAATTTTTGTCAATTTGATTACTATGTGTCTCGGCATGTTCCTCCTTGGGTTTATCCTGCCTGGGACTCTCTGTACCTCCTGGACTTGGGTGACTGTTTTGTATCCCATGTTAGGGAAGTTTTCAGCAGTTATCTCTTCAAATATTTTCTCAGGTCCTTTCTCTCTCTCTTCTCCTTCTGGGACCCCTATAATGCAAATGTTGGTGCATTTAATGTCCCAGAGGTCTCTTAGACTGTCTTCATTTCTTTTCTTTTTTTTCTTTATTCTGTTCCACAGCAGTGATTTCCACCATTCTGTCTTCCAGGTCACTTATCTGTGCTTCTGCCTCAGTTATTCTTGCTATTGATTCCTTCTAGTGTATTTTTCATTCAGTTATTGTATTGTTCATCTCTGTTTGGTTGTTCTTTAGTTCATCTAGGTCTTTGTTACATGTTTCTTGCATCTTCTTGATCCTTGCCTTCATTCTTCTGAGATCCTGGATCATCTTCACTATCATTATTCTGAATTCTTTTTCTGGAATGTTGCCTATCTCCACTTCACTTAGTTGTTTTTCTGGGGTTTTATCTTGTTCATTCATCTGGGACATAATCCTCTGCCTTTTCATTTTGTTTAAATTTCTGTGATTGTGGTTTCCATTCTGCAGACTGCAAGATTGTTTGTATCCACTTCTGAGAAGTCCTTTTGATACAATCTTTCTTTAAGCTCCCTTTAAATTCATAGAACCTGGGTCTCCTGTTGTGATTTTTTTTAAATTGTGGTAAAATACATACAACGTAAAATTTACTCTCAACTATTTTATCTGTACAGTTCAGTGGTATTAAATACATTCATAATGTTATGCAACCATCACAATCATCCATATCCATAACTCCTTTCATCTTGTAAAATGGAAACTCCATACCCATTAACCTCCCTATTCCCCCCTTCCCCGCAGCCCTAAGCAGCCACTATTCTACTTTCTGTCTCTATGATTTTGAATACTCTAAGTACCTCATATAAGTGGAATCATACACTGTTCGTCTTTTTGTGATTGGCTATTTCACTTAACATAATGTCCTCAAGATTCACCCCATGCTATGGGAAAGGTCCTCACCCAGCTTACAGCTAATTATGACCCTCATAAATCTGTTGAACGTACCCCCTGAATCAGAATAATATGTGCTAAGCACAAACATCTTGGGGGAACACATTACTTCCCTCAAGTCAGTTATACATCTTTCAGGGGCAAGAATTTAGAGGTTCATTCAGCAAAATCTGTTGACACATAGGATGTGCCAGATACAGATCTCGGTGCTGGGGATCTGGCAATCAACAAAGCTGGTGCATGGAGCTTTCATTTAACTGGAGGAGAAAGATAACAGTCATATAAACATGCACTATGTCAGAAGTGACAGTGCCACGAAAAGCTGTAACCCACGAGATGCATGGTAAGGGGTAGGGTGGTATGTTTGAGAATTTGTAGGAGGGGTCTCTTTTATGAGGTGACATGTGGGCAGAGACTGAATGAAGTGAGGAGAGAAAGAACTAAGGCAAGAGCATCTTATAATTCTTTATGTTGCACTGCTTCTGTTACAGGCATACCTCGCTTTATTGTACTTTGCAGATACTGCATTTTTTTTTTTTTTTTACAAATTGAAGGTTTTTGGCAAACTGGCATTGTCAGATGATCGTTAACATTTTTAGTAATAAAGTATTTTAAAATGAAGGTATGTACACTGCATTTTAAAGATATAATGCTATTGCACACTTAACAAACTACGGTATAGTATAAACATAACTTTATGTGCACTGGGAAAACAAAAAATTCACGTGACTTGCTTTATTGTGATATTTGCTTTATTGTGGTGGTCTGGAACTGAATCTGCAATATCTCTGAGGTAGGCTTTATATAAATTGAACATAACAGTTTCTTATAAATAGCAATTGATCAACTTAGTGATCCTTTGAGTTTGTTTTCTTATGATGAGTGAAAGGATTAAAGAAAGTAGAATCTTGTGAGTTTACTGCATTATATAGTCTAGTGGTTCTCATCTGGGGTTGATTTTGCCTGCCAGGGGACATCTGGCAATGTCTGAAGACATTTTGATTATCACGACCTGGGGGGATGGGGAGGGTACCACTGGCATGTCCTGGGTAAAGGCCAAAGATGCTACTATACATCCTATAGTGCATGGGATAAGTCCATACAGCAAAAAATAAATTGGCCACAAATATTAGCAGTGCCACTGTTGAGAAACCTTCATCTGGTCCCCAGGCAGACTGCCTTCTCTGATGAGAGCTGAGGGACTGGGCAGAAGGAACTCTTTCAAACAACCCCTTCAAGATATCTGGATATCTGCAAATAGGGCAGATCCAAAGCCGTTGGAGTTACTTACCTTTGGGGCATCTGTTCTAAGCTTGGTAACAGATTTTGTCAGATGGTTTCAAAGCCATATGGGGGTTTATTCATTAAGCAACATTAAGTAAAAGTTTCCTGCATGCCTGTGGTATAAGAGAGGGCAGGGAGATAAGATGTGGTCCCTGCCATCGAAGATTTTACAGCCTAGGAAGGATGGGAGGCGTGAAGACAAACACCTGCAATCTGACAAGGGCCACAAAGGAGGAGAAAACAAATGAGGTAGGGGAAGGGAGCAATGACTTTTGTTGGGGTGACCCAAATAAGTTTAACATATGAGGTATCATTTGAACTGGGCTTTGACCGTGAGTAGGGTTTAAACAGGTAGAGAAAGAAGCAGAGGATATGCTAGGTAGAGGGTCAGATGTGAAAACAGGTACAAAGGTAGGGAATAATAATGTTATTACAGCAGCTGCCATCTGGTAAATCCCCTGTGGTAGGTGTGGTGCCAGGCTCTTTATCATGAAAAGTAACTGTTGTGTAAACTGAAAACCGATATACGAGAAGCAGCTGAAACCTAGCATGACCCAAAGTGACTTGAATTCCCATCTTATGCATTTCGAAAAGATAATGAAACATGGGGAGTGTTACCTGGGGAGAGTTGCATAAATACCGAAGCAGTTCACCGATATACTGAATGACAGTGACGTTATATTTTCTGCAGTCATCCCAAAACTGACTGGCTGAAAATTTGGACCGCAAAACAACAGTAGCACCTACAGAGAAGGCATAGAAAGTACTAATAAAGAAACGCTACCAAAAAAGTCCCTAATTATATTTGTCACTTTTGAAATTTATAAATTTATAAATTTAAAAAAATTTATATATGAATTATATTCACAAACAAGTATTAGTTACCAATTATATTCAATGCAAAAAAAATAAATAAGACACAGTTTTGTCCTATAGGAGCTTCCAATCTAATGGGGGAGAAGACACAAGTTTTTCTAAGAGTCAGTGTGCAATAAACACACCCTTAGTGAGGCCCTAAGGGTGCATGTGTGTGTGTGTGTGTGTAGACTAATTCTGCTTGGGGGCAAGTGCTGAGAAAGGCATAGGATTTGAATTAGGTCTTGAGAAGTGAATATCGAGAAAGATGAGAGAATTCCCGGTGGAGGAAAAAGCATGAACATAAAGACAGGACAGTCCAGAAGGTTGGGGGATGGCCAAGACTCTGCTTGCCTGTGACTAGAGTGGTGAAGGCTGGGTGGGTCAAGGAAGATGAAACTGGGGAATCAGCTAGGGGTGCAATCCTGGAGAGTTTGTAAGTGCCAGGTGGAGGAGCCTGACAGTTTTATAAGCGATGGAGAGCCAGAGTCTTCAGCAAGCAGGCGATATTCTTCTCTGATGGGTGATGTAGACAAAATAATGGTTCCCAAAGACATCCACATCCTAATCCCTAGAACCTGTGACTCTGCTACTTTACATGACAAAAGGGACTATGTGGATGTGATTAAATTAAGGATCTTGAAATGGGAAGATTATTTGGCTTGTCTGGGAGAGCCCAGTGTAATCACAAGGGTGCTTATAAAGGGAAGTCAAGAAGATCAAGGGCAGAAGGAGAAAGGATGACAGAAACAAAAGATTGGCGTGAAATGCTTGAAGATGAAAGAAGGGGCTTCAAACCAAAGAATGCAGGCAGCCTCCAGACACTGGGAAAGGCAAGAAAATGGATTCTTCCCTAGAGCTTCCAGAAGAAATGCAGCCTTGTTGACATCTTGATTTTAGGACTTCTGACTTTCAAAACAGTAAGAGAATAAACCTGTGTTGTTTTAAACCACTAGGTTTGTGGTAATTTATTACAGTAGCAATAGGAAACTAATACAATGGGTAAAAACAATATATCATATCCAATCTAACGATAGGTATGAAATGTAGTAAAGTGAAATTAAAAAATGTCACAAATATTTTTCACGTTATTAGTTTATTTCTACTCCTAAATATACAAAAGTCCAATATTTTAGGAGAAATTTAAAAAAATACTATATTTTCTTTTTTAGCATATATCAATAGTGCTTAAGCAAATGTGTGAGTGATTGATTTGTCCCTACGAGAGCTTCAGAGTCACCCTGTTCTTGAAGGGCCCAACAATATGATCAGACCCAGGCATTCCTTGCTGATTTGGAGACTGGTACTGATGCTGGGCTAAGTGTTTTATAGCTGATCAATAAGTTGATGAGGGAAAGGAGCAGAGGCTTGGAGAGTCATATATGTATTTGTATATGCATATGCATATATGCTACTATATATAATAAATAATTATTTAAAATAAAATGTCACATGGCAGAAAAAATTAAGTTTTTAGCTTAGTTAGAAACTTAGACGTGGTTTCCTGGAAGAGGTGGATATTGGACTGAGACTTTATATACACAAAGGGCAGAAATCCTACTGACAGGAGAAAGGATGGCAATTCTAATTTAAATGGTAAAGTTTCAGAAGTAGAGAGAAGAGATGGAAAGCTATGTATTCTGACCAGAGCTGAGGACCTGCAGAAGTAGGGAAGAATAAAGTAGAATGGGACAACTGAATGAGAAGTTTAAATCAGATGCTAATGGAGATCAACATGCAGATTTCTGAAGACAGAAATGACATAGGAGAATTATTTATGGAATCAAAGGATCAAGTACCTTAACCTGGATAAAGACCTAAAATATTTTAAAGAAGTTTCCTTTTTGATATACTGAACAATTATAGCATTATATTACTAGACAAGCAGGCATGAGAAAATATAAATTCTTTTTATTTATTTATTTATTTTGCCACGTGGGATCTTAGTTCCCCAACCAGGGATTGAACCCGGGCCCTTGGCATTGAAAGCATGGAGTCCTAACCAGTGGACCACCAGGGAATTCCCTATAAATTCTTTTGGATACTTGCTATTGTGAGCCAAACAAGCTAGTTATCAACATGGAATTAAACACCGTTCTGGGCACACAGGAAAGTAGCAAATTTTGTATTACTTTTCCTTATGAGCACATTGAATGTGTACTGGGCTCCAACACCTTGTTGAAAGAAAAAGCTTACCAGTCAGGATACATCCATGTAAGCCAACCAAAAGCGCAGCACTGTGGTACAAGGGTAGGGTGGTATAGACTACGTCATTCTCCGTTATCCCGCTGGTAGCAGCAAGGTTGGCTCCATACCAAGTGCGAAGATGATTGATCATTGCAGCTTTCGGGAGACCTTTGTAAACACAAGAGAAGCCATGAGTGAACCAAGAGTGGTCATTTATAGACATGTGGTCTGGGAGAGAGATGTGGCTTAGGAAGATTCATCAGCTGGTGATTAGAGGATTGCATTCAGTTACACCAGAAGTTGGCAATTTTTTTCTGTAAAGAACCAGATGGTAAATGTTTTAGGCTTTGCAGGGTCATAGTCTCTATTGCAACTACTCAACTCTGCTATTATAGCTGAAAGCAGCCACACACAAAAAGGAACAAACTTGGCTCTGTTGCCAGAAAAGTTTATTTACAAAACAGGTGGCGGGGCTGTTTGTGGCCCACAGGCCATAGTTTGCTGATCTCTGAGTTAGATGGTTATTACAGTAGTAAGTTGAGAAAAAAGGAAAGAATGTCTATTGAATTTCTGCTCTGGTCTACCACCTTGCAAGGTATAGTTGATCCTTGAACAACAGGGGTTTGAATGGCTCGGGGCCACTTATATGAGGATTTTTTCAATAGTAAATATATCCATGAACGAAAAATTGCAGATACCTAGGAACCTATATGCAGGGCCTTCTATAAGGTATATGCATATCTTCAACTGTGTGGAGGGTCAGTACCCCTAACCTGCACATTGTTCAAGTGTCAACTGTATTTTCAAAATTTCATTTAATTCTCATAATTAATAAGTAGAATTATATTCTCTAATTTGCAGATGAGAAAGCTGAGATTCAGAAAGAGTAAATAGCCTATCCATCCTATCTCCTTCCTTCATAACCACTTTTATGAATTTCTTATGTACTGTTCTAGAGTTTCTTTATACAAATATACGCTCATTTACGCATATGTTCTTGCCCTTTCCCCCATTTTAAAAAAAGCACACTTTTCTGCACTTGTCCCTGCTCCACTTAATGTATTTTGGAGTTCTGTCCATATTTGTATGTAGAACTTTCTCCTATTTTTTCATTCATTTACTCTCACTCTCAGCTGCATCAAGTCCTTTGTGTGTGTGTTATAATTTATTCATATTATTTTGCGATTTCAAATGACGCTGCAGTGAATAACCTGGCCCACATGGCACTGTGCACTATGAATGACGCTCCATCTGTAGGATAAATTTGCTGGTGTGAGACTGCTAGGTCAAAAGATATGTCTTTGTAATTTTGATAGACACTGCCACATTGCCTGTTATAAGGCAATTTATAAGGCATTTACTCTCCCATCAGTAATACCTGAGTGCACCTGTTTCCTTATAGCCCTTCCAAGGTATCCTTTCAAATGTTGGGATTTTTGCCAATCTAAAAGGTGAAAAATGGTATCTCAGTGTAGTTTTATTACACTAAGTACATTTGCATTTTCTTAACTATAATTTATGTAAGTTTTTTGTAAGACTCAATTAAAAGAGTATGCTTATATTTTTTCCCATGGGAGTCAGTTCAGTTGGGAAGGGCATGAAGTCATTACCAAGGGGCTGGGGCTAGAGTTTAAGACCTGAGTGGGTAAACTGGCTTTGGGAAGAGGAAGGCAATTCTCTGTAGATTCAGATGCTTCAATATTTGATGGTACCTTAGCGGCATATTGCCTGAATAAAAGTAATTTGTTATAAGGCAAAGCAGTATGGCTGGCAAACTACCATCATCATAAACACAATTCACAATTCATGGTCTTTGTTGAAACAGAAGAAAGCATCAATAAATCAATTGTATTCACCTTGGAAAAAAATTGTCCAGATAGTAAAAGCTCTGAATTATATTTAAAAAAAAGAACAAAAAGAAATGCACATCCTTTGCTGGTTTGAAGTACTTTCAGAAACTTTCCTAATTAAAATTTTTAATGAAGAAATAAGAATATCTGGTAACTATTATATAATTTTGTGCTACTGACTGCCTTTGAGGAACAAGGAAAACATTTTGTTCTCTGATTGCTTAAATGAATTCTTTTAATTAATGTTTGGAAGAGTAAGTTAACAAATATTATATTCAGAGAGAAGAAGAAAAGTAACATAAACATCAACCCAATTATATTCCAATTAAATCTAAATTCTGAATTATAGGATTAAAGACGGCTTATTCTCGTTTTCCCCTAAAATGGGTTTTATATTTGATGTCAAAACCTGCAATTGTGAAGAAGTGTCTTAATACTATATACTTACCTACAATAGTATTAAGACTAGAACACCCAGTCACTAACTAAAAGGGCTTGTTTTATCTCAATTATTTCCCAAACCAAAGTTTTCAGTTTAGTTTTACCATTCTATTAAAAATGAAGGTAAAATTTCCATATATTATCGTAGTGTCTGGATGTAGTGGAAGCATTTGGTTAACTGTGTCATCCTACCATTCTGTTGGCATGGCGATATATAACTTTTGACAAAACAGTGACAGACATTATGCTCTGGGAATCAGCTTTAATAGGTCATCCCCAGCCACCCCTCCTCATGAGGCTCAAAGGAACCGTTATCTGTTGGTTGGCCAAAAAGTCCGTTCAGGTTTTCTGTACGGTCTTAACAGAATTTTACAAGGAGAATGCATGTTTGTATTACCTGCTTAAGTTAAAATTTTAACCAAAAGAGATAAATGATTCACATAGTCAACTTCCCAATATTAATAATTAGCATGCTGGGGATAGCTTCCTGCCCTCCTCTTAAATATATCACTCAGGCTTCATTTGATTACGTTTTGGTAACATTTCCCCTGGCCTAGAATAGGCAGACACCAAATAGCTGTTAAATGGATGAACTAGGAGGTGTTCTGGTAGAGTGGTCAGTTGCATGAGCTGTGGAGTCAGCCTTCCAAGGTGAATCCTGACACTTCTACTTCTGATCTTGGAAAGTTCTTAACCCCTCTAAGCATCGGTTTCTGAATCTGTAAAATAGGAATAAGAGTAGTACCCACCTGCAATTGTGGGTGGGAGTGATGGGAGAATTGTATGAACAAATGCCGTAAAGCTCCTAAAAGAGCACCTAGAACATCCTACCTCTAATATTGCCTGTTCCATGTAGCAGGGTTCCAGCAACACCGATAATTGGCAGTGTTTTCTCTTAGTGGCTTACAAAATAGTGGTGCAGCTTACACTGAAGGTGTAAGGAATCCTAGATTTGATGAAATACATTATTTTAGGCCCTCAGCTAAGAGCCATCCTACACCCACAGCACCAACAGCTCCAAGTCAGTCTTGCTTGGAAAGATAGTGGTCAAAATATTTGTATAAATATAACCCCATTATTGTTCTGCAGTCTTCTTTGGTGGTCCATTTATAATTGGTTATACATTATATATGGACTCTGGATATAATATAATCAAAATGCAGCAATCATTAAAAAAATTCCAACAACCTATTCAGTGCCAAATCTTATCCATCATCAAAACTATTTTTGTAGTTCTTGGTTAACCTCTTTATCTGTTCTATACACCAAGTAGGGGGAGGTGTGCATAGCTTAGAGAAACCCAAATGGTTTCATATGCTATGAAACAAGATCAGTTCCCACAGGCAAAGAGCTAAATCCCCTGAAGTATTAGTTATCTGACTAGTTTTGCCGAAGAAAGAGAGCATTTGAAAATCTAACCTAACATTTAACACTTTCAGGATAGGTCCATTTCTTGGAGAATCCTCTCTTTATTTTTACCTGTGGTTCCAGAAGTATAAATGTATAAGGCAGGAGTGGAAAAGGTCACTTCCGACCTCCAGGACTCTGGGATGGATTCAGTTGACACTTCATCCACTTTGTCTAAGAAAGAGTCGACCCCATCGGTGTTAGAACTTCTGCTCACGTAATAGATGGCCACACCATCTTTTTTCAGGCTTGGCAGCACCTCTTCAACAGCTTCTTGTAGTTCTTAATTTAATGAGACAAAAAATCCAAACAAACTAAATTAGTTCATTCAAGTCTATTAGTGCAATAAATTTTGCAGTGATTTTGTTTTCCCTAAACTTTGCTAAAACGTGTAGATATAGTGATACTTAGAGTTATGCATTTTTAACATGGAATTTACCAAATTTGAAAATATCCCAAGATCCCAATATTTGAGGGGAGGTTGGGTTTTAATGGTTTCATAAGCAGCAGATGGTTGGCTGAAGTCTGTATTTTACATGGCAAGTGCAAACAAATGGACATATGGGTAAAAACCAAGATTATGTAAGTGTATGACTTTTATGCATATCTGATATATATATATAGTTATTCCTAATATGTGCCCCACAGGACCAGTGATAAAAAAAAAGAAAATTTTAAGGAAAAAGAGAAATGAAAGCAGGGAAGCCATGCTACTAACAAAGATGATAGAAGCTAACTTTATATAACACATTTTTTTACATATCAGCAACAAGTAGTTCTACTAGGAAGGTTCAGCTGATCTGGGACATAAGCTCCAAATCTCACAAGCACATTCTCTGGCCTAAGAAAAAATGGATCGATTAGCATGTTTTTCAAACTATGGGTCATAATACAGCAGTGGATTGTTAAAATCATTTAAAGTGACCATTATTCTAAAAAATAAAATAGAATGAAATAGAAATTTTCAGAGCATATCACACACAGGAAGAGGTTTTTTTTTAAGTTTCGTTTCAGCTATGTGAGTGTGTGTGTGCTGAGTCACACAAAAGTGTAGTTTTTACAGTGGGTCAAGGTCAAAACATTTTTTTTTTTTTTTTGCTGTACACGGGCCTCTCACTGTTGTGGCCTCTCCCATTGCGGAGCACAGGCTCCGGACATGCAAGGTCAGCGGCCATGGCTTACGGGCCCAGCCGCGCCGCGGCATGTGGGATCTTCCCGGACCGGGGCACGAACCCGCATCCCCTGCATCGGCAGGCGGACTCTCAACCACTGCACCACCAGGGAAGCCCTAGGCCAAAAAATGTAAAAGGCATTCATATAATATGCAAACCACATTTCAGGTTTGCTACTTGGATTTTTGTGTCGCTAAACCATAAGATGTGATGGTCTTTAAGCTTATTTGTCTTGAATGGGGATAACTGAAGTGAATAGGCCTATCCTTAATAGGAAGGAGACTCAATATCCCAGGGAATTACCTTAGGGAGGCTAAACCTGATTCATCTTATATGCTTTGTTTTTCACATGTTTATGTATGATGTCTCCATCAAGACATGAGATATCATCTCGATAGATGCATTTAAAAAGTTTTAAAACTTTTTAACCAAAACAATCATACACCTGACAAATATAAATCAAATAGTACGAAAGAGTTTATAATGAAAATCAACAGGCCCTTATCTCACAAATAAACCTGCTGCCTAGAGGCAATGACTTTCAAGTTTTTTTCACTGTTTCTTCTAGCAATCACTTCTCCATCACCAAATTATGTGCTTTTCCTTCTCCCTCTTGACTTATCATTTTTGATCCCCATCCCCCTTGTCCACCCCCAACAGTTATTATCTTCACTTTATCGTCTGGGTTAATGGTATTTACATCTATTCTGAGACTATAATTTTGTCTTCCTAGCTTTGTCTGTGTGCTGGCTCTAGAAGCTCTAGAACCAATCATCAGGATTGACAAGATTATGACAATGTAATTATTTGTAAATATGACTGCAGAGCGAAGTAACACACAATAATCATCTTTCCCTTCTTGAACAGTTTTCTCCTGGAGTTTCTATTGGCCATCATTCCTTAATGTACTTCGCCTCAGTTCTTTTTTTAAAAAATAAATAAATAAATAAATTTACGTATTTGTTTATTATCTTTGGCTGCATTGGGTCTTTGTTGCTGCGCACGGGCTTTCTCTAGTTGCGGAGAGCAGGAGTTACTCTTCATTGTGGTGCATGGGCTTCTCATTGCGGTGGCTTCTCTTGTGTTGGAGCTCGGGCACTAGGCACACGGGCTTCAGTAGTTGTGGCACGTGGACTCAGTGCTTGTGGTTCGCGGGCTCTAGAGCACAGGCTCAGTAGTTGTGGCTCATGGGCTTAGTTGCTCCACGGCATGTGGGATCTTCCCGGACCAGTGCTCGAACCTGTGTCCCCTTCATTGGCAGGCAGATTCTCTTTTTTTTTTTGAATTTTATTATTTTTTTTATACAGCAGGTTCTTATTAGTCATCCATTTTATACACATCAGTGTATACATGTCAATCCCAATCGCCCAGTTCATCACACCACCACCCCCTCCATCCCCCTGTGGCTTTCCCCGCTTGGTGTCCCTACGTTTGTTCTCTACATCTGTGTCTCAATTTCTGCCCTGCACACCAGTTCATCTGTACCATTTTTCTAGGTTCCACATATATGCATTAATATACGATATTTGTTTTTCTCTTTCTGACTTACTTCACTCTGTATGACAGTCTCTAATCCATCCACGTCTCAACAAATGACCCAATTTCATTCCTTTCTATGGCTGAGTAATATTCCATTGTATATATGTACCACATCTTCTTTATCCATTCGTCTGTCAATGGGCATTTAGGTTGCTTCCATGATCTGGCTATTTTAGATAGTGCTGCAATGAACATTGGGGTGCATGGGTCTTTTTGAATTGTGGTTTTCTCTGGGTGTATGCCCAGTAGTGGGATTGCTGGATCATATGGTAATTCTATTTTTAGTTTTTTAAGGAACCTCCATACTGTTCTCCATAGTGGCTGTATCAATTTACATTCCCACCAACAGTGCAAGAGGGTTCCCTTTTCTCCACACCCTCTCCAGCATTTGTTGTTTATAGATTTTCTGATGAAGCCCATTCTAACTGGTGTGAGGTGATACCTCATTGTAGTTTTGATTTGCATTTCTCTAATAATTAGTGATGTTGAGCAGCTTTTCAGGTGCTTCTTGGACATCTGTATGTCTTCTTTGGAGAAATGTCTATTTACATCTCTGCCCATTTTTGGATTGGGTTGTTTTTGTAATATTGAGCTGCATGAGCTGTTTATACATTTTGGAGATTAATCTTTTGTCCGTTGATTCGTTTGCAAATATTTTCTCCCATTCTGAGGGTTGTCTTTTCGTCTTGTTTATGGTTTCCTTTGCTATGCAAACGCTTTTAAGTTTTATTAGGTGCTATTTGTTTATTTTTGTTTTTTATTTCCATTACTCTAGGAGGTGGATCAAAAAAGATTTTGCTGTGATTATGTCAAAGAGTGTTCTTCCTATGTTTTCCTCTAAGAGTTTTATAGTGTCCGGTCTTACATTTAGGTCTCTAATCCATTTTGAGTTTATTTTTGTGTATGGTGTTAAGGAGTGTTCTAATTTCATTCTTTTACATGTAGCTGTCCAGTTTTCCCAGCACCACTTATTAAAGAGACTGTCTTTATTCCATTTTATATCCTTGCCTCCTTTGTCATAGATTACTTGACCATAGGTGCTTGGGTTTACCTCTGGGCTTTCTATCTTGTTCCATCGATCTATGTTTCTGTATTTGTGCCAGTACCATATTGTCTTGATTACTGTAGCTTTGTAGTATAGTCTGAAGTCAGGGAGTCTGATTCCTCCAGCTCTGTTTATTTTACCTCAAGACTGCTTTGGCTATTTGGGGTGTTTTTTGTCTCCATACAAATTTTAAGATTTTTTTGTTCTAGTTCCATAAAAAGTGCCATTGATAATTTGATAGGGATTGCATTGAATCTGTAGATTGCTTTGGGTAGTATAGTCATTTTCACAATATTGATTCTTCCAATCCAAGAGCATGGTATATCTCTCTATCTGTTGGTATCATATTTAATTTCTTTCATCAGTGTCTTATAGTTTTCTGCATACAGGTCTTTTATTTCCCTAGGTAGGTTTACTCCTAGATATTTTATTCTTCTTGTTGCAATGGTAAATGGGAGTGTTTTCTTAATTTCTCTTTCAGAATTTTCATCATTAGTGTATAGGAATGCAAGAGATTTCTGTGCATTAATTTTGTATCCTGCAATTTTACCAAATTCATTGATTGGCTCTAGTATTTTTCTGGTGGAATCTTTAGGATTCTCTATGTATAGTATCATGTCATCTGCTAACAATGACAGTTTTACTTCTTCTTTTCCAATTTGTATTCCTTTTATTTCTTTTTCTTCTCTGATTGCCGTGGCTAGGGCTTCCAAAACTATGTTGAATAACAGTGGTGAGAGTGGACATCCTTGTCTTGTTCCTGATCTGAGAGGAAATGCTTTCAGTTTTTCACCACTGAGAATGATGTTTGCTGTGGGTTTGTCGTAGATGGCCTTTATTATGTTGAGGTAGGTTCCCTCTATGCCCACTTGCTGGAGAGTTTTTATCATAAATGGGTGTTGAATTTGGTCAAAAGCTTTTTCTGCATCTATTCAGATGATCATATGGTTTTTATTCTTCAATTTGTTAATATGGTGTATCACATTGACTGATTTGTATATACTGAAGAATCCGTGCATTTCTGGGATAAAACCCACTTGATCATGGTGTATGATCCTTTTAATGTGTTGTTGGATTCTGTTTGCTAGTATTTTGTTGGGGATTTTTGCATCTATATTCATCAGTGATGCTGGTCTGTAATTTTCTTTTTTTTTTTTTAATATCTTTGTCTGGTTTTGGTATCAGGGTGATGGTGGCCTCATAGAATGAGTTTGGAAGTGTTCCTTCCTCTGCAACTTTTTGGAAGAGTTTGAGAAGGATGGGGTTAGCTCTTCTCTAAATGTTTGATAGAATTCACCTGTGAAGCCATCTGGTCCTGGACTTTTGTTTGTTGGAAGATTTTTAATCACAGTTTCAATTTCATTACTTGTGATTTGTCTGTTCATATTTTCTATTTCTTCCTGGTTCAGTCTTGGAAGGTTATAACTTTCTAAGAATTTTCCCATTTCTTCCAGGTCGTCCATTTTATTGGCATAGAGTTGCTTGTAGTAGTCTCTTAGGATGCTTTGTATTTCTGTGGTGTCTGTTGTAACTTCTCCTTTTTCATTTCTAATTTTATTGATTTGAGTCATCTCCCTCTTTTTCTTGATGAGTCTGGCTAATGGTTTATCAATTTTGTTTATCTTCTCATAGAACCAGCTTTTAGTTTTATTGATCTTTGCTATTGTTTTCTTTGTTTCTATTTCATTATTTCTGCTCTGATCTTTATGATTTCTTTCCTTCTGCTAACTTTGGGTTTTGTTTGTTCTTCTCTCTCTAGCTCCTTTAGGTGTAAGGTTATATTGTTTATTTGAGATTTTTTCTTGTTTCTTGAGGTAGGCTTGTATAGCTATAAACTTCCCTCTTTGAACTGCTTTTGCTGCATCCCATAGGTTTTGGATTGTTGTGTTTTCATTGTCATTTTTTGCTAGGTATTTTTTGATTTCCTCTTTTATTTCTTCCGTGATCTCTTGGTTATTTTAGTAACGTAGTGTTTAGCCTCCATGTATTTGTGTTTTTTACGTTTTTTCCCCTGTAATTCATTTCTAATCTCATAGCATTGTGGCCAGAAACGGTGCTTGATATGATTTCAATTTTCTTAAATTTACTGAGGCTTAATTTGTGACCCAAGATGTGATCTATCTTGGAGAATGTTCCATGCGCACTTGAGAAGGAAGTGTAATCTGCTGTTTTTTGATGGAATGTCCTATAAATATCAATTAAATCTATCTGACCTATTGTGTCATTTAAAGCTTCTGTTTCCTTATTTATTTTCATTTTGGATGATCTGTCCATTGGTGTAAGTGAGGTTTAAAGTCCTCCACTATTATTCTATTACTGTCCATTTCCTCTTTTACAGCTGTTAGCAGTTGCTTTATGTATTGAGGTGCTCCCATATTGGGTGCATATATGTTTATAATTGTTATATCTACTTCTTGGATTGATCCCTTGATCATAATGTAGTGTCCTTCCTTGTCTCTTGTAACATTCTTTATTTTCAAGTCTATTTTTTCTGATATGAGTATTGCTGCTCCAGGTTTCTTTTGATTTCCTTTTGCATGGAATGTCTTTTTCCATCCCCTCACTTTCAGTCTGTATGTGTCCCTAGATCTGAAGTGAGTCTCTTGTAGACAGCATATAGATTGGTCTTGTTTTTGTATCCATTCAGCAAGCCTGTGTCTTTTGGTTGGAGCATTTAATACATTCATATTTAAGGTAATTATCGATAAGTATGTTCCTATGCCCATTTTCTTAATTGTTTTGGGTTTGTTTTTGTAGGTCCTTTTCTTCTCTTGTGTTTCTCACTTACAGAAGTTCCTTTAGCATTTTCTGTAGAGCTGGATTGGTGGTGCTGAAGTCTCTTCGCTCTTGCTTGTCTGTAAAGCTTTTGATTTCTCCATCGAATCTGAATGAGATCCTTGCTGGGTAGAGTAATCTTGGTTGTAGGTTCTTCCCTTTCATCACTTTAAGTATATCATGCCACTCCCTTGTGGCTTGTGGAGTTTCTGTTGAGACATCAGCTGTTAACCTTATGGGAGTTCCCTTGTGTGTTATTTGCCGTTTTTTCCTTGCTGCTTTCAATAATTTTTCTTTGTCTTTAATTTTTGCCAGTTTGATTACTATGTGTCTCGGTGTGTTTCTCCTTGGGTTTGTCCTGTACGGGGCTCACTGAGCTTCCTGCACTTGGGTGGCTATTTCCTTTCCCATGTTAGGGAAGTTTTCAACTATAATCTCTGCAAATATTTTCTCTGGTCCTTTCTCCTTCTGGGACCCCTATAATGCGAATGTTGTTGCGTTTAATGTTGTCCCAGAGGTCTCTTAGGCTGTCTCATTTCTTTTCATTCTTTTTTCTTTATTCTGTTCCGCAGCAGTGAATTCCACCATTCTGTCTTCTAGGTCACTTATCCGTTCTTCTGCCTCAGTTATTCTGCTATTGATTCCTTGTAGTGTAGTTTTCATTTCAGTTATTGTATTGTTCATCTCTGTTTGTTTGTTCTTTAATTCTTCTAGGTCTATGTTAAACATTTCTTGCATCTTCTCAATCTTTGCCTCCATTTTTTTTCCGAGGTCCTGGATCATCTTCACTATCATTATTCTGAATTCTTTTTCTGGAAGGTTGCCTGTCTGCACTTTATTTAGTTGTTTTTCTGGGGTTTTATCTTGTTCCTTCATCTGGTACATAGCCCTCTGCATTTTCATCTTGTCTGTCTTTCTGTGAGTGTGTTTTTTGTTCCACAGGCTGCAGGATTGTCCACCTACCTTCTTTTAGAGTTCAAAAGTTCTGGAAGCTGGTAGTCCAAGATCAGGGTACCACAAGGGTAAGGTTCTGGTGAGAGCTCTCTTCCTGGTGTACAGATAACCATCTTCTTGCTGTTTCCTTACATGGTGGAGAGAGTGGCAGGTGGATTCTTAACCACTGCACCACCAGAGAAGTCCCTACGTCAATTTATTTTCAACCTCCATCAGATCAGCTTCTCCCTTTTGTTGCTCTTCTCTCCTAACTCTTCTTTCCTCTTGTATTTTGACTCCTCTGTAGTTCTTCAGTATTTTGAGAAGATCATCAAAAATATTACTGTTGTAAAAACAGTAACTGGAGTGCTAATGTCCCTTGCCAATGCCTTGGTTCAGACCCTCATTATTTCCTAGCTAGATCATTGCAGTTGCCTCCTGACTGATCTCCTTGCCTCTAACCTCTCCCTGCTTCCAATATCAGTGACAGCACTCCCCAACTTCCTGTTCCTGTCCTGTTTAAAATCCTTCAATGGCTTCCTTTGTGACAGAAGCCACTCTCTATGCAGTGTGTGAGGTCCTGAGGTCCTTCACAGTCTATGGCCCCCTCCCCAACTTTTCTGATGTCATCTCCTTCTATCTACCTCTTGTCCCCTTTCCTCTAACCACACTGATCTATGGGAAGTGAGTGTACCCATAATTCTCACATCTTACTGTCTTTGTCCAGGTGATTTCATCTGCCTGGAATGCCCTCCAGTTCCCGGTCACTGTGAAAACTCCTGCTCATCCTTCAAGACTCAGCCTCTTTGTACTTAGCTCTATAGCCCTCCCACAGGAGCTTGCATATACTTCTATCACATATGTTTAGTACGTAGTGTGACACACTTCAGTTCTTTTTCTCCTCTATTTGACAGTGAAAATTTTGAGGTTAAGGGATTATAATATAATCATCTTGGCAACCCCTCCACCACTAGATAAGTTCCCAATAAATGTTTACAGTTGAAAGAATCTGCACAAAGTATTGTATTAGTCAATGTGGAAGAGACAGAGGAATAAGCTAAAGCTGTTGATTTTAAAGGATTTAGATATTGCAATACTGTGAGTTGATAAACCTCTCATAAAATAAAATGCAAAATTAAATCATTTTTGTGATAGGGGTATGCCTTGCATACAAGTAAGGGACTACAAAAGCAAATTAAAAATAAAACAAAACTTCTGTTGCTTCTTAAAGAATTAAGAAATCTTTCTCCCGCTCTCCCTTCACCTGAGACTGAGGCTACTGAGTTAAATCGTTCATAGGTTACCTGGATTATTTCTCACTCCTTCCCTCTCTCTTTCCCAACATTTATTCAACATCTATTTAAAGACTGTTCCCTATGTGCATGGTTCTAAGCACTGGATACAGCAGTGAGTAAACCAGATACTGTCCCTGTTTTCATAGAGCCCAGATCTAGTGGGGGAAGAAACAGACAAAGAAATAATCCGTTAAAACAAGGTGTCATAGGTGTCACAGGAGGGGAGGGAGGTGGTGTTTTGGAAGCATAGGGGAGGGGCACAAAGACAACCCATAGGAAATGTTATCTAAACTGAGATCTGAAGTGTGAGCAGGAGTTGGCAAGATGAAGATCCACTGAGAGCAACTGAGCCTGTTTGTAGCTGAGGGGACAGCTTATGCAAAGACCCAGATGCAAACAGCATGGTGCCAAAGTAGCTAAAAGAGGATAAAGCTGACTGGAGTGTAGAATGGGAGGGAAAGAAGGTTGGGAGAAGAAACTGGGATGTAGGTTGGGACCAGGTTCCTGGCTTAGGTCAGGTAAATGGGTTGGAGGGGGCAAGACCAGAGGTAGGGAGACCATTTGGTAGAGCAAGCTTGTTTGCATTAAGGTAGCAGCAGAGGGTAGAGAGAAGTAGATGCATTTTAAAGATGTTTCGGAGGTAGAATAGACTAGATTTGGTAACACTCTTGATGAGAGAAAAATTATAGGTCAAAAGGGACTTTAATTTTTTCTATAATTTTTTAAAAGAAAATTTACTCAGGCATTAGTGATATATCAAAAATTAATAATAGTAATAGTAAAAGTAAAAGGAGATGTAATTAAGCAGGTATCATGCTTGATCACAGTTCAAGCAATTTGGCAAATTGTATCCTCTACTTCCCTCATGTTCCTACCTGGCCTTCTGCAGGCTTTTGGTTTGTGAGCCCTGACCTTGCTTAGAGGTCAGCTTATGTGAAGGAAAGGCCATTGCCCCTGCCCAACACAATTTCCCTACATGGCTTCTGGGTTGTCGGTGCAGAATTTGCATTTGGACATTGACTTGAGGTTCCAGTGGCTCGCCAGCCATGTCAGGGCATACCTCATATGTCCTATGGTAGCAGCCTTTCTTCCCTTAAACTAAAGATGCTAATATTTATAGAAACATATCTATACACACACATATAAACTGAAATTTGAAGGGAAATTCTGGATGTGAATGCAACTCATTAACTCTGTATTTGATATTTAGTGTCTTTTCTAAACATGATTGGGCCCCATGTTTTCTGCTTCACACGTGTATTTTTTTTTTGTAATTCTTACTGTAAAGTCTGCTTACTTAAGATAAAAGTGGCAATCAACAGGGACATGTAAGATCAAATAAATCTACTTGTCGCAGGTTGAGCTCCCTGGGACTCTGAGATTTGTGTGTAGGAGTGCTCTCGGGAATGACACCTGTGGGGTTGCACGGGAAGTAGATTGGATAGAGGGAGAACTTGCACTGTGGTGCAGTCACACAGTGGCCTCCCTCAATTGATCCTACAGGGACTCTGGGCCCAGAATGGCCCTTCAGGTTGTCCCAAATGAAGTGAAGTGGACCTACCTCCGTGCCTACCCACTAACCAGTCACTGGATGCAGATTAGGGGTGGTAGCTTTCTTCAACCAAGGGCAAGCCCTGGAAAGGCTCTTAGCTGACAGCTGTCAGCTACCAATGCTTTCAGCAGCTGAAGAATGAGTACCTCAGTCCTGGAGTGGGGATTTGGGCAGCATATCACAGCATCCACCACAACTTTCATTCTTAGTGATAAAAGATTTACAAATTTCATTTGTGGAGAAAGATTTGTATAGTAGCTTTACATACATCACCTCGCATAATTTTCACAATGACCCTGTGTTATAGGTGATGGTAACCCTGTTTTTACAAATGAGGACAGAAGCTCAGTGAGTCTATGTATGGAAGGTTATATACAAATGAAAAGAATTATACCAGGCTTCTGGGGTCCCACCTCCTTGTACTAGACATTCAAGTTCAAGTTTTGGTAAAGTGCCTTGATTTTTCGTCAGACACTGTCTACTTGACATGCTCAGTGCTGGTTAAAGCATGTGGATCTGCCTTTACATAGTAATATGGACAATCCCTCATTCATTTTTTGATGAAGAGCATAACCTTAAGCTTTATGAAAAGTAGAATTCAAGGAAAGTTGCCTAAAGGGTGCAGAGTGGATCTGTCACTTCTTCATTAGTCTAGGCTGAAATTATGGATGGCAATAGAACCTCAGAGAAAGCAGTACACCTTTGGATGATGGAAAATCGACTGATTATGAAATCACTGCTCCCCCTTAAAATTCATTTTGTTAAAAAGAAAAGAAAAGAAATCAGGGTAGCATAGGAATTTTCCTCCCTCACCCATAACCTTTTTTTTTAAGAAGGGGAAGAAGAGAAATTTCTGAGTACACAGGCCCATTCCTAGAAAGCAGGGGGAGAGGGCAGGTGGTGAGCTGAATCAGTCTTCATCATCAAAGTGGCAAGAGGCTACTGGCTAAACCTGCTGTTTTTTGATAGGAAAAGCATTCAGTCTAGTAGCTTGTTCTGCTATTAGATTGCCTCACTGAATGGGTAACTGACCAAGTTAGTTAAATAAAACACCCCAGGAATGTTTACTAATAAAGTAAGATCTGAAAAGAAGGCAATGAAAGGAAATGGGTTTTGATCAGAATTTCAGGATGATGTGAAATGGTTGGTGGATGAACAAATCAGAATTGAAGACTTATCTTTTCTTCACTCAGAAAGGCAACTGAAACAAACTGGTTCTAACACAGCCCTTAGAGACTGAAAATAGCTTTAAAAATACCATTTGTAACTGTGATTTTGCATTTCTATCCCTGGCAGTTTGGAATGATAGTAATTAATAACCTAGTGTCTAGTCTTTACCTCAACAAGATGTGCTAGAACACCCTTGAAATAGAGGCATGCACACCCTCCTCTTCCCCACAACACAAAGCACCCTGAGGTCAGAAAGATGTTTAATCAAGGTTAAGTCCCACTAGGAGTAAGCAGATTTTTAACAGGGAGGTACATACTCATCTCCTATTTATATAATTATATAATTTCTTAATATTATTTTTCATTTCTCTCAGTTAAAGTGTCTTGCGTTCTAAATAGCCCTGGAATCAAGGGTAACGGCTCGTCATGAGGTTACCAGGTCATTCCAGGCCTTACATAATTATAATCATTTGATATCCATAAGCAACCAAGTCACCTGTCTACTAGTTGTGTACTTCCTATTTCTCAGAGGCTGTGGGAGGGTCCTTTTCAAACACTGGCCGATTACAGTCCTTATGCAGAGTAATTCAAACGCTATCCTTCTTCGGATTCAATGACATAAACAGCTGATTTAGAGTTAATTTTGTTTTTACCTCTTCACTCCCTTCTTGTTTCTAAACAAGAAAATAAACTGATAACCATTCCCAAATATGCCAGCAATGTGCTCCTTTGTTTTTGAATGGAGATGTACAACCATCCCCCTTGCCACCTTTAGCAGGGCAAGAAGAAAAATTTTAGAGAACGTCTTTTAGGTAGCTCTCTCTTCAGAGCTTGGGTTACTTGGCTGGGATCCTAGCTCTTGAATATACTCCTCATTGGATGTCTGGGTTTCTGTCCTCTACCATCCTAGACACAGACTCTCCCCAGCCCATCCTGTGCTCATCACCAGCTCCCTCTCTGGCAATGAGTCCCAGAGAGAGCACCTCTCTCTTGTAGCCCTCTGCCAGAAGTAAACTGGGAGGTAAAACAAGTCTGTGGTAAGGAGAGGCTGGGCCTGGGGGAGATTGGGTCTAAATGGATTTTCTCAGATTAGGATATATTTTATTTTTTTAACATCATTTTTCATGCTGTCATGCCCATCCCAATAGTTCTTAGACTTTGGAGAAGAAAGCCTGTTACAGCCAGCCAAAATGATGGAACTCATTAATGCCACAAATATTTACTTATTAGGGCATTATTCAAAGATATATGAGAAAACTGTAAGCCGTTGAGACAAAGTGCATTGAAGCAACACATCTAAGTTACTCCTTGGGCAGCCCAGAAAGAGGAATGGAGACAGGATATCTCTATGCCCTGATCCTTGAATAAGTTTGCACTAGAAAATTATCTCATTGCATGGAAGTGAGGCCACCGCTGTTGGCCATTCCTTGGGTTCTCTGAATCCCTATTTTCTCTACAGTAGAGTCTCTTCAGTAAACAGCTTAAAAATGACTATTATTTAAGTCCAGCCTGCTGTTGTCCTTACATAGTAAAACTCTTTCATGAAGCATCTCACTGGTGTTGGGGACATGATGAAAACTGCCTCTGGGCTCCTCTTGCCTAGACTTCCCCCTCTACAAGTGCACTTGCCCAGCTCTGTTGTCGGTGTCCCCGAGAAGCCTTCACCCTCTGCTGTTTTTCCTCCACAGCACTCGGTAGCTCTCCCAGCATACTTATCACATTCTCCTGGGCATCACAATCATTTGTGTATATGTGGCTTAGTTCTTCTACTGGACTGTAAGATCCTTGAACTAATTCAGCTTCTCTCCCTATCCCACCATGGCAACTAGCTTGTACCTTGCGGGGACTCTCTAAATATTTCTTGACGTGATATCAAAATTGTTGTGCCATCTGCTTTTCTCCATCTAACCTCAAAAGTTTGTTTGATGAGAGTTCTCCTTGGTCCTGACACTAGTTTTAGAATGTTCTCCTGTTTTGGAACTTTCAATAATGCAACACTTTTGAAAGCTATTGGAAGCATTTTATCTTATCACATTGTTTAAAGGAGGTCCAATTTTATTTTTCACAACCCTGAAAAACCAGGTCAAAGATAATCTGGAATATTTTATAACCTCTCTGGATCTCAGTCTTGAAAGACATAGTATCTTTGTTACTAAAGCCTTGTACAAGAGTAGTGCCAGCACTGGGGGAGCTGTGCATGATTATGTTGAGCTGTGCAATGCAGACCTGGCCAGCGAGCTGATGAACGAGTTATTCTTCCAGTAGAAGAGATAGCTTAGCGACAATCTTAATGCTAGCATAAATGGAAACAAAGCAAACTTACTATTTTGGGGGCCCTTTCGGGTGTTTAAAAAAATTTTTTTTTACAAAACATCCTATGTTGTATGAAATTAAATATGGCTTGCTGTTTTACCCATATTCTATGTTTGGGAAGTTGCTTGAAAAACTACTGGCCCAACAAATTGGTTTCTATCAACTACAACATTATGTGGGTTTCAATAGCTGAAGGCAATTTTTCCATGTGATTACATACACCGTACCCTTCTATGGAGAAGGATCCTGAAATGTACCACAGAGAGAAAATTATATTCTCTGGGAGATGGGTGGTTCTGTTTGATTCAGGGAAGTGTTTGTGAGTCTTTGGTTTTCTCTAAGTATAGTAAGTTCTGATGAAAAATTGGGTACTGAAATGCCTGATAAGGTTGAGCCCTGTTAAACTTTGTGAAGAGTCCCCCAAATTCATGACAAGCGGATCAGTCTTCATCATAAATACCACTGTGCCGGTCCTTTATCTACACTCCAGAATTTGACAGATAGCTGAAACTCAAGAGCTCTTACTAGCCCATGAGCCCTGAGGCTGAAATTCGAAGTAAAGAATCAAATCCTGTTGAACTGTCACCCCTCCAACATTTCTAAATCTTTTCATCTTTCTGTACCATGTTCAGATGGTGTAATAGAATATAAAAAGTGTCCTAGAAGTGAGAAGAAAATTGGGTTCTGTCCTCAGCTCTCTCTGACCCTAGGGAATTGATACCACCCCTCTGGGCCTTTGTTCATTCAACTATTAAACAAGTGGGAACTAGACTGATTGTTTCTCAAAGCCTAGTCCTTAGATGATTTGCTTCAAAATCATCTAGGGGTGGCATGGGGCTTGCTATAAAAATACACTTTCCTGGGCCCCACTACAGTCCTGCGAATCAGTGTTTTTGGGGTATGAGGCTCAGGAATCCTTTTTTTTTTAAAATAAGCTTCCCAGGTGATTCTTACGCTCATTAAAGTGACTCTTCTAAACTTTTTGTTGCAGTATAACACACTCGTTAAGAGTTGGAGGATTATAAAATTCGAATATCTCTAAGATCCTTTCCAACTTTAAAGAATTCTAAGAATCAGTCCATTCAACACATTTACGCATGGGCACATTTATTAACAAGCATGCAACTTTGGACTCTGTTACCCCCTTTGCAGATCAGAGTTGCAGATCAGAGTGTAATTCTGCATGCTGTGTAATGGTCTCTCAGTGATTTGGAAAAACAGAATGTTTTTCAAATGTGTGGCCTCTCTCAAAGGTCAGTTTACTGTAGAGAGTGCCGTAGGTCCACCGGAAAGTCTGTTCAAATTTGATCTGAATGTCAGAATTTCATTATACTTTCCATGTACACTGACCAAAGCATAATACTCAATGACAGAAGACTGTTGCCTGGGCGGGAAAGGAGATACCTGGCTGTATTTCTGATTTGATTACAGAACCAAACTCTATTATAGTCATTTAAATCCAAGCTTCTTTGTCAATAAAACTCCCAGTCTTTGACCTCCCTCACAGAGGGCCTGGGATAATGTGCAGGTAAAAAGTATTTAAATTCCTCCCGAAGTGGTACACAGATCACTGTGCTAATGACTTTCCTCTGAATCAACTGGTAAAGTAATAGGCTTAAGAGTCTTCCAGTTACTAAATAGTGAAGTTGTCTCTTTTCCCAGGCAACTAGAAATTGTTGGGAATTTTCTAGGAAAAGCCATCCCCTTCAAATAATGTGGCTGCCTTTAAAATTATCCCCCTGCTTTTAAACTTTTATACAAAGCCTTCATTTTTTTTTTGGATTGTTTATTTTATGCCCTATGAAACAGGTGTGTAAGCTTCCTGGTTTCCCACAAGTGAACAGACATCTCATCTTTGTGTGATACTAGGTGAACTCCTTAGCCTGCTTCAGTTTCCTCAGCTATGAAATGAAGGGGGAGAGCAGATGGATGCTTAGTCTCTTCCAGCTCTGACACTTTCCATTCATGTAGAGGAAGGTAGCGTAACGTAGGGAAAGTCATGGGCTTTGAAACTGGACAGACTTAGGTCGGAATTTTAAGTTTCCTCAGTTGTACGGCAGGGGGTAATGATATGTTAGTTCTCAGGGTTATAAAAGCATGTGGGATAGGGCTTGGCACAGAAAGACATTCCAGAAAGGTGAGGCTTCCTGGCTCCCTATTCCTCCATGGCTTTTCGCCTGCACCTGGTTAGGCCTCCTCTTACTGATAGAGTGAGAAGCAACCCCCTGGTCCTTATTCAAGTGCAGGGACAAGATTTCTGGGAAGGGAAACCCGGCAGTCCTGTGGGTAACAGGTTCTTCGTTTCTTCCTGAACTGGGGACCACTGGGGCATGAAGTTAACCATTTTGGGTCTGGTTGAAATGTGGCAGGAGGTAACTACAGAACCAAAGGTCACTGTTGCTATAGATGTAATGGGGGCTCACCAGAGCCCGCAGCAGGTAATGAAAGTCTTCTCCCTGGGGAGTAGGTGGGGTCACCTTCTCTCTGCCGTGAGAATCCAGGGAGGCTAACAGCATTTGAGAGTTGGAAGCAGCCTTGAAGACCATTAGAGAGGAGGAAACCAAGATACAAGGAGGGAAAGTGACTTTCCCATGATCACACAGCCAATCAAGCAGCAGAGGTGAGAACAGTCTCTCTGGATCTTCCGGAATTCACACTCATGACCCTCTTCATTTCAACGCAGATGTTGTCAGCCCTGGTTAAGAGCTTGGATTCTGGAGGTAGATAGATCTGGTTAACCTCCTCCTCTCAATTCTGTTATCTGGGGCATAAGGCTCCACCTCTCTGGCCTGAGCGGTCTCAACTATAAAGTCAACCCTACCCGTGTGAGCATTCACAGCAACACTGTATGTGTAAGTGCTTAACAAAGGGTCTGGCACAGTCAGCTTCCACGACAGAAGGTTCTAATGATCATTGATTGGCGTTTTCAGGAAGGGCTGCCATCCCTTCCCTCTACACCTGCAGTTCCGAGCCGAACCCCACCCTCTCCTAACCCCTACGCCGCCACGCTGCAGCGGGCTCGTCAAGGCGCGGAGGAGCCCGGTGCCAGGGCGTGGCGGTCCCCAGGCTCACCTGGCGAGGCCAGGAGCACCTTCGCCCCGCAGCACTGGAAGCAGTGCAGCAGGGACTTGCCGCGGATGTTACAGTTGAGGCACGCCATGGCACAGCCCAGCTTGGCCAGCCCCAGCCACAGCCATACGTAGGCCGGTTCGTTGCCCAGGAATATCGCCACGCACTCTCCCTGCCGGAGGCCGAGGCGGTCGCGCAGCGCCCTCGCCACTTGGTTGCTGCGTCGGTCCACCTGCACGTAGCTGAGCGTCTGGTCGCGGAAGATCAGGAACGGCTTGTGCGGGCTCTGGTGTGCTCTCTCCAGAAAGGCGTGGAGGATGGTGCGCACCGGCCGGCGCTGCCCATAGCTGCGCACCTGCCGGGCCATCCTGGCCAACCGCAGGAAGTAGCTCACGTCCTGGAAGAAGTAGGGGGAGCAGAGGTTCACCAGTAGCGGCAGTAGCAGCACCCCCGCCAGGACCGCGTAGATGACGGGCAGCATGACGGCGGCCGGGGCCCCAGGTCCCTCGAGGGCAGAGGGCACGCTTCGGGCGTGCAGCACGGCGTCGGGGCGGGCTCTGGGCGGACGACTGGCGGGCGGCACAGGGGCGCTCTGCGAGGCGGGGGCGACGGCGGAGCGCCTGGGCTGCCGGCACCGTTGCGCGCTCTCGGGCAGGTGGAGCGGTGTCTGGGCTGCCTGGGTTTCGGGGCACGACCGGCCGGCTGAGCCCGCCCCCTCGTCGGGGTGCAGCCACCTGCGCGCCAGGCCCGCCCCTGCGGTCCTCCCAAGGCGGGGAAGGCGGATCTGCGGCTCACTGGGGCCTCGGCCGCCTCTCCGCCCGAGTCTGGAGGTCTGGGGGCAAGGCTGGACTCCCCCGTGGTGTGATCTTATCAAAATGGTGACCGTAAGACACCTTAGAAGACGCTGAGAAGATTGGAGGAGATAATGCAGGCGCAGGGCTAGTGTTATTCATTGCTGCCCGAATAGAGTGCCTTAGAGAGACTACAGATTGTTAATATCAATAGAGAACCTCCTAAGTGGGAGACAGCCCTATTAGTAGCGGGCACCAGGTGCCACTGCCGAATCAGAATTCCATCTCTCCTTCCCGGTCCTGGGGGCATTCCGCCTACTCTCTGTTTCTCACATTTGCTTTCCGACACCCCGCACCCCGCCGGACCCCGCCCAACCCCCAGGCTAATTGCCAGGAGGGCTCTTGTGACAAAGAATTCAGGGGTGAGCAAAAGCGCCTGCGATTGCCGCCTCCCGCTCATCCCAGCCCCTGGGCAGTGAGTGAGGATGGGACGCTCCAATCCGAGACGTCCCTTCGGCCCAGCTAGCCCAGATTAAGCTTGAGGTAGCGCCACACTGCCACATGAAACCAAGTTCCGGTGAGGTTTTGATTAGTTATAGTACGTTGTTCTTTAAGTGATCTCCCCTTCCCCCCTCCTTGTATGTTGAAATTCTCAAATATTGTCAGTCCAGTTCAATTCAGTTTACTAAGTGGCTCTGTGAGAAACTAGTACCAGAGGAAATTAAGTAAAAGTTATTGGCATTTCTCAGAAGCCATTTCTTTTTTTAAAAAAATACATCTTTATTGGAGTATAATTGCTTTACAATGGTGTGTTAGTCTCTGCTGTGCAACAAAGTGAATCAGCTATATGTATACCTATATCCACATATCCCCTGCCTCTTGCGTCTCCCTCCCACCTTCCCTATCCCACCCCTCTAGGTGGTCACAAAGCACCGAGCTGATCTCCCTGTGCTATGCGGCTGCTTCCCACTAGCGATCTGTTTTACATTTGGTAGTGTATATATGTCCATGCCACTCTCTCACTACGTCCCAGCCTTCCCTACTGCCCCTGTGTCCTCAAGTTGGTTCAGAAGCCATTTCTTTTAGGGTGATCCTTTCTTTTAATTTCCCTTAGTGCTGCTTCTATACATAGTGAATACAGGCTGCTACGGAGGAGGGTCAGGATTTAAGTAAAGCAGCGTTTTACTCTCTTCCTCCTCTGTCTTCCTGTATTCATTCATTTTATTCTTTTGAGACAACCACAAGTAATGAATGCTTACCCCTGCCAGAAACTCTGCTAGGGGCTTCCCTGTATGATATTTTTGGAGCCTCACAATCATCTAAAGATGGCACTTTTGTGCTCATTTATAGACAGGAAAGGGACACTGAGAGAGGTGAATTAAGACAGCTAGTAAGTGATGCATGGGATTTTGGATTTGGTATCTTTTTGTTCCCAGGCCCACTCTTTACTGTAGCAACATGTTATGCTGTTCTCCTATTCTGTGGGTTTCTATCCATGTTTTCTTTTTCCTTTAGCAATTTTATTTTTTCCCCCTTTCACGATCTCCCCTTCCCCCATTTTTGTATCCCCCTCTTTTTATCCATGGGACCTGCTCTAGCAACCCTTTCCCTTTTCCTGACTCTTTCATGGCTAATCCAGCTACTATCCAATGACTGGTTGCGTCATTGCCCTGGAGAAGAGCCGGGGGCCTTGGTTATCCCTGAAGAGAAGGCTGTAGTGTAAAAGTAGAGGTCAGGACAGAAGCCATTCTGTAGTGCACCTCTTTCTTCATGTTGAAGCTAGAGCCAGGCCTCCTTTTCCATCCCAAAGCCACCTGGTCCCTTCATGACTAATCACTTCAGTGTAGCCTCCTAGACCTCTCTTGTGTTGTTCTTAAGCAGCTACTCTTTCCCCAGAGTCCTTGATTGCCACAAATGCCCACTTTCTCCTCTCTTACTCTGAGGATCACTTTAGCCTTGTGCATCCACAGTTTTTCGGCTGCAACTGAAAGAGAACAACGCCCAGACTGGCTTAAGCAGGCACAGGAGTTTGAGACTCAGAGTCCAGGGGTAGAATAGGCTTCAGGTAAGCCAGTTTCCCTTTCTCCATTTCTCTGCTCCGCCTCCTCTGTTCTCAGGCTGATTCTCCCATCATGGTCCAAAGATGGCTGCCAAGCCCTTAGGGGTACCTGCTTCCAGTGTCGACTTCAGACAGAACTGTAAGATTCTTTTCCATAAGAGGAAAAAAAAAAAAAAAAGGAAGGAAAGAAAAAGAAGAAAGAAAGCCCTTACTGGGTTATGTGCCTGTCTTTGTGGACTGGGGGGAGAGAAATGCTGATTGGTTTAAGCCAATCAGGGCTCACCCATGGAACTGGAGGTACAGTCGATCCCACCTATACCATACTATGGAAAAATCAGGGTCTTATTAAAAAGGAAGTGGGGAGAAGAAATGAATTTGGGGAAACAATTAGCTAACTTTTTTCCCCAATGATTCTAGCTTCCAGCCTGGGTTCCACTTTGTGCTCTACCACCAGCCTAATGGTCTTCGTGGAAATTTTGCTATCATCATCTCGCCAATGCTCAATTATCTTCAGTGACCCCCTCATTGCTTCCCATCCTCTTCCACTCATAGCGTCTATAGACAATTGTCATATTTGTACAGCATACTAGAACACATCTGGGCTGGAGCTGATCAGATGCCCTAGGTCCTGCCTGGCTCTCTTGAGGAGGGAGAAGATTGGTAGCTTAGCACATTGTTTACCCATTCTAGAAACATCTGCTGGGAAACTCTGGTTTATAAAATGAAGTTCAAACTTTAATTTCTGGCTCTTCTGATGCTGACTTGAACTTTCACTGCACTCAGTTAACAAATATTTATTGAGTTTCTACTATGAACCGAGCATCATGAGGCACTAAGTATTTCAAAATGGATGAAAACTTAATTGCAACTACTCCTTTTCAAGAACACTTTGTTTTGAAGAGTCTGGCCTACACCCTCCTAAAAATGCCCTGCATATTCCTCTTTGTATGACTTTGTTCTTGCCTATTTCCATCCCTGAACTCTCCACCCCTCTAAATCCCAACTCTTTAAGGCAGTGGTTCACAGATTCCTGGTTTTCTCAGTCCAGTAGCATTTCAAAGTAAAGTACCAACTTAAAAAATTTCCCAGTAAAATCAGCTGCCCCTAGCCAACTACAGTCTGTTTTTATTACTATTTCATAAAAGAATGACATTTTAGCATTAAAAAGGAAAGTATAATATCTCTTTTATGTGGAATCTAAAAAAATGGTACAAATGAACTTATTTATAAAACAGAAATAGAGTCACAGATGTAGAAAACAAACTTATGGTTACTGGGGAGGAGGGGAGGAGGATAAATTGGGAGACTGGGACTGACATATACACATGTACATATATAAAATAGATAACCAATAAGGACCTACTGTATAATACAGGGAATGCTTCTCAATACTCTGTAACGACCTATATGGGAAAAGAATCTAATAAAAGAGTGGATGTATGTATATGTATAACTGATTCACTTTGCTGTACACCTGAAACTAACACAACATTGTAAATCAACTATATTCCAATAAAAATTATAAAAAAAGAAAGTATAACTGAACCGTACACTTAAAAATGGTTAAAATGGTTAATTTTATGTTATGTATATTTCACCATAAAAATATACACACAAAAAAAGGAAAAATACACACAAAAAGGAAAGTATAGTCCTTTTCGAGGAAGGATGAAGACAACATTATACCAACATATAGAAAAGATAGAAATTAAAATATTTTTGAATGCAGAAAAAATACAACTTTTGTTGGTTTATTATCCATAGATATTATTTCTATGTAAGTTTGAATGTTTAGAAATATAAATTCAGTAGTGAAGCATGAATTGAACCAAACCTCTTGGACTTTGATGTAACTCAAGATTGTTTTATCACTGAGGTCTCAAATGTGGAGCTTCCTTACCTTAGTGAAGCTGCCTAGTCCCTTCTGCTCCCATGCCCCCACAGCCACTGAGCCTACCTGTTACCTTCATCAAGATTCTAGTGCCTTCCTGACCAGTCACTTCAGCCTCCTAGACTCCTTGTTTCCTTAAACTTTCTACCCAGAGCACTAGGTTACCGCAAGTGCCCACTCTCTTCTGACCCATTCTGAGGCACTGCAGGAGGAGTTCAGGAGACAGATGTGATAACTGGAGCGCACGTTGACACCTGCTAGCCTGGGTCAGGACTTCCCTGATGCTTCACCCCAATTCGTTCATGTCTGCTGGTGTCTTAGGGAAAGCCTCCCGGTGGCAGTTCCTAACTCCCTTCTATGTCCCCAGTCCCAACCTCAAATGCTCTATAAAAGCAGGTGGTCTCTCCTCCTACTTTATGGGCATCAAAATTACCTGGAGAACATGCTAAAACACAGCTTGCTAAGCCCCACCTGGATAATTTCTGATTCTGTAAGTCTTGGGTGGGGCCAGAGAATTCACATTTCTAAGAAGTTACCAGAAAATGCTGTAGCTGTTGGTCCAGGGACTATACTTTGGGAATGATTGATTTAACCCAATGGTTTCCCAGCTGCTCAGCAGAGCCTGAGGACTTCTGAGGAGCCACTGAGGAAAATTCATTGCAGAGCATGGGAAGGGGACTCTGGGACCCAACCCAGCTCCAATCATAGGAGCTCTATGTATATGTCTTTTACATATTGGACCATCATGTAGACTTCACATGAAAAGAGTGCTCCTATAACCTTTTCTTCTAAATACTCCAGCCTGTGTGGATCTATCCCTTGTACTGGACTTATAAACCTACCACACAGCTTGGCTGTTGATTATTTCATGACTGTTAGTTTTGCCTTCCCAATTAGGATTCAGCTTCCTGGAATGAAGTAATGGAGCATGAGCCTTGAAGTCAGAGGACCTGGGTTCAAGTCTTCGTCTGTCATGTATTGGCTGAGGATGCTTAGGTAAGTTACCTGAACTCTCATAGCACCTTGTATTAATTTTGTAGGCCTTGAGACACCTAATGCACGGGGACTATTGTCAACAAAAGATGTGTAGGTTATGAAGCCTGTTGCTTATGTAACGTTACTTAGTACAGATAGGAAGTGTGTGTGACCAGTCCATTCAGTGGTTTATAGGAAGATTCATCTCTGACTGTGTTGTCTGCCATGAATCAAATTGTATTTCTTGAAATGTGGGTGCCTGCTATCCTGTTGAATGCCTAATGTAGTAACATTCAGGTACAGATGTACAGGCTGTGTAGGGAAAATGTAAGAGTATGGTGAAGATGGAATATACTGAGGTTAGCCTTTCTTTTGGAGAATGAAGGAAAGGAGAGACTGAAAACAATTGGTTGTTGGTTTAGAGATGAGGGAGTAGGGCTCCCCTTTTTTTTTTTGCATCCCAGTGATGCTTACTAACTACACAATCAAGACAAAATACAATTTGAGAAAAAGACATTTGTTCTCATGAGTTCTAATCAGAATGCCTTTGATTTGGTGTTGAATTCTAACTGAGGGAAAATCCTAGTGAATCATTATTGCTTCTAGTGCTAACATGCGTGCTTCATAAAATTTGGTTTCAACCCTCTCTGTCCTCTTTCAGTATCCCACGACAACCTCCAGTTCCCTGTCCCCATCACAATGCACTCTTTTCCATTCCTGAATGTGTGGGTTACTTCTTTACCCCTTTGCCCTTCTCTTGTAATATCATCTTCTTGCCTACTTCTTCTTCTTTTTTTTTTTTTGTGGTACGCGGGCCTCTCCCTGTTGTGGCCTCTCCCGTTGTGGAACACAGGCTCCGGACGCGCAGGCTCAGTGGCCATGGCTCACGGGCCCGGCCACTCCGGGGCACGAACCTGTGTCCCCTGCATCGGCAGGTGGACTCTCAACCACTGCGCCACCAGGGAAGCCCTTGCCTACTTCTTAAATGTAAAAATTTCTTAGGGTGTGTCTTCACCTTTCTTCTCTCTGTCTCCTTCTCTCTAGGTAGCCTCATCTATTCCTATTGATGCTGAGAATCCCAAGTCTAAATATTCAGCCCTCACCTTCTCCTGAGTTCCACTTCTGATTTGTTATGGTGTACTGAATACCTCCATATGAATTCATTTATTTAGTCATTCACTTATTAATTTATTCATTTAGCATTTATTTAAGGTGTACTAGATGAACACTACTTCACAGCGAAGCAGAAAGGGCAGATATTATTATTCTCATTTTCAGGTCAGTGAATTGAGATCCAGAGAGGTTAGCCAATGTGCTGAAGTTCAGACACAGCAAATCAGTTCTGGAGCAGGGACTATAACTTAAGTTTTCCGATTCCTATAGGCACTGGTCTATAAAGTGTTGTGGGTTGAATGGTGTTCCTGCCACAAACCCTCGGTTTTTTAATCATTTCCCCCTGCCCACTGCATGGATGCTGCTTAAGATGGTGTCTTCCATTACCTTATGGCATGTGATGATTTCCTTCTCCCTGCAGATCTTTCAGCTTTGGCTTTCTCCTTGCTCAATTACATTCCCAATTTTCTAGCTCATATTCTTTTTTTTTTTTCATATTCATATTTTTTATTGAAGTATAGTTGATTTACAGTGTTTCAGGTGTATAGCAAAGTGATTCAGTTATATGTGTGTATATATATATTCTTTTTTAGATTCTTTTCCATTATAGGTTATTATCTAGCTCATATTCTTGAGATAACAAATCTGGTAGCCCAAACAAATCACCCATGTACATGATTGTGTAGAATTCTTAAAGCAAATATCCATAGGCTGCTGTCCAGCCTATAGATGACTGCAACGGAATAAGGTGCACAGTCTTGGTCCAGTCAGCTATGTGTATTCATGGAGATGTATGGAGGTGGGGAGACGGAGGGGGTGGAGTCTCCCAGTTCAAAACATGGTGACTGTACAAGGTACTCAGTTGTGGAGACTTGGCAGTTTTCCGCTAAAGGGACTATGGGCATGTTAAAACACATTAATTGGCTTGTCTTATCTTTCTCTTCTGTTTATTTCAGATTATAATGTCACCACTGAGTTTTCTCTGGCTACTGTACACAACAGTCATGGATAACTAGTTTCTATTCACTAATAAATAATAATTTATAATTGCCATACTTATGTGGCAAGATTATTTGCATAGATCCAAGTCTGATATCATAGTCCTTCTGTCTAAAGAACTTCTCCTGTGCTCGCTTCGGCAGCACATATACTAAAGAACTTCTCCTAACATTTCTTGAACTGTAGATCTCCTGGCAATAGATTCTTTCAGCTTTTGTTTTTCTGAAAAAGTCTTTATTTAACCTTCATTTTCGAATGGTATTTTCACTGGGTAAAGAATTCTGGTATGAATAGTTTTATTCTTTTGGTACTTTCAAGATGTCACTCTGCCGTCTTCTGGTTTGCATAGTTTCTAACTGCTGTGTTTCTTTTTTTTCCCTGATAATTTTTAAAAATTATTTTTATTTTAAGATAGCACAGGAGCATGGTTAAAAACCAAGAACAATAAAAGTCAGAGTGGAAAACCATGCAAAGTAAATGCTCCTCCCTTCTGAACCCCAGTCCCTCAGGTTCTTCTGGAGGCAATTGCTGTTAGCAGTGACTTGGTGACATACGTAAATTTTGTTCAGAGTCTTCAAAGATGAAAAAATGTACCTTCTATTCAAGAGAGTAGTCCATAATGAATTTAAGTTACATCAATTAGTAGGAATGACTGAAAGAGTAGAAATTACCATGAATGGCAAGTAGAAGAGTATGGATTTTCTTTGAAAGATTTTTGAACAGAAAGCTGTTAGACCTGATCACAGAAATGTGCTGGAAATATTGCAGGGAGGAGACAGAAGTAGACAGTTGAGATGAGTCCAAGGCAGTTTATTGAAGCCTCTGCACTTGCTTAGAATTTTCTGTTAAGGCATAGGCACAAAACTTATGTTAATAATTAAGCTTCCAATTATGAACACTAACTTTATGCCAGACCCTGTGTTGAGTGCTTGTGTATCTTTTAATGTAGTCTTCCCAATGGCCCTCCAGAGTATATATCGTTATCTCTGGCTGATAGATAGGAAAACTGAAAACAACTGGTCAATGACATATTCAGGATGGAATTAAGGTTTGTCTTCCTCCAAAGACTATGCAAGTGAACTCCTGCATGAATATGCCTTCCTAGTTGCAAGGCATGCTTCCATCCTCCCTTTTTCTTACTGTCCAGTAATCTGTGCCTACACTTCTTACTCCTCAGAGATAGCTGTCAAGATCTACAATCCGTACAATGGGTATCAAGTAGGAAGGACCATGACTGCTTTATTTCTTATCTTTGTTTTTTTGTATATCATTTATTTTTTTCTGGCTATATACAAGATTTTCACTTTATCTTTGGTTTTCAGCAGTTAGACTAGGGGTGTGTGTGTGTGTGTGTGTGTGTGGGGGGGGGGGTGTTTAATTTGTCTTGTTCAGGGGTCTATGAAAATCTGATGTATAGTTTGATGTCTTTCATAATTTTGGAAAAATTTTGGTCACTATCTCTTAAATATTTCTTCTGCCAATTATTCTCTCTCTTTCCCCTCTATGGCTCCAAATATTCATATATTGGGCCATTTGACATTTTCGAACAGTTTTTGGATACACAGTTTTTATTCACTCTTTCTTTTTTTGAATTTTTGAATTGTGTTTATTTTTTTATATAGCAGGTTCTTATTAGTCATCAATTTTATACACATCAGTGTATACATGTTAATCCCAATCGCCCAATTCATCACGCCACGGCCTCCCTCACTGCCACTTTCCCCCCTTGGTGTCCATACGTTTGTTCTCTACATCTGTGTCTCTATTTCTGCTCTGAAACCAGTTCATCTGTACCATTTTTCTAGGTTCCACATATATGTGTTAATATATGATATTTGTTTTTCTCTTTCTGACTTACTTCACTCTGTATGACAGTCTCTAATCCATCCACGTCTCTGCAAATGACCCAATTTCCTTCCTTTTTATGGCTGAGTAATATTCCATTGTATATATGTACCACATCTTCTTTATCCATTCGTCTGTCGATGGGCATTTAGGTTGCTTCCATGACCTGGCTATTGTAAATAGTGCCTGCAATGAACATTGGGGTGCATGTGTCTTTCTGAATTATGGTTTTCTCTGCGTATATGCCCAGTAGTGGGATTGCTCGGTCATATAGTAATTCTATTTTTATTTTTGTAAGGAACCTCCATACTGTTCCCCATAGTGGCTGTATCAATTTACATTCCCACCTGCAGTGCAAGGGGGTTCCCTTTTCACTACACCCTCTCCAGCATTTGTTGTTTGTAGATTTTCTGATGAAGCCCATTCTAACTGGTGTGAGGTGATACCTCATTGTAGTTTTGATTTGCATTTCTCTAATAATTAGTGATGTTGAGCAGCTTTTCAGGTGCTTCTTGGCCATCTGTATGTCTTCTTTAGAGAAATGTCTATTTAGGTCTTCAGCCCATTTTTGGATTGGGTGGTTGGTTTTTTACTGTTGAGCTGCATGAGCTGTTTATATATTTTGGAGATTAATCCTTTGTTGTTTCATTTGCAAATATTTTCTCCCCTTCTGAGGGTTGTCTTTTTGTCTTGTTTGTAGTTCCCTTTGCTTTGCAAAAGCTTTTAAGTTTCATTAGGTCCCATTTGTTTATTTTTGTTTTTATTTCCATTACTCTAGGAGGTGGATCAATAAAGATCTTGCAGTGATTTATGTCAAAGAATATTCTTCCTAGGTTTTCTTCTAAGAGTTTTATAGTCTCCGGTCTTACATTTAGGTCTCTAATCCATTTTGAGTTTATTTTTGTGCATGGTGTTAGGGAGTGTTCTAATTTCATTCTTTTACGTGTAGCTGTCCAGTTTTCCCAGCACCACTTATTGAAGAGGCCATCTTTTCTCCATTCTATATCCTTGCCTCTTTTGTCATAGATTAGTTGACCATAGGTGTGTTGGCTTATCTCTGAGCTTTCTATCCTGTTCCATTGATCTATATTTCTGTTTTTGTGCCAGTACCATATTTTCTTGATTACTGTAGCTTTGTAATATAGTCTGAAGTCAGGGAGTCTGACTCCACCAGCTCCGTTTTTTCCCCCTCAAGACTCCTTTAGCTATTCGGGGTCTTCTGTGTCTCCATACAAATTTTAAGATTTTTTGCTCTAGTTCTGTAAAAAATGTCATTGGTAATTTGATAGGGATTGCATTGAATCTGTAGATTGCTTTGGGTAGTATAGTTATTTTCACAATATTGATCCTTCCAATCCAAGAACATGGTATATCTCTCCATCTGTTTGTATCATCTTTAATTTCTTTCATCAGTGTCTTATAGTTTTCTGCATCCAGGTCCTTTGTCTCCCTAGGTAGGTTTATTCCTAGGTATTTTATTCTTTTTGTTGCAGTGGTAAATGGAGAGTTTCCATAATCTCCCTTTCAGATTTTTCATCATTAGTGTATAGGAATGCAAGAGATTTCTGTGTATTAATTTTGTATCCTGCAACTTTACCAAATTCATTGATTAGCTCTAGTAGTTTTCTGGTGGCATCTTTAGGATTCTTTATGTATAGTATCATGTCATTTGCAAACAGTGACCCCTTTACTTCTTTTCCAATTTGTATACCTTTTGTTTCTTTTTCTTCTCCGATTGTCATGGCTTGGACTTCCAAAACTATGTTGAATAATAGTGGCGAGAGTGGACATCCTTTTCTTTTTCCTGCTCATAGAGGAAATGCTTTCAGTTTTTCACCACTGAGAATGATGTTTGCTGTGGGTTTGTCATATATGGCCTTTATTATGTTGAAGTAGGTTCCCTCTATGCCCACTTGCTGGAGAGTTTTTATTCTAAATGGGTGTTGAATTTTGTCAGAAGCTTTTTCTGCATCTATTGAGATGATCATATGGTTTTTATCCTTCAGTTTGTTTATATGGTGTATCACATTGATTGGAGTATATTGAAGAATCCTTGCATCCCTGGGATAAATCCCACTTGATCATGGTGTATGATCCTTTTAATATGTTGTTGGATTCTGTTTGCTAGTATTTTGTTGAGGATTTTTGCATCTGTATTCATGAGTGATACTGGTCTGTAATTTTCTTTTTTTGTAGTATCTTTGTCTGGTTTTGGTATCTGGGTGATGGTGGCCTCATAGAATGAGTTTCGGAGTGTTCCTTCCTCTGCAATGTTTTGGAAGAATTTGAGAAGGATGGGGTTAGCTCTTCTTTAAATGTTTGATAGAATCCACCTGTGAAGCCATCTGGTCCTGGACTTTTGTTTGTTGGAAGATTTTTAATCACAGTTTCAATTTCCTTACTTGTGATTGGTCTGTTCGTATTTTCTGTTTCTTCCTGGTTCAGTCTTGGAAGGTTATACCTTTCTAAGAATTTGTCCATTTCTTCCAGGTCGTCCATTTTATTGGCATCGAGTTGCTTGTTGTAGTCTCTTAGGGTGCTTTGTATTTCTGTGGTGTCTGTTGTAATTTCTTCTTTTTCAATTCTAATTTTATTGATTTGAGTCATCTCCCTCTTTTTCTTGACGAGTCTGGCTAATAGTTTATCAGTTTTCTTTATCTTCTCAAAGTACCAGGTTTCAGTTTTATAGATTTTTGCTATTGTTTTCTTTGTTTCTATTTCATTTATTTCTGCTCTGATCTTTATGATTTCTCTCCTTCTGCTAACTTTGGGTTTTGTTTGTTCTTCTTTCTCTCATTCCTTTAGGTGTAAGGTTAGATTGTTTATTTGAGATTTTTTCTTGTTTCTTGAGGTAGGCTTGTATTGCTATAAACTTCCCTCTTAGAACTGCTTTTGCTGCATCCCATAGGTTTTGGATTGTCGTGTTTTTGTTGTCATTTGTCTCTAGGTATTATTTTATTTCCTTTTTGATTTCTTCACTGATCTCTTTGTTACTTAGTAGTGTATTGTTTAGTCTCCATTTGTTTGTGTTTTTTTATGATTTTTTCCTGTAATTGATTTCTAATCTCATAGCTTTGTGGTCAGAAAAGATGCTTGATATGATTTCAATTTTCTTAAATTTACTGAGGCTTGATTTGTGACCCAAGATGTGATCTATCCTGGAGATGTTCTATGTGCACTTGAGAAGAAAGTGTAATATGCTGTTTGGGGATGGAATGTCCTATAAATATCGATTAAATCTCTCTGGTCTATTGTGTCATTTAAAGCTTGTATTTCCTTATTAATTTTCTGTTTGAATGATCTGTCCATTGGTGTAAGTGAGGTGTTAAAGTCCCCCACTATTGTGTTACTGTCTATTTCCTATTTTACAGCTGTTAGCAGGTGCCTTACGTATTGAGGTGCTCCATGTTTGGTGCATATATATTTATAATTGTTATATCTTCTTGTTGGATTGATCCTTTGATCATTATGTAGTGTCCTTCCTTGTCTCTTGTAACATTCTTTATTTTAAAGTCTATTTTACCTGATATGAGTATTACTACTCCAGCTTTTTTTTTTTTTTTTTTTTTTTGCTGTACGCGGGCCTCTCACTGTTTTGGCCTCTCCCGTTGCAGAGCACAGGCTCCGGACACGCAGACTCAGCAGCCATGGCTCAAGGGCCCAGCCGCTCCACGGCATGTGGGATCTTCCCGGACTGGGGCACGAACCCGTGTCCCCTGCATCGGCAGGCGGACCCTCAACCAGTGTGCCACCAGGGAAGCCCTCCAGCTTTCTTTTGATTTTCATTTGCATGGAATATCTTTTTCCATCCCATCACTTTCAGTCTGTATGTTTCCCTAGGTCTGTAGTGGGTCTCTTGTAAACAGTATATAAATGGGTCTTGTTTTTGTATCCATTCAGTGAGCCTGTGTCTTTTGGTTGGAGCATTTAATCCATTCACCCTTAAGGTAATTATTGATATTTATGTTCCTATGACCATTTTCTTCATTTTTATGGGTTTGTTTTTGTAGGTCCTTTTCTTCTCTTGTGTTTCCCACTAACAGAAATTCCTTTAGCATTTTTTGTAGAGCTGGTTTGGTGGTGCTGAATTCTCTTAGCTTTTGCTTGTCTGTAAAGCTTTTGATTTCTCCATCGAATCTGAATGAGATCATTGCTGGGTAGAGTAATCTTGGGTGTAGCTTCTTCCCTTTCATCACTTTAAATATATCATGCCACTCCCTTCTGGCTTGTAGCTTTTCTGTTGAGAAATCAGCCGTTAACCTTATGGGAATTCCCTTGTATGTTATTTGTCATTTTTCCCTGTTGTTTTCAGTAATTTTTCTTTGTGTTTAGTTTTTGTCAATTTGATTACCATGTGTCTTGGTATGTTTCTCCTTGGGTTTATCCTGCCTGGGACTCTCTCTGCTTCCTGGACTTGGGTGGCTATTTCCTTTCCCATGTTAGGGAAGTTTTCGACTATAATCTCTTCAAAGATTTTCTCAGGTCCTTTCTCTCTCTCTTCTCCTTCTGGGACCCCTATAATGTGAATGTTGTTGTGTTTAATGTTGTCCCAGAGGTCTCTTAGGCTGTCTTCATTTCTTTTGATTTTTTGTTCTTTATTCTGTTCCATGCAGTGAATTCCACCATTCTGTCTTCCAGGTCACTTATCTGCTTTTCTGACTCAGTTATTCTGCTATTGATTCCTTCTAGTGTATTTTTCGTTTCGTTTATTGTCTTGTTCATCTCTGTTTGTTCTTTAGTTCTTCTAAGTCTTTACTAAACTTTTCTTGTATCTTCTCGATCTGTGCCTCCATTCTGTTTCTAAGATCTTAGATCATCTTTACTATCATTACTCTGAATTCTTTTTCAGATAGATGCCTATCTCCTCTTCATTTAGTTGTTCTTCTAGGTTTTTATCTTGCTCCTTCATCTGCAACATATTACTTTGTCATCTGATTTTGTCAAACTTACTGTGTTTGTGATTTCCCTTTTGCCTGCTGCAGGATCGTAGTTCCTCTTGCTTCTGGTGTCTGCCCCCTGCTGGATGAGGTTGGTCCAGAGGCTTGTGCCATTATCCCCTTGATAGGGGGTTTGATTCGTGTTGTGTTGATAAGAGCCTGCCCTAGATATTGAGTGGGGCTTCCCCTTTTCTCTGTGGTAGTCACTGCCCTGTCAGGTGCAGGGTCTGCTCCCTAGTTGTTGGAGTAGAGGTCCCCAGATCTGTTTCTCAGCTGTGTTTCTGATCTGCAGTGTGAGCTAGGCCGGATTGGAGCACTGACACTGGGAGAGCAGCCACTGAGCATTTCTCCACTGGAGCTGTTCACCCATGATTGTGCTCCATTGTGTCCCCTTTCACCCATTGTGTGGGTTCACAAAATATACTGTTGCTGGAACTGCTCTCAGTCCTACCTTAACTGTGGGTACACTAGCAAACAGCCCTGGTGACTCTCAGGCATTTTTCTCACCCGGCCAGTGGCACAGGTCCACTGAAGTTAGGTCCCATGACTGCAGTCATTTTGCACCTGAACTCACTGTGGGAGCTATGTAGGCAGCTTGAACTCTGGTCTGGCCCTACCACCATGTGTATGTGCCCACAGAGCCCACAGCTACTAAAGCCAGATCTGTGAAAGGGGGTTTGACTGGTGTTGTGGTGACCAGAGCCTGCACTGGATATTGAGCGCGGCCTGAAATTCTGTTCAAAGAATTTATACTGAAAGAAATCGTTATGTGAGTATAAGTTTCCTAAGACAGAAATCAATGGACAGATTTTTCCTTGAGTTTTAATTATGTTGCTTTAAAAATGGCGTAAGTTAAATTATATTCCAGAATTTTTCAGTTAGTCTTATTTGCAACACCTACTATAAAATTGTATGTGGCTGAGATCGTCACTCTTGCAGAATAGCAGTCTCTGTAATACTTCATGTCATATTCAAATGAATGTTCTCAGCTCTTGCAAACCTTTCAAAATTATTTTAGATTTCTACAAAGTATGCTTTTCAATATATAGTTCTGTTTTGCTGACATGTTGATAAAACCAAATGTTAACCAATACTCTCCTCCAACTACATACTACGTTTCCTTTCCATTTCCTTAGACAATTTAAACCAGCAGTCTTCCTTCTTCTTTCTCTTCCCTCTCATGCAGTCTTCCTTGGATGATAACATTCTTATTGATGCTCTAATGCGCTTATCAATCTCCTCACAATTTTTAATAACACTTCTTGACTCTTGTTCTCTCTTTTCACTTTCTTCTATAGCTTGACAATAGCCTGGATCTGATCACCTCTTGGGACTTCTATCTAAAGTCCTGGAACTTAGTGTTCCTGAACACATTCTGATGACATTGCATCAAGCCTATATTATCATATCTATTAGCAGGCTTTTTAAAAAAACTTTTTATTTTACATTTGAGTATAGTTGATTAACAATGTTGTGTTAGTTTCAGGTGTACAGCAAAGTGATTCAGTTATATATATACATGTATCTATTCTTTTTCAAATTCTTTTCCCATTTAGGTTGTTACATAATATTGAGCAGAGTTTCCTGTGCTATCCAGTAGGTCCTTGTTGGTTATCCATTTTAAATATAGCAGTGTGTACATGTCAATCCCAAACTCCCTAACTACCCCTTCCCACCGGGAAATCATATATGTGGAAACTAAAAAGAAATGATACAAATGAACTTACTTACAAAACGGAAATAGACTCACAGACTTAGAGAACACACTTATGGTTACCATATATACTTTTTTTTTTAACATCTTTATTGGAGTATAATTGCTTTACAATGGTGTGTTAGTTTCTGCTTTATAACAAAGTGAATCAGTTATACATATACATATGTTCCCATATCTCTTCCCTCTTGCGTCTCCCTCCCTCCCACCCTCCCTATCCACCCCCTGTAGGTGGTCACAGAGCACAGAGCTGATCTCCCTGTGCTATGCGGCTGCTTCCCACTAGCTATCTATTTTACATTTGGTAGTGTATATATGTACCATATATACTTATAATTTTTCACATTTTAGAATTATTTTTTATTTACTTACACAAAATATTTAAAATTTCCCTTTATGTGGTTCTGCCAAATCACTTTTGGCTGAATAGAAATATTGTCCTGTTGGCACAAGGCCCCAGATTTCAAGGATGTTCCAAATGACTGACCAAACATTTTGTATGCTGAGTGCACCTGAGGGCACCTATCAGGCAGAGAAGGCAAAAAGAAAAGAATGGCTGGAGAGGGAAAGTAGGGAGGAAAATTCGCCTTGAGAAAGCATTTAATAAAATTTCCACTAGATGGCAGTAACACTCCAGGAATAAGGTTCCTAAGTCCCCAGAAAGGGATAAACCTACTAGGAAGGAACTGTGGAGCATGCCTGGTACTGTCTCCTGCCTAGTGCAGAAATCTTTTAAATGGATATGCTCTTTAGATCATACCAATTTAACTTAAAAAAAAAAATCTCATTCTCAATCCTGTTCATCTTTCAGTAATCTAATATTATCCCCCCCCAAAAAAAAAGATAGAGAGCGAGAGCGAGAGCGAGAGCGAGAGCGAGAGAGAGAGAGAGAGAGAGAGAGAGAGAGACTATGCCCCTGAATCAATCTATAGGTTATCTCAAATCAGACAAGATGCTATGGAGGGCAAATATTAAAAAAAAGTTAAGATTCAGTAGAATGTATTTTATACCTAAAGTTAATTAAAATTTCTTTACTAAAAGTGTCTTAACCCCTTTATTCTTAGTTCAATTTTTGTTTGATCCTGATTTTAAAAACAAGTAAAAAAATAGACAAAATCGAAAAGTAAACTAAATTGCAAGATTCATTCTAACTCAGATTACGCACTGACAAATATTTTCAGGAATTATAGAGGTAATACCGTACCCCTGAGTAATTCAGCCAAATCTTGCAAAAAGTACTATTTAGTATCAGTTACGGTCTTTTGTGACTCTGTTAGGCTAGAGGAACTAAGTATCTTCCATTTGCAGGCTCATCCCAGCAGTCAGACAAATGTAGAGTTAGTCTTACTGCCAAAAGCCACTTATTTGCAAGCTTGCGAGCAGGCCTGGAGACTCCGTGCCAGGTGCCAAGCTGCAGGACCCCCTACTCTTCATCCTGTTCTTTCACTGCGTTCTATTGCTAGCTGGCTACTGAGGTTCATACATGGATTCATGATAGCCCTGACTGGGCTGATGCATGAGGGACCCTAATTCGAGGAAGTGGCAATACAATCCCCAGAAGTGACCCTGCAAGGCCAACCACAATATTACATGAATATGGTGTAATATGATGTGGAACCAACTGTTCCCATACGTATAGAGGACAAGAGTGATCACATACCCTGGGACCAGTCAGAGGGTCTTCCAGGAGTAGGTGAGCTTTGAAAAAGGTGCTGAAAGAAATAGTAGATATGAATTGTGGATAGGAGGAAAGGTGTAAAAAGTATCGATAATTGCAAATCATGCCATCTATATCACAGCATTCTTTCATGCCAAAATGAAGAAAAACATGACTTAAATGCAAATACAAAAATGTATCATGTTCACTAGAATTATTTGATAAGGTCTTTCACTTTTCCCCTCCTTTGTGTTTCTACCACCAACATTGTAGGCTTTCCTACTAGCTTTATATACGATTAATCCATTACCTTTACTATATATTTATGTCTACCAGTAATCAAGGGGCATCTTCTGGGCCCCTTGTTGCAAAAACCTGAGCACCAGATGTACAAACTAGGGCACCAGATGTATATAAAAGCTCCTGTCCCAGAGATACTGATTCTCTGGAGCATGGCTGGGGGAGAGCACGAAGACAGTGCCTGCCTCCAAAGTCTCTGGAAAGGATGGCCGTCAGCCCTCAGGTGTATGTTTAATTAGAAGCTGGCCTCTCCGGCTGCATTTATAATGATAAGGTAATAGGCCACTTTCACGGAAGGACTGAACTCTGGGTCTGTTTCCTCTTGTGCCCTGGGGGTGGTAGCTGTTTAAGAACTCTTCTTTTCTTGGTTACAGACCTGTGGCACCCATAGGTGTAAGCCAGTTGGCCACCCTCTGGTGTCCCCTGGTAGCAGCCACAAAAACTGGGGTGCCAGACAAAAATATGAGCTCCTTTCTAGGAGAAACCAGGGAATTGGGGGAAGGCAGAGGGAGAGGGCAAAGATGGTGTCCACTGGCCTCTAGTTTGCCAGACAAGAAGCCTGCCCCTAGGCCAAAGCTCCTGGACAAGCAAATAGGCCTCCTTCACAGGAGGACTGGGGTGTGTTTCAGTCAGCTGTCTGTGCAGTGCCCTGGGGGTGGTAGGCTGCCAAGAACAGTCTCTCCCATGGTTCCAGTCCCGTGAGACACAGGATCGAAAGCCCCCTACCCTCCAGAGCCAGGTGATCAAGCGGAATCCCCTGGTGGCAGCCATAAAAGCTCCCCTGCAAGAGATACTGGTGCTCTGGAGCGCGGAGCGGGGAGCGTGAAGACGGCGCCCGCCTGCTGCAATGAGGCAGAGAGAGAGCGTACAGATGGTGCCTGTTGGGAAAAGAAAGAGAACAACAACAACAAAAGGATGGAGCTCACTGGCTAGAGTGAGGCAGAGGTAGAGACTCAGGATGATGCCCACAAGCCAGCAGGCTCTTAGCTGTGCTAAATTAGATGCCTGCCCCTCAGGCCGATGCTTTAGTATAAGGAAGTGAGCCTCATTCGCATGAGGTCTGGAAGCCTCGTGACTGGGGCCTCCAGGGGGGTCCGAGCCCACGGGGCCTTTAAGAGCTGCTTCTCGTCATTTCCCCTGCAGCCTTGTGGGATTCTGTGACCTTGCTTGGTTTTCACAGCTAGATATTTTGGGGCTCGGCTCTCAGGCGCAAGTCTTAAAAGCTGGGGTGCCTGATAGGGGTCTCAAACCCTCACTCCTCAGGGGAAGCCCGGGATCTGAGTTCCCTCCTGATTGTGGGCTGCTGCACCACGGGTGGGATTTATGGCAGGATTGCGTCCTAGGCCCTCCGACCCACTTCCGTGTGGGCCTTCCCTACTTTGCCTGATGTGTAGGAGTTGTTAGGCGGTTTTTAGTTTTTATTTTTTGTTTGTTTGTTTGTTTGTTTTTGAGAGATAGTTGTTTCAGGTATAGCTACGGAATCAGTGTGTCTCCTGGGAGGGGGTGAGCCCAGCATCCTCGTACATCGCTATCTTGACACCATCAGCTCTTTACTATTGAAATTCCCGCCTGGCTCATCTCTCTGATGGGAATCCAGAACCATGGACCAGGATTGTGAAGGGAAGACCTGGGAGAGTCTGGAACCTTTATCTCTCCCACAACGTTTGTTGCCTTTCCCCACCCCCCTCTTTTGTAGCAGTCATCAGTTAACATCCCTTAAAAGGGAAGCAGCCTGTGTGCTTATTATCTATAGGGACAGCAAAGCAGGAAGAGGAAGAGGAGAGGGCTGCTGTTGCTGCAGTTGATTTTCAGAGAAGGGCAGAACTCCAAGGGCTGAGGCAGAGGGAGGCAGCTTTTGGAAAAAGGGAAAAGAAAATGAGAGGAGGGGGACCCAGGGAGCAGGTATGAGCCAAAAGTGTCCAGGGGCTCACAGATACTGGGGTGGAGATTTCTGACCCATAGTTCCTTCCATGGTGGAGTTGTAGAAGAAGCTCGTGGCTTTTTGCTCTTTTGAGGACAGTCTGTCTGCAATAGATCAGTCCTTTTGTAAAACATTCTCAGTTAATACTTCCCAAAGCTGTCTGCACATTAGAATTACCTTAAGAACTTTATTTTTATTTTATTTTACTTTTCCCAGAAAGGGAGCATGGGAGTTAATTTATCTTAGAACTTGCATGTCTGAAAGGTCTTTGATCTCTCTTTCACATGGTGGGCCATTTGGCTGGACATAGACTTCTTTTTTTTTTTTTATTGAGATATAGTTGATTTACAATATTAGTTTCAGGTGTACAACATAGAAATTCAAAATTTTTATAGGTTATACTCCATTTAAAGTTATTATAAAATATTGGCTATGTTCCCTGTGTTGTACAATATATACTTGGATATTATTCCTTTTATACATAGTAGCTTGTTCCTCTTAATTCCCTACCCCTATCTTGCCCCTCCCCCAACCCTCTCCCCACTGGTAACCACCAATTTTTTCTCTATATCTGTGAGTCTGTTACTTTTTGTAAGATTCATTAGTTTGTTGTATTTTTTAGATTCCACTTATATGTGATATCATAGAGTATTTGTTTTTCTCTGACTTATTTCACGAAGCATAATACCCTCTAAGTCCATCCATGTTGTTGCAAATGGCAAAATTTCATTCTTTTTTGAGGTTGAGTAGTATTCCACTGTATGTATGTGTGGGTGTGTGTATAGATATATAAAATCTCACATCTTCTTTATCCATTCATCTGTTGATGGACATGTAGGTTGCTTCCATATCTTGGCTACTATGAATAGTCCTACTATGAACATAGGGGTGCATTTATCTTTTTGAATTAGTGTTTTCATTTTTTTCAGATATATACCCAGGAGTGGAATTGCTGGGTCATAAGATAGCTCTATTTTTAGTGTTTTGAGGAATATCCATACTATTTTCCACAGTGGCGGCACCAATTTACATTCCTACCAACAGTGTATGAGGGTTCCTTTTCTCCACATCCTCACCAACACTTGTTAATTGTGTTCTTGTTGATAATAGTCATCCTGAGAGGTGTAAGGTGATATCTTATTGTGGTTTTAATTTGCATTTCTCTGATGATTAATGATGTTGAGCATCTTTTCAGGTGCCTGTTAGCCATCTGCATGTCTTCTTTGGAGAAATGTCTATTCGGGTCTTCTGCCCATTTTTTTTTTTTAATATTGAGTTGTATGAGCTGTTTATGTATTTTGGATATTAACTCCTTATCACTCATATCATTCGCAAATATCTTCTCCCATTCAGTAGGTTGTCTTCAGTTTTGTCATGTTTTCCTTTGCTGTGCAAAAGCTTTTAAATTTAATGAGGTCCCATATGTTTATTTTTCTTTTGTTTCCTTTGCTTTAGGAGACCAGATCCAAAAAATATTGCTATGGTTTATGTCAGAGTGTTCTGCCTATGTTTTCCTCTAAGAATTTTATGGTTTCAGGTCTTACATTTAGGTCTTTAATCCATTTTGAGTTTATTTTTGTATATAAACTTCTGTATTCTCTAACAAGAGAATGTTCTAATTTCATTCCTTTACATGTAGCTGTCCAGGTTCCCCAGCACCACTTTTTGAAGAAACTGTCTTTTCTCCATTGTATGTTCTTGCCTCTTTTGTCATAGATTAATTGACCATCAATGTGTGGCTTTATTTCTGGGCTTTCTATCCTGTTGCATTGATCTATGTGTCTGGTTTTGTGCCTGTACCATACTGTTTTGATTACTGTAGCTTTGTAGTGTAGTCGGAAGTCAGGGAGCATAATTCCTTCAGCTCTGTTCTTCTTTCTCAAAATTGTTTTGTCTACTTGGGGTCTTTTATGGTTCCATACAAATTTTAGAATTATTTATTCAGGTTCTGTGAAAAATGCCATTGGTAACTTGATAGGGATTGCACTGAATCCGCAGATTGCCTTGCATAGTATGGTCATTTTAACAATATTTGTTCTTCCAATCCATGAACACAGTATATGCTTTCATTTTTGTTATTGTCCATTTCTTTCATAAGTGTCATAGTTTTCTGAGCATAGGTCTTTTCCCTCCTTAGGTATGTTTATTCCTAGGTATTTCATTCTTTTTGATGTGATGGTAACTGAAATTGTTTTCTTAATTTCTCTTTCTGGTAGTTTGTTGTTAGTGTATAGAAATGCAACAGATTTCTATATATGAATTTTGTATCCTGCAACTTAACCAAGTTAGTCAATGAACGCTAGTAGTTTTTTTTTTTTAACATCTTAATTGGAGTATAATTGCTTTACAATGGTGTGTTAGTTTCTGCTTTATAACAAAATGAATCAGTTATACATATACATATATGCCCATATCTCTTCCCTCTTGCATCTCCTTCCCTCCTACCCTCCCTATCCCAACCCTCTAGGTGGTAACAGAGCACCGAGCTAATCTCCCTGTGCTATGTGGCTGCTTCCCACTAGCTATCTATTTTATATTTGATAGTGTACATATGTCCATGCCACTCTCTCACTTTGTCCCAGCTTACCCTTCCCCCTCCCCATATCCTCAAGTCCATTCTCTAGTAGGCCTGCACATCTATTCCCATCTTGCCTCTAGGTTCTTCATGACCTTTTTTTTTCTTTTCTTGGATTTCATATATATGTGTTAGTGTACGGTATTTGTTTTTCTCTTTCTGACTTACTTCACTCTGTATGACAGACTCTAGGTCCATCCACCTCACTACAAATAACTCAATTTCGTTTCCTTTTATGGCTGAGTAATATTCCATTGTATACATGTGCCACATCTTCTTTATCCATTCGTCTGTTGATGGACACTTAGGTTGCTTCCATGTCCTGGCTATTGTAAATAGAGCTGCAATGAACATTGTGGTACATGACTCTTTTTGAATTATGGTTTTCTCAGGGTATATGCCCAGTAGTGGGATTGTTGGGTCGTATAGTAGTTCTATTTTTAGTTTTTTAAGGAACCTCCATACTGTTCTCCATAGTGGCTGTATCAATTTACATGCCCACCAACAGTGAAAGAGGGTTCCCTTTTCTCCACACCCTCTCCAGCATTTATTGTTTCTAGATTTTTGATGATGGCCATTCTGAGCGGTGTGAGATGATATCTCATTGTAGTTTTTTTTTTTTTTTTTTTTTCCCCCCGATATGCAGGCCTCTCACTGTTGTGGCCTCTCCCATTGCGGAGCACAGGCTCTGGACGCGCAGTCTCAGCGGCCATGGCTCACAGGCCCAGCCACTCCGTGGCTTGTGGGATCTTCCCGGACCGGGGCACGAACCCATGTCCCCTGCATCGGCAGGCGGACTCTCAACCACTGCATCACCAGGGAAGCCCTCATTGTAGTTTTGATTTGCATTTCTCTAATGATTCATGATGTTGAGCATTCTTTCATGTGTTTGATGGCAATCTGTATATCTTCTTTGGAGAAATGTCTATTTAGGTCTTCTGCCCGTTTTTGGATTGGGTTGTTTGTTTTTTTGTTACTGAGCTGCATGAGGTGCTTATAAATTTTGGAGATTAATCCTTTGTCAGTTGCTTCATTTGCAAACATTTTCTGCCATTCTGAGGGTTGTCTTTTCGTCTTGTTTATGGTTTCCTTTGCTGTGCAAAAACTTTGAAGTTTCATTAGGTCTCATTTGTTTATTTTTGTTTTTATTTCCATTTCTCTATGAGGTGGATCTAAAAGGATCCTGCTGTGGTTTATGTCATAGAGTGTTCTGCCTATGTTTTCCTCTAAGAGTTTAACAGTGTCTGGCCTTACATTTAGGTCTCCAATCCATTTTCAGTGTATTTTTGTGTATGGTGTTAGGGAGTGTTCTAATTTCATTCTTTTACATGTAGCTGTCCAGTTTTCCCAGCACCACTTATTGAAGAGGGTGTCTTTTCTCCACTGTATATTCTTGCTTCCTTTATCAAAGATAAGGTGAACATATGGGTTTATCTCTGGGCTTTCTATCCTGTTCCATTGATCTATATTTCTGTTTTTGGGCCAGTACCATACTGTCTTGATTACTGTAGCTTTGTAGTATAGGCTGAAGTCAGGGAGCCTGATTCCTCCAGCTCCGTTTTTTGTTCTCAAGATTGCTTTTGCTATTCGGGGTCTTTTGTGTTTCTATACAAATTGTGAAATTTTTTGTTCTAGTTCTGTGAAAAATGCCAGTGGTAGCTTGATAAGGATTGCATTGAATCTGTAGATTACTTTGGGTAGTAGAGTCATTTTCACAATGTTGATCCTTCCAATCCAAGAACATGGTATATCTCTCCATCTATTTGTATCATCCTTAATTTCTCTCATTAGTGTCTTATAATTTTCTGCATACAGGTCTTTTGTGTCCTTAGGTAGGTTTATTCCTAGATATTTTATTCTTTTGGTGGCAATGGTAAATGGGAGTGTTTTCTTAATTTCACTTTCAGATTTTTCATCATTGGTGTACAGGAATGCAAGAGATTTCTGTGCATTAATTTTGTATCCTGCTACTTTACCAAATTCATTGATTAGCTCTAGTAGTTTTCTAGTAGCACCTTTAGGACTCTCTATGTATAGTATCATGTCATCTACAGACAGTGACCGCTTTACTTCTTCTTTTCCGATTTGGATTCTTTTTATTTTTCTTCTCTGACTGCTGTGGCTAAAACTTCCAAAACTATGTTGAATAAGAGTGGTGAGAGTGGGCAACCTTGTCTTGTTCCTGATCTTAGTGGAAATGCTTTCAGTTTTTCACCATTGAGGATGATGTTGGCTGTGGGTTTGTCACATATGGCCTTTATTGAGGAAATTTCCCTCTATGCCTACTTTCTGGAGGGTTTTTATCATAAATCAGTGTTGAATTTTGTCGAAAGCTTTCTCTGCATCTATTGAGATGATCATATCATTTTTCTCATTCAGTTTGTTAAAATGGTGTATCACGTTGATTGATTAGCATATATTGAAGAATCCTTGCATTCCTGGGATAAACCCCACTTGATCATGGTGTATGATTCTTTTCATGTGCTGTTGGATTCTGTTTGCCAGTATTTTGTTGAGGATTTTTGCGTATATGTCCATCAGAGACATTGGCCTGTAGTTTTCTTTCATTGTGACATCTATATCTGGTTTTGGTGTCAGGGTGATAGTGGCCTCGTAGAATGAATTCGGGAGTGATCCTCCATCTGCTATATTTTGGAAGAGTTTGAGAAGGATATGTGTTAGCTCTTCTCTAAATGTTTGATAGAATTCGCCTGTGAAGCCATCTGGTCCAGTGCTTTTGTTTGTTGGAAGATTTTTAATCACAGTTTCAATTTCAGTGCTTGTGATTGGTCTGTTCATATTTTTTATTTCTTCCTGGTTCAGTCCTGGAAGGTTGTGCATTTCTAGGAATTTGTCCATTTCTTCCAGGTTGTCCATTTTATTGGCATATTGTTGCTTGTAGTAGTCTCTCATGATCCTTTGTATTTCTGCTGTGTCAGTTGTTACTTCTCCATTTTTCATTTCTAATTCTATTGAATTGAGTCTTCTCCCTTTTTTTCTTGATAAGTCTGGCTAATAGTTTATCAATTTTCTTTAACTTCTCAAAGAACCAGCTTTTAGTTTTATTGATCTTTGCTATTGTTTTCTTCATTTCTTTTTCATTTATTTCTGATCTGATCTTTATGATTTCTTTCCTTCTGCTCACTTTGGGGCTCTTTTGTTCTCCTTTCTCTAATTGATTTAGGTGTACAGTTAGGTTGTTTATTTTAGACGTTTCTTGTTTCTTAAGGTAGGATTTTATTGCTATAAACTTCCCTATTGGAACTGTTTTTGCTGCATTCCATAGGTTTTGGGTCATCCTGTTTTCATTGTCATTTGTTTCTAAGTATTTTTTGATTTCCTCTTTGATTTCTTCAGTGGTCTCTTGGTTATTAAGTAGTGGATTTTTTTTTTTTTTTTTTTTGGCAGTACGTGGGCCTCTCACTGTTGTGGCATCTCCCGTTGCGGAGCACAGGGTCCGGACACGCAGGCTCAGTGGCCATGGCTCACGGGCCTAGCCACTCCGCGGCATGTGAGATCTTCCCAGACTGGGGCATGAACCCGTGTCCCCTGCATCGGCAGGTGGACTCTCAACCACTGCGCCAACAGGGAAGCCCTAAGTAGTGCATTCTTTAGCCTCCATGTGTTTGTATTTTTTACAGGTTTTTCCTGTAATTGATACCTAGTCTCATAGGGTTGGTTGGAAAAGGTACTTGATACGATTTCAATTTTCTTAAATTTACCAAGGCTTGATTTGTAACCCAAGATATAAACTATCCTGGAGAATGTTCCATGAGCACTTGAGAAGAAAGTGTATTCTGTTGTTTTTGGATGGAATATCATATAAATATCAATTAAATCTGTCTGGTCTATTGTGTCTTTTAAAGCTTTTGTTTCCTTATTAATTTTATGTCTGGATGATCTGTCCATTGGTGTAAGTGAGGTGTTAAAGTCCCTCAGTATTATTGTGTTACTGTTGATTTCATCTTTTATAGCTGTTAGCAGTTCCCTTATGTATTGAGGTGTTCCTATGTTGGGTGCATATATATTTATAATTGTTATAACTTCTTCTTGGATTGATCCCTTGATCATTATGTAGTGTCCTTCCTTGTCTCTTGTAACATTCTTTATTTTAAAGTCTATTTTTTTCTGATGTGAATATTGCTACTTCAGCTTTGTTTTGATTTCCATTTGCACGTAATATCTTTTTCCATCCCCTCACTTTCAGTCTGTATGTGTCCCTAGGTCTGAAGTGGGTCTCTTGTAGACAGCATATATATATGGATCTTGTTTCTGTATCCATTCAGCAAGCCTGTGTCTTTTGGTTGGAGCATTTAATCCATTCACGTTTAAGGTAATTATCGATATGTATGTTCCTATGCCCATTTTCTTAATTGTTTTGGGTTTGTTTTTGTAGGTCCTTTTCTTCTCTTGTGTTTCCCACTTACAGAAGTTCCTTTAGTATTTGTTGTAGAACTGGTTTTGTGGTGCAGAATTCTCTTAGCTTTTGCTTGTCTGTGAAGCTTTTGATTTCTCCATCGAATCTGAATGAGATCCTTGCTGGGTAAAGTAATCTTGGGTATAGCTTCTTCCCTTTCATCACTTTAAATATATCATGCCACTCCCTTCTGGCTTGTAGAGTTTCTGTTGAGAAATAGCTGTCAACCTTATGGGAGTTCCCTTGTATGTTATTTGTCATTTTTCCCTTTTGCTTTCAATAATTTTTCTTTGTGTTTAGTTTTTGTCAATTTGATTACCATGTGTCTTGGTATGTTTCTCCTTGGGTTTATCCTGCCTGGGACTCTCTCTGCTTCCTGGACTTGGGTGGCTACTTCCTTTCCCATGTTAGGGAAGTTTTCGACTATAATCTCTTCAAAGATTTTCTCGGGTCCTTTCTCTCTCTCTTCTCCTTCTGGGACCCCTATAATGTGATTGTTGGTGTGTTTAGTGTTGTCCCAGAGGTCTCTTAGGCTGTCTTCATTTCTTTTCATCCTTTTTTCTTTTTTCTGTTCCATGCAGTGATTTCCACCATTCTGTCTTCCAGGTCACTTATCCGTTCTTTTGCCTCAGTTATTCTGCTATTGATTCCTTCTAGTGTATTTTTCATTTCAGTCATTGTATTGTTCATCTGTTTTTTTTGTTGTTCGTTAATTCTTCTAGGTCTTTGTTAAACATTTCTTGCATCTTCTCAATCTTTGCCTCTATTCTTTTTCCCACGTCCTGGATCATCTTCACTATAATTATTCTTTTTCTGGAAGGTTGCCTATCTCCACTTCATTTAGTTGTTTTTCTGGGGTTTTATCTTGTTCCTTCATCTGGTACATAGCCCTCTGTCTTTTCATCTTGTCTATCGATATTCTGTGAATGTTGTTTTTGTTTCACAGGCTACAGGATTGTAGTTCTTCTTGCTTCTGCTGTCTTCCCTCTGGTGGATGAGGCTGACTAAGTGGCTTGTGCAGGTTTCCTGATGGGAGGGCCTGGTGGTGGATAGAGCGGACTGTTTCTCTGGTGGGCAGAGCTCAGTAATACTTTAATCTGCTTTACTGCTGTTGGGTTGGTCTGCATTCCCTCCCTGTTCGTTGTTTGGCCTGAGGCAACCCAACACTGGAGTCTACCTGGGCTCTTTGGTGGGGCTAATGGCAGACTATGGGAGGGCTCATGCCAAGGAGTACTTCCCAGAACTTCTGCTGGCAGTGTCCTTTTCCCCATGGTGAGCCACAGCCACTGCCCACCTGAGCCAGAGACCCTCCAACACTAGCAGGTAGGTCTGGTTCAGTCTCCCCTGGGGTCACTGCTCCTTCTCCTGGGTCCTGATGCGCATGCTACTTTGTGTGTGCCCTCCAAGAGTGGAGTCTCTGTTTCCCCCTGTCCTGTCAAAGTCGTGCAATCAAATCCCACTAGCCTTCAAAGTCTGATTCTCTAAGAATTCCTCCTCCCATTGCCGGAACCCCAGGTTGGGTAGCCTGATGTGGAGCTCAGAACCTTCACTCCAGTGGGTGGACTTCTGTGATATAAGTGTTCTCCAGTCTGTGAGTCACCCACCCAGCAGTTATGGGATTTGATTTTACTGTGATTGCACCCCTCCTATCGTCTCGTTGTGGCTTCTCCTTTGTCTTTGGGTGTGGGGTATCTTTTTTGGTGAATTCCTGATTTCTTCCTGCCAATGATTGTCCAGCAGCTAGTTGTGATTCTGGTGTTCTCACAGGAGGGAGTGAGAGCACATCCTTCTACTCTGCCATCTTGGTTCAGGCCCGATAACAGTATTTTTGAAGTCTTATATTCCAGGCACTGTGCTTTCAGCTTTATATGTTGTATCTTATTTAATCTGTAGAGAGTACTGTGGACAAAAAAATGTTGCGTGCCATTCCAGTAAACAACGAAAGATGCCCCCATCAAGCCGTCACCCACTGCAGCTGCCCTGATGGAGTGCCCTGCAGGGAATTCTAAATATATCCTGGCATGCCCTCCTGGCCTGTAAAATATCCACTGATTAAACTGTGGGAGTCCCTTGTATGCAACTAGCTGGTTTTCCCTTGCTGTTTTAAGATTCTTTTTCTAGCTTTAATTTTTGGCATTTAATTACAGTTTGTCTTGTTTTGGTTCTCATTGGGTTGATCTTGTTTGGGACTCTGTCTTCCTGAATCTTGATGTCTGTTTCTTTTTCCAGATTAAGGAATTTTCAGCTATTATTTCTTTTAGTAACTTCTCTGCCCCTCTCTCTCTTCTCTTTTTGGGACTCCTATCTTTCAATTTTTAGTATGCTTGATGTTATCTTAAAGGTCTCTTGAACTGTCCTCATTTTAAAAAGTGCTTTTTTCTTTTTTCTTTTTCTGTTCAGCTCATATGATTTCCACTACTCTGTCCTCCAGTTCACTGAGTCGTTCTTCTGTATCATCTAATTTACTGTTGATTCCTTCTAGTGTATTTTTTTATTTTACTTATTGTATTCTTCAGTCTTTTGATTCTTCTTTATATTTTCTAACTCTTTGTTAAACTTCTCACTGTGTTCATCCATTCTTCTCCTGAGTTCACTGAGCATCTCTATAATCATTACCTTGAACTCTTTATTATATAGATTGCTTATCTCCACTTCAGTTAGTTTTTTCTGAGGTTTTATCTTGTTCTTTTATCCCCTACTTTTGCCTAACTCTCTGTGTTTCTTTGTATGTATTAGGTAGGTTGTTTATATTTCATGATCTTGGAGAAGTAGCCTTATGTGGGAGACATCTTATGGGACTCAGTAGCACATTCTCCTCTTGTCACCAGAGCTGTATGCTCTAGGGGAGCGTCTCTTATGTGGGCTTCATGGACACTTCTGTTGTTGTGGGACTGACCACTGTGGGTGTGTTTCTAGACCTAGCTGGCCCCCTTCATGGTTGCCTGACAGGTCTTGCCTTTTCCTGAGACTGTTGGCTACTGGTAGGCAGAGCTACATCATAGAGTGCTTGACTGTAGGGGCTGGGGTTTTCTTGGGCTGGTGGCAGCCTAATGGGTGGGGCTGGGTCCCTGTGCAGCTGGCTACTTGATCTGAGGAGTCCCGGGACTGATGCTGACCTGCTATTGGGTGGGTAAGCCCCTGATTCTAATAGACTAGACTGGGGAGTCCAAAATGGTGCTTGTCAGCCCCAGTGTCCTTGTGGTAGAATGAGCTGCCAAAAATGGCTGCTGCCAGCCTCTGTGTTCACAGAAGGAGTCCTAGTTGCCTCTTGCCTCTCTGAGAAGCTCTACAAGATCAGCAAGTAGGACTGACCCAATCTCCCTTCAAACTACTGCCTCTGTACTGGGTCTTAGAGTATGTGAGATTTTACATTCACCTTTTAAAAGCAGAGTGTCTGTTTCCTACAACCCTCTGGCTATCTCATACACAGTTCTTTTTTTTTTTTTTTTTAACATCTTTACTTGGGTATAATTGCTTTACAATGGTGTGTTAGTTTCTGCTTTATAACAAAGTGAATCAGTTATGCATATACATATGTTCCCATATCTCTTCCCTCTTGCATCGCCCTCCCTATCCCACCCTTCCAGGCGGTCACAAAGCACGGGGCCGATGTCCCTGTGCCATGCGGCTGCTTCCCACTAGCTATCTACCTTGCATTTGTTAGTGTGTATATGTCCATGACTCTCTCTCGCCCTGTCACAGCTCACCCTTCCCCCTCCCCATATCCTCAAGTCCGTTCTCCAGTAGGTCTGTGTCTTTATTCCTGTCTTACCCCTAGGTTCTTCATGGCATTTTTTTTTTCTTAAATTCCATATATATGTGTTAGCATACGGTATTTGTCTTTCTCTTTCTGACTTACTTCACTCTCATACACAGTTCTTGCTAGCCTGCAAAGCCAGTACTTGGGGCTCATCTTCCCAGTGTAGGACCCTCCTCCCCCAGCTTGGGAACCTGATATGGGTCTCAGAGCCTTCACTCTTTGGGAAGAACTTCTTCCCTCTGTCCTCCCATTTGTGGGTTGCCCACCTGAGGGTATGAGTCTTGACTATACCATGTCTCCACCCCTCCTACCCATCTCACTTATTTAAAATATTGACTTATTTACAATATTTTATATAAATATTTTAAATAAGTAAATAAGTTAAAATAAATAAATATTTTAAATAAGTAAATACTTAATATAAGTATTTACTTATTTAAAATATTTTCTGCTAGTCTTCAGGTCATTCAAATCCATAGTCACTCGTAAATAGTTGTCATTTTGGTGTGCTTATGAGAGGAGGTAAGTTCAGGGTCTTCCTACTCTGCCCTCTTGGCTATAACCCTCCCATCTTGGCTACTCCCTCTTACATTTGCACTATTTTAACTGTATATTATTTTGCTTCACTTGTGAATTTTTAAAATATTTTATGTACATATCTGTGAATAAAACATGTTCCCAGGTAGGCTGTGTTTTAAATGCTCTTATTGAGACTTTTACTGGAGTTTCAGACAGTTTTGTATATTATGGTGGATGATTCAATGTAACTTTCTTTACATTGACAACTCATATCACAATAGTTTTCTGCACACTGTCTCAGGTCTTGAATTTGGAGTTACTTTGAGGTTCTGTTTGCTTGGAGTCTCTCTTTAGGTCTCCACACTGAGAACTGGAGCTCTAATAGTATTAAAAGAGGCTAGATAAGGAGGAACCAGGGCCTGGTAGATAAATACAGCCTGAGGGGATGAGGCCCACACCTGGGGAAAGATGCAGCTGTTGGAAGTGGGGAGAGTGGAGCTTGCAGCGGCATGGAAACCAGCATGATTCAGAGGCCTAAGGATGCTCAGGAACTGGACTGCAGTCCCTGGAGGTGGCGGATTGCCTGGTAAGAGTGACTTAGAGCCCCAGACTTCAAGGGGTGTGTTCCAGGCAGAGACTTACACAAAAGGCTAGGTGTGGGAGAGAAAGTTACCCAGCTTCTGGGGTACCTGGAGGTTAAGGGGTTGGACTGAATGTCCCAACCCTCTAATTAGATGGTAAGCTCTATTGGCAACAAGCCCCCATCCTTAGATGCTCTCCAAAAGTCACCTCATTAACATAACAAAAGACAAGCCACCTCAATTGCTTTCATCACTTAGGAAATTCCAAGGGTTTTAGGAGCTCTCTGCCAGTAACAGAGATGAAGACCACGTTTATATTTGTTATTATAAGTCACAATATCCCAGGAACAAAATTTATTAAACACCAACAATATGGTAGGCATTGCGCTAGGTACTGGGGATAAAGCTGTGAATGAGACAGACACAGTCTCTGTTCTTAGGGAGTCTAGAGTCTTAAGGAGAAGATAGATATCATTAAACAGAAAATTACAAGTAATTAGGTAAATTACAAGAGTATAGGGAAGTAGAGGCTGCAGAAATATATGAGCCTTGAACCTTAGTTGCAGTAAGATGAAGATGTGCGGGATCAGAAAAGGACTAGATTGGTCCTGGGATCTTGTGGGTAGGGGCTGAGTTGAAGGATCTGTGGATAGAGGAAGCTGGGCCTAGACAGTGGAAGTTTGGCTTTAAGGTCCTAGGTACTTCCTCTCAGAACCCCCATGGGATAATCTCTCTCTATTGCTTGTGTTATTTCTATGCAAGAAGCTACATATTTGTGCTTGTCCAAGTTTAACTTCTAACTGCCCATCAGGTGGAAAATATCACACTGCGTAGGTGAACTCGAAGACTCAAGATAAAATGTGATTTCTAACAAAAATACTTTATTTAGAACATAGTAGTTAAATGAAGTTACTTCCCCTAATATGTGTAGTCTAGGGTAATCTGAATTTTCTCAAGTTCAAATTTGAGGTTTTGTAGAAGGATGTTAGACAGTGAGGACTACCTAATGTTTGCACTGTTATGTGCACTCTGATATATCATAGTCACTCAAAGTAGTGTTGACTAATCTATAGAATGGATACATTTAATTACCTTATTTATTCACACAGTTTTCTCCATACCAGCAATTGAGTCCTGTTCATGCCTACTTTGATTTTGAAAAAAAAAAAAAAAACGAAAGGATTTACAATGCAGACAGACTTCTTGGGTGATGAAGCTGTTGGTGGTTGGTATGGGGGAGGGGAGAATAAGAGAGCAGCAAAGGGAGAAAAACATATATAAAAAGTGACTGGAAAGTGATTTTTTTACTAAATTTTTTTCTTTCTAATTTATGGTTCGACATTGGAATATTTGTAGTTAGTGAAATTCAGTTGACTTTATAAGATACACTACTTATGTGATAGTTCATCCTGGCATTGTGTCTTCAATTCCAGTACCTGTCAACAGGTGGGCAGTGGTGCCCTTCAGGGTGTAACAGTGTGGCTAACTGGTGAGTGAACACATATTTCATTTGGTTATCTATATCTATATATCTCTATATATGTATATATGGACAAGTGATGCCTCATGATTTGCCAACCGCATGTACATATCTGCCACATCTCTGATCATTTCTTAGTGTACACTTCCAGAAATGGGAGGATTAAGTCCCAAGGTGGAACCCATGTATAAGTTGTTTGGAACTGCCAGGCTGGCTGCCCTCCAGAGAGGCTGCACCAGTCCACCCTCTTACCTCCAGTGTATGAAAGAGACTGTCCCAGCATGGTGTACAGATTGCAGAAGCAGGAAAAGTGATAGATTCTCTCCACGGCTAGAGTGATACTGAGATGAGCATTACAGTTGGCAGGCTGTGCTCACAGCCTTTACCACAATGTTGATAATTAAGTTGATCAGTGGGAACTTTGGTAAAAGAATAGCTTTAAAACTTGTCACCAGGTGTGGTACAGTGGAAAGATCATTAAAGTGGCATGCAGGAGGCCCGGCTTTGGGATTTAATAAATGTTAGATTCCTTTCAGTTCCCTCTCCCCTCTCTGACTATCACTTGTCTCTAAGATAGCACCCCTCTCACCTCTAACCCTGTGTACGGCAATAAGGGGCATGTGTGATATTTCATGAGAGAAGCCCGGTGACCATTCTTAACAGAGAAGGGACAGCAGATGCTCATGGTGCAGACAGACAAAAAATGAGACTATTCTTGTGTCGTTTGCTATGCCTTTCCTGGCAATATGCATTTTTACCCTCAGAGACAGTGATTCACATCTTACCCCAGGCCCACATTCACTCTGAGGAGTTTCCAATAACTGAAGCAAAATGCTGCTGGTAGTTAGCCAAGATGTTTAAATGCCACTTGGTTATTGATCACTTCTGAGTCATGATGATGCACCATGAAGCTCAGCCTTCAAAGGACACAGTGGCTCTCCTCAGCCTACACTGCACAGAAAGATGGTTGCATAACTTGCCATCCCTTGGAATGAGTCATCCCAGAATATTCTGGCATAGGCAATCTAGTCATCTCTCTAAATGTTGCCTTTCTAGAAAAATTTACTCATTGATTGGTAAGAGCCAGGGATATGGGGCAGCCGCATTTGGATAGCCCAGTGGCTGGCACTAATAGGTTCTTACTGGGTGAACAAAACATAATGAAAGAATAAACAGGAAAGTATTCATGGGAAGATTGACATTAACACATTGCTTGATTCCGTGTCTATAATATGTATGAGAAGCCTCTTGCAGTGCATGATGCAGAGGAGGACATCCATGTAAGTGCTCCGGTAAAGCATGAACAAAAGCTATGGGAATATAGAATTCAGAATCCCCCCAAAAAGAATTTTTATTGGTCCTTCAAGGCCTAATCTCTGCAGTGAGAAGTATGTACTTTTATTTCGTCTGTGCAATGTTTCAATTATAATGATAATACTCACTGAATACTTTCCACATACTAGATACATACTATTTTATTCAATCTTCACAGCTTGATGAGGTAGGATCCATTATCATCATCCGCATTTTACTGATGAGGCAACTGAGACACAGAGGGTAAATTACCCAATGGTATTTGGCTGCAAAGTGGGAGGGCTGGGCTTCACCCAAGGCAAGCCTGACTCCAGAGCCTCCACTGTCACGCAACACACAAGTCCTGTTCTGTGTTCTCAGTACCATGTCACGAAGATAATTCCCCCAAATGGGACATCTGGTCACTTCCAGAAAAGAGAGAGGAGAGGAAGTGAACTCATTTCTACTTACCAATTAAATGACCTCATTTAGCAAAAGAAACAATTTTTTGGACAATTGTTTTTTGGACAATTTTAGGACAAAATATCTTGATCATGGAAAAATCAAATGGCCCTTTTAAACTAATATTTAAGCCACATTTGCTCCAGCCATGCTCTCTCCCTGTACGGGTGGTAGACTGACTAGCCTTTCTTCTTTTCTCCTGGACATTTTGACATTTTATAGACATACAGAATGCATCTGTGAAGTGCTCATAATTTGAAGTCTCTGCATAGCACTCCTCCCTTTATTCCCTGCCATGATAAACATGTCCAGATAGCAAGTTCACGGAAGGTTGTGAGCTTTGAAGTCTTTGAAAAATCTGAAAATTATATGACAATATTGTATATGTAATCACTGGTGAGAGCAAGACAACACCTTCCTGAATGCCAGACACATGGCTTCTATAAATCCTCTGCTAAGAGCAGAGAGTGGTGGTCCTGTTTACTTAAGCTCCAGGGTGGAATGGGCATGGTTAGCATCACAGTAATTGACATAATCAGGATATTCAAATGGCATTGCTGCTACTTGTGCGTATTTAAATGTCGTGCTTAGATCAATAGTTCAGAAGACGAAAGTCTCCACACTCAAGGCTGGAGTAAATAAAACAGCTTCACCTTTCACTGAAATGTATGCGAGAGGATTATTAAATATCTGAGGACTGCACAGTTTAATCTTGGGGAGATAAAGTTTTATCAGCAAGAATTTGCACTCTTTTTGAGGCCCTTTGAAGTTACATCTGCGTTCCCTTAACTGGACTGAAAGTTTCCTAGTTGGATACAAGAGAAGCCTAGGAAATTTCTCTTTATGGTGCTCTGCTCCAATGGCATCAGTATTTACCTACAGTTTTATGTATGTCAGGTTTCAATTATGATGATCTATAAAAATATGTCCAGGAAGTAGACTCTTATTCCTTGTTCAGCATAAAGCATCTGCTTACTGTGTTGCTAGATAAAGTCCCATGTGGAAATCTTGCACTTGGGTTTTCAATCAGTTTGCTTCCCACACTTTTGGAAAAATATGTAATTTGTGCCCAGATTGTTTTAAACTTGAAATAATCTAGGCACATACACGAATGTGCACTGAAAAGTTCATCCAGAACAATCTTGATGGACAGATGTGACATGTCAAGTGCTCTGGGTATATCTCAAGCAATTCCCACAAACCACAGTGAAAATCATTCACGGAAACAGGGTTAAAATGGAAATTTTCTGAAGTGTGATACCATCAAGTGATGGTGGTGTGATTAAAGATTGAGAGCAATATGGAAAGACTATTCAGAATACTGACAGAGGATAAAACCAAATGATGAAATCTAGAGTACCTCCTTGATCAACTTATAAGTTGAGTATATGTCACACAAAGTTTTTACTGTAGATGAAACTGAGAAAGTTTGAAAATGAATATGTCACAACTACATCTCAAAAGAGAAAAATAGCTTTCAGATTTCAACCAGTTAAGGATTAAAGAGTGGGAACAAAAAGACTTTAAAACTTTCCTCTAATGTTAGATGTTGAGATGTTGAGGCTAATGTTAGATGTTGAGGCTCTGAGTTAAGACTGAGTCATTCTTGACAGCCCACCTTAACATTCAGGCATCCTGAAGGATCTGGTTAATAATGTGCAGCTTTTGTTTTACTTCTGTGAGAGTGAAAGTAACTTCACCTTCACATATGGTGAATCACAGAGTGACTGTTGTGCTTGAAATAGCATCTCCTCCTGCTTGGTGATGAGTTAGCTGCGACTGGTATATACAGCTCAAATACATGGAACAGAACTCGTTCCACCTTCTTTCTCCTGATTTTTGTCAATGTCACCAACATTATCTTAGCCATTAGGGCTCAGAACTTGGCAACATCTTTGTTTTCATTTTTATTGGGGTATAGTTGTTTTACAATGTTGTGTTAGTTTCTACTGTACAGTGAAGTGGAGTTCCCTGTGCTACACAGCAGGTCCTCATTAGTTATCTATTTTATACATATTAGTGTATATATGTCAATCCCAATCTGCCAATTTGTCCCTCCTCCCTTTTCCCCCTTGGTGTCCATAAATTTGCTCTCTATATCTGTGTCTCTATTTCAGCCTTGCAAACCGGTTCATCTGTACCATTTTCTAGATTCCATATATATGCATTAATATACGATATTTGTTTTTCTCTTTCTGACTTACTTCACTTGGTATGACAGTCTCTAGATCCATCCACATCTCTACAAATGACCCAGTTTTGTTCCTTTTTATGGCTGAGTAATATTCCATTGTATATATGTACCACATCTTCTTTATCCATTCGTCTGTTGATGGGCATTTATGTTTCTTCCATGACCTGGTTATTCTAGAGAGTGCTGCAATGAACATTGGGGTGCATGTGTCTTTTTGAATTATGGTTTTCTCAGGGTATATGTCCAGTAGTAGATTACTGGGTCGTATAGTAGTTCTATTTTTAGTTTTTTAAGGAACCTCCATACTGTTCTCCGTAGTGGCTGTATCAGTTTATATTCTCACCACCAGTGCAAGAGGGTTCCCTTTTCTCCACACCCTCTCTAGCATTTATTGTTTGTAGATTTTCTGATGATGCCCATTCTAACCAGTGTGAGGTGACACCTCATTGTAGTTTTGATTTGCCTTTCTCTAATAATTAGTGATGTTGAGCAGCTTTTCATGTGCTTCTTGGCCATCTGTATGTCTTCTTTGTAGAAATGTCTATTTAGGTGTTCAGCCCATTTTTGGATTGGGTTGTTTGTTTTTTGTTACTGAGCTTCATACGCTGCTTGTATATTTTGGAGATTAATCCTTTGTCAGTTGCTTCGTTTACAAATATTTTCTCCCATTCTGAGGGTGGTCTTTTCATCTTGTTTATGGTCTCCTTTGCTGTGCAAAAGCTTTTAAGTTTCATTAGGTCCCATTTGTTTATTTTTGTTTTTATTTCCATTACTCTAGGAGGTGGGTCAAAAAGGATCTTGCTGTGATTTATGTCAAAGAGTGTTCTTCCTATGGTTTTCTGTAAGAGTTATATAGTGTTTGGTCTTACATTTAGGTCTTTAATCCATTTTGAGTTTATTTTTGTGTATGGTGTTAGGGAGTGTTCTAATTTCATTCTTTTCCATGTAGCTGTCCAGTTTTCCCAGCACCAGTTATTGAAGAGGCTGGCTTTTCTCCATTGTATATCCTTGCCTACTTTGTCATAGATTAGTTGACCATATGTGCATGGGTTTATCTCTGGGCTTTCTATCCTGTTCCATTGATCTATATTTCTGTTTTTGTGCCAGTACCATATTGTCTTGATTACTGTAGCTTTGTAGTATAGTCTGAAGTCAGGGAGTCTGATTCCTCCAGCTGTGGGTTTTTTTTTTTCCACCTCAAAATTGCTTTGGCTATTCTGGGTCTTTTGGTCTTTTGTGTCTCCATACAAATTTTAAGATTTTTTCTTCTAGTTCTGTGAAGAATGCCTTTGGTAGTTTGTTAGTGATTGCATTGAGTCTGTAGACTGCTTTGGGTAGTATAGTGATTTTCACAATATTGATTCTTCCAATCCAAGAACATGGTATATCTCTCCATCTGTTTGTGTCATCTTTGATTACTTTCATTAGTGTCTTATAGTTTTCTGAGTACAGGTCTTTTACCTACTTTGGTAGGTTTATTCCTAGGTGTTTTATTCTTTTTGTTGCAATGGTGAATGGAACTGTTTTCTTAATTTCTCTTTCTGATCTTTCATTGTTAGTGTATAGGAATGCAAGAGATTTCTGTGCATTAATTTTGTATCCTGTAACTTTGCCAAATTCATTGATTAGCTCTAATAGTTTTCTGGTGGCATCTTTAGGATCATCTATGTATAGTATCATGTCATCTGCAAACAGTGACAGTTTTACTTCTTTTCCAATTTGTATTCCTTTTATTTCTTTTTCTTCTCCAATTGCCATGGCTAGGACTTCCAAAACTATGTTGAATAATGGTGGCGAGAGTGGACATCCTTGTCTTGTTCTGGATCTTAGAGGACATGCTTTCTGTTTTTCACCTTTGAGAATGATGTTTGCTGTGTGTTTGTCATACATGGCCTTTATTATGTTGAACATCATCTTTGAATTTTCCCCTCCTTCTTTCCTTCCTGTTGCCAAATGTTGATTCTTTCTTTGGAATACTTCTTGAATCTATACTTTGTTGTCCATTTCCATTGACATTGCCTTAAATTAGGCAGCTATTACCACTTGCCAAGATAATTGTAACACTATCGTATCTTCCTTAATTCCCATTAGTGCCTTCTATGTGTTCAATTTGGCAGACTGAAACACAGTATTTGATAATGCTTGCCTGTACTGTTTTTTGACTCCTCTGACTTTGCTCTTGCTGTTCTCTCAACCCAAATGATTTTCACTCCTTATTGTTGTATACATAAATCATACCAACCCTTCAAAGCCCAACACAAATGCTTTCTGTCCCCACAGTCTGTTCTGATTATGAGTCTCTTCTCTCTTTTTCCTTTCCCATCATAACTTTCTTTCTCTCTTTACATGGGCACTTATCACTGTATAATTTGTCCTAATAATTTATTTTATGCTTTATTTCTTCTACTAAACTCCAACATTTCAATGTAAGACTCTATGTCTAATTAATCTTTATATCTCCAGCACAAACTTAGAATGCCTGGTTCTGTACTTTTCATCATGCAAATCATGCAATTCAGGAAATAGGATATTAATTACTTAATAGTACAGCCAGTATCTAAATATTGTCAATAAATTGTCTATTTTTATGCCAGCTTCCTGGATGCCAAACTATAGGCTAATTGCTAAATTACTATTATAGCGTGACTGTTATCAATAGGCATAGAACCAGTGGTTTTTCACATTAACTTTTTTTAATCATTAAAGTTAATTTTAATAATACATTTTATTCAATTAAATACAGTATATCTGAAATATTACCATTTCAACTTGTAATCAATATAAACAATTACCAATGAGATATTTTACATTCTTCTTTTTTCATACTGAGTCTTGAAAATCAGGTGTGTGTTTTACATGGATAGTGCACCTCAATCCAGGTGCTTAATTTTCACTGGAGGTATTTGGTCTGTATTTAAATTTCATAAAATTTACCACTGGAAAAGTAGATTCACACACCCAGCTTGTTCCAAATATACTTAAGAGTTTTACAGTAACTGATTTGAGGATTAGTTTTTAATATTAGATTAATAATAAATTTTAATTCAGTGATTTTTAAAAATTGAAGTATAGTATAAACAATACTGTGTTAGTTTCAGGTGTACAGCAAAGTTATTTGGATATATACATAAATGTATATATATATATATATATATATATATATATATATATACAGTGGTTGAGAGTCCGCCTGCCGATGCAGGGGATGTGGGTTCGTGCCCCGGTCCAGGAGGATCCCACATACCATGGAGTGGCTGGGCCCGTGAAACCATGGCCACGGAGCCCGTGCGTCCGGAGCCTGTGCTCCGCAACAGGAGAGACCACAGCAGTGAGAGGCCCGCGTACCGCAAAAATAAATAAATAAATAAATAAAATAACTGAAGGGACAAAATAAATCTGACAAACCATATAAAAATTTGGTCTAATATAAATATAATCAGTTCAAATTTCCAGAACAAAACATTTTTATTTCCGCTATTAAGTATCTGAGAACATGCAAGAGTAATAGCAACATGATTTTATAATCTTTTTGGAAGTACTACTAATTATATTATAATTGCTGTTAATTATACATATATGTATTGCTAGCATTATTCCTAATAATATTACTAATAGTTTGAAGATGAGACTATTGAAGTATACCAATGCTTTTTGATATTGGTGTTAAAGATTAAATTATAAAGTTTCAGGGTGCTGCTGTCTTTCTTTACTGATTGTAATAAACTAGAGTTTGTATTCCTAGCACATCAGTGGGGAATCAGACACGTCTCAGCTTTTGGGGATGAATAAATTCACACCAGCTCCTATAAGGAATGAAAAGAGGCATCATTACACAGAAACAGAGCTAGGTTAGGCACATAGATTCCAGAACCAGACTTCCAGGTTCAAATTCCAGTTCTGGCTCCTTCTAGCTCTGCAATCTTATCAAAGTTCCTTAATATCTCTGTTTTTCCAATTCCTTATCTGCAAAAAGGCTTACTTCACAGGATTGTTGTAAGAAGGAACTGAGTTGCTATGTGTGAAGCATTTAGAACATAGTAAGTACTGCATAGCTATTAGGAATTCTTACCTATCACTATTATTATGGAATGTTAGATTTAGGATGTTTGCTTAGACATTGTAGTCTGAGACTCTTGTTTTATAGATGAGGAAATTGGGACCCAAGGAGGTTGAGTGACTTGCATCAATGCCTGGGAAATCTCATTACAGAGGTCCTGGGCTCTTATATTCTGTGCTAAGCCCAGTGCTATGTGTGAGACATTGAGTTGCCACCCTCAGGTGTTGCAGGCCTGGACAAGTGGACAGGTGGAGATTACAGCAAGGCAAATGCCATGATGGGCAAGTGCAGCATCTTACAGGAGCTCAGAGAAACTCCAGATTTCTTAGGTCCTTCTATTCTCCCTGCTCCTCTCTAAGATGGCATCTAGGTAAATGGAGGACTCATTTGATTCTGTTACAGTGAGGAGGTGAGAGCCTTGGATCCATGCTAGTGATTTCAGTGGCCTTGGCCTGCAGTGGCTAGGATTTCAGTTCCCCGGCCAGAGATTGAAGTCAGGCTGCGGCAATGAGAGGGCTGAATCCTAGACACTAGACCACCAGGGACCAGTGACCAGTGACAAGGCCCTGGTCTGTCAGCTTTACAGAAAATGAATTTCTCCAGAGGCAGAAAGCAGTGAAACAACTGAACTGTTTATTATGTGGAAAAGAGTACACATGGATTGACACATGGGTGGGCTCAGAGAAAGAGTCGTGCCCTCGTGGTAGTTTGAATCACTTATATGGGGCATTTCTTCTGGGTTTCCTTTGGCCAGTCATCTTGCTTTGCCAAATTCTGAGTTCGTATTTGGTTTATCTCAGGGTCCTCCCATGTGTGCTTGCACATCTCTTAGCCAAGGTGGATTCTAGCAAAGAGGCCTATGGGTAGTGACATCACTTACTATGAGGTGACGCCCCCTCCCTTTTGACTTCTGAGGAGCCTTTCTGCACATGTGAGTTGGGAAGGTCTCCTTGCCCTCGAGAATGAGAAATATGTGGTCTCTTAGCTAGGCAGGGCTCAGCTTCTCTTTCGCTTCATCTTGTAGTATCTGTCCACAGGGAACAAACTCCAGCTGCTAATCCTGGGGCCCATCTACCTCCTGGCTCACTAGGTCCTCTGGCCTCTCTTTGCATGAGGAAATCTCTTCATCTTGACCCAGGCCTTGCCCTTCACCAGCCATGAGGGGGCAGGAATATAGCCTTAGGTGTCTGAAGCCCCTTTCCTCCTTCAGTGCTCTCCTGCTGCTCCATTCTTGCTGGATTTGATGCCATCGTGGACAAGAGCACACTTTTGAGCAGGAGGAAACAAGTCACTAAGCCAGATTTCCTAGGTGCCTCTATATCTTTCAGGTCTCTCTTGAAGCTTACGCCCAAGCTAGGAATAAATCAGGACTTTGGTGTCTGCCTTCATTGTTCTCTGGTGTGACATAACCCCATGTCTCATTCTCCTGCTTTTCTGGGAACATATTCATGCCTGCTTCCCTTGACATACTGGGTACAAGATGAAACATTGGCTTACCAATAAGGGAATTTCTGAAAAACACCACCTTCCTTACCTAAGGATACATAGGAACATGGAGATGCACCAGAAGTAGCTGCATCATCCACTCAGCCACTGGAGGTCACAGGCCTACAGTGAGACTGGAGCACATTCTACCTCAAGGTGGCTCAGCATTTGTGGGGACGTGTTCAGAAATGGAGGGATGCACACCTTGTCATTGTTCACCTGGAATTCATATGTCCCCAAAGAAAGCCTTTAATAGGGTCTGCCCACCTCCCTTAGGGGATATCTCTAGCGGGTGGGATAATTCTGCAGTCACTTCAGACAGCCTGCCTCCTGACATCTTGAACTTTCACCCCCTGCACCGTGGCCCCTGTGCCATATTCCAGCTTCATAATAGGGTGCATTTCCTTACACTCTACAATACAGCACAGTGTCAGCACCTTATGCAGGACAGAATGCATTCAGATTCCTTTCCTCAGAGGTGGGGTGCCCAAGACAGCACTTGAGGCCTTTAGGACTCAATTCCTGCCTAACCCTTGTCTGGTTTCTGATCCACCAGGACCTCTTAATTACCTTCACTGATGAATTTACTGATAAATTTACCTTTACTTAATTACCTTTACCTTTACCTTACTACCTCACTTCTGTCCTCCACTTTCATGAATGCTGTAGGATGTGTGACTGTGACTCACTCCAGCCATTTGGAATGGAAACCCCGGTGACAGTAGAGGGCTGCTTTTCTCTGAGGTGGGATGGGGTAGTAGCTGAGGAGAGATAAAAACTATCAGTGACATTTTCCTCTTGGACTGTTAGCTCATAGAACTAAACAGATCCTCTCTACTCATCTCTTAGGATTCAGCTTCACATGCTATCCTGAGGTTTTTCACTGACACTTCCACACACACAGAAATAAGTCCTCCTTCTCCTATGTTCCAAAACATATTTGGAAAGGGGACACGTCTCTTAGAGCTTCTGTTCTGTTGTATCACAGTGACTTATCAACAACTCACTTCTCTTCCACTAGAAAGGTTCTTGCTAGGGCAGAGACCAGGTCGTGGTTATCTTGGCATCCCTAATGCCTTGCAGAGGGGTTGGTTCAGAATTGGGGCTTAGAAAATGGTGACAAATGTGTGAAATGTCCTAGAGATAGTTTTGATTAGGAGCCCAAACTTCTTTGGTCTTGAACTTTGATCCTGCACCTTCCAAATGACATGCATGGGGTAGGGAGTGTTCACACCTACTGATGTGCAGGGCAGGCTAAAAGGGTAAAGAGATGAAGGGAAGAGCTTCCTTCAAGCCATGTGGCCCTGGATTTGGTTCTTGCTGGATGATAGCCTGCTAAAGAGAAAGTAGGGCTGGAGTGAGTGTCAAAAGAGTGTCTGGCTGCTCCTGTGTCTTGAAGGTTCTGAGATGGCAAGCACCACTGGAACCCTGAAACTGATCCAGATTGACTCCTCCTTTCTCATAAATGCCCCCTCTTATTGTAATGACTTATGATGTCAATCTATAAAAAAGCAGAGCCCCCAAATATCTTCTGGTTATTATGCGCAAAGAAGACACTGTGCTTCCCTGATAGCAAGAGATACATCATTTTTGGGAGCGTTTCTCTCACTGGTGCCAGCAGTCTATTCCAGGATTCAGTTTTGGCTGTGGAGCATTTGTCATTTGGAAACGAACTGTTAGTATGACTTTTACAACTAGGGATGCCAATGGTCTGCTTGGGTTAGGCTGTCTGGTTTAGATCTGGGTCATCTAGTTCTGGAACACATGGTTCAGAATACATTTGAAAGGGAAAGTTAAAATCACCTGGTTTTGGTGAGTGGGCTTGGATAACAACAAACTTTCTGAACCCCACTGTTCTGCTTTGTGTCTGAGTGCCTGCACTGAAAGGGTTATTCAGGAGAGCCCTTGAGGGAACGTCCAAATTGCTGGGAGGAGTTCATCCCCAAAGGTAACTTTTAGCATCCAGAAATTTGGGTATCTTATTTAAAAAATCATACCAGCTTAATTTTAGTATAGTAGTGGATTTATATTATTTTTAGTTTACTTTTAATTCCTGAAATTTTAATAGTTGAGCAGGAAACTCTTCTATTCATAAATCTGGGTCCCTATCAGGGCTTAACTTATAAAGAAATGTCTTTCTTCGTGCATTCTCTGGTTTCCTTTCTGTTCTTTTTTGTGAGTTAGTTGAGTAATAAAAACTCAACTGTGAGTCTTTTCATAGAGGATGGAAATTTCCACATAGGAAATGGTACCATCAGCAATGGGTCAGTCGTTGGTGTTGACCAATGTAAGGAAACTTACTTCCTTACACAAAAGGTTAACCAACCAACAGGAAGTATTGGTGGGGAGCTTGGGGGAGGAGAAGTTGAGTTACGTTCTCTGGTGAACTTCAGCTGAACACACCACAGAAAGTACCAGGCAGTAAATGAAACTACAAGAGGTTAGAAAACTCTCTCTCTATTTTTTTGTTTTTTTGATATTAAAGACAATGAAGGTATGTATGATTTCAAGGTTTGGTGAACTCATTTCTAAACAGGAAGTGAGTAGGTTTCAATCACTGAAATGAAAAGGACATGGGTGGGGCAGGAACATTTTTAGTGCACCTCTCTCACCAGCCGAACCTTGTCATGGAGCAGTGGTTTTCAAACAATTCCCTGGGGTGCAGGAAGAAAATAGTAAAACTTCTATTTATCCTTATTGAGTTCATTCTTTAAAACTGTCTATTTCTTGTGCTGTTTTATGGCGTGTTGAAAGGATATGCTATAGAGAAGAGGAGAAAGCAGGGGGTTGTAACAGGATGGGAAGAACTGGAGATGTGGAGAAGCTCAGAACCTGAAGGTCTCCCTTCTCTTCTGATATAGGAAATGTGCTAGCCATTTGGGAAGATTCTGGAGAGATAGCAGGAAGGACATTGACTGCTGCTGGACAATGACTGTGTGACAGATGCTGGGTTATGTGTTATTTATTGTTGTTCTATCACTGTACGTGCAATTTGCACATGCACTTATACTTTATATTCATTTATTATCCATTTAGTGAATATCTCATTTGATCTTCACAAACAGCTTAAAAAGGTTTTAAGTTTCTTAATTTTATAAACAGGAAGCTAGAGTTTAAGGCAGTTAAGTATTTGTACAACATTATATGGTTCATACCTCAGCATTTCCCACGTTTTACTGTGTGGGTTTACAGCATGGATTCCAGGGTTCCTCTCAAAGAGATGCTTCTTCAGTAGGTTCAAGGTGGCTTCTAGTCTGCTCACTGCAGGTAGACTTTTAGAATCAGGGTATAATGTGTTCTGATTGCCTTTCCTTTTTTATTGTATGTGTCCAATCGTAATTTTAGGCCAGAGATACTTCTCTGTCATTCAGGCTGACACCAAGTCTTGGTTTTATACTTCAGTCAGCTGAATCTTCCTATGTAGGCATTAAAAAGTGAGAAAGCAAAAAACAAAAAAGCCTAAAACTCTTGTAAAGGCTAAATTCCAGGGAATTGATTAAATCTTAGTACATTTCATTGTGATTAGATTTTAATCAACACAGAGTGACTGACTCTCCTGTTTGGGGGTGTCTTTCTCAATAGCAGAGCCTGTTGCTTTCCTTTTCCTGGTAGAATCTTCTCATCTGCATGTCTGACTCCTCCCAACACACGACAAGAGTCTCGAGCAAAAATCGCATTTTGTTCATCTTTCTATGTTTCACAAATTGCCTAACAGAGTACCTGCATTTGTTGAATGAAAATATGTTTATTAAATACATTTCTGCCAACTATAGATTTCAAACTATGGGTATGGTGCTCTGCTTGCTATATAGGTGGTTAACCTGTTTGCTTAAAGCAATAATTCTGGGCTTCCCTGGTGGCGCAGTGGTTAAGAATCCGCCTGGGGGAGGAGCTTCAAGATGGCGGAAGGTCACCGCCATCAAGATGGCGGAAGGTCATTAAGACGTGGAGGTCACCTTCCTCCCCACAAATGCATCAGAAATACATTTACAGGTGGAACAACCCCTATAGAACACCTACTGAACGCTGGCAGAAGACCTCAGACCTCCCAAAAGGCAAGAAACTCCCCACGTACCTGGGTAGGGCAAAAGAAAAAAGAAAAAACAGAGACAAAAGAATAGGGACGGCACCTGCACCAGTGGGAGGGAGCTGGGAAGGAGGAAAGGTTTCCACACGCTTGAAGCCCCTTCGCGGGCAGAGACTGCGGGTGGCGGTGGGGGAAAGCTTCGGAGCCGCGCAGGAGAGCGCAGCAACAGGGGTGCGGAGGGCAAAGCGGGGAGATTCCCGCACAGAGGATCAGGGCCGACCGGCACTCACCAGCCCGAGAGGCTTGTCTGCTCACCTGCCGGGGCGGGCGGGGGCTGGGAGCTGAGGCTCGGGCTTCCGTCGGATCCCAGGGAGAGGACTGGGCTTGGCTGCGTGAACACAGCCTGCAGGGGGTTAGTGCGTCACGGCTAGCCGGGAGGGAGTCCGGGGAAAAGTCTGGACCTGCCGAAGAGGCAAGAGACTTTTTCTTGTCTGTTTTCTGGTGCGCGAGGAGAGGGGATTAAGAGCGTTGCTTAAAGGAGTTCCAGAGACGGGCGCAAGCCACAGCTAAAAGTGCGGACCCCAGAGACGGGCATGAGACGCAAAGGCTGCTGCTACCGCCACCAAGAAGCCTGTGTGCAAGCACAGGTCACTATCCACACCTCCCTACCCGGAAGCCTGTGCGGCCCGCCACTGCCAGGGTCCCGTGAACCAGGGACAACTTCCCCGGGAGAGCACACGGCGCGCATCAGGCTTGTGCAACGTCATGCCGGCCTCTGCCGCCACAGGCTCGCCCCGCATCCGTACCCCTCCCTCCCCCCGGCCTGAGTGAGCCAGAGCCCCCTGATCAGCTGCTTCTTTAACCCCGTCCTGTTTGAGCGAAGAACAGACGCCCTCAGGCAACCTACATGCAGGGGCGGGGCCAAATACAAAGCTGAACCCAGGGAGCTGTGCGAACAAAGAGAAAGGGAAATTTCTCCCAGCAGCCTCAGGAGCAGCGGATTAAATCTCCACAATCAACTAGATGTACCCTGCATCTGTGGAATACATGAATAGACAACGAATCATCTGAAATTGAGGAGTTGGACTTTGGGAGCAACGATATATATATATATTTTCCCCTTTTCTCCTTTTGTGAGTGTGTATGTGTATGCTTCTCTGTGTGATTTTGTCTGTATAGCTTTGCTTTTACCATCTGTCCTAGGGTTTTGTCTGTCCATTTTTTTATTACTTAAAAATTTTTTTTCTTAATAATTTTTTAATTAATAACTTTATTTTATTTTACTTTTATTTTATCTTCTTCTTTCTTTCTTTCTTTCCTTTTTTCCTCCCTTTTATTCTGAGCCGTATGGAAGACAGGTTCTTAGTGCTCCAGCCAGGTGTAAGGGCTGTGCCACTGAGGTGGGAGAGCCAAGTTCAGGACACTGGTCCACAAGAGACCTCCCAGCTCCATGTAATATCAAACGGTGAAAATCTCCCAGAGATCTCCATCTCAATGCCAAGATCCAGCTCCACTGAATGACCAGCAAGCTACAGTGCAGGACACTATGCCAGACAACTAGCAAGACAGGAACACAACCCCACCCATTAGCACAGAGGCTGCCTAAAATCATAATAAACCCACAGACACCCCAAGACACACCACCAGACGTGGACATGCCCACCAGAAAGACAAGATCCAGCCTCATCCACCAGAACACAGGCACTAGTCCCCTCCACCAGGAAGCCTACACAACCCACTGAACTAACCTTAGTCACTGGGGACAGACACCAAAAACAACAGAAACTATGAACCTTCAGCCTGTGAAAAGGCGACCCCAAACACAGTAAGTTAGGCAAAAGGAGAAGACAGAGAAACACACAACAGATGAAGGAGCAAGGCAAAAACCCACCAGACCTAACAAATGAAGAGGAAATAGGCAGCCTACCTGAAAAAGAATTGAGAATAATGATAGTAGAGATGATCCAAAATCTTGGAAAGAGAATGGTGAAAATACAAGAAACGTTTAACAAGGACCTAGAAGAACTAAAGAGCAAACAAACAGAGATGAACAACACAATAAATGAAATTAAAAATTCTCTAGAAGGGATAAATAGAATAACTGAGGCAGAAGAACGGAAAGTGAACTGGAAGATAAAATAGTGGAAATAACTACTGCAGAGCAGAATAAAGAAAAAAGAATGAAAAGAATTGAGGACAGTCTCAGAGACCTCTGGGACAACATTAAATGCACCAACATTTGAATTATAGGGGTCCCAGAAGAAGAAGAGAAAAAGAAAGGGACTGAGAAAAGATTTGAAGAGATTATAGTAGAAAACTTCCCTAGTATGGGAAAGGAAATAGTTAATAAAGTCCAGGAAGTACAGAGAGTCCCATACAGGATAAATCCAAGGAGAAACATGCCAAGACATATTAACCAAACTATCAAAAATTAAATACAAAGAAAACATATTGAAAGCAGCAAGGGAAAAATAGCAAGTAACACATAAGGGAATCCCCATAAGGTTAACAGCTGATCTTTCAGCAGAAACTCTGCAAGCCAGAAAGGAGTGGCAGGACATATTTAAAGTGATGAAAGAGAAAAACCTACAGCCAAGATTACTCTACCCAGAAAGGATCTCATTCAGATTTGACAGAGAAATGAAAAGCTTTACAGACAAGCAAAAGCTAAGAGAATTCAGCACCACCAAACCAGCTTTCCAGCAAATGCCAAAGGGACTTCTCTAGGCAGGAAACACAAGAGAAGGAAAAGATCTATAATAACAAACCCAAAACAATTAAGAAAATGGTAACAGGGACATACATATCGATAATTACCTTACATGTAAATGGAGTAAATGCGCCAACCAAAAGACATAGACTGGCTGAATGGATACAAAAACAAGACCTGTATATATGCTGTCTACAAGAGACCCACTTCAAACCTAGCGACACATACAGATTGAAAGTGAGGGGAGGGAAAAAGATATTCCATGCAAATGGAAATCAAAAGAAAGCTGGAGTAGCAATTCTCATATCAGACAAAATAGATTTTAAAATAAAGACTGTTAGAAGAGACAAAGAAGGACACTACATAATGATCAAGGGAACGATCCAAGAAGAAGATATAACAATTGTAAATATTTATGCACCCAACATAGGAGCACCTCAATACATAAGGCAAATACTAACAGCCATAAAAGGGGAAATCAACAGTGGCACAATCACAGTAGGGGACTTTAACACCCCACTTGCACCCATAGGTCATCCAAAATGAAAATAAATAAGGAAACACAAGCTTTAAATGATACATTAAACAAGATGGACTTAATTGATACTTATATGACATTCCATCCAAAAACAGCAGAATACACTTTCTTCTCAAGTGCTCATGGAACATTCTCCAGGATAGATCATATCTTGGGTCACAAATCAAGCCTTGGTAAATTTAAGAAAATTGAAATTGTATCAAGTATCTTTTCCAACCACAATGCTATGAGACTAGATATCAATTACAGGAAAAAATCTGTATGAAATACAAACACATGGAGGCTAAACAGCACACTACTTAATAGCCAAGAGATCACTGAAGAAATCAAAAAATATCTAGAAACAAATGACAATGAAAACATGATGACACAAAACCTATGGGATGCAGCAAAAGCAGTTCTAAGAGGGAAGATTATAGCTATACAAGCCTACCATAAGAAACAAGAAACATCTCAAATAAAGAACCTAACCTTACACCTAAAGCAATTAGAGAAAGAAGAACAAAAGAACCCCAAAGTTAGCAGAAGGAAAGAAATCAAAAAGATCAGGTCAGAAATAAATGAAAAAGAAATGAAACAAACGATAGCAAAGATCAATAAAACTAAAAGCTGGTTCTCTGAGAAGATAAACAAAATTGATAAACCATTGGCCAGACTTATCAAGAAAAGGAGAAGATTCAAATCAATAGAATTAGAAATGAAAAAGGTTAAGTAACAGCTGACACTGCAGAAATACAAAGGATCATGAGAGATTACTACAAGCAACAATATGCCAACAAAATGGACAACCTGGAAGAAATGGACAAATTCTTAGAAATGCACAACCTTCCGAGACTGAACCAGGAAGAAATAGAAATTATGAACAGACCAATCACAAGCACTGAAATTGAAACTGTGATTAAAAATCTTCCAACAAACAAAAGCACTGGACCAGATGGCTTCACAGGCGAATTCTATCTAACATTTAGAGAAGAGCTAACACCTATCCTTCTCAAACTCTTCCAAAATGTAGCAGAGGGAGGAACACTCCCAAACTCATTCTACGAAGCCACCATCACTCTGATACCAAAACCAAGACGTCACAAAGAAAGAGAACTACAGGCCAATATCACTGATGAACATAGATGCAGAAATCCTTAACAAAATAGTAGCAAGCAGAATCCAACAGCACATTAAAAGGATCATACACTATGGTCAAGTGGGGTTTATCCCAGGAATGCAGGGATTCTTCAATATACGCAAATCAATCAACGTGTTACACCATATTAACAAGTTGAAGGAGAAAAACCATATGATCATCTCAATAGATGCAGAGAAAACTTTTGACAGAATTCAACACCCATTTATGATAAATACCCTCCAGAAAGTAGGCATAGAGGGAACTTTCCTCAACATAATAAAGGCCATATAGGACAAACCCACAGCCAACATCATCCTCAATGGTGAAAACTGAAACCATTTCCACTAAGAACAGGAAGAAGACAAGGTTGCCCACTCTCACCACTATTATTTAACATAGTTTTGGAAGTTTTAGCCACAGCAATCAGAGAAGAAAGAGAAAAAGAATCCAAATCGGAAAAGAAGAAGTAAGGCAGTCACTGTTTGCAGATGACATGATACTATACATAGAGAGTCCTAAAGGTGCTACTAGAAAACTACTAGAGCTAATCAATGAATTTGGTAAAGTAGCAGGATACAAAATTAATGCACAGAAATCTCTGGCATTCCTGTACACCAGTGATGAAAAATCTGAAAGTGAAATTAAGAAAACACTCCCATTTACCATTGCCACCAAAAGAATAAAATATCTAGGAATAAACCTACCTAAGGAGACAAAAGACCTGTATGCAGAAAATTATAAGACACTAATGAGAGAAATTAAGGATGATACAAATAGATGGAAAGATATACCGTGTTCTTGGATTGGAAGGATCAACACTGTGAAAATGACTCTACTACCCAAAGTAATCTACAAATTCAGTGCAATCCTTATCAAACTACCACTGGCATTTTTCACGAACTAGAACAAAAAATTTCACAATTTGTATGGAAACACAAAAGATCCCGAATAGCCAAAGCAATCTTGAGAACAAAAAACGGAGCTGGAGGAATCAGGCTCCCTGACTTCAGGCTATACTACAAAGCTACAGTAATCAAGACAGTATGGTACTGGCCCAAAAACAGTAATATAGATCAATGGAACAGGATAGAAAGCCCAGAGATAAACCCACGCACATATGGTCACCTTATCTTTGATAAATAAGGCAAGAATATACAGTGGAGAAAAGCTAGCCTCTTCAATAAGTGGTGCTGGGAAAACTGGATAGCTACATGTCAAAAAATGAAATTAGAACACTCCGTAACACCATACACAAAAATAAGCTCAAAATGGATTAAAGACCTAAATGTAAGGCCAGACACTAGCAAACTCTGAGAGGAAAACATAGGCAGAACACTCTACGACATACATCACAGCAAGATCCTTTTTGACCCACCTCCTAGAGAAACGGAAATAAAAACAAAAATAAACAAATGGAACCTAATGGAACTTCAAAGCTTTTGCACAACAATGGAAACCATAAACAAGACGAAAAGACAGCTCTCAGAATTGGAGAAAATATTTGCAAATGAAGCAAGTGACAGAGGATTAATCTCCAGAACATATAAGCAACTCATGCAGCTCAATATCAAAAAAAGAAACAACCCAATCCAAAAATGGGCAGAAGACCTAAATAGACATTTCTCCAAAGAAGATATACAGACTGTGAACAAACACATGAAAGAATGCTCAACATCATTAAATTAGAGAAATGCAAATCAAAACTACAATGAGATATCATCTCACACCGGTCAGAATGGCCATCATCAAAAAATCTACAAACAATAAATGCTGGAGAGGGTGTGGAGAAAAGGGAACACTCTTGCACTGCTGATGGCAATGTGAATTGGTACAGCCACTATGGAGAACAGTATGGAAGTTCCTTAAAAAACTACAAATAGAACTACCATATGACCCAGCAATCCCACTACTGGGCATATACCCTGAGAAAACCATAATTCAGAAAGAGTCATGTACCAAAATGTTCATTGCAGCTCTATTTACAATAGCCAGGACATGGAAGCAACCTAAGTGTCCATCAACAGATGAATGGATAAAGAAGATGTGGCACATATATACAATGGAATATTACTCAGCCATGAAAAGGAACAAAACTGAGTTATTTGTAGTGAGGTGGATGGACCTACAGTCTGTCATACAGAGTGAAGTAAGTCAGAAAGAGTAAAACAAATACCATATGCTAACACATATATATGGAATCTAAAAAAAAAAAAAAGGAAAAAATCAGAAGAATCTAGGGGCAAGATGGGAATAAAGATGCAGACCTACTAGAGAATGGGCTTGAGGATATGGGGAGGGCGAAGGGTAAGCTGGGACAAAGTGAGACACTGGCATGGACATATATACACTACCAAATGTAAAATAGATAGCTAGTGGGAAGCAGCCGCATAGCACAGGGAGATCAGCTCGGTGCTTTGTGACCACCTAGAGGGGTGGGATAGGGAGGGTGGGAGGGAGATGCAAGAGGGAAGAGCTATGGGAACATATGTATATGTATAACTGATTCACTTTGTTATAAAGCAGAAACTAACACACCATTGTAAAGCAATTATACTCCAATACAGATGTTAAAAAAAAAAAAAAAGAATCTGCCTGCCAATGCAGGGAACACAGGTTCGAGCCCTGGTCCAGGAAGATCCCACATGCCGCGGAGGAACTAAGCTCATGTGCCACAACTACTGAGGCCACGTGTCACAACTACTGAGCCCATGTGCCACAACTTCTGAAGCCCATACTCCTAGAGTCCATACTCCACAACAAGAGAAGCCACTGCAATGAGAAGCCTGTGCACCGCAATGAAGAGTAGCCCCCGCTTGAGGCAACTAAGAAAACCCGTGTGCAGCAACAAAAACCTAATGCAGCCAAAATAAATTAATTAATTAATTTAAAAAAAACAGTAATTCTTTAGTTTTCTTAGCTGTCTTGGTAGTAAAGCTAGACAGATTCACAAGTTCTAAGAAATATAATGCTATTTATTCTGTTCAGAAAAGCTGTGTGGATTTAGATTCTTAAGTATAAAAATTTCCATCCCTTCCTTGTGATGAAATGTGTGTGAAGTTGTAGGACCAGGTAAGAGGGTGAATAAGTTAGGAAAAAATTTTCTCTCAAGTGCTCAGATATAATGCTCTGAACATTCCTTTAACATAATTCACTGGATTCTTGTGAGGACAAACTGAGGTGATCGTCGAGAAAGCTGCTTGGAAACTCTAGATTATAGACATGTGGGACATTTATGAAAATTAAGGTTTTAAAGCAAAAGAAGGCCTTTTAAAAACACGGAAATTTTGGTTGTCCAACAATGTACGTGCTGCCTAATGAAGATTAAAGATTAAGCCCTGCTCAGGTAATATTATCTAGTGGGAATAACATAACATTTACCATTTTAACCATTTTAAGTATATGGTTCAGTGGCATTCAGTTCATTCAGAATGCTGTGTAACTATCAGTGCTCTCCATCTCCAGAAGTTTTTCATCATCCCAATCTGAAACTCTATACCCAGTAAAGAATATTTCCCGTTTTCTCCTTCCCCCAGTCCCTGGTAATCTCTAATTTTTTTTTTTTTTTTTACCTACTCTAGGTACATCCTATAAGTGGAATTATACAATATTTGTCCTTTTGTATCTGGCTTATTTCACTTAGCATATGTTTTCAAGGTTCATGCATGTTGTAGCATGTATCAGAATTTCATTCCTTTTTAAGGATGAATAATATTCCATTGTATGTATAGACCATATTTTGCTTACCTGTTGATGGACATTTGGGTTGTTTCTATCTTTTGGCTATTGTGAATAATGCTGCTGTGAACATTGGTGTGCAAGTATCTGTTTGAAACCCTGTCATCAATTCTTTTGGTTATGTACCCAGGAGAGGAAAAAAGCAGAGCTTTTAAACCCTTAGTTTTGCCTGTGACTTTGAGCAGAGATATACTTTTCTTTTGGGTTATCCAGAGCAAGTGTAGATCCTCTGTTCGTGTCCTGAAGAATGAGCAGCTGCTTTCTTCACCTTTGATGTGCTGTAGGCCTCTATCCTTTCCCCTAGCCTCCTCCTCCTCCCCTGAATTTGATGCTTCAAGATGTAGCTACAAAGGGTTCTGATATCTCACTCTAAGCACATGCCTGTGATGAAGTCTATTTAAATTAGGCCTGTCAACTGGTACTACTTTGGGGACTGACAAGGTGAGCTGAGAGAAATTAAGTTGAGGGCACAATATAAAGGGAAATTTAATAGAAATGGAAAGTGTCATAAAGAGAATTATACTTGAAAGTTCAACTTTAATTCAGTTGTGAATGAATTACTCTCTGCTGGTCACTGTTGAAATACAACAGAGAATGAGACAAGAGCTCACATTGTAGAGGAGGATGCATACATATTTAGTAAGCAGCAAAGAGCTACCAAATATGTTATTACTACTCATTTGTTTATTCAGCGTTCATCAAGGACCTACGAAGCACAGTTCTAGGCCCTGGGTATGTACATCAGTGAACAAGGCAAAGTCCTTGCTCTCCTGAAGCTGACCTTCTGGAGGGGAAAACTGGACTAGAAACAAGAAAATACACACTATGATGGCTGTGTATTTTTCCTATGGAGAAAAATAAAGGAAGATAAGGGATAGGGAGTGATAGGGGTGTGTGTATTGTTTTAGGTGGGCTGACCAGGGCAGGCCTCTCAGAGTAGATGACTTTAAGCACAGATCAGAATGAAATGAGGAAGAGAGTCAAGGGGAAATGTGGGTGACAAGGGAGCTTGGCAGAGGAATAGTGGTGACTGCTGTAATCTTATATTTTGGAGATGGATAAAGAGCTTTGGGACTTAAATTGATGGGACAGATCTGATGCTCTGTGATTTTAAGTACATAATCCTATGACACTGTAAAATTATTTTTTATTTAAACACTCAAAGATCTATTTGCAAGAGAATATTCAGTGGAAAGATACTTTCATTTTAAAATAAATGAATATTTCAAAATGATAAGGAATCAGTGCTAGAAATCTCTCTCTCTCACACACACACACACACACACACACACGTGTGCATTACGAGAGCTTCTGTGCATGGAATAAACGTGAGGTGGGTCTTTTGTGGTCTTGCTGTAGGCATGGCAAGCCCTTCTATACTTTCTCCTCCCATTAAGATTCCTCATTCTGTCAGTGTCATTGGTTAGAAAGAAATATTTTATCAGTTCAGACTAGGTAGTACATGAATAACTAGAGCATTTAAGACCAAATAATATCTCTTAGAAGCATTTAACAAAAATATGCTTAGTAATCCAAAGAAAGCCAACTCTAGTCTTGAAATTTCAGGAAGGATGACAAGAATGTCAGAAACTTTTGGGCAAATGGAAAAAATCACCACATGTAGCTCCTTAATGTTGACTCTCTCCTTCACAGTGTAGGGCCGTGTGTGTGTGGGGGGGGGGGGGCTTGCAAAACTGAAGACACAGTTCTTACAGTCCTACCTTAAGCAACCTATAAGCTGGGAGGGAAGATAGCAGACACTGTAGTATAAGGACCGGTGGACAGTACCAAACCTAAACCTGGTCTCTGGCAGCGCCCACGAGAGGGGGATCAGAGATGCCAGGAAGATGGTCAGAAAAGGCTGGGGGTGAGGAGGGAATATGTGATCTGATCCTTTAAGGACAGGTTGGGAAAGGTCTCCCAAAAGGAGAGGATGGCCTGAGCAAAGCTGCCAAGGTAGGGATGTGCAGTTGATGTTTAGATAAGGGAAAGGGGTCTCCATGGACTAAGGCAGAGGATCTGGCTTGGAGATTATAGGACTAACTGTGGAAAGATCAATGTAAGGCCAAGAGGAGAAAAAGAGCTCTTTGCTCTCCTTCTTTTGTAAGTTGCTTTCTGACTCATTAATTTATCAGATTATGGGGAAAATCATCACTTGCTTCCCCATCAGTGTGCTGCTATTGGGGTCAGCCGTCGATCTCAAGATGTTCCCTGCAGACAAAATCACTATCTTCTAAGAGCTGCATTTTCATTGGTTGGCATACAAGCTGACTGTGAAAAATTTAAGCAGTACCAAAGGGTAAGAACCAATGAAAATGGTATGGGGGTGGAGAGGCCCACCAGCCCCTCCACCCCTATATCATTCTCCGGAGGTAGTTGTTATTAATTATTTCTTCTTGCTTGGCTTTCCAGTTATCATTCATTCAGTCAACAAATATTTATTAAATGCCTATTATGGACACTGGCATTACAACAGTGAACAAAAGTCCCTGCTCTCAAGAAGCTTATATTTTAATTGGAAGAAACAGACAGCAAGCACATTTAAAATATTTCTACCGAATGGGATTACCTTGCACACACTCTTTTGCAACTTGTTCTTTTCACTTGACAATACCTCTTAGACATCTTTCCAAGTCAGTCTGAAGAGGCCTACCTCTTTCATTGATAATAGCTAATAATTATTGAGCATCTACTATGCTCCAAGCACAGTCTTAGTCACAATAATCGTCTATGGTAAGTACTATAATTCTCACCTTTCTACAGATGAGGAACTGAGGCCCAGAGAGGTTTGGGAACTTGCTCAGAGTCACCTGGCCAGTTACTGATGGAGCCAGACTTGAACCCAGACCATCAGATTCTTCACTCCAGTTCTGTCCCCTCCTGATGGCTGTGTAGTACTCCTTTGTATGAATGTACCTTGACTTACTTAGCCAGTCCCCTATATTTAAGCCATTTTTAGTTTTTTGCTATCACAGTACTATAATGAACAGATATGTTTGCGTATGTTTGGGATTATCTGTAAGGTAAATTCCTAAGAGATAGAAACATACACATTTCTATATTTGATAGGCATTACTTAGTTTTCCTTTAAAAATATTTTATCAACTTCTATTCCCACTAACAATGTAGGAAAAGGTGTAGATTTCTTTAAATATTCTTCAGCAAAGGTAATTACCAGACTTACAATAGTTGTCAATATGAAAAGTTAAAAAATGGCATAGAGGCTATACTTAATTCTTTTTAAATTCGAAACAGTTTTTCATTGTAAATATTTTAAAGAAATGATTTCTTCCTCATATAGGCTGTTCTTGGTCCTTTTTATCATGCAAGGAAGAAAGCCATCACTCTTGTGTCAAGAAATCTGTCCTTTTTTTTTGTGACTGTGGAGCCCTGGCAGGGAAAGTCCCTCCCTTCTCTCTGTAGAAACCTGAGGGCTCAGTACCACATTGTTTCAGGAGAGTGGGATTGACACAGGGGATCAACTTGCTCTGGTTAGAGAGACATGACTAAAACATACTTGGTTTCAGTACTTAACAGCAAATCTGATGCAACTTCTGGAAAATCCATAAACGGCTTTAGATGTATTGAAAAATAGCATAATTCTTTCTTTTAAAAATAGCTATGAACCAAAATATTTTGTTTTCATCTAATCCCATCTTAAAAACCAGAACTGTCTCAAAGCGATTCTACACTAAAAAGTTTAAATCTATTTCCCATATGTGTTTGTTCTTCAGCATCCTTAGGGTTAAGCGTTTGTTTCCTCTGAGCTGAAATTAAGGATGTTGGGAAAGAAGTCATCGTTCTGCATATTACATGTTGCTTGAGTGTGCTTAGCTTTCATCCATAAGAGAGTTGAACTCCCCTTGTAATAATTTTAAAAAAATTGACATTGCTAATTCCTTCATCTCTGGCAAAAACAGGTAGGAACTCCAAAGATATTTACTAATCTGCCTCAGTCAAGGGCTGATAAAAGTTTACTAAGCAGAAGCTGTAGCTGGTGACCCCTTTCGTTGTCTGCGTCTGTCCTTCTGAACTCTTGATTCCCACAGAAGAAGCCATCCTGGCGAAGACAGCCTCTAGGGAGCTTCCTTTTGTTTCTCCAAGATTAACCAGTTCTGCCCTGGTAGCAGCAGTAGGCAACTATTCCAGGAAAAACTCTTCTGGGCTTTTGGTATTTTTCCAAGGACCGTTTTTACTCCCTCAGTTCTTCACTGGCAGGGAGGCTGCTTTCCTGCAACACCTTCCTCTTTTACTGATGAGATGCTGATTCTGATCTGCCATCTAGCAGCTTCCGGTAGTGGTAAGTGGTCAAGAGTGTTTTTCCGGGAGTCGATCTCAGGTTTTCAAGAATGTCCCCTAGAGACCCAGTTTCTTTTCTATGTTAATTACTAGAGCTTTCAGAGTAGCCTTGCTTTTCTCGCTTTTCTCGTTCTCATTGATATGGTCATGGAATGGGTACCTGTTTGATCTTGCTGCACTGCTGGGAAATCTCCCTTTTGGGCGAGAGGCTTAGGTCCAGGCTGAGGTGAGTCTGGGGAGCATTGAAGGGTTGGTGAGACGAAGAAGAGAGGTAGTTCTGGGCTGTTTGGTGCTTTTGGTTTCCTTTTCCAGGTTGCTGTTTTGCTTTGCTGTTTTCATTTGCTGTGTGTTGAAGTTTAGCAAAGAGTATTAATTATTCTCCTCTCATTTAAAAAGTAATTTTTGGGGAAATTAGTTGGATTTGGGAAACAGAGCATTTTCTTTTTTTCCTTTGAAGGTCAAATTTTTCTTCTGTTAGCATCACCTATTACATAGCCAATGGGAGTCACATCAATGTCCATTTCTTCTTGGTTTGTGGGTACTTGTCACTTCCTTTGATAGCAGTTGGTTTGAGTTTTTTCCCGGAGGGTTTGTATCTGATGCACCTATTCAAGATATTGTTCATTTTATGATCAATTCATGCCTTGGGCATAACAGTTTGTCACTAAGCTCTCCCTCTGAGGCTTGAGGGGTATGTTTTTAGGACTGAGATTTGTCTGAACAGAGAAATGGATTCTTCTAGCTGTTTTGTTGACAGACATGAGAGAGTCTCAGGTCCCTGGTTAACAATTAGCTGTTTCGAAAAAAAGGAGATGGGCAAGAAACATTAATTAGGGGCTGAAAGCTTATTAGAAAGGAGGTGAGGAAATACGGTATTGTGTATGGGATTACCTGTGTCCAAGAACGGCCACCTTTGTGCCTGTGTTGTTCCCTGCTTGCCTTTACAGCAAAATGTGAATTCAGAGGGATTTTTGGACCTATATTTATCTATCTTATGCTTTTATATTGTTTCATCATGCATGCATGCATCTTTAAAAATGAGGGGCCAAGTGATTTTTTTTGTGCCCCGGGGTTTTTTTTTGTGCTCAGGAGGATTTTATTTTTTTTCTTACATGGTAAATTGGAAATTTTCATTTAGTAGGAAAAGACTTAACCTATCATTTCAAAGCAAATCAGAAATTGTTGCTGTCCTTGAAATAAAATTCCTTAATGTATGTATCCTAGATGCTTGCACAGCGTGTACAAGAATCAGGTGCTAGTATTTGTTTTCAGGATTTCCCAAGAAATGATGTCAAAGAAAACAGTATCCTCCAAATGTTCCACATTTCTAGTGTATGCCTAAAGTCTTACTTGACTTCTTAGCAATATTACGTATTTTCTAAATTTTAACAAATAAAATTCTAATTAAATGTTAAATATAAATATTATATTGGTCAGTAATGAATATTATTGACCATTGAATTTTTGGAAACATAGTCCTTCTTTAATGTGAGCCTACCTTTTTCTCCTCTCCCTTCTTCTTTACTCAATGCTGGTTTGTTGAGCACCTACCTACCCCGTGCCAGGCTCTGTGCTAGATGCTCTGAAGAAGAGGGCGTAGGAGGAAAGCCACAGCATTTTGTTTCAGTACATGTTTCTCTAGCCCTTCTTTTGAGGTTGGGTGTTCCCTAGGACTCTGTCCTTGTCCTCTTATTGACTCATCCTCACCCGCTGTCCTCCCCTCACTTCTCTTCATTCTTGTTCTTCTTGAATGAGATCATTCATTCCCCGTGACTTCAGTGTTTCCTCATATGTTGATGATCCAAGTGTACAAGTCTGTCTTTTCTCTTTCATGCTGAGGATATTTTCCATGAGCAAGAGGCATTTCAAGCCTAGTGTGTTCAAACTGAACTTAATATTCTCCCACATCAGTTCCTGCTCCCGCTCTCCCACCTTCTCCCTTCACTGCTGTATTTGTCATTTTCGTTAATGGCACCTCTCTCCTCTCATTGTCCTGAGCTGAAAATGTGGAAGTTATCCCAGATTCCTCCTTGTTTTGCACCCCAGCATACAGACCCCTTATAAAGTCTGTCAATTCCAACTGCAGGAATATTTCCAGAATCCAGCTCCATTTGCCTGTTGTCACCGCTCCCCCACTTCTTTCCGTGCCAGTCCTTGTCGTGAGAGTAAAACCTTCCTAAAAACCCTGACGGCATACACTTGTGTAGAGACATGAGGCAGCAACGACAGTGGACAAGGGGGCCTGGATTCTAAGTGTACCATTCTGCAGAGAGAGCCCTTCTGCCTCCCCATTAGCTGAGGATCAACCATAGGATCTTGATTGTGGCAGTGCTCTGTGTCACCTCATCTATCAAATAGGGATAGTCCCTGCCCGTAAAATTTTGTTGAGGATTGAATGAGATGATACATGTCAGTGCTTAGCATGAGGCTAAGTACCAAGTGAATGGGAGTGATGATGATAATGATGATTTCTTTCAGAATCCATCTCTTATCTACCTTGCCAGCCCCATATCACACTACACTCCTCCATGCCCCTTGTAATCTGGTTGCCATGACTATCACTGCTTCCTATCACAACACTTGGTCTTTCCACCTGCTGTTCTTTTTGCCTGTACTTACGTTGTTTTACTGAGCAAACTCTTCTTTTCAAAAGGACTTGACTTCAAATTACCATCTGTGAGCTCATAGCTGACTCTGCAAAGCAGGCTTGGTGATTTCCTTCCCTCTGTCTCCATAGTTCTCAGTCCCTCCTTCTGTCATAGTCCTGCACTAATGAACTTTCTATGTATCTGGTCTCATCTACCCCAGACTCTTGGCTTTTGAAGGACAGAGATAGGGCCTAATGATCCTTTCCTCCCTCTACCCAGCTCAGGTTTGACATAGAATAGGCATCTGATGAGTGTTTGATGATTGAATATCAGTAAGGATGCTCTCAAATTTGATAGGTTTTCTATGTATGTAGAGTTAAAAATACATTTAAGAAAAATAAAAATAATAATAGCTTTCCTTTCTTCAGTATTAACTTTGTAGCAGGAGGCACTGTGCTAATTTTTTTTTTTTTTTTTTTTACAGGCATGACCTCATTTAGTTTGCTAAATGATCCCATGAGTTACCCTGATTGTCTCTGTTTACAGATGAGAAAACCAGGGCTTAGAAGGGAGGCGAACTTGCTGGAGGTAGAGAGATAACAGGACCAAACCTGGCCCCTGACTCCAGGCTGGGGGAGGAATGGGAAAGTGAGAAGGGGAAGGAAGATGACCAAGCCAGGGGAAGTGTGTTTGGGAGAGAAAAGGCAGGATGAGGAGAAGGACATTGAAAATGCACAAGAGGGGCAGTGAGGGCAGGTGAGGCAAGGAAGAGAAAGGAAAGAGAGAAGGAAACTAGGAGATCAAGTTGGAAAATAAGCAGGACATAAACAAGAGGAGAAAGGGAAGAAGTGTTCCCACCACTTTAGAATTTTTTGGTAACAGCTGCGTGCCTAACAGAATATAAACAGACTTCAGTGTCGACATGACAACTTACAACAAAAGCAATCTGATATACATTATATGGGAAATAGAATAATTTATTGTTGAGGCATGGTAATTAGATATAATTGGTAAGCAGTTTATAAATTTGGCTGTGCTAACCATCACTTTGACAAACACGTACACAGACTGCCTTAAATTTTTTTACTTCTGTTTTTGCCCAATATCTATACTCTGTAAGCCCTACAGCTGTTGGCAGCCATCAGTATGATTAAAACATTATCTATACCTGATTCACTTTGCTGTACAGCAGAATCGAACACAACATTGTAAAGCAACTATACTCCAATAAAAATTAGTTAAAAAATAAATAAAACATTATCTATACCTCCTACCCTCATATCACACTCAGAGCTGCACACATGTAGGACTGAGGCCTGGGCTTATTCCTTAGCTTATCCCTCACTGGTCTAACCTCCCAAGGCTGAGATTTCCCTTTTGCGTCAAGATGTCCCTTCCCTGGAGTCTTAGAGCTGTGTTCCATCTCCCACCCCCCATCCCTTAGAGACCTGGAACAGGGGGCTCCTGGGGAATGTTATTGGGCTCGTAGGCAGGGTTGCCAGCAGATATGTCTGCAAGGTCACCATGTCCAGAGGTGGGAAGACTCACTGAGGCTTTGCTTTTCAGCCTCTGGGAGCCTAGGGCCAGAAGGAGGAAAGGGGCAGGGGCAGGACCAGAGAAGGTAGAGGGCAGCAGGAGGAGAGAAGGGGCTGATTCCCTAATCCTGCCATCCCACTTCCCATCCTCAGACTCCACTATTACTCAGCAGATGGGTTCTCCATTGTTCATCTAAGCCTTCCAGGCAGCTCCCCTCCCCTCCGCTCTTGGTGGGTCAGTCCTCTTGGTGGGTTGGGTTGAGAGGCAAGTGCCTTAGTGAGAAATAGGAAGGAAAGTCAGGGAAACAGGGAAAGGAAACTGAGAGTGAAAGCAGAGAAAAGGGGAGGGAGTAGGAGGAGAGAGGACAGATGGGGAGGAAGGAAGGAGGGGGAGGAAGCACATTCTTATGGAGTGAGCTGTATTTACATCTATATTTATCCTGGAAACAGCCCTGAGAGGAAGGAATTATTACCTCTATTTTACAGATTCGGGGATTGAATCTTAGGAAGGGTAAGTAACTTGGTCAAAGTAACACTAGATAGAAAGAAACTGAGCTAGGATCGGGATCTGTTATCCTAAAAGTCCCTCCTGTACATTATTACAGTGTCTCCGAAGAGGAAGAGAAGGCAGAGTTGGGGAGAGAGGGAGGCAAGCAGAACAGCACGGAGACTGGAGAATAGACGGGTGGGGGACAGGAGGTCCTCACAGGGGCTGAGGACTGGGGTTGGGCTCCTTGAAGCTGTGTGGGACCTTTCCCCCTTGGGCCATCTTGTCCCTGAGTCCTGAGAACTGGTGAGGACCCACTGCTCAAAGGATGTAGAGGATGCCCCTGCGGGGACACCCCAGCTCCTCCCTTGACCCTGAGTTGAAGCCGGGCCGAGGGGCGCTCCCTGAGCAGCACTCTGGGCAAGGAAGGAGAGCTGCCAAGAATCTGCCTGCGCTACTCTCTGGCTTCAACTCCTCCTCCTGTGTCTTCCCCCACTGTCCTAGCCCCTACCTCTTCCCTTTCTTTCCCAATCTCCTCTGATTCCTTTGTCTTCCTGTCACTCTCCCTCACGTTTTCAATCTCTCTTCCCACTGGTTCTATCCCCTTAGTTTATTGCCATGGCCCTGGCGCCCCACTGTAAGCACATCTTCTCTTTAAAGCCTCATTACCCATTCACACTTAGCTCCTTTATTTTGCCGCAGAATGTCTTACAGGGGTTGTACTCACTGTCCTCAATTCACCCTAACGTTTACATAGACATTTTGACAGGGGAAGTTCAGAGGGCTGCCTTCAAGATAACTGTCTAACGAGCATTTTCATTATGTGTCACTGTCCCCAACAACCTGTCCAGGTATGTTCTGAGGCCCAGAGAGCTTACTTGCCCCGGATTCTGTAATGTTAGTAGAAAAAGCAGGAATCCAAGATCAGGTTGTTTGACTCCAAAGGACAAGCTTGCAGCCATCACATCCTGCTGCCCCTTGAGCAGGTCAGCAGGCTGTTCCCTTGGTTGCCGGTTGGTGAGTTTGTTATGGCTAGAGTGGGTCATATGTCCTGTAGACTTTGGACCATAAGTCAACAGCAAACCAAAAACAGAGCTACCTTTCTGGGGAAGACTAATATTAGCTCAGGAGACGGATGATCTAGAGTGAGATGAATGACAATTTATGAATTGAAAATGTATAATATATAACTGTCAGGAGGACCAGAATGTTCACTTCAGCATGCATGACTGGTGTATTCTTCCCCTGTAGGCAGACTTCTGGGGGAAAGCAAGTTATTATCAGTAGGTTGCTTGGTGATGGTGGAATTGGAGCAGGGGGAATTAAGTATAATAACTTGATTGTTGAATGGCCTCTGATCATTAAAGAGAATCTCCATTTTAATCCTTGGCTTAAAGTGCTGAGTCACCTGCAACCAGGTGTACCCATTTTCACTATAAGTAGGGACCTCTTTGAGGAATCATAATATGACCAGTATGCACTCTTCTGCTCACAGCTGCTTAAGTAGCTGCTTAAGTAGCATTTCCAACTTGGATGTCTTGTTATGTCCTCAGTCTCAAGGTATCTGAAACCAACTTCTTATCTTCCCTAAACAAATTGGAGTTTTCTCTTTACTTTGCCATTTTTTCCATTAGAAGAATTACTTTCTGTGACCAAGATTCAAAACCTGAACTTGAAATGTAAAAAAACCCAAATTCTTCATGCAAGCGTCACTCTCAATCTTTTCCCAAAAAAGTGATCAGTTAAATGAATTAATATACGTAAAACACTTAGCTATTATTTTGGTTACATTTACCTCTCTTCTTACTTTCCCCAGACCTGTTTTTCTTGTAAAAACCCACTAAGACTTTCACACAAGAAAACCACCATTTTAATCCCTTGCATAAGATGAAGGCAAGGGTAAGATAAAACCTATTCAGCAACTTACCTTTTTCTATTTATTCTGCTTTGGGGTGATTTCATAAAAGGAGGAATGTGGGATGTTTTTATGTAAACAGTGTTTGCTTCACTACTTGTAAATGTTGAATTTCAAAATCCTAAGTTCCTACTTCTAGAGCTAGATTTCGTTTTAACAAAACCTTCTTTGTCACCTGATTTTTTTTCAGTGTATTTCCGTAGACGCTCACTGATCTGAAAGTTCAATAAAAGATGGCTTTTTCTTTACTCTGACATCCTTTAGAGGTAGAGCGAGTGTCAGCTGGGGTATTTTGGTGAATTGATAAGTGTACAACAATAAAAGGACAGAGTTTTACTTCCTAAAATTTACACTAGAATCTGCTACATTAATATGAATCCTCCATTAAATATACCTGGGTTGCTGCTTTTAAAAGGAAAAGATTGGATTGTAGGAAACATGGACTTGAATCCTTAGTTTTTGTTGTAACCACATGTCTTAGAGAGTAAAAACACTTGAATAAGATCATTAATAAGAAACACTTTTCACAAACCTTAGAGAAATATTGTTTAATTCGTACAACAGTAATTATATTATCACTCTGGATTAAATATGAAATAGAGAATATTTTCTACAAAAATAAAAATGGCTAAAGTTAAAAAATGAATTTATTCATTATTTTAAAGATAAAAGCTTTCAAAGATACTTTGGAAGATGGTATTAGAGAAATTAAAAGCAAATAATTGGATGGTTTAAAGGTAATTTTAGGAAGGATATGGTTTTGCTTTATGTTTAATTGTCTAGGGGCTTTTAAAGTGAAAAGTGCTTATAGGAAGATCTAAAATAAGAGACAGAAGGGTTTACATGGATATTTTCTCTTTAGTTACCTTTATATTACACAAATATATATTTAAGTTCATCCTTTGTTCTGGCTGTCTGTTAGTGCTAATCCCTCAAAGCAATCTAGCAAACCAATAAGGAGAAAGAAAGAAAACGTTGGCCAGTGGCCGGTACTCCTAATAACTTCCTGAGAGATTGAGTTTCTTTCTTCTGCCTGCATTCTCATTGCTACCTGTCAGGGTGGAGAGTCCCTTTTGCCATCCTACTTAAAGAATCATTCTTTTCACCAGCTCGAGGGACTCTGAGCCCATGAAAACAGAAGATGTTTACTTAGTCTCCAGAGAGAGTTTTCAAGCCCTAACTAGTTGGCTTAGAACTTGCTGATGAGCCTTAACCCTCTGGCCAGATGGGGCCACCAGATCAAGGTGTCATTGTCACAGAATCCATTCATCCTTCTCCATGTTGCCATTTTGTATCGGTTGTGACTATTTGTTGGAACAAAGATAGTCCCTCATGGATAAAAAAACCCGCTTTTGTCCATGTTATTTCTCACAGAAAGGCTTTTCCTCAAAAAATCCTTTCTGTGCATCTTCTTTTAGAGCCAGAGTGCCTCCTCTTGCCCTTCTACCCCAAGATTTGCAAATTCCTCCTCCTTTCTTGTGCTGTTCAGTTTGCCTGCAACACTCTTCCTATTGCTAACCAAATACTTCTCATTTTTTGAGGTTCTTCCTAGGCTGGAGGTGGGGGATGCACAGGATGATAGGGACCAGCCAGAGGTAGGGAGCAGCTAAGAAAGCCATGACGGTTCCCAGTTTGGGAAGATCTAAGATGTTCTTGAACTTGGGGTTGGGGTCTAGGAAGGGATAGTTGCTAAAAGGGAAATGCCTTTTAGCATCTGGAAGCCCTTGCTTCATTCCTCATAGACACTGAGAACATTAATCATTCTTTCATTTAGCAAATTTTTATTGAGCACTGCCACATGCCAGGCGTGCATTTGACACTGAAGATACAACTATGGACAACACAGATTGGGTCTCTGCCCCACTCGAGTTTGTAGACTAATGGGAAAACAGCCAACATAATAGGCAAATACATTCTAGAATGATAAGGGCTCTGAAATTGGAAGTTCTGGATTCTATGGGAGCACATAGGAGGTGCTCTTACCTCTGATTTGGGGGACCAGGGGAGAACTCCTAGAGGAAGTGATGTATGAGTTGATATTGAAAAGATGAGTACAAGTTAGGTGAAGGGGCTGGCGATGGGGTTAGATTATGACAGGCAGAGGGAAGAGCATGTGTCAAGGCCCTCAAATAGAAAGAAGCTGAGTTATTTCTGTAGTATAGACATGGTGGGGGGTGCAAGGAAGAATGGGGGCTGTAAGGAGAGTGATGAGAAATCAGGGTAGAAAGACTAGCAGGGACCAGGTTGCAGAGGGGCCAAGGAATCATGATGCAATTTGATCTTTTTTCTAAGGCCAGTGGGATGTTATTGAAGGGTTTTAAGCAGGGGTGTGATATGATGCCGTTTAATTTTTATAAAGATCACTGTGGCTTCAATGTGGACCCTGGTCTATGGGTGGCCAAGGCTGGAGCGGGGAAACCTGTTAGAAGGAATGCAGGGGAAAGCAGTCACTGGTCAGCAGGCATGTCCTAGAGGCATCTGCTGCCTAAGACTGGGGTAGGGGGAGCAGTGAGGAGGGGGAGGGGGGGGATTGTTTTAGGCAGCCTTGGTGGCAGTTGGTAGAAGGCATGGGAAGAAGAACAGAAGAGTTATTGATGGGTTATATTTGAGGACCTATCCCTGCTTCTAGCAGCACCTGGCAGTAGTACTCCCATCTTGTTGGATTCATCAGTTTTAGTGACTGGTTCCTGGAAAAGCAGTGGGTTTTACAAAGTGTTGATGGCCCTACTTGTCAGGGGCACCCCAGGGGTGGCTATTCCCTCAGTGGGCTGCTGCTTTTCCTGGAGGTGATGGAAGGGAACTCATGAATCTGGGAGCACAACAGGGAGAAATATTGATGGTTTCAGGCCTTTTAGACACTAGAAATTTGTAAAGCAACAGTAGGTGTTGATGAAATTCCTCTGCATCCTCCTTTCTAGTAACTGCTAAGCCATAAGTGCTGTTCTTCCTCTTTTCTGGTCTCCATATGACTGACCAGCTTCTTCTTTCATGGGTGTTTAATGCATCCTGCCACACCATGTCTTTGAGCAGGAACAAACAAGTCATTTCTCTTTCTAACCTAAAGAGTATGAATTCAGAACCTCTGCCTACCCTGTCATGTGTTTGCGAAGGTGCTTCAGTTCATTTCCGTGGTCCTTTGGGTTCTAAATGTTGAAGTTATTTGTTTGCCCTTTATTTATTCACTCTAAATCCTTAATAGAGTTTACCATGTGAAGGAAATTAGACATGTAGGGAAAAAAATAAAAGATAATAATGACATTATTTCTGCCCCCTATTTATTTATTTCTAAATAACTTTTTTTCTTCCAGTTTTATTGAGAAATAATTAACATACAGCACTGTATAAGTTTAAGGTGTATAGCATAATGATTTGACCCACATCATGGAATGATTACTACAGTAAATTTAGTGAACGTCCATCATCTCATATTAGATAAAAAAATTTTGAAAAGTTGTATTTCTTGTGATGAGAACTCAGGATTTATTCTCTTAATGACTTTTATATATAACACACATCAGTGTTAATTATATGAATCATGTTGTACGTTACATCCCTGGTAGTTACTATCTTCTAACTGGAAATTTGTACATTTTAATCACTTTTATCCAATTCCCCCTCCTCCCACCCCCTGCCTCTGGTAACCACAAATCTGATCTCTTTTTCTGAGAGTTCGTTGTTATTTTTGTTTTGTTTTTGTTTTTTTTTGTGGTTCGCGGGCCTCTCACTGTTGCAGCCTCTCTTGCTGCGGAGCACAGGCTCCGGACGCGCAGGCTCAGCGGCCATGGCTCACGGGCCCAGCCGCCCCGCGGCATGCGGGATCCTCCCGGACCGGGGCATGAACCCGTGTCCGCTGCATCGGCAGGCGGACTCCCAACCACTGCGCCACCAGGGAAGCCCCAGTTGTTTGTTTTTTGAAGTATAATTGACCTACAACACTGTGTTGGTTCCTGGTGCACAGCACAGTGATTGCATATTTCTGTACATTACAAAATGATTACCATGATAAGTCTAGTTACCATCTATCACCATGCAGAGATATTATATTACTATCGACTATAGTCCCCACACAGTACATTTCACCCTCATGACTCATTTTGTCACTGGAAGTTTATACCTCTTAATCTCCCTATTTCACTCATCCTCCCTCCCCCTGCCCCCCTCCCCCACAACTACCTGTTTGTTCTCTGTACCTATGAGTCTGTTTCTGTTTCATTATATTTGTTCATTTGTGTTGCCCAGTAAGTGAAATCATACAGTATTTGTCTTATTTCACTTAGCATAATACCCTCTAGGTCCTTCCATATTGTTGAAACTGGCAAGATTTCATTCTTTTTTATGGCTGAATAGTATTCCATTGCATATATACATTACATCTGCGTTATCCATTCATCTATCAATGGGTACTTAGGTTGCTTCCATATCTTGGGTATTGTAAATAATGCTGTGATGAACATAAGGGTGCTTAATGTCTTTTTTAAAAAATATATTTATTTTTATTTATTTATTTTTGGCTACATTGGGTCTTCGTTGCTGCGCACAAGCTTTCTCTAGTTGCGCTGAGGGGGGGTTACTCTTCGTTGCAGTGTGCAGGCTCCTCATTGTGGTGGCTTCTCTTGTTGCAGAGCATGGGCTTCAGTAGCTACAGCACGTGGGCTCAGCAGTTGTGGCTTGCAGGGTCTAGAGCGCAGGCTCAGTAGTTAATAGCACATGGGCTTAGTTGTTCCGTGGCATGTGGTATCTTCCCAGAACAGGGCTCGAACCCATGTGCCCTGCATTAGCAGGCGGATTCTTAACCACTGATCCACAAGGGAAGTCCCTCACTGTAGTTTTGATTTGCATTACCCTGCTGATTCGTGATGTTGAGCATCTTTTCATGTGTCTGTTTGCCATCTGTATGTCTTCTTTGGAAAAATGTCTCGTCGGGTCTTCTGACCACTTTTTAATGGGGTTTTATTTTTTTTTGATGTTGAGGTGTATGAGTTCTTTGTATATTTTGGATATTAACCCCTTATCAGATATATCATTTACAAATATCTTCTCCAGTGCAGTAGGTAGGCTTTTTGTTTTGTTGATAGTTTCTTTCACTGTGCAAAAGCTTTTTAGTTTGATGTAATTCCATTTTTTGCTTATGTTTCCCTTCCCTATTATCTTACTAAGTAAAGTAAGCCAGACAGTGAAATACAAATATCATATGACATCAATTCTATGTGGCATCTAAAAGAAAAAAAAGACACAAATGATCTTATTTCCAAAGAGAAAGAGACTCACAGACACAGAAAACAAACTTATGGCTGCCAAATAGGAGAGAGGGTGGGAGAAGGATTATATTAGGAGGCTGGCATTAACATATACACACTACTATGTGTAAAATAGATAGCCAACAAGGACCTACTGTATAGTACAGGGAACTATACTCAATAGTATGTAATAATCTATAAGGGAAAAGAATCTGAAAAAGAATATATATATATATATTGATATTGATGCAATTTATGTCAGAGTGTTCTGCCTATATTTTCCTCTAAGAGTTTTATAGGATCTGGCCCTTACATTTACATCTTTAATCAATTTTGTGTTTAGTTTTGTGTATGATGTTAGAGAATGCTCTAATTTCATTCTTTTACATGTAGCTGTTCAGTTTTCCCAGCACCACTTATTGAAGACTGTCTTTTCTCCATTGTATTCTTGCCTCCTTTGTCATAGATTAATTGACCATAGGTGAGTCAGTTTATTTCTGGGCTTTTTATCCTGTTTCAGTGATCTATATCTCTGTTTTTGAGCCAGTACCATATTGTCTTGATTACTGTAGCTTTGTACTATAGTCTTAAGGCAGGGAGCCTGATTCCTCCAACTGTTTTTCTTTCTCAAGATTGGTTTCACTATTTGAGGTCTTTCATGTTTCCATACAAATTTAAAAATTTTTGCTTCTAGTTCTGTGAAAAATGCCTTTGATAATTTGATAAGGATTGAATTGAGTTTGTAAACTGCCTTGCGTAGTATGGTCATTTTGACAGTATTGATTCTTCCAATTCAATAACATGGTATATCTTTCTAGCTGTTTATGTCTCCTTTGATTTCTTTCATCAGCATCTTATAGTTTTTGGAGTACAGGTCTTTTGCCTTGTTAGGTAGGTTTATTCCTAAGTATTTTATACTTTTTGATGCGATGGTAAATGGGATTTTCTTAATTTTTCTTTCTGATCTTTCATTATTAGTGTATAGGATTGCACCAGATTTCTGTGTATGAATTTCTTTTCCTGCAACTTTACTGAATTCATTGATGAGCTCTAGTAGTTTTCTGGTAGCATCTTTAGGATTTTCAATGTATAGTTTCATGTCATCTGCAAACAGTGACAGTTTTACTACTTTTCCAATTTGTATTCCCTTTATTTATTTTTCTTCTCTGATTGCTGTGGCTAGGACTTTCAAAACTATGTTGAATAAAAGTGATGAGAGTGGACATCCTTGTCTTTTTCTTGATCTTAGAGGAAATGCTTTCATTTTTTCACCATTGAGTATGATGTTAGCTGTAGGTTTGTGGTATATGGTCTTTATTATATTGAGGTAGGTTCCCTCTGTGCCCACATTCTGGAGGGTTTTTATCAGAAATAGGTGTTGAATTTTGTCAAAAGCTTTTTCTGCATCTATTGAGATGATCATATGGTTTTTATTCTTCAATTTGTTAATGTGGTACCTCACACTGATTGATTTGCAGATATTAAAAAGTCCTTGCATCCTTGGGATAAATCCCTCTTGATCATGGTGTATGATCCTTTTAATGTATTACTGGGTTTGGTTTGCTGGTATTTGTTAAGGATTTTTATGTCTATGTTCATCAGTGATATTGACCTGTAATTTTCTCTTTTTGATGGTAGCTTTGTCTGGATTTGGTATCAGGATGATGGTGGCCCCATAGAATGAATTTGGGAGTGTTCCTTCCTCTGCAGTTTTTTGAAATAGTTTCAGAACGTTAGGTGTTAGCTCTTCTCTAAATGTTTGATAGAATTCACCTGTGAAGCCATCTATTCCATGACTTTTGTTTGTTGGGAGTTTTTCATCACAGATTCAATTTCAATACATACAATTGGTCTAGTCATATTTTCTATTTCTTACTGGTTCAATCTTGGGAGATTGTACCATTCTAAGAATTTGCCCATTTCTTCTAGGTTGTCCTTTTCATTGGTGTATAGTTGCTTGTAGTAGTCTCTTATGATCCTTTGAATTTCTGTGGTGTCAGTTGTAATTTCTCCTTTTCATTTCTGATTTTATTGATTTGGGCCCTCTCTCTTTTTTTCTCAATGACTCTGGCTAAAGTGTTATCAATTTTGTTTATCTTTTCAACTCTTAGTTTATTGGTCTTTGCTATTTTTTTCTTTGTCTCTATTTCATTTATTTCTGCTCTGATCTTTGTGATTTCTTTCCTTCTGCTAACTTTGGGTTTTATGTGTTCTTCTTTCTCTAGTCGCTTTAGGTGTAAGGTAAAGTTGTTTGTTTGAGATTTTTCTTGTTTCCTGAAGTAAGCTTGTATCACTATAAACTTCCATCTAAGAACTGCTTTTGCCACATCCCATAGGTTTTGGATTGTTGTGTTTTCATTTTCATTTGTCTCTAGGTATTCTTTTTATTTCCTCTTTGATTTCTTCAGTGATCCATCAGTTGTTTCATAGCATATTGTTTAGCCTCTACGTGTTTGTGTTTTTGCATTTTTTTCTTGTAATTGATTTCTAATCTCATAGTGTAGTGGTCGGAAAAGATACTTGATATGATTTCAGTTTTCTTAAAGGCTTCCTTTGTGGCCCAGCATGTGATCTGTTCTGGATAATGTTCCATGTACACTTGAAAAGAAGGTGTATTCTTCTGCTTTTGGATGGAGCACTCTATAAATATCAATTAAGTCCATGTGTTCTAATGTGTCATTTAAGGCCTGAGTTTCCTTATTGATTTCCTGTCTCGATGATCTGTCCATTGATATAAGTGGAGTGCTAAAGTTCCCCTCTATTATTGTATTGTGGTCGATTTCTCCTTTATGTCTGTTAACATTTGCCTTATGTATTGAGGTGTTCCTCTGTTGAGTGCATATATATTTATAATTGTTATATCTTCTTCAGTTGAGCCCTTGATCATTATGTAGTGTCATTTGTCTATTGTAACAGTCTTTATTTTAAACTCTATTTTGTCTGATATGAGTATTGCTGCTCCAGCTTTCTTTTGATTTCCATTTGCATGGAGTACCTTTTTCCATCCCCTCACTTTCAGTCTGTTTGTGTCTCTAGATCTGAAGTGGGTCTTTTATAGACAACATATATATGGGTCTTATTTTTGTATTCATTCAGCCAGTCTATTTCTTTTGGTTTGAGCATTTAATCCATTTACAGTTAAGTTAATTATTGATATGTATGTTCTTATTGCCATTTAAAAAAATATTTTGTATTTGTTTTTGTAGGTCTTTTATTCCTTTTCTCTTTTGTTCCCCTCTCTTGTGATTTGATGATTATATTGTTGTGTTTGGATTCTTTTTCTTTTTTATGTGTATATCTATTTTAGATTTTTCATTTGTGGTTACCATGTGGTTCTGATATAGCAGTCTATATGTATACATGATTGTTTTAAGTTGCTGGTCTCTTAATTTCAAATGCATCTCAAATATCCTGCATTTTTGCTCTCCTTCTCTCACAATTAATGTTTTGATACCATATTTGTGTATAGATGATTTCCTACCCTTACTGTATGTTCACCTGTACTGGTGAGCTTTACCATTTTGTAATTTTCCTGTTTCTAGCTGTTGCCTCTTCTATTGAAAGAGTTCCTTTAGCATTTGGTGGTGCTGAATTCTTCTAGCTTTTGTTTGTCTGTAAAGCTTTTGATTTCTCCATCAATTCTGAATGAGAGACATGCTGGGTAGAGTATTCTTGGTTGTCAGTTTTTCCCTTTCATCACTTTAAATGTATCATTCCACTCCCTTCTGGCCTGTAGAGTTTCTGCTGAAAAATCAGCTCATAGTCTCATGGGGATTCCCTTGTATGTTATTTGTTGCTTTTCCTTTGTTGCTTTGGATATTTTCTCTTTGTCTTTAGTTTTTGTCAGTTTGATTACTATGTGTCTTGGCGTGTTCCTTGTTCAATTAATTCTATATGGGACTCTGCACTTCTTGGACTTGGGTGACTGTTTTGGGAAGGAATTACTTTTGGTACTTGAATAAAAGGCAGGTAATGGAGTGTCACCTCTGAGATATTCTGATTCACAGGGTTTTGGATATGTTAGAAAATTTGGCTCCATTTTAATGCCAAATTGAATATTACACTTGTGCTTACCTTACATTGTTCCATATAGCCGCCATAATACAAATAGATAATTTTTGTATAGAATTATTTGTTTCCTTAAAAATTTTTTAAATTGAAATATAATTGATTTAAAATGGTGTGTTACTTTCAGGTGTACAGCAAAGTGATTCAGATATATATATATATTCTTTTTTAGATTCTTTTCCATTAGAGGTTATTACAAGATATTGAATATAGTTCCTGTACTATACAGCAGGTCCTTGTTGGTTATATATTTTATATATAGTAGTGTGTATATTTTAATCCCAAACTCCTAATTTATCCATTTCCCCTTTCTCCTTTAGTAACCATAAGTTTGTTTTCTATGTCTGTGAGTTATAGAATTATTATTATCTTGTTAGATTTAAGTCTCATAAATGGAGTCTATTATTCCTTACTGTGTTAATGACTTCCTAGTCATCTAGATTTGACTAGGAAGAAAGCTGAATGATGGCAATTTATGGTTAATGAGCATTTCTCAAATACTAATGTTGTGTACATTTCTTGTTTTCTTATGTAGGCCAGCTGTTGAGGCCTGGTGAAAAAAAATCAGGTGCAATAATGTTCTGCAGTAAAAAGAAATCACTTGGTAAGTATTGAGTTCTTTAGGTGACACAAAGCAAATATGATTTTTTAATATTTATTTTAATTTCACAGAGGTGTAATTTATAAACAAAAACCACACAGATCTTAAGTGTTCCATTTGATGAACTTTAAAGGCTGTATGTAAACGTGTAATTACCACCAAAAAGCAAGAGTTAGAACGTTTCTATTACCTGAGAAATTTCCCTTGTGCCCCTTTTTATTCATCCTCCCTGTGTTCTACACAACCACCTTCTGATTTCTAACAGATTGGTTTTGCCTGTTTTTGAAATCGATATAAATGAAATCATACAGCATGTATTCTTGTGTCTTGCTTCTTTCACTCAGCATAAGGTTTTTTTGACATATATCCATATGGTTGTATATATCAGTAGTTTGTTCCTCTTCATTTTTTCTTTTAAAACAGTATTCCATTGTATGAATACACCAACACTTAAGACTAAGTTCATATGTTTAGAAATAATTTGGATTCATGATGGCAAGTAACACACTTTGTTTTTGGTTGAGTAATTGGTCTAGCTGAACAGTTTTAATAGTATTCCAATTTTTAAAAATACAGCATCCTGACCAGAGAGTATTAATCTTGTCTTATGTCTTGTTAGTCAGCAACATTGTGTAGTTTTTCCTTCAATGGAAATGTATTCAGTTTATTACTGCTATTTTCTTTATTATTTTTAAAACTTTAATTAATTATTTTTTTTATGGCTGCATTGGGTCTTAGTTGTGGCACATGGGATCTTCATTGAGGCATGCGGGATCTTTTGTTGTAGTGTGTGGGCTCTTCGTTGAGGTGTGCAGGCTTCTCTCTAGTTGTGGCGTGCGGGTTTTCTCTTCTCTAGTTATGGCATGCAGGCTCCAGGGTGCAGGGGCTCTGTAGCTGGCAACATGTGGGCTCTCTAGTTGAGGCGTGCAAGCTCAGTAGTTGTGGCAAGTGGGCTTAGTTGCCTCACAGCATGTGGGATCTTAGTTCCTCGACCAGGGATCGAACCCGCATCACCTGCATTGGAAGGCAAATTCTTTACCACTGGACCATCAGGGAAGTCCCTATTTTCTTTATTTTTGACTATGAACTTGTTAGAGACCAAAGGCAGGATTAGAGTATATCTAATACCCTATCCCTCCTTCTAATCATCTCTGACAGGTGGTTAAGCTATTTTGATAGGCAATTATTTCATGGTTCAGTCTGTTCCCTTGTTGGACACATTCATTGCAACGTTCAGTCTCATAATGAGCTGAAATCTGTCTCAATGTAGTTCGCACCCATAGGTCATTAGTTATGCCCTCTGGGGCAATACTTTCATATTCCCAGTGCCAATTTAAGAGTCTAGAATTATTGTCATCATGTTTTTCTTTTTCAAATAAAATGATTTATTTATATCCAGTCACTGGTGTAATCTTAATAGTGTAAACAATAGATTAACCAGTTTTGACAGGGACAAGTTTCCAACAGAATATATTGTTGCAAGGTTTTGATAAGTTCATTCTCACTCTTTTAAAATAATTTGTACATATATGTGAATGTATATGGATAAAATAAGCAATTTTTTATAAATAAAAATAAGAAAATAGAAGTGACTGTAATTGGACAATACAGAGATAAACACTCCAGACTGCCAAGCTGCACAATTTAGAGGGCTCCAATTCAGTGACCTCTATTAATACATTAATGTATATTCATCCATATATTCCCAAACAGAACTATGGTGTACATTACTTTGAACCTGCTCTTAAAACATAATATTGTAATCATAGATACCTTTTCTGTCTTTAAACCTTTCTCTATAACATTATTCTTTTTTACATTTTCCTCTAACTTTTAATTTTGAAAATATTGGATTTTACAAAAAAAGTAAAACACCCGAATACCTTTCACCTAAATTCTACAATTATTACCATTTTGCCACATTTACCTCCTCTCCTTCCCCTCACTGCCACCAGCACACACCCACACACATGCATACACATACACTTTTTGTTGTCATTAGGATATTTGAAAGTAAGTTGTAGACATCATGACTCTTACCCCCAAATATTTTTTTAAACATCTTTATTGGAGTATAATTGCTTTACAATGTTGTGTTAGTTTCTGCTGTATAACAAAGTGAATCAGCTATATGTATACATATATTCCCATATCCCCTTCCTCTTGCATCTCCCTCCCACCCTCCCTATTCCACCCCAAATATTTCAGTACAGATCTCCTAAGAACAAGGACATTCTCCTACTTAACTACAACATCATCACTACACCTAAGAAATGTAACATTGATGAATAAGTAACATACATTCCATTTTTCAGTTTTCTCAATTGTCTCCATGTCTCATGTCTCAGAGCTTGTTTTTATTTTTGGTACAATATTTAACCAATGTTCACACATTGTGTTTGGCTTTTAATCCCTTTATTTTCTTTTAGATTTAGAATAGTTTTTCATTATATTGAATTTTGGAAAAGTCCAGTCCAGCACCTAAATCTATTTGAATTGAATATTTTGGACACAAATACTATATAGATTATATATAAATATTTATAAATTTTATTTATTTATTATTGGCTGCATTGGGTCTTCATTGCTGTGCACTGGCTTTCTCTAGTTGCACTGAGCGGGGGCTACTCTTTTTGCAGTGTGCAGGCTTCCATTGTGGCTTCTCTTGTTGCTAGCATGGGCCCTAGGCACATGGGCTTCAGTAGCTGTGGCATGCAGGCTCAGTAGCTGTGGCGCATGGGCTTAGTTGCTCCATGGCATGTGGGATTTTCCTGGACCAGGGCTTGAACCCATGTCCCCTGCATTGGCAGGGAGATTCTTAACCATAGCGCCACCAGGGAAGCCCAATACTTGTTTTTTTAAATGGACCATTAATAAATTAGTTACTTGAAACTGTTTTGATGGGGAATGCAACTTGCTGATCTTCCTCATATAGAATTTCGTTTTACAGTCAGTCATAGGTATTTGTAATGAGCTGTAAATAGCTCATTTGTAAATAGCTGTGTAATGAGGCTAAATGTTTTGGCTACATAGCTGGGTCTGTATCCACTGTGGTGCTGACTGGCAGAGAAAGCTGAGGTCAGTTCCTTCCTCTTGGACTTGTTAGAATGGCCAAATGACTTGAGGGACTGACATTGGTGTCACCATCATTTATATCATCGTGATTGGGAATGAGGCATCTTTAGGTTATATCACTTCCTATAGATCTGGTTATAGACTGGAGACCTTTTTCAATCTAAAATATTCATTTACTTATTCAGTTAGTCAGCAAATATTTTTGAGTGCCTGTGATATGCTAGGTAGTGCCAACTTTTCTTGACTTCACGTAGCTTTTTATGATTCAATAAAACACATGTATCCTCACACAAATAAGTTTACAGTAACAATGATAACTTAATAACAGTTTACTAAATGTTGCTACCAGTATATTTTCCAGAGAAGCACAGACTAAAGAACTTCTAATCAGCCTGGGGTTGTCAGGGGGAAAATCATGCAGAAGTGATATTTTACCTCAATGAGTTATTTAATATCTGGAACATTTAAGAAAGGTGCACTTAACATTTATATAAACTTCTACAACATTATCAGGAAGCTTGGGACATTGATGATGTATGTCAGAATTTAACAAGCCAACCATGAGTGTTGTGGGAAAACAAAAATTTTCTCCTAGATATATGCTTTATTATTTATTATCTCTATATTCACGTAAATCCCACATTCTGCAAGACGTGAAAAATTCTAATTGACTCAAATATTTAAAACATGCTTACAATCTATTTTCTATTTGTTATTTGTAATTCACCCTTTCTGTATAAGCTCAAATGGGAGGTCCAGAGACAATTACTTTAAAGCATATATGTGCTTTTATACAAAACAATCAGGAAGAGCATTGTTCCTGTGTAAAATACCTAATTCAGATTTTAGGTACTTTGGTAATATGGGAAGCAAAAAAAGCAGATAATTTGAGGCTTTCTTTAAGCTAGCTAAAGCTGTTCTTGATTCCAAAATGTGAGGGTTGTGGAGCAACTTGCATTACTCCACAGTGAAGCCCTTAGCATGCTCATGGGGTATGGGATGGGAAGAATCAGACCAAGGTCACATATGTCTTTCATGGGGCCTTCATGGGCCCCTTCCTCCAAAAAATATTAAAAATAATGTTTTACAATTGTGTGGGTATAAAGACAAATATAAGCCAGGTTGGATTCATTATTATATAACCATTATTATTATATTATTTTTTTTCTTCTAACTTAAAAACAATTTTATTGGAGTATAGTTGATTTACAATGTTGTGTTAGTTTCAGGTGTACAACAAAGTGAATCAGTTATACATATACATATGTCCACTCTTTCTTTTTTTTTTAGATTCTTTTCCCATATAGGTTATTACAGAGTATTGAGTAGAGTTCCCTGTGTTATACAGCAGGTTCTTATTAGTTATCTAATTTATATATAGTAGTGAGTATATGTCAATCCCAATCTCCCAGTTTATCCCTCCCCCCCCACCCCTTATCCCCTCATAACCATAAGTTTTTTTCTACATGCACGACTCTACTTTGGTTTTGTAAATAAGTTCATTTGTACACTTTTTATTTAGATTCCACATATAAGGGATATCATATGATATTTGTCTTTCTGTGTCTGACTTACTTCACTCAGTATGACAATTGCTGGATCGATCCATGTTGCTGCAGATGGCATTATATTTTGTTCTTTTTTATGGCTGAGTAATATCTGCTAGAATGAGTTTAAACTTTAGCTATGACACATACACAAATATAAATCTATCTTGAACTACCTCATTACAGTGAATAACAAAATAATAAAACTCAGAATAACAGTCTATGTCATACATATTTATTGTGCTTAGAACATATTTCCAAATACATAGCTCGAATTCTCCATTTCTTTATTATTTAGGATTCCCAAATGTATAATATTAATTGTCATACTTTGATTTTATAAAAAAATTTCTTAATTGAAAAATTTCATCCCAAGAATTATAATCATTTATTATTAAAAAATGCTTTTATATTCCTTCCACATACCCACACCTTAGAACTCACCTTTAATTTAGTATTTGAGCCAGTATCTGGCATATAGCAAGCACTTAATGAATGGTGGCTGTCATTATTATTTTAAGTAGTTTTATTAAATGCTACTTGAATTATAGTTCTCTGGTGGACCTACTTCTCAACTAATGTTGCTTTCACTATTCATTCGAACAGAACTTCCTAATTTAAAGGAAAATAAAATTTTTTATTTCTTGGCTTAATTTTGAAATCTGGATTTTCTTTTGATGGTGGAATGAAATCTGAAAGTTTATGAGATAATCCCAACCATGGTATTTTCTATAAAGAAAATACTTTTAATAATTTAGGAATTAAAATCCTACTATGAATTGTAAATCTACCTTCATGCGGTGAATAAACCAATTAAGACATCACATTTCAGTGATTTTGGCTGGAATGATCTTGTCTCACTGTGGCAGTGCTGGTTGTCTCTTGATAATCTAAACTTTGATTGGTAGTTCATTCATTCATTTATTCATTTATCTATTCATCCAGTCAGCCAGCCAGCCATTTCACAAATACTTACTGAACACTTGTTATGTGCCAGATACTGTTCCAAACAGAAAAAAACAACTGTGGACAAAACAGATTTAAAAAAATAAAAGAACCTTCAATCTGTATGGAGCTTACATTCTTGTGGGGGGAGGGAAAGATAGTCAGCAATATAAATGAATAAGTAAGTCATCTTGTACATTGGAAGTGCTGCAGTTTTAAAAAGGATAATCAGGGAAGGCTGAATTGAGAAAGACATAGTTGAGCAAAGATTTGAAAGAAGTGAGAGGGGAGCTATGTAGTTATCTGGAGGATAAGCATTGTAGGTGGAGGGAGCAGCAAGTGCAAACGCTTCGAGGTGGGAGTGGGCCTGGCATGTCCAAGGAACAACATAGAGGCCACTGTGACTGGAGTTGAATGAGCAAGGGGGAGGGTGGTTATCATGGCTGGATCCAGTTTTTTGAGGCTTTAAACTAATACAAAATTAGGCATGAAAGGACATGTTCATTTAGCATGAGAAAATAAATCCCTATATATCACAAATTTGAAAATCTGAAACATACCATACATTTCACAAAACCCAAAAAAATAACATAATATCTTCATTAATTCACTGCCTGATACACTTTTATAATACCTTTCTTCCTGTATTTTTGGCCCCATATTTTTTGATTGCCTCTTTCATGACCATTATTTTGTTATATAATTTTCTATAGAGACACTAGAAAGATAATTCAATTTTTCCTCTAGCACATTATTTAAATTAGTTTTTCTTTTTAAATTGAGGTATAGTTGTTTTACAATGTTGTGCTATTTTCTACTGTACAGCGAAGTGGAGTAGTATGTAATACACAGCAGGTTCTCATTAGTTATCTATTTTATACATATTAGTGTATATATATCAATCTCAATCTCCCAATTCATGCCCCCCACACCCACCTCTGCTTTTCCCCCTTGGTGTCCATACATTTATTCTCTACATCTGTGTCTCTATTTCTGCCTTGCAAACCGGTTTGTCGGCACCATTTTTCTAGATTCCACGTACATCTGTTAATATACAATATTTGTTTTTCTCTTTCTGACCTACTTTACTCTGTATGACAGTCTGCAGGTCCATCCATGTCTCTACAAATGACCCAGTTTCGTTCCTTTTTATGATTGAGTAATATTCCATTGTATATATGTACCACATCTTCATTTTTCTTTTTAACATCTTTATTGGAGTATAATTGAGTTACAATGGTGTGTTAGTTTCTGATTTATAAAAAAGTCAATCAGCTATACATATACATATATCCCCATATCCCCTCCCTCTTGCATCTCCCTCCCACCCTCCCTATGCCACCCCTCTAGGTGGTCACAAAGCACTAAGCTGATCTCCCTGTGCTGTGCGGCTGCTTCCCACTAGCTATCTATTTACATTTGGTAGTGTATATATGTCCATGCCGCTCTCTCACTTCGTTCCAGCTTACCCTTCCCCCTCTGCGTTTCCTCAAGTCCGTTCTCTACATCTGCGTCTTTATTCCTATCCTGCCCGTAGGTTCTTCAGAAACTTTTTTTTTTTTAGATTCCATATATATATATTAGCATACGGTATGTGTTTTTCTCTTTCTGACTTACTTCATTCTGTACGGCAGACACTAGGTCCATTCACTTCACTACAAATAACTCAATTTCATTTCCTTTTATGGCTGAGTAATATTCCATTGTATATATATGCCACATCTTCTTTATTCATACGTCTGTTAATGGACATTTAGGTTGCTTCATGACTTGAATATTGTAAATAGTGCTGCAATGAGCATTGGGGTGCATGTGTCTTTTTGAATTATGGTTTTCTCTGGGTATATGCCTGGCAGTGGGATTGCTGGGTCATATGGTAATTCTATTTACAGTTTTTTAAGGAACCTCCATACTGTTCTCCATAGTGGCTGTATCAATTTACATTCCTACCAACAGTGCAAGAGGGTTCCCTTTTCTCCACACCCTCTCCAGCATGTATTGTTTGTAGATTTTCTGATGATGCCCATTCTAACCAGTGTGAGGTGATACCTCATTGTAGTTTTGATTTGCATTTCTCTAATAATTAGTGATGTTGAGCAGCTTTTCTATGCCTCTTGGCCATCTGTATGTCTTCTTTGGAGAAATGTACATTTAGGTCTTCTGCCCATTTTTGGATTGGGTTTTTTGTTTTTTTGATATTGAGTTGCATGAGGTATTTATATATTTTGGAGATTAATCCTTTGTCAGTTGCTTTGTTTGCAAATATTTTCTCCCATTCTAAGGGTTGTCTTTTCATCTTGTTTATGGTTTCCTTTGCTGTGCAAAGCTTTTAAGTTTCATTAGGTCCCATTTGTTTATTTTTGTTTTTATTTCCATTTCTCTAGGAGGTGGGTCAAAAAAGATCTTGCTGTGATTTATGTCAAAGAGTGTTCTTCCTATGCTTTCCTCTAAGAGTTTTATAGTGTCTGGCCTTACATTTAGGTGTTTAATCCATTTTGAGTTTATTTTTGTGTATGGTGTTAGGGAGTGTTCTAACTTCATTATTTTATATGTAGCTGTCCAGTTTTCCCAGCACCAATTATTGAAGACACTGTCTTTTCTCCACTGTATATCCTTTCCTGCTTTGTCATAGATTAGTTGACAGTAGGTGGGTTTATCACTGGGCTTTCTATCCTTTTCCATTAACCTATATTTCTGTTTTTGTGCCAGTACCAATTGTCTTGATTACTGTAGCTTTGTAGTATAGTCTGAAGCGAGGGAGTCTGATTCCTCCAGCTCCATTTTTTGTTTTTTTTCTTCTCAAGATTTCTTTGACTATTTGGGATCTTTTGTGACTCCATACAAATTTTGAGATTTTTTGTTCTAGTTCTATGAAAAATGCCATTGGTAATTTGATGGGGATTGCATTGAATCGGTAGATTGCTTTGGGTAGTATAGTCATTTTCACAATGTTGATTCTTCCAATCCAAGAACACGGTACATCTCTCCACCTGTTTGTGTCATCTTTGATTTCTTTCATTAGTGTCTTATAGTTTTCTGAGTACAGGTATTTTACCTACTTTTGTAGGTTTATTCCTAGGTATTTTATTCTTTTTGTTGCTGTGGTGAATGGGATTGTTTACTTAACTGCTCTTTCTGATCTTTCATTGTTAGTGTATAGGAATGCAAGAGATTTCTGTGCATTAATTGTGTATCCTGAAACTTTACCAAATTCATTGATTAGCTCTATTAGTTTTCTGGTAGCATCTTTAGGATTCTCTGTATAGTATCATGTCATCTGCAAACAGTGACAGTTTTATTTCTTCTTTTCCAATTTGTATTCCTTTTATTTATTTTTCCTGTCTGATTCCTGTGGCTAGGACTTTCAAAACTATGTTGAATAATAGTGGTGAGAGTGGACATCCTTGTCTTGTTCCTGATCTTAGAGGAAATTCTTTCAGTTTTTCACCATTGAGAATGTTTTCTGTGAGTTTGTTGTATATGGTCTTTATTATGTTGAGGTAGGGTCCCTCTATGCCCAGTTTCTGGAGAGTTTTTATTATAAATGGGTGTTGAATTTTGTCAAAAGCTTATTTTCCATTTATTGAGATGATCATATGGTTTTTATTCTTCAGTATTTTACTATGTTGTATCACATTGATTGATTTGCATATGTTGAAGAATCCTTGCATCCCTGGGATAAATCCCACTTGATCATGGTGTATGATCCTCTTAATGTGTTGCTGGATTCTGTTTGATAGTATTTTGCTGAGGATTTTTGCATCTATATTTATCAGTGATATTGGTCTATAATTTTCTTTTTTCTAGTATTTTTGTCTGGTTTTGGTATCAGGGTGATGGTGGCCTTGTAGAATGAGTTTGGGAGTGTTCCTCCCTCTGCAATTTTTTGGAAGAGTTTGAGAAGGATGGGTGTTAGCTCTTCTCTAAACATCTGATAGAATTCACCTATGAAGCCATCTGGTCCTGGACTTTTGTTTGTTGGAAGATTTTTAATCACAGTTACAATTTCATTACTTGTGATTAGTCTGTTCGTATTTTCAATTTATTCCTCGTTCAGTCTTGGAAGGTTATACCTTTCTAAGAATTTGTGCATTTCTTCACGTTGTTCATTTTATTGGTATATAGTTGCTTGTAGTAGTCTCTTATGATGCTTTTTATTTCTGCGGTGTCCATTGTAACTTCTTCTCTTTCATTTCTAATTGTATTGGTTTGCGTCGTCTCCCTCTTTTTCTTGATGAGTCTGGCTAAAGGTTTTTCAAGTTTGTTTATCTTCTTAAAGAACCAGCTTTTAGTTTTATTGATTTTTGGTATTGTTTTCTTTGTTTCTATTTCATTCATTCCTGCTCTGATCTTTATGATTTCTTTCCTTCTACTAACTTTTGGTTTTGTTTGTTCTTCTTTCTCTAATTACTTTATGTGTAAGTTTAGATTGTTTATTTGAGATTTTTCTTGTTTCTTGAGGTAGGATTGTGTTGCGATAAACTTCGCTCTTAGAAGTGCTTTTGCTGCATCCCATAGCAAATCATGTTTTGATTGTCATTTGTCTCTAGATATTTTTTGGTTTCCACTTTGATTTCTTCAGTGATCTCTTGGTTACTTTGTAGTGTATTGTTTAGCCTCCATGTGTTTCTATTATTTTAGTTTTTTTTCTGTAATTGATTTCTAATCTCATAGTGTTGTGGTCAGAAAAGATGCTTGATACAATTTGAATTTTCTTAAATTTACTGAGGTTTGATTTGTGACCTAAGATGTGATCTATCCTGGACAATGTTCTGTGTGCACTTGAAAAGAAAGTGTAATCTGCTGTTTTCTGATGGAATGTCCTATAAATATCAATTAAACCTACCTGGTCTGTTGTGTCATTTAAAGCTTGTGTTTCCTTATTAATTTTCTGTCTGGATGATCTGTCCATTGGTATAAGTGAGGTGTTAAAATCCCCCAGTATTATTGTTTTACTGTAGATTGCCTCTTTTATAGCTATTAGCAGTTGCCTTATGTATTGAGGTGCTCCTATGTTGGGTGCATGTATATTTACAATTGTTATATCTTCTTCTTGGATTGTTCCCTTCATCCTTATGTAGTGTCCTTCCTTGTCTCTTGTAACAGTCTTTATTTTAAAGTGTATTTTGTCTGATATGAGTATTACTACTCTCTCATTCTCGTGATCTCCATTTGCATGGAATACCTTCTTCCATCCCCTCACTTTCAGGCTGTATGTGTCCCTAGGCCTGAAGTGAATCTGTTGTAGACAGCATATATATGGGTCTTGTTTTTGTATCCATTCAGCCAGTCTGTGTCTTTCGGTTGGAGCATTTAATCCATTCACATTTAAGGTAATTATCGATAGGTATGTTCCTATTACCATTTTCTTAATTGTTTTGGGTTTGTTTTTGTAGGTCCTTTTCTTCTCTTGTGTTTCCCACTTACAGAAGTTCCTTTAGCAATTGTTGTAGCGCTGGTATGGTGGTGTTAAATTTTCTTAGCTTTTGCTTGTTTGTAAAGCTTTTGATTTCTCCATCAAATCTGAATGAAATCCTTGCTGGGTAGGGTATTCTTGGTTGTAGGTTCTTCCCTTTCATCACTTTAAATATATCATGCCACTCCCTTACGGCTTGCAGATTTTCTGCTTAGAAATCAGCTGTTAACCTTATGGGAGTTCCCTTGTATGTTGTTTGTTGTTTTTCCCTTGTTGCTTTTAATTATTTTTCTTTACTTTTTTGTCAGTTTGATTAATATATGTTCTGGTGTGTTTCTCCTTGGACTTATTCTGCCTGGGACTCTCTGTGCATCCTGGACTTGGGGGGCTATTTCCTTTCCCATGTTAGGGAAGTTTTCAACTATAATCTCTTCATAGATTTTCTCAGGTCCTTTCTCTCTCTCTTCTTCTTCTGGGACCCCTATAATGTGATTATTGGTGTGTTTAATGTTGTCCCAGATGTCTCTTAGGCTGTCTTCATTTCTTTTCACCCTTTTTTCTTCTGTTCCATGCAGTGATTTCCACCATTCTGTCTTCCAGGTCACTTATCCATTCTTCTGCCTCAGTTATTCTGCTATTGATTCCTTCTAGTGTATTTTTCATTTCAGTCATTGTATTGTTCATCTCTTTTTTTTGTTGTTCTTTAATTCTTCTAGGTCTTTGTTAAACATTTCTTGCATCTTCTCAATCATTGCCTCCATTCTTTTTCTGATGTCCTGGATCATCTTCACTATCATTATTCTGAATTCTTTTTCTGGAAGGTTGCCTGTCTCCACTTCATTTAGTTGTTTTTCTGGGGTTTTATCTTGTTGCTTCATCTGGAACATAGTCCTCTGCCTTTTCATTTTGTCTATCTTTCTGTTATTGTGGTTTTCCTTCTGTGGGCTTTAGGATTGTAGTTCTTCTTGCTTCTGCTGTCTGGCTTCGCATGGATGAGGCTGTCAAAAAGACTTGTGCAAACTTCCTGATGGGAGGGACTCGTTGTGGGTAGAGCTGGATGTTACTCTGGTGGGCAGAACTCAGTAAAACTTTAATTTGCTTGTCTGCTGATAGGTGGGGCTGAGTTCCCTCCCTGTTGGTTGTTTGGCCTGAGGTGACCCAGCACTGGAGCATACAGGCTCTTTGGTGGGGCTAATGATGGACACTGGGAGGGCTCCTACCAATGAGTACTTCCCAGAACTTCTGCTGCCACTGTCTTTGTCCTTGTGGTGAGCCACAGCTGCCTTCCGCCTCTGCAGGAGACCCTCCAACACTAGCAGGTACATTTGATTCTGTCTCCTACGGGGTCACTGCTCCTTCCCCTGGGTCCTGGTGGGCACACTACTTTGTGTGTGCCCTCCAAGAATGGAGTCTCTGTTTCCCCCAGTCCTGTCAAAGTTCTGCAAACAAATCCCGCTGGCTTTCAACGTCTGATTCTCTGGGGATTCCTCCTCCCATTGCCAGACCTCCAGGTTGGGAAGCCTGACGTGGGGCTCAGAACCTTCACTCCAGTGGGTGGACTTCTGTGGTATAAGTGTTCTCCAGTTTGTGAGTCACTCACCCAGCAGTTATGGGATTTGATTTTATTGTGATTGCACCCCTCCTACTGTCTCATTGCAGCTTATCCTTTGTCTTTGGATGTGGGGCATCTTTTTTGGCGAGTTCCAGCGTCTTCCTGTCAATGATAGTTCAGCATTTAGTTGTCATTCCGGTGCTCTCACAAGAGGGAGTGAGCGCACGACCCTCTATGCTGCCATCTTGAACTAATGTAAATTAGTTTAAAAATTATGTTAGCTTATGATAGATTAGAATAGTTTTTCAGCTTCATGACTTCGTAATGTCATGTAAAGATTTAGAATTGTCAACCTTGGGAAAACTTCCATCAAGTTTCCTTCATATCTGAGCTGTGACAGATGTACTTACTATATTTAGTACTAGTACAAATTGGTTTGTGCTCTATAAGCACAGGAATCCTAATAAATTTTATATTTTGCAATCCCCATGTAAAAAAAATATATGATATGCTTATTACATATAGTATTGAGGATACTCAGCACTTCATTCTCCTAATACTGCTAACATGAGATAAATTCTGTTTTGACTAGTAGTTGATGAAAGTTAAATCTTCCCCATACAATTTTCCATGTGTGATGATTGGAAGAATCCTGTGTAGGCTAACTTCTGGCTCTGTATTGCAAACCTCTGTCTCCTCCATGATCCACATTCTTCTGGTGCTAGGTGCTATCAGACACAGTCATGCTGCCGTATGACCTTGGGCCCTGCACCTTCATCTTGCAATGCTGGGTGATTCCCCATGGAGATAGGAGAACCATTCCTACTCTGGGGTGACCACCAGTGAGTTAAATCTATACAGAAGTGACAATGAATCACATAAATACACTCCACTAAACACAAACTCAATGTATTTCCCACTTGAGAGCCCCTCATGTGGATTCCAGCATCATCTCACACGAGGCAAAATGTGACAGGAGGAAATAGAGTGGAGGAGACAATGGTCTTAGTTCTTGTGGCTAAAATATTTTAATATTGCAAATCAAAAAGCAAAACAGAGTAAAAGCAATGCAAACAAATTTCTAGTGCCATTCCCAGGGCCTTGGGATGGAAGGTGCAAGTGAGGTGAGCTAAAGCTTAAGCTTCATGGAGGGTCTGCTTCTGGCAGCGATTTGAGGTCAGAGGGGTAACAGGGCGGGTGTGTGATGATCAAGCAGGGCCCTGAAGCCTTTGTAAGAGCTGGCTTCTCTCTTGAGATAGAGCAACACTGGACATTTTGTGCAGAGAAAAGAGATGATTTTTGTGGTAGGCAGATTAATGTCCCCTCCTGCAAAGATGTCCATGTCCTAAACCTCAGAACCTGTGGCTATGTGACCTTATATGGTAAAAGACACTTTGCAGATGTGATGAAGTTAAGGATCTTACAATGGAAAGATTATAAGGGTGGGCCCATTGTAATCACAAGGGTTCTTATAAGAGGGAGGCAGCAGAGTCAAAATCAGAGAAGGCAATATAATGGTGGAAGCAGAAGTCAGAGTGATGCCTCCATGACCCAAGGAATGTGGCAGCCTCTAGAAGCTAGAAAAGGCAAGGAACAGATTCTCTTCTAGAGCCTCCAGAAGGGACTCAGTCTTGAAGAAACACCTTGATTTTAGCCTTGTGAGATCCATTTTTGGACTTCCTACTTCCAGAACAATAAGATGATATGTTTGTGTTGTTTTAAGCAACTACATTTGTGGTGATTTGCTAGAGCAGCAATCGGAAACTCATGCAATTCTAAAAGGGTCACTCTGGTTGCTCTGTTGAAAATAGATGATAGGGGCAGGGGTAGAAGTGAGGAGACCTGAGGAGGGGTTATTATGACAGCTGGGAGGAGAGGTGAGGTGGCTTGGACCAGAGTGTGTGCAGAGGAGGGGCAGAGAAGTAGGCAGATTCTTTTCTGCCCAAAGTTCTGGCTCTATTTTATCTCTATTTAAAACGTGTATTATCTGAATGCTTCACGAATAGGTAAATAAATCGAGGCCCCTATTTTTTTCTTTCTGTCTTTTCACACTTGGTCCAATATTCGACTAGAAGGCACATCTGAGGAGGAACTGTAGATATCCTCTTGCAAAGCCCATATTTCACCCCATCTCAGGTGGCAGACCACCTCTACCAAATGTCTTCTCTTTTCAGTAAATGACTATGGCTCAGCTTAGATAAGGTGCTTGGGAAAAACAACCTACCACACTCCACAGTTTGTATACAGCTGCCTAACTTCCCTTCAGAGCTGCCTAGGACAGGTGGGGATGCATTTTGACCACCCACCTGGACTTGAATTTCCTTTTCTCTGCTTTCTGTGTCTCCCTAGGCCCCTCTTCTGCTTCCTTGCTGTGCAGGTATTGTAGGCACGTGTACCCTTTGAAGACTATTGATGTCTTGTTTGTTTTTCCTTCACTGTCTAGAATAGAGCCTTGCTCAAAGGAGTTCATTAAATATTTCTGCAATAAGTCACTTTGTCTTGGCTCCAGCAGATTTTATTTGCCACACGGTTTCAGGGATTGAGACCTGAAACCAGTATGTACTAATGAAACTCATATTTATAGCCCTGTGCATCTCAAAATGACAAACACAAGCTTTGAGAAACACAGCTTCCTGTGTAAGCTGATAAGGTATGAAGCAGATAAGAACCCTCTTCAGATTTCCTTCTCAAGTGTCTCTGTCTTCCCCACCTGGGGTTCTTTCCTCTCACTTTGTGACAGGTGGCTTGATTTCCCTTGGATGGCTGGAATGTGTCTCACAAAGGGAAATTAAACATCCTTCAGCTTTTTCTAGGCTCTTGGGATCCTTGGGGTAGATCCTGAAGTTTTTTTTTTTTTTTTTTTTGCATAGGCAGGCTATAGAAAAATATAGCTGTTTTTCATCTGTACAGAAAACATTCTTATCCTGGCGTAGTCCATAACAATGCAATTTTTGCTGTAGATAATCAAATTGTAAAAGAATGTAGATTTAAAAACCCAGCGGTCTAGCACCGGATCCATAAGAGAAAGGCTGCTAAGAAAGCAGTAAGTTTTGGACAGGGGTTTGGGAGAGTCTTCTCAGCAACGACTGCTGAAAGTCTCCAAGGAGAGGGCAGTCAGTTTCTCGGAGGGGGCCTTTACTGTGAAGCAGAGAGAAGGCTGGAGGGAATGAAATGTAAGAGGTCCCAGGGCACCAAGGTTAATTGGGAAGGAGTCTGTGACTTGCAGTACATCCTGGAGTATCACTTTTGTCTAGAGAGGCCTCTTCTCCCTCTCCTTGACCTCTGGACACAGGCATGCATTAATTTACAGTTTCCCAATCATCTCTGCATGGTACCACCCACCATCTCCTTATACCTAGAATCTCTTCCAAGCTCCTTTTACAAGGTCAGAAGTTCAGCGTTTGAAATCTGACTCTATTGCATAATCGCGCTAGGCCTTTTATTTTTCTCACTTGTAAAGTGGGGCTAATAATAGTGCGTACCTAATAGGATTGTTTTGAGGGTTAATGCATGTGAAACGCTTCATACAGTATCTAGCTTTTAACCAGTGCTCAATAAATGTTAGCTGTTATTATCTTCACTATATTACAGTAAGTCTTAAATCTCCAGTTGTGAATCTATACTTACAGAAAACCACATGGTGAGGGCTCATAAGAAAATTTTTGTCCATTTTACTTGTAATGTGTATCATATAATTCACGTATGCTTGAAGAAGAATGAATTGGTAAAATATTTTTATTTTTCTTTGTGAAGCTGTCGTAAGCCATGAGAGGAACAAAGCTTCCAATAAATCAAATTTTCCAGATATCTGGACCTGATGAGCAAATTGGCTCAGCCCAGAGGAAAACAAACCCAAGGCCCTTTAGTATTTGTTTGACTCCCCTAATTCTGTTTCCAAGCTCTTTTCTGAGGACAAGAATTTTTTTAAAACTTGTGGAAAGATTTTTTTTTTTTGCCTCGATTCTCTCTTTAGTTTGCTGATTAAATGTCAATAAATCCCAGCAGCTGCAGGTCACCACCGGGTTTCAATAGGAAACCCTGATTCAGGACACATATTTTTCAATTGTATCAGAATGTGCTCTTGGAATCAAATCAGGAAATCTTGAAGGCTGGGGAACTCTTTTCTTTAAAGTTCTCCCTACTCATTGTTCTTTCCTCATGTCTTTAATGAATTGCTTTGGCTCCCAACCACAGACCAGATTGTGACAAATTAGGAAGGGAAAAAGCTTAAGTTATTGATTTGGCTTGAGGGAATTTTTGTGAGATTTCTGACCCAACCCAAAAAACCAACAACCCCCAAACCCCAAATGATTCTCCATGTTTTGAGACCTTCTTCAGCTTATGGACTGGGACGAACCTTGATAAGGAAATATCAGTCCATGCCATCAGGGTTAGATACAGAGACCCCTAAATTCTCTGTGGTGCTTCATCATTTCATGATTTTGGGGAGCTAAAGCCAACTGCCTGGAGGCTGTCTCCTAAACCACATTTGGTAAAGGACAAAATGCTCTGGAGTTAATTGAAGAAAGACAGTGTGTTCATTAATTGTGGGCTCATAGTTGCTGTGATCACTCATGGGCCTGGTGGAAGCCTCCTAAATCTTCCCTTTACTCTTGGTCTTGTTAACAGAGTTGCTGCATTCACTAACTAGTCTTAAACCCTAAGGTGTTATGCATTGTTCAGAGACAAACTCATCAAAAAAGATGTAAGTGACCTGTCTTCTCTTGTCTCCTGGAAGTGGAAGCTGGATAATGTAAAATTTATTTTGTTATGAGGGAGAAGAGCCCAGATTAGGAAGTGGGTGTTGCCTTTAAGGACCTAGAATAGAATCAATGGGCATTTGTCAATTTCTACTGAGACTATTTAGAAAATTACTTCAGACCCTCTTCAGCAGTAATAGTAATAGTGATGTTAAGACTGACTAGCCAAGCTTGGATGATTTCCTTTTTCTTCACCTCTTATTTGCTTTTTTTTTTTCCATTAAAAAAAGACTCTTCCACTATTTTTCTGTTTATAAAGTGCTTTCCCTACATTTTCTCACTTAATGATGGCAACAGCAGGTGGCATTATTTTACAGAGGAAGCATAGGTAAGGAGAGGTCCTGAGTTAAAATGTGCTCACGCAGATCGTTTGGTGGAAGATCTCGGGCCTCTTGCTTCGTGATCCTGGCCTCTTCTGAGGGCTCTTTCATCAAACCTGTTTTATTTTTTTTGCGGTACGTGGGCCTCTCACTGTTGTGGCCTCTCCTGTTGCGGAGCACAGGCTCCGGACGCACAGGCTCAGCGGCCATGGCTCACGGGCCCAGCTGCTCCGCGGCATGTGGGACCTTCCCGGACCGGGGCACGAACCCGTGTCCCCGGCATCGGCAGGCGGCCTCTCAACCGCTGCGCCACCAGGGAAGCCCCATCAAACCTATTTTTATGGGTCTAAAAAGTCTTGGTGACGTGAGAACAGCATCTTGATTGCAATTAAAAATTCCCAGGAGAGTAGTGTTAGGTCCCTCCCATCTTTTTAAATTTTTTGTTTTGTTTTGTATTTTGGCTGCGCCACGTGATTATGGGATTTTAGAGATCTTAGTTCCCAGACAAGGGATTGAACCTAGGCTCCCTGCAGTGGAAGCGTGGAGTCCTAATCACTGGCCCACCAGGGAATAACCCCCACCCCCCCGCCCTTTTATTCTCCCACCTTTTTTTTTTTTTTTTTTTTTTTTGCGGTACGCGGGCCTCTCACTGTTGTGGCCTCTCCCGTTGTGGAGCACAGGCTCCGGACGCACAGGCTCAGCGGCCATGGCTCACGGGCCCAGCCGCTCCGTGGCATGTGGGATCTTCCCGGACCGGGGTACGAACCCGTATCCCCCTGCATCGGCAGGCGGACTCTCAACCACTGCGCCACCAGGGAAGCCCTCTCCCACCTTTTAAATTTATGTCTTAGTTATCTGATAACACTGTTGGATTTTTCTAGATGCATCTCCTCCTTCGAAAAGGAAAGACAAGCATACATGCATACATAAATGGATATGGTTTCATTGTCTGAAACCAAGTCAAAGAAACTGTCAGCCCTATAAGATAATTATTTCAGGGAGGGAGGGAGTACCTCCAGGTCATATTCTGAAACTCAGGTTACTCTTTTTGATAAATGTTCCCTAACATTTAACCGATTTATAAATAACCATTTCATAAAATAGGTGAGGTATCCTCAGTTAGTTATCTTGGATCATGTAACAGGAAGCACGTGGCTCAAAGATAAGCATTCTAGGAGTGCTTCATTGATATTTTATTTGATTGAGGCAGACATCAAATTATTTTAGCCTTGACGAGATTTGGGGAGTAAAGGCTATTTCCAACACCCTGTGTGAAACAGAACTTTGAAGGTTTAATGACCTCTTTTACTATATTCTGGAGCAGGTGAAAAACAATGTCTAAGATAATTTTGCCTCTGCTAATGGCTATTGTCTTGGCTCACTGAAATGGTAAAGGATGGCTTCCTATCCAAACACGTGTCTTGGTAGGCTCCTCGGCTGTCACAAAAGAATGCTAACACTATTAAACGTTGGTCTTCTGCCTTACACATCTATACTCAGCTAGCAACACAGCATAGCAGCTCTCCAGGTATTTTCTAGGAAGTTCAATCTCAAGCTTATAGTCATTTAGTGTTTAGCGCAAGTGCAGTTGAGAGAAATAATTAGGATGATTGCTCGAAGGACGTGTAGTTCATTTGCTCTTTTAAATATCCTAAAATACATTTCTGAACTTTATCAGCTCAGCAGGGACTGAGTACAGAAACTCTGTCATTGGGCCCTTGGAATTGTGTTTGAGATGATATCCATAGGCCTGTTATAAAACACAGCTCTAAAATTCTCATATTATATTCTTTCTCTCAAACAATGACTACTTTATGAGGAGTTGTTAGAGAAATTATTGTTTGAGCCAACAACTAACACATTATTTTACTTTCCCAAAGAAATTAGTTTATTTTTACCTTACAGACTGTGAAGTAAAGGGCAATAGACAGGCCTTCCCTTTTTCTGTAGAATTGGTGGTCCACCTGGAACAGGTGTGTAGGTCATCATGTCAGGCATTTTTATTTGCATTAGGGACTCTAGCTGATGATCATCCTTCCATATTTTCTTCCACTTTACTTTAAAAACGTAAACCATTATTTTTCCTGTTGTACGTTCTTGAGTACAACATTACATTATTTTGGAGATGATCTTGTGTGTAAACCCTCTTGCATGTCTGAAGATGTTTTTATTGCCCTTTCATACTTGATTGATTATTTGCCTGAGTATAGAATTCTAAGTTCAAAACTTTTTTTTCTTAAAACTGGAAGGCATCACTCCTGTGTTTTCTATCATCCTTGTTGCTGATGAGAAATTTCATGTTCTAATTCTTATGACTCTGGGGCTACCCATTTTTTTCCTTCTGGAAGTTTTTAATATTTTTCTCTTTGTTTTTTATCAAAATTTTATGAAGATCTGTAGGTCCATTTTCATTCATCCTGACTGGCACTTGGTGGCCCTTTTGCTTTGAAGAGTTGCCTTACTCTGGTGCAGAGAAATTTTCTTCTATTTATTTGATTATTTCCTCCCATCCATTGTTTATGTTCCTTTCTCCTAAGTGTTTTTTTTTTCACATTTCTTTTTTGTCATTTTCTTATATATTTTAAGAGATTTCTTAAGTCTTATTCTTCATTCTCTCTTTCCTACTATACAGTTCGTGCATTAAATATTTTTAATTTCCAGGAGCTTTCTCTTGTTCTCTGTTTTCTTTGTTCCTAGCAGCTTGTTCTTGTTTCATGGATGCCGTCCATGTCTTCTTGAATATCTTTGAGGTACTAATTAGAATTAAAAAGAAAAACAACCCCCTTTCCCCACCTGTTTTCAGCATTATCTCTTCCCCTCGGATCCTTCTGTTTTGTGCTCTTGGTTTTTCTTAGATGTCTGGTGACTTATGTTTGCTGGTTTGTATTTACAAATGAAGGACTAGATGGATTAGTTCAGTTTCAAAGGTCTTTTCCCCTGTCAGGCCTCTCCTTTAAATAGGAGGACCAGTGATATAGCCAGCACACAGAGAGGTTTTTCTGTGTGTCTTAGTCCATTCTGTTTGCTATAACAGAGTACAAAGACTAGGTGGCATGTAAACAATAAAAATTTATTTCTCACGGTTCTGGAGGCTGGGAAGTCCATGATCAAGGCATCAGCAGATTTGGGGACTGGTGAGGGCTGCTTCCTCGTTCATAGACGGTTATCTTCTTTCTGTGTCTTCAAATAATGAAAGGGGCAAGAGAGCTCTCTGGGGCCTCTTTTTGTTTTTCTTTTTGCGGTACGCGGGCCTCTCACTGTTGTGGCCTCTCTCGTTGTGGAGCACAGGCTCCGGACGCGCAGGCTCAGCGGCCATGGCTCACGGGCCCAGCCGCTCCGCGGCATGTGGGACCTTCCCGGACCGGGGCACGAGCCCGTGTCCCCTGCATCGACAGGCGGACTCTCAACCCCTGTGCCACCAGGGAAGCCCCGGACCTCTTTTTTAACGACACTAATCCCATTCACTGGGGCTCCACCCTCATGACCTAATTACCTTCCAAAAGCTTTCAAATATCATCACATTGGGGATTAAGTCTCAATATATGAATTTGGGAGGGGCACAAACATTCAGTCTATAGCATTGTGGTTTAGTCAGGGTATCTGGCAAATCCCACAATTGCCTCAGTAAGGCAGGCTTTACGAGGCTGCTGTAGCTGATGTGGAGATTCAGAGCTTCTTCTCTCTTAGGCCTGAACACCCCCTCTTGGTTTCTTCCCTAGGCATGTTGCCTAGTCTCTTCAGTGGGTAAGGGAGGGGTATGTGAGAGGACCCAACTGGCTCAATTATAATTATTTTGGTAATTCTCCAAAACTAAGGTGATCAGATAATTTATGTTCCAAACTGAGACACTTTTAATTATTTTGCCAAGACATTAGGCATCACTGGGACTGTCACCCTATCTACAACACACTCTCAATCTTTGTATTTATTGGCTGAATTTGGAACTTCTCTGGGGCTCCATTGGGAAAACAACTCTTCTAAGTCTTTTGGCTAGCATTGTTCCTATCTTTTTTTATTTTTTTTTTGGTCAAATTGATCCCATCTGATTTCTGTTTTATTTTGTAGACTTTCTTTAAAATTTATGAGCCTCTGATAGCCCCATTCTTATTTTCCAGCACTGTTATGTTTTTATTCTTAAAAAAATATTTTCTGTCATTTCAGTGGGACCTGAGAGGTAAGGGAGGTAGAAGGACATGCTAACTTGAACTGGAAGTTCTTTTATTCCACTGTAAACATACTCTGGTTTACTATATTTTATACATCCATGTGTATCACTTACTCGTTTTTGGAACCAGACACATTTAGTGATACCAGTTGTGCAGGAATGAGCTTACTGTGTTAACTCGTAAATCCCTTGATGAGCACTTTCCTTTCCTTCCTCTCACACCTGGAAGGATGCCTACAGAATGTTGGGCATTAAGTCACTGAACCTCTGAGCAATCCATAGTGGGCGTTGTTTATGGGGGATTTGTGCTCTGCTTCCCCTTCTTGCAGGATGTAACTTATTGCCAACAGGGGTTTATATCCCCTCATGCACTGTTGTAGCACATGGAAGAATGTAAATTCCTACAAAGACAATTCAGGCCTAGCATATTCAGGTTAAAGGCAGAAAACTGTAGGGATTTAAAACCCAAAGCCAGAATTTTGCAGAGCTTAGTGAAGGGATGGAAAATCTTCTCCCAGAATTTATCCATGAAGGCTCAGTTCAGAAAGATAATACTTAATGGAAGTATAGAGACAAAGATGAAGTCTTAATAAGAAGATTTTAGAAGGAAAAAGAGGAGAGGACTTCCTGGCTCTGACAAGGTCTCGTGGGATAAGAGCAATGTGGATACCCAGGAGAGGATCCAAACTTTCCCAGCACAGAAATTACTCCTTTGGCCACTTTGGGAAAGGGCTATTCTCAGTCCTTGGGGAGGATGGTTACATGGAGACACTGGACAGGAGTCAAGATTCTGGTGTTTGGAATAAGTAAAATTAGACACAGAACTATGGAATTCTGTGCTTGGATGTGCTTCATATAAATGTGAAATTTAAAAATGGTCATCATCTGAATGTATATGCTCTAAACTAAAGCCATCAATATACAAGTTAGCACGTCTGATTTTTGATTTAAGCTAAAGTTAATCTGTAAATTACATGCAGGAGGCCAGTGGGCCAGGTTAACCTTCGCCATGCAGAAGAGACCCGCCCCCCCCCCCCCACCAACCCCAAGTAATATCCACTGTTTTCCTGTCGGCAGTTTCACTATGCCTGGGTTAAGGTGGGGATGAATAAACAAATCATCTATCTTTCTAAGCTTTTAAGTCTCTCAGCCTCCAAAATTCCATTTTGGGCTTTGATATTTTTGCTCTTTGTTGGGGAATGATGAGAGAGGATGATGCTTTTATAGTCAGACTTTGAAATCTTTCTTTCAGGGGATGGTTGGTTGAAAGGTTGCTTCCTGGTGGGTTCTCAATTTCAGAGTTATACACAGGGAACTGACTTTATTAGATGGTAAAGAAGGAAGCCATGTAGGTGGATATCAAACAAATAAACACTCTACAAATAGTAGGAGCCCAACCATAACCAAAGACAGGGTGTCATTTGTCAGGAGCAGTCCTCAGAGGTGAACTTCGTACTTGAAAGCTGAGCCACAGGGACTGTAGAGACACTTAGATTCCTCCTGGAATTTTGGGAAAAGGGAATCAGTTCTTATAACTCGTGGTGCCTGGTATACAGGGAGCAGGTGGTAAGATATTCTCCTATCTCCCTTCTTTCCCTGTTCATCTCCGTCTTCTTTCTCATCTTCCTTCTACTTCCAGCTCTCCTTCTCTTTGCTTTTCTCTTGCTCTTTCTTTCCTCATCCCTACTTTCCACTCTCCAGTCTCCTTTATCTCTGTGGTTGTATGTACCTTCTCTAAAGTCAGACTCTTACCACATGCCTATACTTTTTACAATCTGTCACTTACCCAGGTGGGGAACTGTGGGATTAAGGGACTCCCAGGTTGAGATGGTCAGGTTATTTACTAGGAGAGTCCAACATTGCTGTCTGTTGGTTACTTGACTGATCTTCCTTCCATAGCTTTCATTACTCCACCGTTACCCTTTTGCCAACTCTGGATTAAGTAAACATGGGGCAAGAACGTGCTACCCTTACTACAAAAACATGCTCTGCTGGTGTTTTCTGGGGCATTGTCTCTTCCTGCCCTCTACAAATTTTAATTTCTGCACTATGATAATCTTTGGGTTTGTTGTCCTATGGTTTTGTTATTTGTACTTGCTTTCAGGTGATATAGAAGTGTCCCCTGGCAGTAGCCAGAAAAATTGGGGCACCAGAGAAGGGTATAAGCTCCTTTCTGGAAGATCCTGGTGAGCTGGAGCGAGGCAGAGAGAGAGCACAAAGATTGTGTCCATTGGCCTCCATTCCCCGAGAGCCTCTCCATAGTCCCCTGTAAGAGTACCAAACCAGGAGCCTGCCCCACAGGCCAAAGCTTTTGGACGGGCAAACGGGCCTCTTTCTCAGAAAGACTGAGAATGTGTTTCAGTCAGCTGTCTGTGCAGTGTCCTGGGGGTGGTAGTCTGCCAAGAATAGAATCTTTGATTGTTACAGTCCCATGGGATCCAGAAACATAAGCCCATGGGCTTCAGAGTCAGGCACTCAAGAAGTGTTCCCTGGGTGGCAGCTGTGAAAACCAGGATCAGATGTAAAAACTGGGGCACCAGGTGTGTGTTGATGCTCCCCTCCAGGAGATCCTGGGGCTCTGCAGTGTGGCAGAGGGGGAGTGCGAAGACGGCACCCAGTGGAAAATAAAAATTAAAAAAAAAAAGGAAAAGAAAAGAAAAATAAGAAAAAAAAGACAAGGGGGAAAAAGAGTAAAGGAGGAAATAAAAAAGATGGTGCCCGTCCGCATTAGCAAGGCAGAGGGAGATCAGGGAGATGGTACCCACCAGCAACCATCCCTGGAGAGTATCCCAGAGGTCTGTGCCCTTTAGACCAATGCTTTAAAATTAGTGAGTCTTTTTCTGGTGCTTTTCAAAGGGCTGCTTCTGTGCTGGGCCCTGGGATGAGTCTGCCTGAGGGCACTTTAAGAGCTCTTCCTCAGTTTGCCACAGCCCTGCCCCCCTGCTCTTCAAAGCAGATGCCTTGGAGGCTGTCTCTCAGGCACCTGTCTGAAAAGTGGGGGTGCCCGATGTGGGGTCTGAACCCTTTGGTCCTCGGGTTGAAGCTCTGGGTTTTGAGTTGCCTCCCACTTGGTCTGAGGGTGGGGTTTATAGTGAGATTGTGTCTCAGCGTTTCCTACCTGCTTTGATTGGTTTCCCTCTCGTTTGCCCAATGTGAAGGGGTCTCTTAGCCAGTTTCTAGGTTTTGGCCTGAGGAAATTGTTCCAGATATATCTGTACATTCAGTATGTCCATAGGAGGAGGTGAGTTCAGGATCTTCCTAAGTTGCTACCTTGGACCGAGACTCTACATTTGCTTTCAGAAGAGATTTTATTTTTTTGGCCACTTCCAGCCAAGGGTAGGTCTCAGTCCCCTGATACTGTAAAGTTCCTCTCAATATGCATGGGTTGTTTAGAAATATCATCTTTGGCTCCGTGGCTATAAGGCCAGTGACCTCACGGGCCACTTCAGTATGGTTTTGTTTGGCTATGTTATATCTTGTAACTCTGAAGCAAAAAAACAAAAACAAAAACAAAAAAAGATTCCTTTCCAGTGTGGCATTTGACTTTTAGCAGCTCCTTCTTTTTTAGGAACTACTTGAAGTTAACAGAAAGTGGAGTTGAAGGGATATAGAAATTGGAGACACATACTGTTTTGCTTTATGGCTGGCATCAGAAAGACAATGAAAAACATTTCAGCTTTCCATTTTGGAATTTTCCAATACACGTTCCAACATTTAGGCTGGAAAAAAACCAATGCCCTTCAAATTTCAAAAGAAAGAATTCTTATAACCTTGATGACAATCAAAGTAACCTATTGGATATTAGTTTAAAGAGTTGTATGTTTCTTTTGGTTGAAAATTTAATTTCATACCTGATTTCTCTCTCTTTAGAAGTGGAACGGATAGTAAAAGCCAATGACCGTGAATATAATGAGAAGTACCAGTACACAGTGAGTAAAACACTCATAGCACACACATGCTGGGGTAGGTCTGATCTTAAGGATAGTAGGATTCTTGCCTTCTAGAACTTTGATTTCACTAAAAACTTTGTTGGTCCATTTTAACAGCAAGGTGCCATATGTTTCCATAAATTCAGATTTTAGTAATGTTTATACATTTATTTCTATTCTGCGCTGAGTGGTTGGTATTCATATTGGTATGGGAATAAGATGAAGTACCTTCTTTCTCAAGAATTTATGCTTAATTCATCTTGGTGCCCATTGGGCACTCAAATAATGTAAGAATACTGTGAAAGCAGGCCTCCATGGTAGTACTTGGTGATAGAAGTGGTAATAGTGGCTGATGGATGATGAATAACATTTGGGGATTTTCTCAAAGCAACTGAGGCTGAATGTGGAAAAGTGCATGTAGGAGAAAGTTCCTAGACCTGAATGATTGTATCTATCAAGTGAGCAGTGAGAATGATTAGTTAAAATGTGTGATCTTTAAGCTTGTACTGAACTACTTTTTTTTTTAATGAGAGTTTTCTTCATTCACATAAGAAATATTTATTGAGAGCCTCCTAAGTGACTGGCACTAGTCTAGAAACTTGGGATACTCTGGTGAGCACTTTGTGAATTATTTCATGGGCCCTCATAAAAATCTCCTCATCTTTCCTTGACTCAACCTAAGCTGCTACATGAAGTTTTTTAAATAAGTTCTAAGAAAGAGAACTGGTAGAATTGATGCTGTGGGTGACATGTGGCCTAGAAGACCTGCTGTGATTGAGTATACCAGCACATTAATGAAAGAAAGTCTCAATTCACAGAGGGGTTTGATGACTATAAAAGCATAGAAATGTAAGTGTCATGGGGTAAACTTTGGCAGTCTCCATCTAGGAACTGGCTAGAGGAGAGAGAATTTTGGCCAATGGCTTATTTTTAGTATTTAGTTTCTGTTGGCAGTGTTTTTCCATACATGTGGAAGGCTACATTGGGCTATTATAGCTTGATACCAGTAGAGGTAGCTAACAACCCCTCTTTTCTCATACTGTGATAATCACGTAAACTTGTGATTATAATTTGATGTTCAATGTAAGTGTCTCTACAGGGAGTCAGCACACTGCCTCTATGACAGATTTCTCATTAAAGTAATATATTGGCACCCTGATTTTATTCATCAGTCTTGTGAGCTTGGTTCAAGTAAATCTGTCCTTGAGAGAAGAATCCCTCGCAGGAGGTTGATGAATATGCTTTGTTGCCAGGGGTTGGGGGGCGGGGGACTACCTTCTCCATAGTGATTAATGCCACTCTGTGGAGCCTCCTGACCGCTGGTCATTTAGCCCTTCTGGTCATCACCAGACTTGGCCCCATGCCTTTCTATCCATTCTACCACTAGTTCTTTAACTCTAGAGGATGACCCTTGAAAGCCTTGACCACCAAACCCTAAATCAGAGGAGTAGATGTCTATATTTTAAGACCTTGGGGGCAAAAACCCAGTAATAAGTAATCTACTACTGGGTAATTATACATTTACGTACTTGGCTTTATCCTTATTTTCCAATGTGTAAGAGGTATTTTCATTCTGTGAGTAGTAACTAGATAAGGAAAGCCATATTTTGTCTGCATTTTGTAAGATGATACAGTCTTTTATATTTATAGTTATTTTTACTTAATTTATGACATATTTCAAACTTAGAGGAAAGTACAGGGAATAATATGACACCTGTGTGCCTACCACCCAGGTTAAATAGATGTTAACCATTTGCCACATTTGCTTTTGATTTTTCTTTTAATAATAACATGCCAAGGATACAGAGATGGTTTTCTCTTGAGCTTGCATGATATTGAACAAAAGCACACAGGTGTGTAGCTGGGGCTGGGTTTTCTGTTGGGCTTCCTAACAATGACAAGGCAGTGGAACAATATTCTGCAGTTACAGCGGACGGAATAAGGCAGCTTTGTCTCGGAGTTAAAACATACTAAGGAAAAAACCAAAACCCATTATGGGCTGGCAAAACCAAGAATGACAGCAAAAATTGAGAAAGGGAAGGTGCAGAACAGAGAGGGGCATGCGTATCTCAGGTCTAATGACCCCTACCGTGGCTCAGAGGGTATGAGCCAGGCCCTCCTAGAATGAGCAAGGGTCCCCACTAGACTTGGCTGGTGGTGTGTTGATTTGGGAACTCCCAACAGGATGTCTGGCCAGACAGTGAGCTGTGGAACCCTTCTCAGCCCCAGCCTATTCAGATACAAATTGAGGATATTAAAAGTACCTATTTCATAGAGTTACTGAACAGACTGAAGTAGAGTAACACACAATGACTCTATGAGCTAGTCTTTACAGAGGTGGGATTTGAATTTATATCTATCTGATTTTTAAGGATTTTTGAGCACGTCCTATGTGGACTATCCTTTTAAGAAAGGCAGAACCCACGGGTCTTTTGTTCAGTCTTGCCTAGTTTAAAGGGTATTACTGCAAATGGAAATGGATTTGAAGAAACCCCAACAGATCTCAGCACGAATGCTTATAATAATTGATGAAGTAGTCTTCCCCCGTAAGGCTGAAGAGGAGATGGGAATAAACTGAAAATTATAAAAAAGATGAAAGGAGAAATGGTGACGTTTCCTCAAATGTAGTGGAAAGAGTGTTTGGGGATAAGATAGACCACAGTTTGAATCTTTTCTCTTTCTCGTTTGCTAACTTGTGATCTTGATTTATTTACTTTTCTGCATATCATTAATTTTACCTGTGAAATGGGGAATTTTCCTTATAGGATTATCTGCCAAAGGGTTAAATGAAATAATTTATATAAATATTTGATAATAGTAAGACTAGCTAATATGTATTAGATGCTTACTATATACCAGGCTCTATGCTAAACTTTTTATATGGATTTTTTCTTTAACCTAACATGGCTGTGGGCAAGTATGCACGATAAATTTTAGATTCCCTATAAAGTACTGGATAAAGTAAGATATCAGTGAAAATAATGTTCGGAAGATACTGAGAAGTTGACTAAAGTTGTAAACTTTTTGCAGCAGATATCATGCTGAAAAGTTAGCATATCTGTGATAGTGAAGGTGTGGAAGTTGCTGATGAATTATGCAGGGAATGCAATAGCAGAGATACAAATGCACCTAAGGCAAGAAGATTAACAGTGTAAACAACTGTGGTTGTAGAGAACAGCCCCCTGCACCTGCCGAATAAGCAATATGGCAATTATAATGATTTGATGAGATACTTATTGATTACCTACTCTGTGCAAAGCATTTGATGAGTTCAGGAAATATTTCTGACACTCTCAGTGTGGATATTGACAGATAGATGGTTAACAGTGATGATAATAACAAAGTTAGTTATAATAATAATAGTAGCTTACGCATATATAGTGCTTACCATCTGAAAGGCAGGGTTCTAAGCACTGTATTATATTAAACTAATTTAATCTCATAACTCTATGAAGAGAGCACTTTACTTATCTCACTTTTGTATAGGAATACATTGATACACAGAGATCTCTCTTAAGTGATTTACTCAAGGTCACACAGCTGGATAATGGTTCCCATTCTTACAGCTGTGAGTCTAGCTGTGTACCAGGTACTTTACACATATACCTAATCTTCCACAAAACCCAGAGAGTTGAGGTGGAGTTCCATTTAGTAACTTGTCTGAGGTCACACTGCTAATAGGTAGAATTCTAATTTAGACTGGCCAGATTCAAAGCCTGTTTTGTTTCCATGATACCCTGCTGTTCTTTTGACCAATCTTGAAAGACAAACTGCAACAACAACAAAAAAAACCCAAACAAATCCTCTGAACCTCCTCTCCTTCTCTTACATACCTGCTGGTAAAGTTTTTATACTCAGAGGACAAAGGCAGATAAAGGAGATATAAAATTTTACAAATGTGAGGCTAAGAATGACCTTAAATCTTACCCTTAGCGTTTGTAGATGAGAACTTGGGAGAAAAATTTACACAAAGCTCAGATAACTGGTATGATTTCCACAAACACAAAGACTGGCAAACTTTTCTCTTTGAAGGTTGAAGGAAGATATTTCAATACCTAGAGGACATTAATTTATCAACAGACCCTTAGGCTTCAAAGCACTTTATAGGACATAGCACAGGCTTAAAAAATGATCAAAAGTGCTTTTAAAAGATAAAGGGTTTAGAACACAAAAGACAAGGTTAATGATTCTAAGTGAAATTAATTGGGAAATGACACATGATATTGTGAAAACTGGAAGGTGGAAAACATAAAACAAGTGGGATTTCAGACTGCCAAGATATGTAACACAAAGTGAGATTGGAGAGTGAAGGAAGAGTGAGCTGAATGCTAGAATTATTATTCTCATTAGAAAGGAGTTCAAAGTTTTCTTGGTTAATGATAGGAATGAATAATAGAAGTAATGAGAACAGTTGTTGTATTAAAATATGTTAATAATGTTAGAAAAACGTGAGAGCGAGCCAGACAGCCACTCATGATCCCTATTAAAAGAAGTTCAGAGTGAATGGTAGAAGTACTGAAAACAGTTGTATTAAAATGTGTCAATGTCAAAAAATGTCAGAAAAAGTGTTGGATTAATTATAGCTATTTTCCAACTTTATTAAAAAATAAAGAAATGTTGGAAAACATCGGTTCCCACTGGCTCCTGTTATTTTTATGTCTCACATCAGCACAGGCATACCCTACCCCCATTCAATTCTCTTGAACTCTAACAGAATTTGAGAAGGGGGATGAACTTGTCTGAGTGCTGAGAAACTTATCCTGCCTCAAACTCAGAAAGTTCAGTAAACGTGAACGCTTAACAACTTCTGTCTGAATGTATTTCATGCATGAATATAGATGGGAAGTTTCTAAAGGGCATTTTCCTGAGCTGAATTATTGATCCTATTTCAGGAAGTGTACAGGCTTATATAAGTTGGTGAAAATTTAACCAAGTAGTTTTGGATGCTTTTAAAGAGAGCTTTCCATCCAAAAACTGCGATTCAAACACCTTAATTTATTCCTTGAATCTTGAGATGGCTTGATATTATGGTTATTGGATGGAGCTCTTGTTGCTCTTATGATTTTTGTGATGGGTAGAACAATGACCATTTGGGTTTTCCAAAAAGTGTTCATTCAATGTGGCGATATGGCTGATTCTTAGCAGTCAGTGTTACAATGATGCCACCAAGATGCCCTTCAGCATGAGCCCCTTCCACGTCCCTCCCACCCACTTAAATGGGGCTTTCTATGTTTCCACAGTCTCTTCTCTTTTAACTCAGAATCAGTGGTTTGAGTAGAGTAAAAAATTATGGCCCACCATCATTCTGGGTGTGTGAGCTTAGACAGTCACTGGACCTCTATAGACCCACATTGTAATGATGTGTCTGTGTTTCTCTGAGACCAGACTGGCACAACAGTAAAACCTGTATTCCTGTGTGCGTGGGTGAATTGATGAGTCCTAGTCCCTTTTTTTTTTTAATAGAAATGATTTTTAAAATTCAATATGCTCTATGCCTAGTAACATGTGTGTTTGTTGACTTAATCACTTTCCAAAGAGGTTTTGAGGCCATGAACAAAAAGAATGTGAAGCTCAAAGGAGTAGAAACACATGAGAAAACTGGGATGGGCAGGGTATATTTAGGTGGGCCCCAAACTGCATGCTAGAAGTCCCTATTGCTTAGGCTGGCAATGTGTTGAGTGATACCGGGGTTATTAAAAAAGCAGGTATAAATTTTACTTTCCACCTTCAAGGAGAATGTATAATCTACTCCAGAAGAGAAGACCAGGACATAAGAACGAATTTGACAGTAGGTAGTACTGAAAAGGTAATGCTAAATTTTACTTGTGTGATGCGGCCTGTAAGTGTTAGGGGAGTGAAGGGTGAGTGAAGTATTTGAGGAAGTGTCACCAGAGGAAAAGGGAAATGATTCGAGCCTCGTTTGTTTATTTGTACCACCAATGTTAGGAACAGAGACAGGAGCAAAGTCCCGAAGTCCAACCTAATTCATGGGAATTAGGGTGTGTCATGGGAAACGATAGTTCAGGTAGGTGAGACCTGACTGTTTAAAAAAAGAATTTGAATATGAGGTAATAGGCTCTCAGGAGCTGAGTAGTCAACAGAGTGAAAAAGGATGTTATTAGCACTTGGGATTAAATAGATTCGATATCCAAATTGAAATGCCCAGGTTAATATGGAATGTAACTTGGGTGGGGTTAGAGTTGTAGATTAGGGATATCCATTGGAAGGAGGTGCTTAACGCTAGGAGAAAAAATAGAACTGAAGGCAGGCGGCTGAAAGGTGTGGCGGTAGAAACTCCCCCACAGTTAAAGGGGGAGGGAGGGAGCCCAAGAAGCAGTGGAGAGCTGAGGAAAGCAGAGAAAGGATGAGACGAAAGCTGGGATGGGGTGGGGTGCAGGGTGGAGCCCCTCAGGGAACAGGAGGCAGGAAACCATATCTGATGCTAGGTGCTCTTGAGCTAAGGCAAAACATCTTTAAGTCAGAAGGAAGCAGTTGGAGGACCTGAAGAAAACAGTTTAAATTTTTTTTAAAAGTCCGGGGTTTGGAAGTCAGAGGGCAGGGGAAAAAACATGCAAAAAAAGAAGGGAGTGGGGTATAGCTCCCTTAATTAATAATTTGCAGTAAAAAAAGAGAAATAGTATTTAAGCTTTCAGGCTCATTGAAATGAAGTGAAGCATTTTTGAATCAATTTTCTGACATTTTGACTATCCAAGTACAAAAAGCCTGTGGGAAGGTAAAACTCTAAACATTTTCTTTGGGAGACTCTGGGATATCCACATGCTGGGACACATCCTAGTCCTGCTTTAATCCTTGGCCCGATGGAAAATTTGGATTTCTCTTTCTTTTTTTCATGACCAGCATAGTTGCACTGCCAACATGCTGTAGCTCCTCACCAAGAAGCCTGATAATCAAAGCAATTTCTGCACCAACCAAAGAGTACAGATGATGACAAACTCTGTGACCAAGCTGGAATTAGTTGTGGAAAGTGCCAGTAACTTGCATTTGTTATCGGTTTCTGGTTGTTGGTTGTTGCATGTTTTGTTTGTATTGCAGCGTTACTATAGTAGCAATGGCTTTTTAGCAAACATTGAAATGTCTTCTGTTTTGTGTGCTGTTAATATCTGTATAAATTATTCTACGTTCTACATGACAGAGGTTTTTATCTTTCTTTATAAATAATTACTTGAAGAGAAAAGATAATTTTTGGACATCTCTCAAATTCATCTTCATTCTGGATTCAGGACTTTAAAAGTATAAATGTTTTATCTTTTTAACATCTGATTTATTTAAATAGTGTTATTCTTTGGCTAAGCATTTGTCTGATTTTTTTGTTTCCTTAATTTGGTTGATCTGTTTTAATCTTTTGTTTTAGCCTCTGAATTCCTATTCCTAAACGTTCTAAAATGGCAAATTAAGGTAATTAAAAAATACAGTTAAGCTCTAAAACTCTGAAGTGTTTGTCATTTACCTGTTCCAGGCTTGAGATAATTTAAGCATCTTCATAAACTAGTTCCATTCCATCTGCTCTGTGAAGTAAGTTTCAAGTAAAGCCACGTAGATTAGGTTTATTTAACTTTTACTTTATTCATTGCAATGATATAAAATTTAAAAGTTTCCAAACAATGTGTAATTGGAATTAAAAGAGTTAAGATAAGCTAATTTTGGTGTTAGAATTTTGGAGCTCTGCTGTAGCCTCACTGTGGTGGGACAGATTGAAACTAAGACTGAGAAATGTAAAGATGGAGCAGGAAGGAAAGTAACCTTCTGTGTGAAGCAAGAACTACAACTGCCATTTCCTTTGTTGGCAAATGGTTTATGAAAGTAATCCATAAATCAATCACGTGGATAACATTGGACAAGTTCAGTAACAGTTGAGAGCTTAACGGAAAAACCACAACCCCAACGGTATCAAGGTTTTTAACCCTGTTTTGTAATTTTCTTTACTGGACCAGTTAGTTTGTTTCTATGATTCATATTATTAAAAGATAGTAACTCTCACATTTTATGTTCTGTAGTGGAAAGATTAATCAAATCATTTGTGTTAACAATGTAGTCTCAAATTCATGTCTACTATTATAAAACCTGTGCTCAGGTTACTGTTGAATTTTATATCTGACTTTCTATATGCAGTGTCTTACAAAAGTAAACTATTTAGGCATTAAAGTTAAATCTGGAGGTAATTTAAAAATGATGCTAGGAGTTGATTAGGGGCCATATATATAAATGTGTGTTGCATGTTTATGTGCATGTAGGAAGGGTTGTAGTTATAAGAACGGGTAAGAATGTTCTGGCTTGAATGGTGAGAGACTTTTCTTTGAAGCACAGAACAGCAATCAGATTCTTATATCTAGATCGGTGATCTAAATTTCTACTTGCTGATACCCTGATTTGACATCTCTAGCAGCCCTAGTTGTTCTGGGTTTTACATGTGCTCTTTGGTTGTAAAGTTTGCTGTGAATCAAGGTCACCTCAATAGATGTGGCTGTCCAGGTACAATCTAGATATGCTGCAGGTGGTGACATCATTCTTTCCCAATAGCCCAAAAGTGCATGGAAGAGGAGTTGTTTTATACAAATGGGAAAGCCTGACTGGTACAGTAAGGAAGTTAGCTGAAGTTCATCATAGAATCTCAGCATAGAATTATCCTTTAAAGCTTTTCCATCAACTTCTCTCCACAGAATTTTTAGTGATGACATATCCAGTCTGTGTTTGTATCCCTCTAGAGGAGGAAAACATACCACTTCTGAAAAGGGCCTTTTCTGTCTTTGCATAGTTTTGATCATTAGACAGTTTGTCCATCATTTGATCCAAATTGATCTTCTTTTGCTTTATTAGCCATTGGGTTAGTTTTTCTTCTGAGGCCAAAGCAGAGCAAGTGTGTCTCCTATTTCATGTGACAACCCTTCTGATGTTTGGCTCACTGAGTAGACTAGTCTCCAGAACAATCATCTCCAATGCCCTTTCTTTTCAAAGAGCTTCAGCTCTGCTATCATTTCTTAAAGTGTGTTGCTCCAAAGTCAAGCAATATTCCAAAAGTTATTTGATCAGCTTGAAGTAGAAGGATTATTAATGCAGCCCAAGATTGCTCTGGCTTTCTGGTGATTGTTGACTCCTATTAATCTCCTATTAATCTCACTTTCATTATTAATGATCAGGACTGTGCCACATTTATCTCTGCATCTTGCTTGTCACAGAACAGGCCTTACTCTGCTGTGCCATGTGTGGACTTACCAACATGTCTTCTGCATCTTCACTGAATTCTAAACCAATGGGCCAATCAAAATAGAGGCTCTGGGGGGTGGAGTCCAGGCATTGGTATTAAAAAAAAAGTCTCCCCATGTGGTTCTAATGAGCAACCAGGTTAAGAATGACCAATATAAGCTCTTAATTAAAATATTGAGCACAACACAGTTGAGGACAGAGTCATGTGCCGTATCATACCTCCCAACAGGTTGCCATTGGGCCATTAATAATTATGTCTTGTTGCCTTAACTAGTTTCCAATTTCTATAATTAACTGTCCTTGTCCTGGCTGCCAACCCAATTTTTGTTTAATTATGCTATATTATTGCTCTCTATCTTAAAAAGCAGAGAGCCTTTTAAAAAATATTAAATCTATTATACTGCTGGTTTAGATAACTTTTATATGGAAGCAGAAGGATGGAATGAATAATTGAACTTTGAAGATTCCTTTCCAAGTCATGTTTCTATGATTCTTGCAAACCACAAAGTCCTGTGCTGCAATGTTTTAAACACTCTTGTAGGCCAAATGCCACAAAAACGCCATTGTTGTAAGCAAGACATTTGTGAGTTTAGGAGCACAAATGGGCTGGACTTCATAATGTCTGGCAGAGAAAGCACTGCTCAGACTTTTCTAGGTGAGAAAATAAGCTAAAGGAATGTTTGATTTCTTTTCTTCTCCCTCACTCTCTGATATGGAAAAGTTAATGAACTGCACAAAGATGTTATGCTAAAAAATGTGAAAAATCTATATTTATGCTAGAGCCTATCTTTCTTTGGCAAATGTACTTCTCAAAGTTATGTACTGGAAATGACTTGTTTGTGTTGTGAATTACTAACCATTATATTAGCTCCTGTTTGTTCTGATAAATGGAATTGCATTTCCCTCATGTATTATTTTGCATTAAAAAAATTGGGTTTAGGGCTTCCCTGGTGGCGCAGTGGTTGAGAGTCTGCCTGCCGATGCAGGGGACACAGGTTCGTGCCCCGGTCTGGGAAGATCCCACATGCTGCGGCGCGGCTGGGCCCGTGAGCCATGGCCGCTGAGCCTGCGCGTCCGGAGCCTGTGCTCCGCAATGGGAGAGGCCACAACAGTGAGAGGCCCATGTACTGCAAAGAAAAAAAAAAAAATTGGGTTTATCTGGCTTATATTGAGTAATTAGGAATTGTTTATCACTTTGTTAAATCCTATAGAGACTTAAAAAAGTATAAGGTAGGGTCTTAGCTCCTCAGAGATTTGCTATCCCCTTGAGATTATTTTATATACAGAAATGAAATAACAGTACAAGACATTGTAATATTAAGTATAAAATTGAATGGTGTTAGACTTACAGTTAATGTTTTCACTATATCTGGGTAAGGGAGATAATTTTCTAATAAGAGATAAATTCTTTTTCTTTTTTTAACACCTTTATTGGAGTATAATTGCTTTACAGTGGTGTGTTAGTTTCTGCTTTATAACGAAGTGAATCAGCTATACACATACATATATCCCCATATCCCGTCCCTCTTGTGTCTCCCTCCCACCCTCCCTATGCCTAATACATATATACGGAATCGAAAAAAAAAAAACAAAAAATACCCCAAAAATGGTTATGAAGAACCTAGGGGTGGGACAGGAATAAAGAGGCAGACGTAGAGAATGGACTTGAGGACACGGGGAGGGGGAAGGGTAAGCTGAGACGAAGTGAGAGAGTGGCATGGACTTATTTATATACACTCCCAAACGTAAAATAGATAGCTAGTGGGAAGCAGCCGCATGGCACAGGGAGATCAGCTCGGTGCTTTGTGAGATAAATTCTTTTTAAAAAACTTGTTCATGTTGTTAATAAATGTCTTTTGAAAAATATACTATGTTGCATTCATATAGTATAAAAATGGTCTAACTTGATTTGGAAACTTACTAATTTGCACTGCACTTTGAACCCTTGTCTGGATTTGTGAAACCATTGGCTACTCAGAAAGCCCAGTACCAGTCCCCTTTAAGTCCATCTAAACCTAAACTGACTGAAGAAAATGATGTGCTCCTTCGAAAGTTCTAGGTTATTCTAGAATTGAATGTTTTGAGTATGCAAGGCAGTTGAATTTTGTTTGTTCGTTTAGTTCGAATGTGAATTTTATATGTGTGATTATTAAAAATAACTAAAGTATTTTGACATTAGGAATAGTTCTGAATTTATGCTTTATGAGCAAATAATTATAAATAAATTCCTGAACCTATACAGGACCTATATATGTTATTTCCTGTGCAAATGGTCAGGTTTTTTGCATTTTGCATTTTTTCATTTTTAAAAAAGGGTTCCTCCTGCCCTCTTCCCCTTCTCTTCCTGCCATGCTCCCCCGTGCCTCCACATACCTGTGGAATTTCTTCCGCGGTCTTTTGTTTTCCAACGTAATGCTTGATCTGATCTTTTTATTTGCCAGAGCTTTAACTGAAAATGCATGAAGAATCTCTGATTTTTATTTTCATCCAATGTATTTTTCTAAGGATTGAATGAGAAATCTAGAAAAATGTCTTCAGCTGAGTCAAAAGGACATTTTCTTTCTATAGTCTAAGCAGTGGTGTAAGGCATTTCAGTGTTTTAGCTCTGATGTTGATTCCGCTCTAGTCTACTGGTGAAATCAAGTATCTCACAAGGTTCCCCATCTATAGTGGACAAATGGGACTTTTTTGGATATGTACGAATTTCACTAAATTATTTGCACAGCCTTTTGAAAAATACATGTACCTTTCTTATATCATAGAAATTTGTATTTATCAAAACTCTTAGAGGCTATTTAATACTTTGCTTCTTGAAAAGCGGGCCTCTAACAAGCATCATCTTCTCCCCTGGAGCTTGTTTAGAAATTCAGAACCTCAGGCCACATCACAAAACTGCTGAGTCAGAATCTGCATTTGAACCCAAATGATTCATATACACATTTGAGTTTCAGAAGCACTGGACAGATCCTCTATTCTTATTTCAGTTAGGAGTGCCCTGAAGATTCTGGCAAGAGCAAAGAGGTGAGGAGGGAGAAAAGTATTTAATTAGGAAGCACAGTGCCAGTGCTTTTATACTTTTTTTTTTTTTGGCAGTACGCGGGCCTCTCACTGCCGTGGCCCCTCCCGCCGCGGAGCACAGGCTCCGGACGCGCATGCCCAGCGGCCACGGCCCACAGGCCCAGCCGCTCCGCGGCACGCAGGACCCCCTCCCCGGACCGGGGCACGAACCCGCGCCCCCTGCATCCGCAGGCGGACTCCCAACCACTGCGCCACCAGGGAAGCCCAGTGGCAGTGCTTTTATATGCATTACCTCATATGATCTTCCCAACTCTGCATGGTAAATATTATTTTTCACATTTTACAGGTGGGGAAACTGAAGATTGGCGGGACTAAAATTTTTTTCCAAGGCCACTTAGTTCGTAAAATGTAGAGCCACCTTTCAGATTCAGGACTCCAAGCACTCCCTTTTTCCTTTTTCAGTTATCTTCTGGGACAGTTAGCATTTACCCAGTCCTTATTAATTGGATTGTTGTTTCCTTATGGTGAATTTGACTTAGATTTGGGGGGTCTTCAAGACCTTCAGGGTCTTCAAGAAGCTCCTGAAGATTTCCTGAAACAAGGTATGCAAAGGGGCTCTTCCTTGTTAATCTCTGCATCTGAAGTTTGAGGTTTGATTTGTCCTCTTCCATATGTAACTCCTTTCTTTATGGCATGTCTGCCTTCCTCCCTCCCTTTCCTTCTGTTCTCTGACTCTTCCTTCTTTACAATAGCTCCTGTCAAAATGGTTGTGTGTGTCTGTCATGAGTAAGAAGGCATATGTTGAAAGTATTTTATGTTGTAATTTTGCAACAGAAACTTGTCTTATTTCAGTGGCATTTTCAGGGAACTGTGGGGCTTTGTCACAAATGCAAAATCCAGTTTGCAGTTGGCAGTGATTAGCACTGCAGGTGGTGATAAGCCCTTTCCTCAATTATATGCTAATGGTAAGTGAAGTGCTTTCAGCTGAAGCTAGTTATGGGTGGACTGTGTCACATCTCCTGCTTTCAAGCTTGCTTGCCCAAATCTTACTCCCCATGTCTGCCTAGTTGCCTGGTGCTTTCTTGTTTCCAAGATCTTTCTCATAGGAAGGATATCCTCCTCACATTGACATGTTAGAAATTAATGGTTGTCTTCCCTGGGTATTAGGGTTGTACAATGGAGGACAGTGGCCAGAGAACAGTGTTTAACACAAAGTGATGCATCTGTATCCTCCTTCATCCCCTACCCCGTGCCTAGCACATTGCCAGGCATATACTAATAGGTGTGAACTTTTTTTTTTTGGTAGAAGCTTTCTCTGGGTCATTGCAACAGTGAACTTCTTATTTGTTCATTTATTCATGCATTTATTTAAAAAACACAACTATATTAAAAATTTTAAAGTATTATTACAAATTAAATTACTAGGGACAAAACTTACTGAGGAATTGCTCTGTTCCTGGCACAGGGGTGAGGTACATAGAGGTAGATAAGACTCATTCATATCAACCTTCAAGGAGCTAAACCACAGGACCCTGGGGGCTTTGTCTGGAACCAGAAAGTTTCCTAGAAGCCTGTGTTGTGCCATGGGCCTTGACACTGGCATGGCCTATGCAAGTGTCTTCTGACTTTCTAGATGTCACTTTCCTTACTGAGTATATAAACAAATCATCTCACTGGAAGGGACTATTGAGGGAAGATAATATCTGAAATGGGTTTGCTATCCTTTGTTGTTATAAACAGTCACCATTTTGGGAAAACCGGTTTCCCAAAAAGGCTTCAGGCTACATGCCATAGTCACACCTTTAGGTTTTTCCTCCTTTATTCCCTTCAAATTCCTTGTCCTATTTCTGGTGCCGCTGGTGACCCTCCATGGGAGGGACACAGAGCACAGTCTTCCATTCTTATGAAATGCCTCCTGATTCTGTTCTGCCAAACCCATCAACCTCTCCGGCTTCTTCCTCCCCCAAACCAGCACATTTGTATAAGGGTCTGGGTGACCTTTGCTTTTGAACACTTACCCCAGGTGGAGTGAATCAGGAGGAGGAATGTGGAAGAGGAATTTGAAGGATGTGGGATGAGATGTTGGAGAAGGTACGGGTGCCGCAGCTGGGAGCCCCTCATTCATTCATCCGTTCATTTATTCAGGGAGCAGGGGAAAGGATCTGGTCTGCTTTGTTTCAAAGCAGCTTTGTACCCTGCTGTACAGTTCCTAGCTGGCCTCCCCAGCTAGGATGCACGGGTGGATCGTTAACTACTAAATAAATAAATGCCCACTGTAACTTGCCCTGGAGCCTGGTTCTTGGAATTGCTCCTCTGAGAAGCAGCTCAGTTGCAGATCAGTTCAGAAACTTAGTGTATCTGTCCTTGTGAGTTTTTTGGGTTTTTTAAAATAACATCTTTATTGGGGTATAATTGCTTTACAATGGTGTGTTAGTTACTGCTGTATAACAAAGTGAATCAGCTATACATATACATATATCCCAGTATCTCCTCCCTCTTGCGTCTCCCTCCCACCCTCCCTATCCCACCCCTCCAGGTGGTCACAAAGCACTGAGCTGATCTGCTGATCTCCCTGTGCTATGCGGCTGCTTCCCACTAGCCATCTGTTTTACGTTTGGTAGTGTATATATGTCCATGCCACTGTCTCACTTCGTCCCAGCTTACCCTTCTCCCTCCCCATATGTCCTAGTGAGTTTTGACTGGAGACTCACACTTGAAACCACTGTGCATTTTCTCTGTTCACATCTTGGCAGCTCGTGCTCTGCTCAGCACTTGCTTGAGCTTCTTAATGAATCTATTTGTCAGCTCCTACAGAGGACACCTGCCTACTTTTATGTATATCATTAGGGAATCCCATTGCCAATTACTAGAAGCAAATTTAGGGTAGTCTTTATTTTAACCTAAGCCATCCTAAGCAAAACTTGCAAATTTGATGAAAATTCATTAAATATCACAAAAAAATAAAAGACTGACGCTTCCATTTATTTATAAATTATTGTTATTGTGTTTTAATGATAGAAGATGGTTTTAAAGCCTCTCTCTTCCCCCATTCCATGTAGACAATTTTCCTTCCCTCTTTCCCAACTTGTCCTCTGTTCTTTCCCTTCAATACCTTTATTCCCAAACAAACGCCACTCAACAACAACAACAAAATCACAAAGCCAGGTAGTGTGGGTTTGTCTAAATTTAGATTTATCATCCTACCCTGAATGAGAATGGGCTGGAGGCCAGGAAAGCCTAGAATGTTGGAGGAGGACACTGCCATGAGTTGGCCAGGGGTCCCAGTTCCCCAGCATCCTGCAGAGGGTAGGAACTCAGAGCTGCACACTTTTCTCATCTGATCCTCAGGGGTTCAGGAGAAAATTGCATACTTCCCCAGAGCTGGTGTTATTTGTGTAGAACCCTAGTATAAGAGGTAGAGTCTTAGGAAGGATTAGACTATATGTAGTATGTTATTATAACCCCTTGGCTCTTTGGGAAATTCTTTATGGGTGCCTTTCCTCATTAACTGGACTTTTCCACTGTGCCTTTGTTATTGTCATAAATGCTGAGGTCCTGCCTGAAATTTGGCCTAGTTCCCAGATTGTACTACATGGTCTAATTTTTAGTCCTAATAAACAAAGCAGTTTGTATGCCCTGAGTTATCCAAAGGCGCCCTTGTAGTTCAGCAAGCCAGCCCCACATCAACTCAAAGAAATGCCCACTTTGGTCGTCCAAGGCCTCTGAAGCCCTACACTGAGATGAAGCAATGAGCCAAAGCTGAGGGCCTGCTCCCCAGCAGATAGCAGACCTTCAAGGGGGAGGCATAGAAGAACTTTGGAAAAGCAGAACTAGCAGACAAACAAATCATTAGGGATGCCCTGTGAAAGTCCCACTGAAATATATTTGATGTCTTTTTTCTTTTCTATGCCTTTCTTTTGTTTTACCTCTTATCTCTCTGGAGAAGATGTATACTAGATCTGTCTCCTTCTGTATAATTTTAAGAGCATTTTTAGTTCTTTTTCAGAAGTCACAATAGAAAAGTTAACATTTTATCTGGAACGATTTAAAAGTCTTTTATATTGTATGCATCTAAACACCCTGGAGAAAAAAAAATTAGTGTGATTAAATTAATCTCAGAGGGAAATTTATTTTGTTCCTCTGGTAATTGTCCAATATTAGTTTTTTGTAGATATATTACTATTTGTAGGCCACTTAGTAGCTCTAGAACAGTCTTTAAGATGCTGGAACACTAAACCAAGACCTGAGAGTGGAAAACAGAACAAGGTTTATGACATTGTCAGGCAGATTGCTTTGGGGCGAGACTGAGACCTTTCTGAAAGCTTGCTGCCACTGTCTGTGATTCTGAGGTCTAGATGGGAAATGACACTCCCTAGACAAGCCCTGTGACATTCTCCCTAGATTGAAAAGGCTGAAAGCGACTACTCTAGCTGATTGGATTAGTGTACACCCTTTACTGTGCTTTGGTTTAGGGAGATTCTTTTCTTCACCAGCTGAAGAATGTTCTACGAGGGTCAGTGAGTTCATTGATCAAGAGAGAGTCTAAGGACTCCTTGTTTCTGACTCATTTCCCGGGAAACACATACCATTTGGGAGAACACATGACTCTATGAAGCATAACTTTTATGGGCAACCCTTGAAACTGCTCTGAGCCTCAGTTTCTTCATCTGTAAAATGGTGCTGAAATTGTAACAGCTCCCTGAATTTTTAGATGACCTGAGATGATGTATGTACAGTGCTCAGCACAGTGCTTGGCATATGTAAGGAGGCAATACCTGTTAGCTGGTGTCATTGTGTAACACGGAGACACCATTACACACACAGTCACACGTTCTTCATTCTGTGTCCAAGTCTTGGTGACACATGGGTCTTATTCATTTCCTTTGACCATGACAATGTTTAATCTGACAATCTTCAAAAAAAATTTTTTTTTAGCATCTTTATTGGAGTATAATTGCTTTACAATGGTGTGTTAGTTTCTGCTGTATAACAAAGTGAATCAGCTATATGTATACATATATCCCCATATCCCCTCCCTCTTGCGTCTCCCTCCCACCCTCCCTATCCCACCCCTGTAGGTGGTCACAAAGCACTGAGCTGATCTCGCTGTGTTATGCGGCTGCTTCCCACTAGCTATCTGTTCCCACATGCCACTCTCTCACTTCGTCCCAGCTTACCCTTCCACCTCCCTGTGTCCTCGAGTCCATTCTCTACGTCTGCGTCTTTATTACTGTCCTGCCCCTAGGTTCTTCAGAAAATTTTTAATTTTTTTATTCCATATATATGTGTTAGCATGGGGTATTTGTTTTTCTCTTTCTGACTTACTTCACTCTGTATGACAGTCTCTAGGTCCATCCACCTCACTACAAATAACTCAATTTAGTTTCTTTTAAAACTTCCATTGTATATATGTGCCACATCTTCTTTATCAATTCATCTGTTGATGGACCCTTAGGTTGCTTCCATGTCCTGGCTATTGTAAATAGAGCTGCAATGAACATTGTGGTACATGACTCTTTTTGAATTATGGTTTTCTCAGGGTATGTGCTGTAGTGTGATTGCTGGGTCATATGGTAGTTCTATTTTTAGGTTTGTTTTTTTTTTAACATCTTTATTGGGGTATAATTGCTTTACAATGGTGTGTTAGTTTCTGCTTTATAACAAAGTGAATCAGTTATGCATATACATATGTTCCCATATCTCTTCCCTCTTGCGTCTCCCTCGCTCCCACCCTCCCTATACCACCCCTCCAGGTGGTCACAAAGCACCGAGCCAATATCCCTGTGCCATGCAGCTGCTTCCCACTAGCTATCTACCTTACGTTTGTTAGTGTATATATGTCCATGCCTCTCTCTCGCCCTGGCACAGCTCACCCTTCCCCCTCCCCATATCCTCAAGTCCGTTCTCCAGTAGGTCTGTGTCTATTCCTGTCTTACCCCTAGGTCCTTCATGACATTTTTTTCCCCTTAAATTCCATATATATGTGTTAGCATATGGTATTTGTCTTTTTCTTTCTGACTTACTTCACTCTGTATGACAGACTCTAGGTCTATCCACCTCATTACAAATAGCTCAATTTTGTTTCTTTTTATGGCTGAGTAATATTCCATCGTATATATGTGCCACATCTTCTTTATCCATTCATCTGATGATGGGCACTTAGGTTGTTTCCACCTCCGGGCTATTGTAAATAGAGCTGCAATGAACATTTTGGTACATGACTCTTTTTAAATTTTGGTTTTCTCAGGGTATATGCCCAGTAGTGGGATTGCTGGGTCATATGGTAGTTCTATTTGTAGTTTTTTAAGGAACCTCCATAATGCTCTCCATAGTGGCTGTATCAATTTACATTCCCACCAACAGTGCAAGAGGGTTCCCTTTTCTCCACACGCTCTCCAGCATTTATTGTTTGTAGACTTTTTGCAGATGGCAATTCCGACCAGTGTGAGGTGATACCTCATTGTAGTTTCGATTTGCATTTCTCTAATGATTAGTGATGTTGAGCATCCTTTCATGTGTTTGTTGGCTATCTGTATATCTTCTTTGGAGAAATGTCTATTTAGGTCTTCTGCCCATTTTTGGATTGGATTGTTTGTATTTTTGATATTGAGCTGCATGAGCTGCTTGTATATTTTGGAGGTTAATCCTTTGTCAGTTGCTTCATTTGTAAATATTTTCTCCCATTCTGAGGGTTGACTTTTCGACTTATTTATGGTTTCCTTTGCTGGGCAAAAGCTTTGAAGTTTCATTAGGTCCCATTTGTTTATATTTGTTTTTATTTCCCTTTCTCTAGGAGGTGGGTCAAAAAGAATCCTGTTGTGATTTAGGTCATAGAGTGTTCTGCCTATGTTTTCCTCTAAGAGTTTTATAGTGTCTGGCCTTACATTTAGGTGTTTAATCCATTTTGAGTTTATTTTTGTGTATGGTGTTAGGGAGTGTTCTAATTTCATTCTTTTACATGTAGCTGTCCAGTTTCCCCAGTACCAGTTATTGAAGAGACTCTCTTTTCTCCATTGTATATTCTTGCCTCCTTTATCAAAGATAAGGTGACCATATGTGTGTGGGTTTATCTCTGGGCTTTGTATCCTGTTCCTTTGATCTATATTTCTGTTTGTGCCAGTACCATACTCTTTTGATTACTGTAGCTTTGTAGTATAGTCTGGAATCCGGGAACCTGATTCCTCCAGCTCCGTTTTTCTTTCTCAAGATTACATTTGCTATTCAGGGTCTTTTTTGTTTCCATACAAATTGTGAAATTTTTTGTTTAGTTCTGTGAAAAATGCCTTTGGTAGCTTGATAGGGATTGCATTGAATCTTGATAGCAGATTGCTTTGGGTAGTATAGTCGTTTTCACAATTTTGATTCTTGCAATCCAAGAACATGGTATCTCTCTCCATCTGTTTGTATCATCTTTAATTTCTTTCATTCGTGTCTTATAGTTTTCTGCATACAGATCTTTTGTCTCCTTAGGTAGGTTTATTCCTAGGTATTATATACTTTTTGTTGCAATGGTAAATGAGAGTGTTTCCTCAATTTCTCTTTCAGATTTTTCATCATTAGTGTATAGGAATGCCAGAGATTTCTGTGCATTAATTTTGTATCCTGCTACTTTACCAAATTCATTGATTAGCTCTAGTTGTTTTCTGGTAGCATCTTTAGGGTTCTCTATGTATAGTATTATGTCATCTGCAAACAGTGACAGTTTTACTTCTTCTTTTATAATTTGGATTCCTTTTATTTCTTTTTCTTCTCTGATTGCTGTGGCTAAAACTTCCATAACTGTGTTGAAAACAGTGGTGAGAGTGGGCAACCTTGTCTTTTCCTGACCTTAGTGGAAATGGTTTCAGTTTTTCACCATTGAGAATGATGTTGGCTGTGGGTTTGTCATATATGGTCTTTATTATGTTGAAGTGAGTTCCCTCTATGCCTACTTTCTGGAGAGTTTTTATCATAAAAGGGTATTGAATTCTGTCAAAAGCTTTTTCTGCATCTATTGAGATGATCATATGGTTTTTATCCTTCAGTTTGTTAATATGGTTTATCACATTGATTGATTAGCATATATTGAAGAATCATTGCATTCCTGGGATAAACCCCACTTGATCATGGTGTATGATCCTTTTAATGTGCTGTTGGATTCTGTTTGCTAGCATTTTGTTGAGGATTTTTCCATCTGTGTTCATCAGTGATATTGGCCTGTAGTTTTCTTTCTTTGTGACTTCTTTGTCTGGTTTTGGTATCAGGTTGATGGTGGCTTCGTAGAATGAGTTTGTGAGTATTCCTCCCCTCTGCTCTATTTTGGAAGAGTTTGAGAAGGATAGGTGTTACCTCTTCTCTAAGTGTTTGATAGAATTCGCCTGTGAAGCCATCTGGTCCAGGGCTTCGGTTTGTTGGAAGATTTTTAATCAGTTTCAGTTTCAGTGCTTGTGATTGGTCTGTTTATATTTTCTATTTCTCCCGGGTCAGTCTCTGAAGGTTGCTCTTTTCTAAGAATTTGTCCACTTCTTCGAGGTTGTACCTTTTATTGCCATATAGTTGCTTGTAGTATTCTCTCATGATCCTTTGTGTTTCTGTAGTGTTAGTTCTTACTTCTCCTTTTTCATTTCTAATTCTACTGATTTGAGTCTTTTCCCTTCTTGATAAGTCTGGCTAATGGTTTATCAATTTTGTTTATCTTCTCAAAGAACCAGCTTCTAGTTTTATTGATCTTTGCTATCATTGCCTTCATTTCTTTTTCATTTATTTCTGATCTGATCTTTATGGTTTATTTCCTTCTGCTAACTTTGGGGGTTTTTTGCTCTTCTTTCTCTAATTGCTTTAGGTGTAATTTTAGGTTATTTATTTGAGATGTTTCTTGTTTCTTGAGGTAGGATTGTATTGCTATAAACTTCCCTCTTAGAACTGCTTTTGCTGCATCCCATAGGTTTTGGGTCATCGTGCTTTCATTGTCATTTGTTTCTAAGTATTTTTTGGTTTCCTCTTTGATTTCTTCAGTTATTTCTTGCTTATTTAGTAGTGTATTGTTTAGCCTCCATGTGTTTGTATTTTTTACAGATTTTTTCCTATAATATCTAGTCTTATAAGACTGTGGTCAGAAAAGATACTTGATACGATTTCAATTTTCTTAAATTTACCAAGGCTAGAATTGTGACCCAAGATATGATCTATCCTGGAGAATGTTCCATGAGCACTTGAGAAGAAAGTGTATTCTGTTGTTTTTGGATGGAATGTTCTATAAATATTAATGAAGTTCATCTTGTTTAATGTGTCATTTAAAGCTTGTGTTTCCTCATTTATTTTCATTTTGGATGATCTGTCCATTGGTGCAAGCAGGGTGTTAAAGTCCCCTACTATTGTGTTACTGTCAATTTCCCTTTTTATGGCTGTTAGCATTTGCCTTATGTATTGAGGTGCACTTATATTGGGCGCATAATTATTTACAATTGTTATATCTTCTTCTTGGATCGTTCCCTTGATCATTATGTAGTGTCCTTCTTTGTCTCTTGTAATAGTCTTTGTTTTAAAGTCTATTTTGTCTGATATGAGAATTGCTACTCCAGCTTTGTTTTGATTTTCATTTGCATGGAATATCTTTTTCCATCCCCTCACTTTCAGTCTGTATGTGTCCCTAGGTCTGAAGTGGGTCTTTTGTAGACAGCATATATATGGGTCTTGTTTTTGTATCCATTCAGGCAGTCTATGTCTTTTGTTGGTAGCATTTAATCCATTTACATTTAAGGTAATTATCGATAGGTATGTTCCTATTACCATTTTTTTAATTGTTTTGGGTTTGTTATTATAGGTCTTTTCCTTCTCTTGTGTTTCCTGCCTAGAGAAGTTCCTTTAGCATTTGTTGTAAAGCTGGTTTGGTGGTGCTGAATTCTCTTAGCTTTTGCTTGTCTGTAAAGGTTTTAATTTCTCCGTCGAATCTGAATGAGATCCTTGCTGGTTAGAGTGATCTTGGTTGTAGGTTTTTCCCTTTCATTGCTTTAAATATGCCCTGCCACACTCTTCTGGCTTGGAGAGTTTCTGCTGAAAGATCAGCTGTTAACCTTATGGGCTTTCCATTGTATGTTATTTGTTGCTTTTCCCTTGATGCTTTCAATATTTTTTCTTTGTATTTAATTTTTGATAGTTTGATTAATATGTGTCTTGGCATGTTTCTCCTTGGATTTATCCTGTGTGGGACTCTCTGCACTTCCTGGACTTGATTGACTCTTTCCTTTCCCATATTAGGGAAGTTTTCAACTATAATCTCTTCAAATATTTTATCAGTCCCTTTCTTTTTCTCTTCTTCTTCTGGGACCCCTATAATTTGAATGTTGGACTGTTTAATGGGGTCCCAGAGGTCTCTGAGACTGTCTTCAATTCTTTTCATTCTTTTTCCTTTATTCTGCTCTGCAGTAGTTATTTTCACTATTTTATCTTTCAGGTCACTTCTCTGTTCTTCTGCCTCAGTTATTCTGCTATTGATTCATTCTAGAGAATTTTTAGTTTCATTTATTGTGTTGTTCATCATTGTTTGTTTGCTCTTTAGTTCTAGGTCCTTGTTAAACGTTTCTTGTATGTTCTCCATTTTATTTCCAAGATTTTGGATCATCTTTACTATCATTACTCTGAATTCTTTTTCAGGTAGACTGCCTATTTCCTCTTCATTTGTTTGGTCTGGTGGGTTTTTACCTTGCTCCTTCATCTGCTGTGTATTTCTCTGTCTTTTCATTTAGCTTCACTTACTGTGTTTGAGGTCTCCTTTTTGCAGGCTGCAGGTTCACAGTTTTCATTGTTTCTGGTGTCTGCCCCAGTGGGTAAGGTTTATTCAGTGTGTTCTGTAGCCTTTCTGGTGGAGGGGACTGGTGCCTGGGTTCTGGTGAATGAGGCTGGATATTGTCTTTCTGGTGGGCAGGACCGCATCCGGTGGTGTGTTTCGTGGTGTCTGTGAACTTATTATGATTTTAGGCAGCCTCTCTGCTAATGGGTGGGGTTGTGTTCCTGTCTTGCTAGTTGTTTGGCATGGGTTGTCCAGCACTGGAGCTTGCTAGTCTTTCAGTGGAGCTGGGTCTTAGCATTGAGACAGATATTTCTGGGAGAGCTCTCATCAATTGGTATTATGAGAGCCTGGGAGGTCTTTAGTGGACCAATGTCCTGAACTCAGCTCTCCCATCTCAGAGGCTCAAGCCTGATGCCTGGCTGGCGCACCAAGACCCTGTCAGCCACACGGCTCAGAACAAAAGGGCGAAAAGAAATAAAAAAGAAAGAAAGAAAAAATAAATAAAATAAAGTTATTAAAATAAAAAACCAATTATTAAAATAAAAAAATAAAAAAGTAATTAGAAAGAAAGAGAGCAACCGAACTAATAAACAAATACACCAATGATAACAAGCAAAACTATACAGTCTTCAAATTTTTGAGCATGCTTCCTACTTGTAAAAAGAAAACTTTCCCAATATAGTCATATTTACTTTATATATATATAATTATAATATTTACATATATATGTATTTATATAATTGTATTTATGTTTGTATGATTATGTATGTGTATACATATATAATAAAGACAGTCTGCACATTAAACATTAGGGAACCTTAACTTTTGAATTTTTTGTTAAAATATATTATGGAAGTTCTTCTTAATTTTTTTTCCTGATAGCCTGAAGAACTGTTTGGGGCATCCCCTGGGGGACAGGTACCCCAGCGGTCTCATCAGATAGCGTAATCTTGAGTTTGCATTAACCTGGAAAGCCAAACAAGCAGGCTTCTTAAGGCAATCTTGTCAGGCAAGGTGCTGCTGCTCTATTGCTCACTGTTTTCTTCATAGCATTGATCACTATCTTAAATTGTGTCATCAGTTTACAAGTTTATTGTCTGCCTCTCTCTCTACAACTAAAGTGCAAACTTGCTGTAGGAGGGTAGGGACTTTATTCAGCTCTGTAGTCCTGGCTCAATGACACAGTGCCTGACACATGGAAGGCCCTTAGTAGAATGAATAGATGAACGTTGGGAGAACTGTGGCCTCTGCTCTTTCACTCCCACAAGTTTTTGTTCATGATGGGGAGCCCAGGCTCAGGAGAATGTTATACTGCTGCTGATGGTGGTGATGGTGGTGGTGATGATACTGATTGTAGCCAAGGTTTGTCGACAGCTCTCTGTAAAGCCCCTTCTGTGGGTTGGCCCTCCCTTAATAGTTCATAGAGGAGCATTATCACCTCTCCATTCCTCCCAAGCTGGAACGCTGTAGACTCTTCAGTGGGCAACATTTGACTAATACTGAGGAGTTGTGTGTCTGCTTGGTACCAGTGAGGTGCCAGACAGCCAATCTCCAGGCCCGCTTGCCCCATACATGCATTCTTTGGGGATCTTTGCATAAACATGGGTGTTTTGCGTATTTCCCGCATGGTGCAAATGCCTTTAGGCCACTTCCTTTTTAATGCAAGTAGTCTGTGGGCACAGTCTCTTTTTGGTTTTCATTTTATGGTTTAGAGATAATCTCTCCCTTAAGAGTCAGGGCTATTTCTCTCTCTGGAATCCAGATTGTACTGTAACAATACTATATCTGTCTCCTCTTCTGGTAAGAAAAACAGGCTTTTTCCCCACTCAAGATCCCTCAGTTACTTTTTATACCTGTCATGACATAAAAATGTTTCCTCACATGTGGGAAGATCTTTTGCTAGTGCTGAAAATTTGGTACTCATTGCAAAAACTCCTGGGGTTTGGCCTGTGGGATTCACAGACGCAGGCAGTGTCCCCAGACAACCTCCAAACGCATTTAGGCTCAGCCTTCCATGACTCACTGTTTAAAGCAAATATAGAGATAAAAGTAAACTACTATATAAAAATGTAAACTGATCTTGTATTTTTTTTTTTTCTTTTTCTTTTTTTTTTTTTGGTATGCAGGCCTCTCACTGTTGTGGCCTCTCCCATTGCGGAGCTCAGGCTCAGCGGCCATGGCTCACGGGCCCAGCTGCTCCGCGGCATGTGGGATCTTCCCGGACTGGGGCACGAACCCGTGTCACCTGCATCAGCAGGCGGACTCTCAACCACTGCACCACCAGGGAAGCCCAGATCTTGTATATATTATTAACGGTCTTACCTGGCATTCGATTGGTTGGGTGTAAAAGAAAAATTAGCTCAAATTGACTTAGACAGTACAATACATGGACAGATCATATAACTAAAAAGTCCAGAAGTAGGGCTAGCCCCAAGAGAGGCTTTGTCTAGTTTTGTTCTCTGCATTTCCTGGCCCTGCATCTTCAGTGCAGGATTTATTCTTTGCAGCCTCTTCCACTCATGGTCCCGAGATGCTGTGAGTGCCGGCTAACGCTACTTGCTTCCAGATTGGAATCTAGTAAGAGAGAGAAAGCCTACATCTCCAGCAAATTCCCAGGACTGAGTGTTAGTAAGACCTTAATCACATGACATAGTGACGTGCTAATCCCTGAAATCAAAATTGTAATTAAGAGGATGGGCCATGTAGTTGGTTTAAACTAATCTGGGCCTGACCCTGGAGTTATGGAGGGGAGTTAAGTCCATCCAGATCACAGGACTAAGAAACTTGGAGCACTGTTAGCTGAGGGGAAGGGGGAAATAGTCAAATGTCTCTTATACCTGGCATTAAAACAGGACTGGATTGGGGGCACTAAGGTTTGTTTTTGATATTTACTTTTTGTAACTGATGTGTCTCGCACTCTTCAGATATTAGGGTTAGTTTCCATTTCTGGTTGTGATAGCCATTAGTGGTGTCCATTAGTGTTTCTGGCTTTCTGCCTTTTGGACACGTGGTTACGCTTTCTTTTTTTTTTTTTTTTTTTTGTGGTACGCGGGCCTCGCACTGTTGTGGCCTCTCCTGTTGCAGAGCACAGGCTCCAGACGTGCAGGCTCAGCGGCCATGGCTCATGGGCCCAGCCGCTCCGCGGCATGTGGGATCTTCCCGGACCAGGACACAAAACCGTGTCGCCTGCATCGGCAGGCGGATTCTCAACCACTGCACCACCAGGGAAGCCCTGGTTATGCTTTCTGGTCAATGAGCTGTGAGCATTTGGGTTGAAGCATTAACTTGTCGTGTGAGACTCTTCAGAACTTTCTCTTTCCCTCTGGTACTGCAACTGGAAGCGTTTGAGGTGGTGGCTGGTTCATTGTGAGTAACTATGATGAGCAGAGTCTCCCTGCTGGCTCATGCTGCACAAGTAGTATGAGCAAAAAATAAAACCTTATTATGTTAAACCATGAAGATTCTGGAATTGTTTGTTACTATGGCATACCCGGTTTGTCCTGCCTAAGACGTTGGATTTCCTAAACCCATTTGGGTTATTTGAGGATTGCTCACAAAAATCCTCTATTTGTGTAATTTTTTCAACTTAGCAAAGATGCTTTCATGTCTATGATATCACCTTATCTCCACAACAATTGTATAAATGTATAATGAGAAATATTAACTCCATTTTGCCAGTGGAAGGATTGAGGCAAACTCCTCAAATGCTCTGTTTCCTAGTTTAGCAGTGTTTGTTACTGTCTATTTGCTTTGTTTTCTTAAGCAATATGATTACACAACAAAATCTGATTATAAAAAATAATGTTTCTTATTTTATGAATATTTTATTTCATGTCCCCCTTGAAGAATATATCATTTTTTACTTTATTCTTCCCCTCCACCAAGTAGTCAGTGTTGCAAATGTAAAGGACTTTTGCTGCTTCTGTTGGAAAGCTGAAATAAGGGAGTGGTTAGCTATACTATTTGCGTATATTGAGCTTTGAGGGGGATTGAAAGGGAGTACAAGGACGTTGTGGTCATACATTAGGCAGTAGGTAACTGGGGCTCCTACTGAGGGGGTTGACTCAAGAGGAGGGGGTAGACATGACAGTATTTCTTTGGTGAGAAAGTGACAGCAGGCCAGAAATACAGAGTAGAGGAGAAAGCAAGGGCTGATTGCTCTGAAAGCAGAAGAGACATCTGCTTTGCAGTGAACTGGAGAAGCACAGTGGTGAAGAGAATGGGTTCTGGAAGCAGAGTACCTTGATTCAAATCTTGGTTCCACTACTTATAAGCTGTGCAATCTTGCATAAACTACTTAATGTCACTGTACCTTGGATTTCCCTTCTATAGAATGGGGATAATGATACCTATTTCATAAGAATGTTATGAGGATAAAATGAGCTATGAAATGTAAAGCTCTTAGAACAGTACACACAGTAAGAGCTTGATAAATATCAGCTATTTTTATTGTTGTTGTTATTATTATTATTATTCATTGCTGCCCCTTCTGCCATCACCCCGGTCTAAGCCACCCATCATCTCTCATCTGTACTAACTGAAAGACCTCCTCATTGGTCTTCTCATGTCTATTCTTTGTCACCTCCATCTTTGTTCTCCCCCTCCCCCGCTGCCCCCATAGCTAGGGTAATCGTTTAAAATTAGAATTTTATCAGGATTACTTAAGACATTAAAATAAAGACAAAAATCCTTAGTATAGATTGCAAGAAACTTCTCTCTCTAACTTCAGTTTGTGCTGACCTCTGTAGTCCAGCCTCATAGTCCCTCTTTTAGATCTGCAGGTGTGCCACCTTCTGCTCATCTCAGGGTCTTTGTATTAATGTATTTTAGAGGAGCAATGCTTTTTCCTCATTCTGATGTTGCCTTCCGATTGGAGGGGTCTCTGCTGGGGTGACATTTCTCTGTCCACCCGTTTTCTCACTCTGCCCCATGAGACGTGGAATTATTCACTTGATGCATCAATCTTGGGGGAATATCTGGGTCTCTTCAGCTCAGCTCTGCCCTCTTCCTCTTGGAAGTGGGCTTCTTACAGGGAGAAGATGGTCCCTGCTGCTCCTCTAGGGTCAGGCTCTTTCCCACCACATGGGAGGCCTGTCTTGGTCCAAGATTCCTTGTGACCGTGTGGTTAAACCTACCTCATCATGGGGTCAGTTAACTGGTCCACCTGGCTAACAGACTAAAGCCATGACTTCCAGCCTGATGTATGTCAGCGCTAAAGATGCTCTACAGGTTCCCTAGATGTTCTCCTTTCTCTTTGCTTTCCTCCTCCTCCACTTCCTCCTCCTTTCTTCTGAACTGTGGTATTTCTAGTAGTCCTTCATGGAAAAGTAGTGCTAAGAGGATAGTGGTGAAGATCTTCCGTGCTGTATTATAGAATGAGTTGTGATACAATTTGACTGTAAGCCAACAGACTGGCTCAATGAAATGACTGAATATTAAGGTCTTACTCATGCTCACATTCTTGGATAGGACAGTGGAAATGGAAACGTTTTATTCCTTTCGAATGAAAAACAAAGAAAGGTAAAAGGGTACAGAGATTCTCCAGGAGGGGGAGCCGTCGTTCCTTGTTCCCAGTCAGCTATGAGGGTTCATATCATCTGTGACTAAGTCACAACAGAGCCCGTAGAACAAACACATCATTGCTATACATCAGTTTAAACAGAAATGTCACAGTCCCCATTTGGCATTATCACTTTATCCCATACAATTTACTCTTTACCTATGTGGAATTCAATTTTGTAGGAGAGTTTCTTTATAATTCCTGCTACAGTTTTGAATGTCGTGGTCCCAGCAGATGTTCTGTCTGTCTTTTAGCAAGGTACAGGCTTAACCTCTATTTTAGTTTCAACTTAGAAGGAAAATATAAAATAGAATTAGGAATATGTGATCCTTTTGGTTAACTGCTTTTTCTCCTTAGCTTTCCTCTTCCCCATTATTTTTCCAAGTCCCTTTTTTAGAAAAATGTGTTGTGACCAACAGCTCTCACAGCCTTCCTACCCAGTCCATCTCTTGGGTAGAGAACTCACTGCAAAATAGTCATCATCAGCTCACAGACAGTTTTCAGCACAATCCTATGCATCAGACCAACTAAGCTGCAAATCTTTCTCTTGACACCTCTCCTACTCTCCCACAGCTTGTTTCACAGAGCTGGATGCATTGATTCCTGGTAGATGTTAAAAATGGCGATTTAACAGATGACAGTATTTTCTTTAAATAGGTAGTAGTGATTGCTAGGAGTCAGTGTAGGTTCATTTAAAACAAGTCACATGGCAGGAGGCTCCAGTCAAGATGGCAGAATAGAAGGAGGTGGAGCTCACCTCCTCCCACAAATGTATCAAAAATATATCTACATGTGGAACCATTCTCACAGAATACCTACTGAATGTGGGCAGAAGATCTCAGACAGACAGAATTGCAAGAAAGATTGCCATATAACTTGGTAGGATGAAAGAAAAAAAAAAAAGAATCAGGATAGGACCTGTTTCTCTGGGAACGAGCTGTGAAAGAGGAAAGGTTCCCTTACCCTGGAAAGTTGCTTCACTGGTGGGGAGATCAGCTGGGACAGAAGGGGAGCTTCAGAGGCCCAGAGGAGAGTGCAGCGGTGGGTTTGCAGCAGGCAGAACAGAGAAAGACCAGTATATACGGTCTGTGCCACCTCCCTTCTGTCCCTAGCCCTAGACGCATGTCTGCTGGTGCATGTGGGGTCTGAGTGCTTAAACTCAGGCTTCAAAGGACAGACCCAGGGAAAGGATTGGGGTTGGCTGCACAGAGACAGCCTGAGGTGGCTGGAGTGTGATACAGGCTGCAATCAGGGAGTATACATGGAAGGAGCCCAGGCCCACCATAGAAGTGAAGTGCCATTGTTAATGGGGGCATGAAGGGAGGAGCAGGGCCCCCACCATAGCAGTCTCACTCTTGGTGTGCTCACAGCGGGTGTGGCTCCACCTCTATGAGCTCTGGGAGAGTGCAAGAGCCAGTGGATTGCCCACAGGTGGAGGCGGGGCTGAAATCAGAGCTGATCCCCAGGGGCTGCGTGATGTAGGAAGCAGGGCTGAAATCTGAGCCCTCTCTCCATGGCTGTGTGATCCACAGATTTACACCACAACCACTGGGGCCTTTGTAAACTCAGTGCGTGCAGGATATCCTAGTGGACTACGGGTGCTCCCGTGTCTGGGGCAGGTCCGGCATTAGCAGCAGTGGGCTTTGCGGGCAGGCGTATGTACATGGAGGTGGGGCTGTGTCTGGGCTGCTTCCATAGCTCCCATGGCAGGTCCAGGTGCATGACAACTGAGGTCCTGGTACTTGACTTTAGTGGATCTGCACCTACGGATCTGTGCTGGTGGCTTTGTGAATACAACACTGGAGGAACACCAAGGCCAACTGCCTGCATTCCCACAGTTGAGGCAGGACTGTGTACTTTGTGAGCCCACACCACATGTATCAGGTGACACCACAGAGCATACTCACTGGTGGACAGTTCCAGGGGAGGAATACTCAGTGGCTCGTCCCCCAGCAGAGTGCTCTAGTCCTGCCTACCTCACACCACAGCTCAGAAATGGATCTGGGGGCTTCTACTCCAATAACTGGGGAGCAGGCCCTGCCCTTGACAGGACTGTGACTGTCACAGAACAAAGAGGAGGCCCTCAATATCCATTGCAGGCTCTCATCACCACACCAGTCACACCCTCTACCAAAGAGAAAATGGCCAGCACACACTGAGGAAAGACGCAGAAGGCATCCATACTAAAAGCAGCCCACACACCAAAAATATTAGACTCATTCAAGGCTCCACAGGGATGCCCCCACATAAAAACATCTCTCCAAGACCACAGTAGATAACTTTCTCCTAAACTCATAGAGTAAGAGAAATATAAGTAAAATGACGAAGGAGAGGAACCATTCCTAATTAAAAGATCAAGAGAATTCTCCTGAAAGAACATTAAATGAAACAGACCTCTCCGGTCTAATAGACTCCAAGTTAAAAAAAGAAGTAATAAAAATACTGAAGGAATTAAGAAAGGCTGTTGACAGAAATGCAGATTATTGTAAAAAGGAACTAGAAACTGTAAAGAGGAACCAAGAAAAATTAGAAAACTCATTTGCTAAGATGAAAGCTGAGCTAAAGGCAATAAGTAGCAAACTGAATAATGAAGAAGAATGAATAAGTGATATGGAAGATGGATTAATGGAAATCACCCAATCAGAACAGCAGGCAGAAAGAAAAATGAAAAAAAGAGAGAAAGCAATATACACGGCCTATGGGATAATATAAAGCATGCCAATCTACACATAATAGGTAAGAAGAGAAGAAGAGAAGAGGGGATCAAAAATATATTTGAAGAAATTATGGCTTAAAACTTCCCAAACCTAAAGAAGGAAACAGATATCTAGGTACCAGAAGCACAGAGAGTCCCAAACAAGATGAACCAAACAGACCCACACCAAGACATACTATAATTAAAATGGCAAAAATTAACGGGAAGATTCTAAAGGTAGCAAGAGAAAAAGAGTTAGTTACAAGGGAACCCCCAAAAGGCCAGCAGCTGATTTCTCTACAGAAATGTTGCTGGCCAGAAGGGAGTAGCAAGATATATTTAAAGTCCTGAAAGGGAAATATCTGCAACCTAGGATACTCTACCCAGCAAGATTATCATTTAGAATAGAAGGAGAGAGAAAGAATTTCTCAGACACGCAAAAAATAAAAAGAATATAGCAGTACTAAACCTATCCTAAAAGAAATATTAAAAGGTTTTCTCTAGGTAGAAAAGAAGCAAGAATCTATAGGAAAGAGAAAATCACAATCAGAAAGTAAATCACTTAAGCCAGTACACAGATTTAAAAATTTTTTTTTTAAATTTTGTGAAAGTGATGATAACCACAATGAAGAGCAAAAGGATATACATGAAGATGTAAAAAACGGCATCAAAATAATAAAATGTGGGGAGGAGAGTAAGAAAATGTAGATTTTTTTTTTTAGAATGTGTTTGAGCGCATATGACTACCAGTCTAAAGCAAGTAGATATTGGAATGGGTTAACATACTTGAAAAATAAGGTAACCACAAATCAAAAGCATACAATAGGTTCACAAAAACCAAAAAGAAGAGAACACAAGCATAATACAAAAGAAAACCATCAAACCACAAAAGGAAGAACAAAAAGAAAAAGAAAGGAACAAGAATAAATACAAAACCAACTGGAAAACGAGGTTTAAAATGGCAATAAATACATATCTATCAAAAATTACCTTAAATGTCAATGGACTAAATGCTCCAATCAAAAGATATAGAGTGGCAGATTGGATTAAAAAAACATAAGTCTACAATATGCTGCCTACAAGAGACCTATTTTAGGGCAAATAACACACATAGATTGAAAGTGAGGGGACAGAAAAAGGTATTTCATGCAAATGGAAATGACAAGAAAGCAGGGGTAGCAATACTTATATCAGACAAAATAGACTTTAAAACAAAGGCCATAAAGAAAGATAAAGAAGGACACTATATAATGGTAGAAGGATCAATATAAGAAGAGAATTTACATGTGTTAACATATATGCACATAATATAGGAGCACTCAAATACATAAAACAAATACTAACATGTGTAAAGGGAGAAATTGATGAGAATGCAATAATAGTAGGAGGCTTTAACACCCCACTCACATCAATGGACAGATCTTCCAGACAAAAAGTCAATAAGGCAACAGAGATCCTAAATAATATAATAGAACAGTTAGACTTAATCGATATTTTCATGATATTACTTCCAAAAATAATGGAATATACATTCTTTTCAAGTGCACATGGAACATTCTCTAGGATTGACCACATACTAGGACACAAAACAAGCCTCAACAAATTTAGGAGGAGAGAAATTATCTCAAGTATGTTTCCTGACCACAACGGCATAAAACTAGAAATCAACCACAGAAAGAGAAATGAGAAAAAAATGATTACATGGAGATTCAACAACATGCTACTAAAAAAACACAATGAGTCAATGATGAAATCAAAGAGGAATTTAAAAAATACCTTGAGACAAATGACAATGAAAGCACAACCATACAAAATCTGTGGGGTGCAGCAAAAGCAGTTCTAAGAGGGAAGTTCATAGTGATACAGGCCTTCCTCCAGAAATAAGGAAAGTCTGAGATAAACGACTTAACTTACCACCTAAAAGAATTAGGAAAAGAACAAACAAAACCTAAAGTTAGCAGAAAGAAGGAGATAATACAGATCAGAGAGGAAATAAATAAAATAGAGATTAAAAAAAACAGTAGAAAAAAATTGATAAAACAAAGAGCTGGTTCTTTAAAGGGGTAAAAAATTGACAAACTTCTGGCCAAGTTCACCAAGAAGAAAGAGAGAAGACCCAAATAAACAAAAGAAGAAAGGAAAGAGGAGAAATAAAAACCAATTCTGCAGGAAAAAATAAAAACTTTAAGAGAATACTATGAACAATTATATGCCAACAAACTGGACACCCTAGAAGAAATGGACAACTTTCTAGAAATATACAGCCCACCAGAATTGAATCAAGAAGAAATAGATAATTTGAACAGACCCATCACTAGAAGTGAAATGGAATCTGTAATTAAAAAAAAAAAAAAAACTCATGGCAAGCAAAAGTCCAGCACCAGATGGCTTCACTGGGGAATTCTACCAAGCATGCAATGAAGAAATTATATTGATCATTATCAAACTCTTCGAAAAGATTAAAGAGGTGGGAGCACTCCCAAAGTCATTCTATGAAGCCACCATCACCCTGATACCAAAACTAGACAAAGACACTACCAAAAAAGAAAATTACAGACCAATATCTTTGATGAATAAAGATGTAAAAATTCTCAACAAAATATTAGCAAACTGAATCCAACTACACATAAAAAAGATCATACACCATCATCAAGTTGGATTCATCCCAGGGTAACAAGGATGGTTCAACATATGCAAATCAATCAATGTGATACACCACATCCACAAAAGGAAAGACAAAAACCATATGATCATCTCAATAGATGCAGAAAAAGCATTTGATAAAATTTGACATCCATTCACAATAAAAACTCTTACCAAAGTGTGTATAGAGGGAACATATCTCAACATAATAAAAATTATTTATGACAAACTCACAGCCAAATTAATATTCAATGATGAAAAGCTAAAAGCCTTCCTGCTAAAATCTGGAACAAGACAAGGATGTCTACTCTCACTTAACATAGTATTGGAAGTCCTAGCTACAGCAATCAGACAAGAAAAAGAAATTAAAGGTATTCAAACTGGTAGAGAAGAGGTAAAACTGTCATTATAAGCAGATGACACGATACTGTATATAGAAAACCCTAAAGACTCCACACAAAAAACTACTAGAACTGATAAACAAATTCAGCAAGGTAGCAGGATACAAGATTAACATACAGAAATTGGTTACATTTCCTTACACTAACAATGAAATATCAGAAAGGGAATGCAAAAAAAAGTCCTTTTTAAAATCACATAAAATAAAATACTTAGGGATAAACCTCACCAGGGAGCTGAAAGACATATGCTGAGAACTATAAAACATTGATAAAGGAAATTGAAGATGATTCAAGAAATGGAAAGATATCCCAGGCTCTTGGATTGGAAGAATTAATATTGTTAAAATGGGCATACTACCCAAAGCAATCTACAGATTTAATGTGATCCCTATCAAATTACCCATGAGATTTTTCACAGAACAAATAATCCTAAAATTTATGTGGAACCCAATTCTGGGTCATAAAAGACCCAGAATTGCCAAAGCAATTCTGAGGCAAAAGAACAAAGCAGGAGGAATAACCCTCCCAGACTTCAGACAATAGTACAAAACTACAGTCATCAAAACCACATGGTATTTGCACGAAAACAGACATATGGATCAATGAAATAAAATAGAGAGCCCATAAATAAACCCACACACCTATAGTCAATCAATCTTTGACAAAGGAGGTGTGAATATACAATGGAGAAAAGAGTCTGTTCAGCATGTGGTGTTGGGAAAGGTGGACAGCTACATGTAAATCAATGAAGTTATAACACACCCTCACACCACACACAAAAATTAACTCAAGATGGCTTAAAGACTTAAATAGAAGATGTGACATCATAAAACTCCTAGAGGAGAACATAGGCAAAACATTCTCTGACATAAATCATACAAGTGTTTTCTTAAGTCAGTCTCCTAGGGCAATAGAAATAAAAGCAAAAATAAACAAATGGGACCTAATCAAACTTATAAGCTTTTGCACAGCAAAGGAAACCAGAAACAAAAAGAAATGACAATCTACGGACTGGAAGAAAATATTTGCAAATGATGCGACTGAAGAGAGCTTAATTTCCAAAATATACAAACAGCTCAGCCACAAAAAACAACCCAGTCAAAAAATGGGCAGAAGACCTAAATAGGCATTTCTCCAAAGACAACATACAGATGGCCAATAGGCACATGAAAAGATGCTCAACATAGCTAATTATTAGAGAGATGTAAATCAGATCTGCAATGAGGTACCACCTCACACTGGTCAGAATGGCCATCATTAAAAAGTCTACAAATAACAAATGCTGGAGAGGTTGTGGAGAAAAGGGAACCCTCCTGCACTGTTTGTGGAAACGTAAGTTGGTGCAGCCACTATGGAAAACAAATAAACAAATGGATGTTCCTCAAAAAACTAAAAATAGAGTTGCCGTATGATCCAGCAGTCCCACTCCTGGGCATATGTCCAGACAAAACTCTAATTTGAAAAGATACATGCACCCCAATGTTCATTGAGCACTATTTACAATAGCCAAGATATGAAAGCAACCTAAATCTCCATTGACAGATGAATGGATAAAGAAGATATGGTAATATATATATATATATAAAAAATGGAATACTACTCAGCCATACAGAGGAATGAAATAACACCATTTGCAGCAACATGGGTGGACCTAGAGATTATCATACTAAGTGAAGTAAGTGAGAAAGAGAAAGACAAATACCATATATTACTTATATGTGGAATCTAAAATATGACACAAATGACCCTATCTACGAAACAGGAGCAGACTCACAGACATAGAGCACAGACTTGTGGTTGCCAAGGGGAACAGGGGGTGGCGGATGAATGGATTGGGAGTTTGGGGTTAGCAGGTGCAAACTATTGTGTATAGAATGGATAAACAGAAACGTCCTACTCTATAGCACAGGGAGCTATATTTAATATCCTGTAATAAACTATAATGAAAAAGAATATGAAAAAGAACATACATATAAGAATATATATATAAAGAATATATATATATATATCTGAATCACTTTGCTGTATACCAGAAACTAACACAAAATTGTAAATAGAATATACTTCAGTAAAAAATAAATTAAAAAAAAAATAGGTCACACAGACTAACCTCCATTTTGAAATATTAGTGGATGGAAATTCTCTGGATATGTTGATTCTGAATGTCAGTAAGATCTGTCACCCCAAATTTCTCCTGCTATCTTTGTGAATAAGGTAGAGTTAAGCCTCGTGGGAATATAGTTAGGTAGATATAAACACCTGAAAAAGATATTAACATTAATCTGTGGAGAAGTCTCTAGTAGGTTGCCATAGTTTTATTTCCTTAATTTAAAAATTGTTTTTTGGTTTTTAGCTCTGAACTTTTTAATGTATTAGTTTTATATAGCTTTGGAAGACTATATAAAAGGCATGTGTTTGAAATTTTTTGATGACATAAAGCTGGGAGGAATGTTTACTACTTTAGGATACAACACTCAAGATTAATTGTTTTCATTTGGCTTGTATAATAGGAATATATGAAAGATCATCAGTATTTAAAACAAAATCAACTGTGAATGTTTAGGAAGGGGAGCCCTGATTTGTTGGTGATTGATGAAGAAATGACCTAGAGATTTTAGTTCATCAAAACTCAATATGAGTATATATGTGGAGCCTAGAAAAATGGTACAGATGTACCAGTTTGAAGGGCAGAAATAGAGACACAGATATAGAGAACAAACGTATGGACACCAATGGGGGAAAGTGGCAGGGGGGTGTGGTGGTGTGATGAATTGGGAGATTGGGATTGACATATATACACTAATATGTATAAAATGGTAACTAATAAGAACCTGCTGTATAAAAATAAATAAATAAAATTCTAAAATTAAAAAAACCCTCAATATGAATAAACAGTGAGATTAAATGACAAAATGCTAATGAATTTTTAAGGCATATTAGTACAATAATCCAGAATGTGGAACATCAAAATTTCTTTTGTACACGGATCAGTTGAAGCAGATCTGCAGTATGTGTTTAGGTTTAGTTCTGGACACCATGTTTTAAGAGAGATGCAGAGAGGTTGGGATGGATGCAGAAGAAGCTGACCTGGAAAAGATGTCCATGAAAAGTCATGGAGAATGGCTGAGGGTTTTGGGACTGTCTAGATCATAGTGGAGAAGATTTAGGGGAGTCTTCTGAGTCATCTTCAAGTATTTGAAGGTTGTCAACATGGAAAGAGCTTAGACTTGATTTAGGTGGCCCCAGGGATGGAATTTGGCATATGGCAAAATTTACAGGGAGGCAGATTTGAGTCTTTCATAATAAAGACCTTTCTAGCAATTCCCATTCTGAAATAGAAATAGGCTGCCTGGCAAGGTGATCAGTTTCCTATCAGAAAACTTTCAAAGACAGACCTAGGGGACCCTTGTCAGAGTTATGTACAGGGTCATGCTTTGGGAAGGTGAACCAGGTGATCCTTAAAGTTCCTTCTTACCTCACGAGACCCAGCATGAGCTCAGTGTCTGCATACAGTAGGTTCTCAAGAAATCGCTGCCAAATGAATGAAACATAAGAATAAAAAAAGTCAGGGGCAGACTTTTGCACTTGATAAATTTTTTAGTCATGGGTGAATTTATGGAATTGAACAGTAATTGCACGTAGTATCAGGATCATGTCATCTTGGGAAAAATGAAACCCTTGGCCCACACAGAGTTTGAAATTTCCTAGATAGTTGGCTTATCTTTCTTGCTCTGGCATAACTCATGCTCAGTCTTGTAAGTTTAGAGCTATTTGATAATGAGCAATGCTTCGCCCCAAACTAATGTGATGCTGTTTCTTTTTCAGGATAATCGTATCCACACATGCAAGTACAACATTCTCACCTTCTTGCCCATTAATTTATTTGAACAGTTTCAAAGAGTGGCAAATGTGTATTTCCTTTTCCTTCTGATTTTACAGGTAATGTTTAGGTTGTATTTCATCATCTGTTTGTTTAAAATATTCATATAACTTGAAAAAATAAGTTATTTTACTTAGCTAAATGTTCATGCTTAGAGAAAATCAGCTTTATCAGATTTTTAATTATTTAGTTATTATTGCTGTTTCTCTTCACAACGGTGGGAGGGCTAGGAATGGGTAAAAACTAGTACATTCATTATTTTAAACACTGAGGTCATTTTAAAATGCTGCCTTGTACTTTATTTGAACCAAACCAGAGCCTAATAATTACTGTTCAGAGCCTCCTTCCTTTCTTTATCTCCCTATCACATTCACAGTATGGGTATTGAGAGAGTTGAAGCAAAGAGTCTAGCTGAGTAGTACTTTGTGGAACTTAATTTGGCAAATTTCATTTGCATCTAAGAACAATGATGTATTTTATATATATATATAATAAATGATGTGTGCTATATGTTATTTCACTGTGACTATTTCTGATAGTTTTGAGTGGTTAATTGGTAGTTAGAAACCTTTCTTTTTCTTCCCATTTGACTAAAATTTGAACCGAAATGAAATTTCAGCTTTTATTGATATTTTAGGAAGAAAAGGCATAAATCAAAGAATTTACATACATATAAACAGCTCATATTAGCCAGTTATTTACCTAGTATTTACTTTAGAGTGATTTAATCAGATCAAACTGGTAGATTCAGCATGTACTGGGCTGTGTGTTAATTATAGAAAATAAGAAGATGGACTAGATATGTACAATCTGGATTATACCTTGAGTACTATTTTTTCTTTAATTGAATAACTACTTATTCAATAGAATAACTGTTAAGAATCTTTTGGTTGTAAGTGGTAGACATCTAAATTCACTTAATGTATTTTATGTATGACAATTCATGGGCAAACTATTTTAACAGGATGTAACTTCTCTTTTTCTATTTCCTCCATGGTTACTTTACAGGCCCTCTCTACTTGGTGATTCTTGAAAACTTTAGACTTTTATTCTCCTAGCTTCAACTCCCACGTAAAAGGGAGGCAGAGGCACAGGGGGAGAAGGGGAGAGAGGAAGAGGGAGGGGGAAGAGTAAAGAGGGAGAGGGAGAGAGAGAATGAGAATGAATCACTTTTTCTGTTGCTGCAGCAAGTCTTGGGATTAGTTGTAATTGGACCATGCTGTTACCTTCCTATCCTAAATCAATCACTGTGGCTCAGGAATTGCCTTGACCTAGATCACATGCCAAAGCCTAGGAGCCAGCTGGATGGAATCAGTCCACCAAAATTACATGTACAAAATTACAAGTAGAGGGGTGGGGTAGTTCTTTAAGAATTAAGGGTAGAGTTGAGAAGAACTGGATGCTGAACAAGAAAAAATAACAGTGAAAATATACCTTACAATTTTTGAGGAGACTTTCTTTTTCCCCCATGAATTTTGGTTTCCTCATAGAACCCTTTACACTGTTCTAGAATTTTGAGCTCATTTCTCTAATGGGTTTCTTATTTATGGCCAAAGGCTCTTGTTCAGATAGTTTTATATCTGGAAGGGATCTTTGGGATGGTTCAGTACAACCTCCTTTCTTTTATTGGTGAATAAATGAGACTTGGAGAAGTTAAGTGAGGTGTAAGGGTTTTACCATGAGTTAATGATAGAAATCAGACTAGAATCCAGCTTTTCTGCCACCCAGCCTAATATTTTTGTTGGTACTTCAGAGGCTTTTGAGGTTTGTTTTTTTTTTTAATTTTATTTGGAAGTTATTACATAAAATTACATAAAACAGCACTACAATAAATTTATTGTAGTGCTGTTTCGATAGGGCCTGATTGCCACACACTGACCATCTCCACCCATCCTTCCCCGCCTGATGGCCCTGACGTAGCTCCAAAATGAGCCCCACTTGAAAACTACCTTTGTAAGGGAGTCATGTCAACTGTCACTATGTCTCTCTCAGATGGGTGGCTTTACAGGTACAGGTCCAAGCTTTGGAGTTAAATAGACCTAGGTTCAAGTTTTAGCAGTGTATGTTCTTAGCTTAGTTTTTTGACTTGTTGTTGTTCTCAGTTGTTCTCAGATACATTTTTTTTTAATAAAATGGGAATATGATACCCAGGGCCGTGGCATTTCCTGACTCCAGGCTGCCATTCACAGTGTATTCTATGCTGTGCACTCAGGGTGCTATTTACATGGAATGTAAGCACTCTGGGTTTGTGCAAAACACCTCTGGTACAGAATCTAACTCAAAAAACTTCTCTGAGGATCGAATGACATAATATCTAAAAGTACTTGGCACAGTGTCTGGTGCAAGGTAGGTGCTCAAAGATTCTCTCTTGGGCTTCCCTGGTGGCACAGTGGTTGAGAGTCCGCCTGCCGATGCAGGGGACGCGGGTTCGTGCCCCGGTCCGGGAAGATCCCACATGCCGCGGAGCGGCTGGGCCTGTGAGCCATGGCCGCTGAGCCTGCGCGTCCGGAGCCTGTGCTCTGCAACGGGAGAGGCCACAACAGTGAGAGGCCTGCATACCGCAAAAAAAAAAAAAAAAGATTCTCTCTTTGGGAATTGGTAAAACTGTGAAAAGTTGAAATGAGAAGCTGAGAAAAGATAGGTGACGTTTATCATCCTAGAGAAAGATCATCATTTGTGAAAGATTTCAAGAAGCTTCTCAACTTGCTGTAAAAATTTAATTTTTGTCAGGCAGTCTGAAAATTGTTTCAATGATACGTCTATTCTATGTGTCTTATACCTGAGTGCAAACACTTAAATTATTGAAAAGCTGTTCCATATTTGTACAAATATCTGAATATCATTTCATTAATTTCTGTCAAGTCATAAAATTGACAAAAATTGAAAGCTATCTTTATGAAATTTAAAAGCCCTAAACTACTTGAAATATTTGTTTCAGCTGATTCCAGAAATTTCCTCCTTGACCTGGTTTACCACCATTGTACCTTTGGTCCTGGTGGTAACTATGACAGCTGTCAAAGATGCCACAGATGATTATGTAAGTATTTGCTTTTGAGCAGTCCTAAGGGCTCAGTTTCAATTGTGACCTCTCAGAAGTAGAAAATAGAGATCCATCTGAAATTTTTGAATGAAGCTCTTTTGGTAAATACCATAAGAAACTCTATGGTTACTTATTTGATGATTAAAATAGATGTCATAGAGCCAGAGCCTGTTTATGATAATAGCAAGGGGGCTTCAATAACTAGACTCACACCCTCATTTTATACTTGAGGAAACTAAAGCCTGTAAGGAACTAAAGATTTTCTAATGAACATACAACCAATTAGTGGTAAGACCAGAATTGGATCACAAACCTGCTTCCACCTAGTGAAGTATTATTTATCCTATATCTCTAGTCTTTGTCTAAGTTTTTGGAGTTGGTAGATATTAGGCATTCTCACATCCTCTGATCATTATACCAGAAATTACAATATCAAATAACTTCAAAAGTCGGGCAACTAATGTAAATAATTAAGGTATAAGACAGCAGAGAGTTTTGAAGTCTCCATAATCCAAAGGTCATTCAAATTCAAAGATTTAAAACAAAGCCTTGGGCAAACCAAACATTCTAAACCCAGACAAGCTCTATTCTCTCCTAGGTGATTGCGTGTACCCTAGCCTCAATAGCTCTCTATTTGCCAGTGACTGACAGATTTATATCTCCTCTGAACTCATACGTGGGATTACTGTTTCTAGTCCTTCCAGACTCCATCTGTGCCAATCCCAAGACCCCTTGGCAAAGCCTGAGCATCCTGAGGCCCAGAGAGTGGGCCCCTCAGCTTTTAGGTGGTAAACTGCTTGGTCCTTTTCTGTGATGCCAGCTAGTCAATTTAGGGGACTATTTTCAGGTTAGATACAGACGTGACTAAATACTAAGTCTCTTTTTGTGTCTTCTGCAGTTAATGCTTGAATATGCTTTTACTTTTGTGATAGTATGGGCCGGTTAGTCAGGGTCTTGGCAGGAAAGACATGTCACCTTGGAACGGGGGTAGATTGGAGAAAGATTAATAATGAAGGGACTACTTAAAGGGTTGTGAGAAAAAGCACATAGGGTAGCAACAACATAGGTGGCAATACTACTTCTAGACCTGAAGGAGCAAAAGGAGGAAGCAATTGCTGGACCTGGAGCTGTAGCTGAGGGCTACCTGTAGAGGAAGTGGCCACTGCTGACTCAGCTCAAAAGAAGCCAGGAATACATACCCCATTTTCCTCTCCTCTGGCCCCATGAGTTTCTGTCAGTACCACCTATTGGCCACGCCCGATCAATGGCCAAAGGGCAAGGGTTAAATAGGTCAGCTTCCCCTGGCACAGGGCAGAGTGTAGGAGGACAGGGTGTAGGTATGGAGGAGCAGAGACTATCCACCCCTGTCAAATTATATATTCTGTCAAAATGATGTTCCCGTCTATGGCAGTGTTGGTGGAAAGAAGTTTGCATGCCAATGATGGGCTAGCTTAACTTACTCCTCTACCAGTACTATAAACTCTTTTCATGTTAACCAATGCTAAGTATCTTTATTTCCCTAGTAATATTCATTGACTTATACCTGGCAATCAGTGTAATTGTAGGCACTGAGCACAGTCTAATAGAAAGATTGGGATGAATTTGGGAGGGACGTTGAAAAAGGGAAGGGCTAATGAAAGCAATCCATATATTGTGATATTGATACAATATTATGAGTTTTTTTTAAAGGAAAAAGTCATAATCCTGATGATTATAATATATAAAATCAAAATTTCTTATCTCCTGTTCATCTGTGCATTTAGCTAATTGATTGAAATAACATCTTATCTCTACTTTAGCCTATTACTATCTGGTCTTGACAGCTCACGTAGAAAGCCTTATCTGAATGGCTGCTAATTTGTGAGTTTAGTAGAAGGCTCATAATATGTGGATTCTTCTAAGCAATATAAGATATTTTCATTACTGGAATACAAAATAAGAAATAGGATCACTTGGGCATAAAAACATAAATCCACACCAAATGTGGTTCAGTATTGTATTCTGATTTTTGTTTTAAATGCTCAGTATTTCATAAGATCACTGTTAACAATTAGAATTTCTGGAGAACAAGAATACATGTTGTTACAAGTAATTGCTTGACTTCAAAGAAATCCATAAAACAGAATGAATGATGTTCCAGTAAAGTATTGAGCACATATGTGAGAGAAATGGAAGCCCCATTCCTTGTTAAAGACATCAAAATTAATGTATGGTTTTCTCTGGAACTGTGTGGCAGAGTAAAGGGCACATTGTCTTCTTCAAAGCAACTATAAATGTGTGGGAATTGGAAGAGCATGTGGCTAGACTTGTTGCATTGGTGACACCTAGAATGAAGTTTAGTGGGAAGGGTCTTGATTCAGATTTAGAGCATGTGGAGCTGGGTCCAAGGTAAGCATAAGTCATGCTCATTTTAGACTGATGGCGATATTGTCCAAGCAGATGAACTCAAAGTATTTTCAGTGTCACTATTTGTGCTGAAAAAGTATGATTTAATGTGTTTTTTCACAAACACTTTGATTTTCAGTTTCGCCACAAGAGTGATAATCAAGTGAATAATCGGCAATCTGAAGTGCTCATTGACAGCAAGTAAGAAATATATTCTTTATGCTATTTTTAAGATGTCTGGTCACAAAACAGGTCTTGACAATTGGTGGCTTTCTCATTTAATTGAATATATGTTTCTTTCCCCCTTTAACTTTTTTTTAAAATTTATTTATTTGCTTTTATTTTTGGCTGTGTTGGGTCTTTGTTGCTGTGTGCGGGCTTTCTCTAGTTGCAGCGAGCAGGGGCTACTCTTAGTTACCGTGCACAGGCTTCTCATTGTCATGACTTCTCTTGTTGCGGAACAGGGGCTCTAGGCGTGTGGGCTTCAGTAGTTGTGGCTCACAGGCTGTAGAGCGCAGGCTTAGTAGTTGTGGCGCATGGCTTGGTTGCGCTGCGGCATGTGGGATCTTCTCGGGCCAGGGATCAAACCTGTGTCCCCTGCATTGTCAGGCAGATTCTTAACCACTGCACCTCTGGGGAAGCCCCTCCCCCTTTAACTTATTACAAATTACAGTGTAAGTCCTTTGTATCTTCATGGCTCTTTTTTAAGTTCAGCAAATGTTTGTGCTACCCACTCAACTTTTACTTCAAATTCCTTTGGAGTTTCCTTTGTGGAACACAGACATATTATTGTTACTTTTCATTTCTAGATCTAATACTATTTAGAACTGGCACACATGTGATGTTTGTAGCAGATGTTTAATGTATTTGAATTCTTTGCTTTGGTAATTTCTGGGAATATTGCTAGAGAGACTTCAACACATATCAAGTGATAGTGATAAGCATTTTTTATTAACTTGATAGTTGAGTTTAGAATGAATTATCTACCATAACACAGATCTTGAATTGCTGTTAAATTCATCCATCTATAAAGAAATGTACACAGGAATGGTTCTTGAATCTGAAATGGTTTAAAATGTGTATTTATACACAAACAACAGCAAAAACACCTCCAGAAAACTTAACAAAAAGGGAAATTTCAAACCTTCATTCCATGTTTCTTAGTCTCTTTCTTTGTCCCTTTTTTTTAACATGTGACAAAGTAAATTTGTAACATTGTACTTTAATCTTGCAGTCAATCACATCTGCTGGTGATTTTGAAGCATTTGGATACTGTGAAGAATGTAATTTTTAAAGGGAATATCATAAAACATATTAGTCACATGAGATGGAAAATTCCAAGAAATGGATATCAAGAGGGGCTAGGTAGTCTAGACAGTAACTGGTAGGATTAAAGTAATTAATCTTCTGCAACTAAAACATTGACTGATTATTAATAATGTAATGAATACATGTAGTTTTCCTTTATTGGATTATTTTAGAAAATGGCATTAAATGCACAGTGAAAAAAAATGATCTCAATCTAAAACCACAGTTGTAGAAACACAGCCTCTGAAAGTGTGATCTTGACGTGACATGGATAAGCCATAAAGATGCCTGGAACCATGTGGTTCATTTCCAATGTCAACAGGTTTTGAATTGTTGCCACTATAGCATGGTGTTTAAAAGTATGGGTTTTGCGCTCAGGGAGACTTGAGTTTAGTCCTGACCCTGAATAATTCTATGGTCTTGAGCAAGTTCTTGAGAAGTGGTGACTCTTTGTAAGCTAACGTAGTGTGTGACTTTGAGAAGAACTGTTGCCTATCCTGATTTTCTCAAGCTTTGCAGTTCTGACTGGGAATTACATCTGACAATATGATCTGACTAATTCCCCAAGGAACATTTGATAATCAGTCTCATTACTTTGAAGTACCATCTCTCATGAAGTATGTTAAAAATATGTACAATTACATAATGAATTTGAACTAATAGCCTGAACATATCTTTTAATGCCTCTCAAATTACCAGTTAAATTTTGTGACAATATTTGGGCAGTGATAGATATTGACACCTCTACCTTGAGGCCATGGGAGTATCCAGTAACTTAGATATTCAGAAACTTGATGATTGTATGTGTCCCACACATGCTAGCTATCATTGTCATTATAATTAGAAGTAGCATTGGTCTTACTTTCTTGTGGCTTCATTTAGCTTCTTGTCTATTCCTTATGAGGTAACATCTCTTTGTAATTTGATATGGGGTGATGTTTTGAAAAGTATTGTTGCTGATCCTGTGATGTTGAAGGTAGAAGCACATCATTGAGAATGGAGTGTTCTCCATTCGGTTAAAAATGGGATTCAGTTAAAAATCACACAAGATTTTCCATTTGTAAGATTACCTTCTACTGTGAGCTCCTTTAGGGCATCTCTCTTGATCATGTCTGTGTCCCTTGAGCCTAGCACAGTGTCTATGGAATTTTCAAACTGAGCAGTAACAAGTATTCTTGCTGAGAGGGCAATCTACCAGAGGAGCTTGATCTGTAAAATTTTGCTGAGTCCCATTACTAGCCAATTCCAGTGGCTGGGGTTGTGGTCTTTGCAGAATGTTCTCAGGCTATGGAGACTGGCTTTTCACTTCTTGGAATTTGAGAAGTTGGAGAAATCAAATGGGCTTAGATTTGAGATAGCCCCGGGAGCTCTGAGTCCTCTTTTGGAGCTGGTGGTCATAGAGGATGCTCTCAGCGCTCGGCACAGACCACTGCTGTCTTCCTGTGCTCACCCTCAGTTCCTGTCTGCATTATTTGCTACTTTCTTCAGAGCACTGTCCTTGGGCTATTGGAGCCAATGACCGATTGGTGCAGGAGTAAGAAAGAGCAGCACCCCTGCCTCAAGTTGGACAAGCTCTGAGGTGCAGTTAGCACCCCAAGCGCCTGTTGAGATCAGGCTGAGGATGGGACTTTGCCTGCAGTCATACCCTCGCATGGCTTCTTCCCCTTCCATGTGTTGCTTCTCATCTTCCTTACCAGCTTCTCCCAGAAGTGATTTCCTAAAGAACCCTTTACATATGAATCCTCATCTCAGGATCTGCTTTTAGGGAAGTTGCTCTAAGACAGTAGTTAATGCATACTTAATCCCATGGCAATGTTAATGGAAAATGTTAGGAAAGTGCTTTGGGTCTATGCTAGACACCAATGGGTCATGACGCACAGATAAAGTAAAAAGCCTGGAGGAGATCAGAGGCAACCAGATGTTGCTGGATGTGGGTATCACACTGGGCTGGGCACTGCTAAGTACTGTGGCTTCCCTGTGTTCTCTGGCAGAGGGCTTCTGGACTTGAGGTTCATGCTAGGGCAGGAGCCTTCACTGGCTTGTCCTGGAGGGAGGGGAGGCATGGTCAGCTTCGGGGAGGAGATTCCTGAGGGAAAGGGGGTACGATGAAAGCACCAGTCAGGAAACCTGGTCTGTGTAAGTGATCGATGTGCTACTCTGGGCAATTAGTTGTCATTCTGGCCTTCAGGTCTCCCTTCTCCTGCGCTCAGAAGCAAGGAGCATGGCATTTACATTCAGATTCAACACATGTTTATTCAGCAACTACCATGCGTGGGCTCCAGTGCTTCCACATTTAACTCTCATAAAACCCCAGGGGGTAGGTGATAGTGCCTCTTTTTAGAGATGGAGAGATTAAGGCCTAGAAAAGGAATGACTTGTCCAGAGTTCCATGGCAAGTAAGAACCTAAATTAGCCTTTTACCTACTCGTGTTGTGATGTGTAAATGTAGACTTTGTGGTCTGACCACTTCTTCTCTATTTATTTTGCATTTGAAGGGCTTTGTACACAATTATAGAAATAGAAACATAATATATATATATTTTTTTATCTAAATGTAATATATATGTGAATAAATATATATATCCTCACTTTTAGTGCCTGGAGCATTATTCATCTATGTTCTTAGCATTGTGCAAGCGAATGAACAATGTAAACTTAAGCCACACAATAAGTAGAGAGACAAAACTCTCCCTTTATAGCCTTCCTTTTCAAGGTTTTGTTACTTATATTCCTTTCCAGTCAGGACCAATCTTCTGTATCTACAATCTGTTAAATATGCGAAAGTGCTTAAGAAATAGGTGTTGAATTAGCCTTTGATAAAATCTTTTGGTGACTTAAGTTTTAAAACTAAGTAGAAGCGAACAATTCCAATTTCTAGAAATTACTGTGCCTGCTGTATAGGAAGTGCACACTCTCCCCCAGGCTACGAGTGCCGTCTGCTGACTGAACCTGTGGAAAACGTACCAGGAGATACTTAGTGTTTCTCTTGAGGGTTTCTCAGGTTATGCTAACATCCTGGGCCACTGGCCACCATGAGAGCACCTGGGCAGGTGAGGGGCAGTGAGAGGGAGTCTGAAAGTTCCCGCAGAGGTCATCCCATACAACACTCCTCAACGTGGGCTGCCCATTGTATCTGTGCCCCAGCCATGCCCAGAGCAAGTAAGTGAGGGGAGGGCTCTGGTGTTTTATAAAGTTTCCAAGATGATTCTACTATGCAGACACAGTCGAGAACCTCTAGTCAAGGCCATCTCTTTACCTACACTTGTATCTCTATGCATGTATCTCTCAAATTTTAAAAGACATCCAAGGGAAGGAATTCCATTAATTTTTTAAAATGATAAGCATAGTTTTTCACATAAATCCTCACAAAGGAATAATTCTGTAATGCCGATTTACATTTTTTTTGTAGTAAGGCTCACATTTTTAGTCAAACACATGGCCAATCAGTAATTATTTTGCCATATTTTTCTTTCCTTCAGAAATTCAGATTTTAATTTTTCTCATTTTCATCTTTTATTTCTTTCCCCATTACATGTGTTGTCCTCAACTCTGAATCATTTTCTGACTTTCATGTATTTGTGTAACTTCCAATTTTTGTTCTGTCCCATCAGCATTTCTAGTCGTATGGATTTGGGACAAGGGAAGGAGTGTGGAGGTCTTCTGCTACCCAGCTAGGTAGCCGTTAGTCTCATGAGGCTCTTGAGTACTTGAAATGAGGCTGGTCCAAGTTCAGATGTGTTATTAAGTATATAGTATATACCAGATTTTGATGGCATAGTACCAAAAAGAGTATGTAAGGTATGTCATTAATAATTTGTTTTATGTTGATTCCATTTTGAAATTATAGTATTTTGTATACATTGGGTTAAGTCAAACATATTATTAAATTTACCTTTTGAAAAACTTGTTTAAATGTGGCTACCAGAAAATTTATTTATTTTTTAACATCTTTATTGGAGTATAATTGCTTTACAGTGGTGTGTTAGTTTCTACTGTATAACAAAGTGAATCAGCTATACATATACATACATCCCTATATATCCTCCCACTTGTGTCTCCCTCCCACCTTCCCTATCCCACCCCCCTAGGTGGTCACAAAGCACTGAGCTGATCTCCCTGTGCTATGCAGCTGCTTCCCACTAGCTACCCATTTTACATTTAAGATTACCGTTGTGGTCGACATTTGTGGCTGACCTTCTATTTCTATTGGATGGCACTACTTTTAGTTACAGGTGAGAGAATTGAGCCGAGAAGAAAATGAGCTCTATGCTATAAGCCTGGCCTCTGGATTCTCAGTTCAGGATTCTCTGTTTGATCTTGCTGGCTGTTGGCATAGTGGCTTTTGTCACTATGAACAAATAAAGTCAGTGTTACTTTTTCTTAGTAGTTTTTACTTCCCTAACATATTCTGAACTTACACTTGTGCATTAGAACAATCTGAGCTCAGATGCTCTGGTGCAGTCGTCCCTCTTTCAGGCGGGATGTTTTCCCGCCTTCTCTGGATTTCAAACTGCTCTTGCCCATCAGCTTTTTGTGTAACAAATTCCACTTTATACTTTCCTGAGCTTTGGTACACTTGGCTTAAATCTCCCAGGCTCTTTCACAGAACTCTTTCCATCAATCTTCTTCAATCATTTCTCATTTGGAAACTGTGAGTATTTATAGGGAGAGACAAGGGCTTTCTTTCCTGCAGAATATTGTCTGTACTCTTCAAGTCTGGTATTCCTAGATGCTGCATAATTATGCAAACAAATATATTATTTCAGTAGATGCAAATTTTCTCTTTGTTTAATCAACTTTTCTGGTTTAAGTGATAACTCCCACTGGATATTAGTATAGAAAATTTCGTTCCATTTTTTTCTTTAGTATGTAGGGTTTTTTTCCATTATAAAAGTAGCATATGTTCATTAAGAGAAATTTGGAAAATAGGAAAAAGTAGAAGGAAGAAAATAACATCCATGCTTCCATTATCCAAAAGTAATTATTACTGTTTTCTTACATTTCCTTTCTGTCTTTTTTTTCTATGCCAAGGTTTCTAATAATTGTGTGTATATGTTTTTATCCTTCTCTTTTTACTTTTTGTTTTTTGGCTGCACCACACGGCTCGTGGGATCTTAGTTCCCTGACTAGGGGTCAAACCCCGGGCCGTCAGCAGTGAAAGCATGAGGTCTTAACCACTGGACCGCCAGGGAATTCCCGCCTTCCATTTTTACTTCACATCATATCATTACCGTTTTACAAATCTTTTTCTATTGTCTTTATATACCTAACTTTTAAGGGCTGCATTTTTAAGGGCTGCATTCCTTTGAGTTCATGTCTTATAATTCACATAACCATTTCCCTATTGCTTAATATTTAGTCTGTTTTTAATTTTAAAGTATAGTTTCTTCATCTTTCTAAATTGATAGTTACCCTTTTCCATAAGACTGGGTTTTTGTGATATATTTACAAAATCCACTGAGAATGATTACATTGAACCTGTTATTTCCTATATTAAGTAATTGGAACTTGAAGCATTATTACTCAGTCTACTGATAGCAATTTTTATCAGAAGGTTTAAGAGTGAGCAGCAACAGGTTGGGCATATTGACTAAAGCATGGAAGGTTTCACTTCCGTCACACGTGGGAGTTTCCAGAGACAAGGGTTTCATGTCAGACCACCAACCAGCAAGTTTCAAGTTTATCTTTTCTTAATCATAGCACAATATGAAAAAAAACCCCAAAATGTTCTGCTTTTAAAAATGTATTAGTGACACATGTAAATCCCCAAACATCAATAATTTGAAACAGTTTGACTATAAGTTTTATACTGCAATTACTAGCTGTATTGCACTCATCTGTAAAGTATCTGCCTCAGTTTTGGTTTGCAGAATTCCCTGAGTAAATTTGGGCAGAGATTCAGAAGTGTGGCTAGCAGATCCTTTCAGGCAGCTCGGAAGGAACTCTTCCCATCTTCTTTGTCCTCCCAGATTAGAGGTATGTAGACCTGTGCTCAAAAGCTCTATCATTTGCTGTTGAATTCTTGGCAATAACTCACTCAGGAGAGGAGTAATTCATGGATGTTAGCCCCCTGTATTGGATTTGATCCCAAATGTTGGTCTTGGGTAACAGTGGCTTATTATTCTTATTAAAGATGCTCTTTTTGTCCTTGAGCTCCCTCAACAAAAAAATGCCCAAGGTCATTGAACTTAATGAATCTGCAGCTGACACGTATTTAGTGTGTCTGTGTGCTTCTTGTAAGTGAGGGAGTGGGAACATGCAAGGTTCTGGAATTCTATTGATTACATGGGAGAACAGATGAACCCTACTTCGAGTTATTTCATCTTCATCAGGGCCTGTGGACTTGCAGGGGAGTGGAGACTTCTGTGGTTAAACACAAGGCAGAGCACCAACTCAATTTTCTTTTTTTACCTCCAGCCCATGTAAATAATTTATGTTATGATGGTACCATTGGGTCTAGGGGACAGCTATTCAGGGTCTATATGAAGAAATCTGCATATTTGAAAGGAAAATTTGAGGTGAAAAATATTGATTCTTCTTTTTTTAAACAGTGTTAATAAAACACACTATTATGGGCTTAAATGACAATGAATTCAAAAGTAAACTAATGGGAGTAGCCTCAGTACTTTTTGGACTCAGTGCAAATGGTTTAAAATTGATTTAATTTTTAGCTCACAGTGCTAGCTCCGAGTAAAAGTGTTTCAAAAATAGTTTCACCCCCGATAAATTAATTTCAGTTTCTTAAGTCTTGGACTGATCATTTCTTGGGCGATTCTGCATGTCAGCTTTGCAAATGGAAGCGTCCATTTGCCAATGCGCTGGTTTCTGTATGTGAGCCGTGACATTGCTGTAGTTCTTATAAGTGATTTTCCATTGTAATCAATTATTACATTGCATGAATACAATTTTTTGTGTTGAATTTCTAAATGGTGACTATTTCCCCAAATGAGGTGCATCTTGAAATAACAGGAAATTATAGTACTTTCAAAACTCTGCACATGGGTTTTTTTTCCAGTGGCATCTCCTAATTTCTTTTTAAAGTTTATATAACCCAGATGTTAGTGGCTCTCTTTTTCTCCTCTTAAAGCTCCCTTGAAGAACCCCCCAGGTGAAAGCATTAGGGAGCAAGGTAGAGTTGAATGAAGACTTTGTGGGGGATATAAATGAGGAAGTTTATTTCACAAACTCCATAGCAAACAATATGAAATCCCATTTTGACATTTTTCTTCCCCAAAGTTCTCTTTCTCTGCTGCTGGCCTTTATCATCTCTCCTTTCCCCATTCAGTGCTCAGTACAGCTGTCTCCAGTCTCCTTTCAGTATCTGGGGCCCCTCATATTTGTCTCCTTTTTATTAATCAGAGTAGTTTGGTTCTGCCTTGGCTGTGAACTCAAACCCATGCAGCTGCTCACCAAAATAGCAGGCTTTTCTGGAGCTAGGACCCACTTATCTGAGATAACAATGGAAGTTAAAAATACACCACATTCTATGTAACATTTAAAACTTGATTCTCTTTTTCAAAAATAGGTTTATGTATCTCTTCTCTGTTGTCATAGGGAGAGGTCTAGAATTTCTTTTGAAAAAACAAACCTAAACCTAAACCACAGAGGCCTTGAAGATTTTAGAACATTAACTTTAATAATGTAAAACCTTCTTAAGATCTTAAAATCTGAAAGCTGGAAGAGATCATAATATTATACTGAGTAAATTTGGTTTCAGTCAGAGCCCAGTGGTTGTCTATACCAAACCAAACAAATGTTTTGACAGCATTTGCCAATTAACTACTTACGGCTGATGAATTGGATACACATTTCTACTGCAAGGGCATTTTGCTTCAGATCTCCTGAGATAATCTCAATGGCTTCATTTCTCCCATGCATCTAATTAATTAATTAATTTATTTTTAACATCTTTATTGGAGTATAATTGCTTTACAAAGGTGTGTTAGTTTCTGCTGTATAACAAAGTGAATCAGCTATACATATACATATATCCCCATATCTCCTCCCTCTTGTGTCTCCCTCCCACCCTCCCTATCCCACCCCTGTAGGTGGTCACAAAGCACCGAGCTGATCTCCCTGTGATATGCAGCTGCTTCCCACTAGCCATCTGTTTTACATTTGGTGGTGTATATATGTCCATGCCACTCTCTCACTTCTTCCCAGCTTACCCTTCCCACTCCCAGTGTCCTCAATTCCATAGTCCATTCTCTACGTCTGCATCTTTATTCCTGTCCTGCCCCTAGGTTCTTCAGAACCATTTTTTTTTTTTTAGATTCCATATATATGTGTTAGCATACGGTATTTGTTTTTCTCTTTCTGACTTACCTCACTCTGTATGACAGATTCTAGGTCCATCCACCTCACTACAGATAAGTCAGTTTTTTTTCTTTTTATGGCTGAGTAATATTCCATTGTATATATGTGCCACATCTTCTTTATCCATTCATTTGTTGATGGACACTTAGGTTGCTCCCATGTCCTAGCTATTGTAAATTGATGTGCAATGAACATTGTGGTACATGACTCTTTTTGAATTTTGGTTTTCTCAGGGTATATGCCCAGTAGTGGGATTGTTGGGTCATATGGTAGTTCTATTTGTAGTTTTTTAAGGACACTCCATACTGTTCTCCATAGTGGCTGTATCAATTTACATTCCCACCAACAGTGCAAGAGGGTTCCCTTTTCTCCACACCCTCTCCAGCATTTATTGTTTCTAGATTTTTTGATGATGGCCATTCTGACTGGTATGACGTGATAACTCATTGTAGTTTTGATTTGCATTTCTCTAGTGATTAGTGATGTTGAGCATCCTTTCATGTGTTTGTTGACAATCTGTATTATCTCCTTTGGAGAAATGCCTATTTAGGTCTTCTGCCCATTTTTGGATTGGATTTTTTTTTGATATTGAGCTGCATGAGCTGCTTGTATATTTTTGAGATTGATCATTTGTCAGTTGCTTCATTTGCAAATATTTTCTCCCATTCTGAGGGTTGTCTTTTTGTCTTGTTTATGATTTCCTTTGCTGTGCAAAAGCTTTTAAGTTTCATTAGGCCCCGTTTGTTTATTTTTGTTTTTATTTCCCTTTCTCTAGGAGGTGGGTCAAAAAGGATCTTGCTGTGATTTATGTCATAGAGTGTTCTGCCTATGTTTTCCTCTAATAGTTTTATAGTGTCTGGCCTTACATTTAGGTCTTTAATCCACTTTGAGTTATTTTTGTGTATGGTGTTAGGGAGTGATCTAATTTCATTCTTTTACATGAAGCTGTCCAGTTTTCCCAGCACCACTTATTGAAGAGGGTGTCTTTTCTCCATTGTATATTCTTGCTTCCTTTATCAAAGATAAGGTGACCATATGTGTATGGGTTTATCTCTGGGCTTTCTATCCTGTTCCCTTGATCTATATTTCTGTTTGTGCCAGTACCATACTGTCTTGATTACTGTAGCTTTGTACTATAGTCTGAAATCCGGGAGCATGGTTCCTCCAGCTCCATTTTTCTTTCTCAAGATTGCTTTGGCTATTCGGGGTCTTTTTTGTTTCCATACAAGTTGTGAAATTTTTGGTTCTAGTTCTGTGAAAAATGCCATTGGTAGTTTGATAGGGATTGCATTGAATCTGTAGATTGCTTTGGGTAGTAGAGTCATTTTCACAATGTTAGTTCTTCCAATCCAAGACCAACCCATGCATTTTAGATTGGTATATTATCTGTCTTTTGTGGGTAGAAAATTAAGAAAATTTAAGAGTATAAAGAAAATACTGAAATTTCTCTTGATTCCATTATACAGATCAGAATGAACTACAGTGAACTTGTGAAGGCATTTTATTACGCCCTTTTCTCTCCCATCTTTGTATCTTTGTTTTCTCCTCTTCTTATTACTCTCTACTCCTCCACACAGTATTTATTTAAAAAATAATTGATATTATACTATACCCTATTGTCGTGGCTTGAATGGTGCCCCCAGCCCCCTAAAAGATAGGTCCACTGGAGCCTGTGTATGTGATCTTATCTGGAAAAAGGGTCTTTGCCTATATCATTAAGTTAAGGATCTTGAGATGAGATCATCCTGGTAATCCAATCACAAGTGTATAAGAGAAGAGCAGGGAAGAAGGTACATAGACAAAAAGATAATGTGAATGCAGAGGTTGGAGCTATAGAGCCCCAGGTCAAGATGCCTGAGGCTACCAGGAGCTGGGGGAGGGGTGTGGAACAGTTCCTTCTCTAGAGCCTCTAGGGAGAACACCACTCAGCACACAACTTGATTTTGGACTTCCAGCCTGTAGAACTGTAAGAGAATAAAGATTTACTGTTTTAAAACCTAGTTTGTGGTAATCTGTTATAGTGGACCTAGGAAACTAATGCTCACTGGTTTTTAGCTTTTAATCAGAGGTTCTATGTTTGTTCATTTTTTCACTCAGTAGACATTTATTAAGTGCCTACCATGTGTTAGGAAGAATGCCATGTGCTGGGGGTGCAGAGTTAAATAAAAGGTAATTTCTGCCCCCAATAGAATGCAATCATACCTATATTGTATGTAATAGGTTTATCTCTAGAATTGCAGGATACTCTCACATTTCATTGTTTTTACTCACAGGTAAGATGAGTGAGCAAACTGACTCATCTCATTAGGAATGTGCAGCTTTCAAAAATTCTTGTCGGTATGCAGGCTCTGTTGATAAACCAAAGCCAGGTGGTAGAAAACCTTAGTAGGATTTTGGAGCCTGGGTGGAAATGGTGCCTTGAAGCTGTGATTCAGGGGAACATTAAACCACCTTTAAACTTGAGCAGTATTATCAAAAACTAAGATCTAGTTCCTTATTCCATGTCAGGAACTTAAAAAATTCTCTCTTGAATTTTGACAAGGAATAGAGGTGTAATAATGGAAGAAAAAAGAAAGAGTGCAGTGTGAATAGAAAGTAAGAATAATGATCTCTAAATTAGATCTAAAGACTCAGAAGCATCTGGGAAACTTGGAGGCTGTAAGAGTGATATTGTCAGCAACACATGGGAAGAACACTCTGGCAGTGCCATTGTGGACTAGTTACTAGAGGTAACTTCCACAAGGAAGAAAGGGAGAGTGTAACTGGGATTGTGATGCTGAACATTGCAGAAGGAATGGACTCTAATGATGGAGAAAGAATAGATTTTGAAGATGTGAAGAAAGTTGATACTATTTTTTAATGGAGAATATATGTGCAATAAAGTATACTTTCTCTAAGCTTCAGAAAAATGAGCATTAATTCAAAATAAGCATCTATTGGTTTTAAATTTGACTAATATCCAGTGTTAAGCCTAGTATGGGGGAGTTCCAGGGGTAAAGCAGAAAAATGAAGCATTGAGAAATGAAATTGAGATTAAAAGGGCTTCATGGAGGATAACCCACGAACATCAGCAAAATCGAACGGGCTGTGTTGGCAATAGGAGATGTATTTCATTCAGATAATCTAATTTGCTCTGTGTGTCAGTCTACACATGCCAGGGCTTCATCAGAGACATGAAGTAGGCATTTTACAGGGGACTTGAGAGTGGTGGCAGGGACTCATATTTACTACTCACCCATCTATCATTAGACCTACATTTATGTAACTCTTCTCCGTACCAGCCACTATACTAGGTACTATGGATACAGGGATTATTAAGACCCATGTTCCTTCCCTAAAGGAGCCTGGAGTCCCGGGGAAGAGGTGGACCAATAAACAGACGATTATTTTACAGCAGTAGGTGCCATGATAAAGTGCAGCATGAGGTACTCTGGGAGAACACACATGGGAGGACACTAACACAAGTTTTGGGAGGCTAGTAGCAGAGATATCATTATGTCAGAATAACTCATGGAAGAATTGGCTCCCAGCAAAGATCATCCATTGAAGAGCTAATTGAATGGAGGGATGAGAGCATAGGGAGAGCAGAAGAGAATTAGGGAAGGGTACTGGTCGTAAAGGAGGACTACCTAGGTTTATTGCACATAGGTTTATTGCACATGGAGGCTAAGAACATGCTGGATGAAAAATACAAATAGATGAGCTAGCATAAATCCATTGTCTCCCTCATCTCTTTCCCATATTTCCAACTAGGTACTTTGGTAAAATGTGGTCCCGCTACGACTGCCATTGTCATATATATGCTGCTCATTATAGGACTGCCGGATGGCACAGCAGTGAGGGTATTGGGGAAAGCCCACCAGTCTAGTGTCAGGAAGCTGATGTCTGGTCCCTGCTTTGTCACTAAATTGGCTGTGTGACTAAGGACCAAGGACCTCAATTTTCTCATCTGTAAAACAAGGGAGTTGGATACCGTAATCTAAAAGCTTTTTCCAATCAGCAGGTTACTTTTAAAAGAAATCTTTATAGAAGTCCAATATATAGAACATATACAAGTATACCAGTATACACAAGTACATATACATATACAAGAGGCCCCAGAGCAGGTGTCCTCAGCTGCCCTCTTACTCGGTGGTGGCCCCTGAGGGGACAACATGAGCATTACTGGACCATTTAGTGCTTCTAACAGTGAGGTCTGAGGACTGCCTTTACTAGACCTCCTGAATCAAAATCTCTGAGTCTGGGATAGGACTCTATTAGCACCTTATGGGATTCTTATGCACATTGAAGTTTGAGTACCATTGGGCCAGATATTTCAAGGTCCCTTCCAGCCCTTAGGTACTGTGACTCTGATCCTCTTCACCTTTGTAGTGATGGTGAGGAAGGAGCCTAAGAAGGGAAGTCAGAGGCTCTATAGGATAAAAAGAATTAACACAGAATGGGAGGTTGGAAATGTAAGGATAGATACAATGGTAATAAAAATAATAGTAATAAAAATGATAGTGGAAGAGGAGAGTTAGATACAAGAAAGTTACAGAATGATTTAGGGAAAGAAGAGAGGGACTTAAAAAAGTAGGATCTTCCAACAATGAGGATATTGTATTCCAAATGGGAGAAATTGTAACAGAAAGTGTCAGGAAACAATTCAGAGCACAAGGTTGCTGGAGTTAATGCCCTGACCAGACACTCCCACAAATTCTGCTTGTCTCTATCATAGCACATAATGTCATAAAGGTCTTCTTACCTTTCATTTATTTGTCTGTATTATTATATGTCAGGTACTGTGTTAGGTACTAGAAATGCAGTGAACCCCAATAGACATGGTCTCGGCAACCATGAAGATTAGTGTCTAGCGGGGAAGGTAGACGTAATAAAATACAGTAGTCTCCCTTTATCCAAGACCACCCCCCGCAGGTGATACCTGAAATCATGGATAGTACCAAACCCTATGTGTGCTATGTTTTTTCCTATACATACATACTTATGATAAAGTTTATAAATTAGGCACAGTAAGAAAATATCTGAATCGCCAGCATCACTACTCTTGCACTTTGGGACCATTATTAAGTAAAGTAAGACTACTTGAACACAAGCACTGCGATGCCCTGACAGTGATCTGATAACCTAGTCAGGTCTTAAGTGACTAAAGGGTGGGATACACTGAGCAAAGAGATGGTTGACGTCCCAGGTGGGATGGAGCAGGACAGCGCAAGATTTCATCATGCTACTCAGAACGGCGCACAATTTAAAACTTACGAATTATTTCTGAAATTTTCCATTTGATGTTGTCAGACTGCGGTTGGCTGCAAGTAACTGAAACTGCAGAGAGTGAAACCGCAGATAAAGGGGAACCACTGCAGTCACGCTAAGTAGTGTGTAATTACATGCCAAGGCAAGTGCTGCTAAGGAAAAGACTATGAGTCTAAAGAAAGGGTTTTTTTGTGTATGTGTGTGGGGGGCAGTAGACAGAGGTGAGAAAGTTTAGAAATGGGTTCTTTGAGGAAGTAGTAAATTTAAGCTGAGAACTTATGACAGCTAGGAGTTAATCAGACAGTGTGTGGGGTGATGGGATGGGATGAGAAGCAGAATTACAGACAGAGGAAGCAGCATGTGCACAAGGCCCTGTGGAGGGAAGGAGGATGCGATGATGAGGGACTGAATGGCAGAAGCACAGAGACTGAGAGAAAAGCAGTGTGAGGTGAGGCTGGAAAAGTGGTCAGAGTCAGAGCCTGCAGGGCCTTGAAGACCACATCGAGAGCTTGAGTGTTTTTCCTAAGAACAGAGAGAATACATGGAAGGATTTGCCTTTGGAAAAGCTCACGCCTGCTGCGTGGAGGAAGAGCCAGTGGAAGGGGGCCAGGATAGATGTGGGAGAGGGGGGTTGTCCCGCTGTGCTTGCCTGTCTGTCATGCCATTGTGAGTTACTGGAGACTGAGACAGTCTCTATTTCCGTCACCTGACTGCACAGCATCCTGCATGTAGTTGATGCTCAGTAATTATGTGACGGATGAACCAAATGCATTTAAATTAAGCAAATCATTTTGAGGCAAGATCAGAATATCTTTTTAGTATCCTCTATCCTCCTTCTTCCCTGCAACTAATATGAGACAAGAGGAGGTGTCCACGTATCGCGTGTTCTGTGAACATCATTGTCTGCTGTCTTTACCACTGGAGGATGATGTCTGCTATAGGGTCATTGGATACCAGACCCATCTTTAATCCAAATGCTCTCTGTTACTTGGAATCTCCCTGATGCCTTTGCACCTTAAGGTGCATGAGACTGTGCCTGACATTTAAAGAAAGAGAGAGGATTAGCTCCATCTAGGCTTCATTTCTGAATTGGCAGAGCTCAAGGAAGTATTTGAAGCAGCTGCTCCCAGGTTTCTTTCTCAGCTGCTCCCAGGTTGTAGCATGTCAGAAAAACAAAAATGTGGGAAACCGGGCAGCCCTAGACACTGGGATGGGGGTGCGGAGATGGGCTTCCTTGTGTCTGCAGCAGATGTTTCCCTCCAGCAGGACTTTCTGAATCGCCGGGCTAATGAATCCCGTTAACCCAGCTTGCCTTATCTGGTTACCTTGCCCCGTGCCAGGCATTTGTGTTCAGGCATACTTTCCCCTTTCACAGTGCTAAATTTAAGGCTTAATTTTCAAATCAAATGTCCATCTGGCTGGCTGCCTGAAAAATCACATGTGGGGAGCTGAGAGACCCAGGCAAGAAACTGCCCTCGCTTCTGGAGAGCAGGTCTGGAAACCATATGAACTGTAAAGAGTTTTAAAATGTAAAAAAGTAAAGCTTTCTGCCAAAAGGGGAGAGCTGAGGTTTTCTTCTTTCTAGACTCGGTTATTAGATATCTGTTGGAAATTACTGACCTCTGCCATATAGTCTGTTTACTGCCTCTATCAGCGGGGCCCGGACCGTCCAGATTTAATCCCCTTGGGGATTTAGCTCTGCCAACACTTGCTTTATTAGAAATAGGTTTTGGGGTGACAGCTATGTAAGTTATTAGGTATATGATTTTAATGGAAATTTGCCTTCTTTCACTTAACATTTCCTTCTGAAACTTGGATGATAGAAATAGGTTAATATTTAAAAAAATAATAGAACCTAATTTTCCAGTAAGAGGAAGAAAAAGAATAAATAGAAAAAGGGACCTGGCTTCCTTTGTTTGCTCCCCCTCAGGTAACTCATATGCTACAACATCACTTCCCATTTTGAGAAATACACTCAGCATCGGTCCTATTTTCTGTGTTGGGCTTTCTCTTTTTCACCTGACACTTCATTATAGAAAGTAGTTCCATAGACTTTTTTTGTTTTGTTTTTTTTTTGCCTTTGGCCTTAATTCTTGTGGGTGCCAGGGCACAGAGATTCTGTCATTCTTTCTTATATATAGACTATCAGTGATGCCATTTCATTGTGTATCGGTGACTATCTACAGAGTTTTTGTTCTTTTTCTCTTCATTCCAAATTTTGTCCTTTCTCTATATCACTTTTCTCACTCTTCTTCTAGGAGTAAAGAAGAAAGAAGACTGGAATTGAGATACAAAGAATAAGAAAACAATACTCAATATAGGCCTTTTAAAGTAGAGAGCATTTTAGAACATTAGATGTCTAAAATGGTAGAAATTATAGCAGAGCTTATGCAAATAAATACAAAATATCCCAGCATAAATACTTAGAATTGGCCTGCAGATTTGTTCATGTTCAGTTTCCAACCTGGTACTGATAATGTCGACGTAATGTAAGTCCTACTCAAATGGTACCTAATTATTGGCCACCATCCCTGGCTTAAAATCTCCCAATTAACCAAGTCAAAAATACAATTCCCAGCAGTGGCTCTTGTGATTAGGAAAGAAATTCAACAGAGAAAAGATGGTTATATACATATTTAGATATATATTAGCAGATTACAAATAAAACCATAAGGCCTGAAACCCCCTGATAGCTAGAAAGCATAAAGGGCTGTGACAAGCAGAGAAGCCATCTTGTCATTGCTCTGAAGCAGAAAAACTTCATCCTGGAGCTGGGTGGAGCACACAGTGTAGAGTATTTTCCACAAAGTAATTCAAAGGGCAACTTTCTGGCAGAAAGTTTTCATCTTTCTAACAAAGGAAACCAGAGTCTACTCTAGACAGATCTATCTATTATCTAGATGGATCCAGGGATCAGAAAATTCTAGAGACTTTGGGACTTGAGGAATACCAGAGAGAAATGAAGGGATTGTATTAGAAGGCCTTTACCATCCCTCTTGCCTCTAAAATTTGAGAAATGGAACTACCATTTGATATTCCAACCCTCGACCCAAGCCTTCAGCTGTTCCAGGGACTTCCAGAGCTGTGATCTATGGGGTAGCAGATGAGGCAGTGCATGTGTTAGGACCTTCACCAGAAGCTGGGTTTACCTAGGCCTGCAGGGTCCAGGTAGACTGGATTACTTTGGGAGTTCTAGTTCATGTCCTAGGTTGGGGTAGGGAGAATGTTACAGTTCCTGCTTACACCCAACCCTATTGGCTTGGATAGGGCTCAACAATAGAGGCAGTCTTGTTGGGGCCACTTGAATTATTGTCCCAGCACTATTAAAACCAGACATATGGCTGTTCTGAGCCAAAGAGGAATGTTTAGGTCTGTCTTAGTTCCCTAAATATTGAATATCTTCAGTGTACCGAAGATGATTAAAATGCCATTGCTAGTTTCATGAATTCTCATTTTGTGGGGAGAGAGATAACCAAGTAGGTAGTTTCAGTGTAATGTGAACAGTGATGGGGGTTTTCATGGGCTGATATGGAAGTACTGAAGAGGGGGTACTTAGCCCAGTCTAGGGGTCAGAAGAGGCTTCCTGGAAGAGGTGAATCTTTAACTAAAATTAATGAATAAAAAATCTGAAAACACAGAAAAATCAAAATTTCTACTTTTTGGAGAAAAGTATTATCCCTTGTGTTGTATTTTTTTGTTTTTTGCAAATATGCATATATATAGCTTTCTATTTTACTTTTTTCTTTTGATATAACTCATTTATGTCATTAAAAATTTTTTGAAAACATTTTTAATAGCTAAATAATAGATGTGCTCTAATTGATCATTCCCTTATTATTGGGAAATTAGCTTGTTTCTAATATTTTGTTTTAATAAATGATTCTCAGAGAAACATTTTTGAATGTAAGTTTCATATATATCTTTGTTTCTTTAGGGTATATTTCTAGGGAATCTAAACTTTGCCTCTTTTAAAGATTCTTAATACATACTGTTAAATTGCTTTCTAGGAAGTTTGTGCCCATTTATCCACCCATTTGAACAAACAAGTGGTTTTACCACAGCACCATTACAACTTTGAGTATTATCTTTTAGAAAATCTAGGCCAACTGCATAAGTTGTCTTGCATAATAGGTATCTTGTTGTTTTAAAGATTCATTGTTTTCTAGTGAAGGTGATTATTTTTTCAAGTATTTATCAATGGTATTATTTCTCGTTTTAGTGACTTGTCTATTTATATTCATTGCCTTTTGTTGGTCTATAGTATTTTTCGTGCTCTGTTTCAGAATATATTTAAAATTTTGTCTTCTAGTAAATTTTTCCAGTGGGAAACAATGACATCCCTACATGGTGTACAGAGATAGTACTTCAGGGTCTTTGCTAGCATAGTGTGCGTGTTGAGTATAGTTCCTCTAAGCAGGACTAAGCCAGTCCATGGCTCACGGGCCCAGCTGCTCTGCGGCATGTGGGATCTTCCCAGACCGGGGCACGAACCCGTGTCCCATGCATCGACAGGCGGACTCTCAACCACTGCGCCAGCAGGGAAGCCCTGGGGAGATGATTTTAAATAGGGTGGCCAAACAGGCACGTGAAAAGATGCTCAATATCGCTAATCATCAGAGAAATGCAAATCAGAACCACAATAAGATATCACTTCACGGGCTTCCCTGGTGGCGCAGTGGTTGAGAGTCCGCCTGCCGATGCAGGGGACACGGGTTCGTGCCCCGGTCTGGGAAGATCCCACATGCCGCAGAGCAGCTGGGCCGCTGAGCCATGGCCGCTGAGCCTGCGTGTCCGGAGCCTGCGCGTCCGGAGTTTGTGCTCCGCAACGGGAGAGGCCACAACGGTGAGAGGCCTGTGTGCCGCAAAAAAAAAAAAAAAAAAAAAAAAATATCACCTCACACTTGTCAGAATGGCTGTTATCACAACGAACACAAATAACAAATGTTGGCAAAGATGTGGAGAAAAGGGAACCCTACACTGTTGGGAATATATTGGTGCAGCCACTGTGGAAAACAGTATGGGGATTGCTCAAAAAACTAAAAATAGAACTACCGTGTGACCCAGCAATTCCACTCCTGGGTATATGTCCAAAAAAACCAAAAACACTTGTTTGAAAAGATACAGGCACCCCAATGTTCATAGCAGTGTTATTTACAATTACCAAGATATGGAAGCAACCTAAATGTCCATCAACAGATGAATGGATAAAGAAGATGTGGGAGATATATATATGATGGAATACTCAGACATAAAAAAAGAATGAAATTTTGCCATTGCAGCAACATGGTTGGGCTTGGAGGGCATTATAGTAAGTGAATTAGGTCAGAAGGAGAAATAAAAATACTGTATGATATCACTTATATGTGGAATCTAAAAAATGCAACAAACTAGTGAATAAAACAAAAAAGAAGTGGACTAACAGATATAAAGAAAAAACTAGTGGTTACCAGTGGGGAGAGGGAAGGGGGGGCAATAAAGGGACAGGGGATTAAAAAAAGGGGTTATTATGGGATTATATGAAATCATGTGGGTGGAACTTTTGAAAATTGTAAAGCACTATAGAATTTAAAGGATCTTTCATTCAATTAAAAAAATAAAAGTGATCCTTCAAATCTGAAAACAAACAAACAAATAAATAAATAAATAAGGTGACCAAAGAAGGTCCCTTAAGAAGATAAGCTTTGAGCTGAGAGGGAGCTAGCCATGCCAAGATCTTGGGTAAAAACAATAAGTATAAAGGCCCCAAAGTGGCAATGAACTCAACAGTAAAATGTCTACTGTGGCTAGGGTATTGTGATAAAGGGGAGTTCTGAGGGGTTGGCAAGAGCCAATTCTTAGAGATCATGGTGGGAGATTCCAATTTTATACTAAATGTAATGTGAAGCTGGTTGTAAGCAGGAGAATTACATGGTGTGACCAAAAGATTTCTCTGGCTGGTGTGTGGACAGTAGACAGCAAAGAAGGGCAAGAGCAGAATGGGGATGACAAATTATGAGTTTTCTACTGTTGCCCAGGTGAAATGATGGTGGTAGTAGTGCAGAAGATACAAAGTAGGAATATTTCTTATTATGGATTGTCAAACACATGAAAATAGAACAGTACAATGAACTCTTTTTTATGTATTACCCAGCTGAAGACACCATCAACTTTCTGCTATTTTTGTATCTATTCTCAATTTTTATTTTCTCGGGTATTTTAAAAGTAAATCCTATATATGTCATACTATACTATCAGTAAGCACCGCTATAGCATTTCTCTTGAACAGATAAAGACATAATGTATTTAACCATAATACCATTACTACACCCAATGAAGTAGCAGTACTCCCTTAACATTATCTAATACCCACAGATTGAGATGAATTTTGAAGGTAGAGCCAGTAGGAGTGCTGCCATGTTGGAAGTGTATGAAGAGAGAAATTAGGAGGAGTGGTTCTTGGCCGAGGTTCCAAGATGGGGAAAACTGGGAAAGGAGCGTGTTATTGTGGTGTTGACTTTTTTTGACTGGACTGGGAAACCAGAGTTCTATTGAGATACTAACCATTCTGTAGAGATGTAGAATGGGCAGCTGAAGCTTAGGGGAGAAGTCTGATCTGAAGATATATTTGAAAGTCATCTAGCCACCTGGGGTGAGAGTCCAGACTCTAGAGAGGGAAGAGAGGAGCTCTGTGGCACTCCAAGGTTTGAAGATGTGAAGAAAAGAAGAGGCTGGCTAAGGGTTTAAGAAGGAGTGACTAATGAAGTAAGAAGAAAACCAAGGGAATGCGGTACTCTGGATTTAAAGAAAAGAAGGTGTTTGAAGTAGGAGGGGGTGGTTAACTGTGCTGGGTATAGTGAAGACTGAGAACTGATTCTTGGATTTAACACCATGAAGAGGGATTGCAGTTGGAGGGATGGAGACAAAATCCTACTTGGAGAAAGCAGGGGTAATCTTGAAGTGGAGATACTAAATATAGATAGCTCTTTTGAAGACTTAAAAATTGGAACGTACCATCCTTATAATGAGATACTTAATAATAAGTAGTCACAGTACTTTAAGGTATATGTTATTTTATGGTTTACAAAATTCTTCATAAACTTCTGTAAAATTCACAGGTGTCATCATAGATACATGTTTAAATGTCAGGTGGGTTTATTCCATTTTAAAAGCTTAGTATTATGAATAAATAAGCATTCTGAGGAGCTGGTATGAGCCAATTAATGTAGATCATAGTGGGGAATTCCAGTTCTGGTCAACTTCTTGCCCAAGTGACATGGTTGGTTGGTTGTAGACTTAGGCTCAAGTCTAGGTCTTCTGCTTCTCATGACACAGACTCTTTCTACTATGTTACATCATGTCTTTCATAAACTTAAGGTCAAGATTCTCCTCTTTAAGAATGTAAGGATTAAAAAAAATTGATTCCTACTTCTGGTCCATTCTGAATAGTATTCTGTTTCTGCAAGTATCAAGATTCTCCCTACAATGTCATCCTCAAAGGACAGAATTTTTTTTTTTAATATCTTTATTGGAGTATAATTGCTTTACAACGTTGTGTTAGTTTCTGCTGTACAACAAAGCAAATCAGCTGTATGCATACGTATATCCCCACATCCCCTCCCTCTTGAGCCTCCCTCTCACCCTCCCTATCCCACACCTCTAGGTCGTCACAAAGCATCGAGCTGATCTCCCAGGACAGAATCTTTACTTTAAAATTTCCTAGTTTTTGTTTAAACAATCCATTAGAATTTGTCATTCATGAATTTCAAACATTACTTTGAACTTTGTTTCTCCTCATAATGAAAGTGTCTAGGGTACAAAACTGATGGCCCAGTGAACGGAATTATTCTAGTAATTGCAAGCAATAAGATTTATCTTGGTCCTGAGAGAAATGTGAATGACATAATGGCTGAAGCCTCAGAAAGCAGAGATATTTTACTCATGACCACAAGTAAATCCTGATTGAAATCTGTTGGCATGATGTTAAGTCATGATTCTTAGAAGCTAAGTCTGGAGGGACCAGAGTAATACAGTCCAGGCATATAGTTTTCTGATGAGCTCACAGTATAAGGGGACAAAGCTGGGAATATCTTGAGGAATGAAAGTTAATATATCCTTTACTAGACAATTTCTCTGGTCTGTCAATTTTCTCACTGGGCTTTTGATGACAGCTTTATGGCAAACAATCTAACACTGAGATCATTCTCTTGAAGTACAGGTACTCCTCACTGCTGAGTGGAAGAATGTCCACATGCTCTAGGTATTAGAAAGCAAAAATGATTTAATTAGGGTTATTTAAGAGCCAGATTTATATCCCACTAGTCTCTAGGTTTTTTGAAACCACGGTCTGTATCTAATTCTACTTTTAGCATCAACACTCAGCTCAATGCCTGGCGCAGAATGTTCATTTTGTGTGTATGAAGCAGTCTTTTTTTTTTTTTTTTTTTTTGGTTGCACTATGCAGCATGTGGGATCTTAGTTCCCTCACCAGGGATCGAAACTGCACCTCCTACATTGAAAGCACAGAGTCTTAACCACTGGGCTGCCAGGGAAGTCCCCTATGGAGCAGTCTTGAACTCACTAAATGAAGGGTGATGGTACCTCACATGCCAGTGGATGATGATCTAATGAAGAATTCTCCCTACGTGCTATCTTATTTCTGAGGAACTCAAAGTGATAAGGAACTCAAAGAACCTACTTTAAAGTAACATTTTCTTAAAAATTGTTTAGGATTTAATGTGACTGCAAACCTAGTAAGAAAATTAACTCCCAATTTTCCAGTGATATCCTCAGCTGTGTTTTGTGCTGCAGAGTCAGGAATGCTATTTCCAGAGATGCTAGGTGTTCTGACCAGAGCGAAACAAATGACACCTCCAAGAGACACCACCTAGAGACACCTTAGCTCTGTCTGTGTCTGTATGGCACGTATTATTACTTGGCATATTAAGCAACTATTTTTTTCTGGTTTAACATATGTTTGCTTCTCTCTTAATTTGGCTCTGTGTAGGAAAAATGATTAAGAACATCATTAGAGGCAATGGGAAAACATAATACAGGCCTTCTATCCTGGAACCAAAATTCTCGGGTTTTATTTTCCTCCAATAGAACTGTCTGTTTGAAAGTATTATTCAGAAATAGAGGTTGTCATTTAATATGAGCTAGATAAGAGCATATTCTCTGATTTCTCAAAATAAGGTGTGGCAATTTAGGTGAAGAAAATGGTTGATCTGCTCAGGCTAAGGTAATTACCTGCAAATTTTTCATCAAAATATATTCTTCAAAATCGTATCAAGTATCTTTTCCAACCAAAACACTATGAGACAGATATCAGTTAGAGGAACAAAATCGGTAAAAAATACAAACACATGGAGGCTAAATAATACACTGCTTAGTAACCAAGAGATCACTGAAGAAATCAAAGAGGAAATCAAAAAATACCTAGGAACAGGGCTTCCCTGTGGCGCAGTGGTTGAGAGTCCGCCTGCCAATGCAGGGGACATGGGTTCGTGTCCCAGTCCGGGAAGATCCCACATGCTGCGGAGCAGCTAGGCCCGTGAGCCATGGGCGCTGAGCCTGCCGTCTGGAGCCTGTGCTCCGCAACAGGAGAGGCCACGACAGTGAGAGGACCACGTACCACAAAAAAACAAAAAAAAAAAACACAAAAAACAAACAAACAAACAAAAACCCTAGAAACAAATGACAATAAAAACACGATGACCCATAACCTATGGGATGCAAAAAAGCAGTTCTAAGAGGGGAGTTTATAGCAATACAATCCTACCTCAAGAAACATCTCAAATAAACAACCTAACCTTACACCTAAAGCAACTAGAGATAGAAGAACAAAAAAAGCCTAAAGATCGCAAAAGGAAAGAAATCATAAAGATTAGATCAGAAATAAATGAAAAAGAAATGAAAACAATAGCAAAGATCAATAAAACAAAGCTGGTTCTTTGAGAAGATAAACAAAATTGATAAAACCATTAGCCAGAATCATCAAGAAAAAAAGGGAGAAGACTCAAATCAATAGAATTAGAAATGAAAAAGGAGAAGTAACAACTGACACTGCAGAAATACAAAGTATCATGAGAGATTACTACAAGCAACTCTATGCCAATAAAATGGACAACCTGGAAGAAATGGACAAGTTCTTAGAAAAGAGCACCCTTCAGAGACTGAACCAGGAAGAAATAGAAAATATAAACAGACCAATCACAAGCACTGAACTTGAGACTGTGATTAAAAATCTTCCAACAAACAAAAGCCCTGGACCAGATGGCTTCACAGGCGAATTCTATCAAATATTTACAGAAGAGCTAACACCTATCCTTCTCAAACTCTTCCAAGATATAGCAGAGGGAGGAACACTCCCAAGCTCATTCTATGAGGCCACCATCACCCTGATACCAAAACCAGACAAAGATACTACAAAAAAAGAAAAGTACAGGCCAATATCACTGATGAACATAGATACAAAAATCCTCAACAAAATACTAGCACACAGAATCCAACAACACATTAAAAGGATCACACAGCATGATCAAGGGGAGTTTATCCCAGGAGGCAATGATTCTTCAATATATGCAAATCAATCAATGTAATATACCATATTAACAAACTGAAGGATAAAAACCATATGGTCATCTCAATAGATGCAGAAAAAGCTTTTGACAAAATTCAACACCTGTTTATGATAAAAACCCTCCAGAAAGTAGGCATAGAGGGAACTTACCTCAACATAATAAAGGCCATATAGGACAAACCCACAGCCAACACCATTCTCAGTGGTGAAAAACTGAAACCATTTCCACTAAGATCAGGAACAAGACAAGGTTCCCCATTCTCACCACTACTATTCAACGTAGTTTTGGAAGCTTTAGCCACAGCAATCAGAGAAGAAAAAGGAATAAAAGGAATCCAAATCGGAAAAGAAGAAGTAAAACTGCCACTGTTTGCAGATGACATGATACTATACATAGAGAATCCTAAAGATGCTACCAGAAAACTACTAGAGCTAATCAATGAATTTGGTAAAGTAGCAGGATACAGAATTAATGCACAGAAATCTCTTGCATTCCTATACACTAATGATGAAAAATCTGAAAGAGAAATTAAGGAAACATGCCTATTTACTATTACAACAAAAAGAATAAAATACCTAGGAATAAACCTACCTAAGTAGACAAAAGACCTGTATGCAGAAAACTATAAGACACAGATGAAAGAAATTAAAGATGACACAAACAGATGGAGAGATATACCATTTCTTGGACTGGAAGAATCAATATTGTGAAAATGACTATACTACCCAAAGCAATCAACAGATTCGATGCAATCCCTATCAAACTACCAATGGCATTTTTCACAGAACTAGAACCAAAATTTTCACAATTTGTATGGAAACACAAAAGACCCTGAATAACCAAAGCAATCTTGAGAAAGAAAAATGGAGCTGGAGCAATGAGACTCCTGGACTTCAGACTATACTACAAAGCTACAGTAATCAAGACAGTATGGTACTGGCACAAAAACAGAAATATAGATCAATGGAACGGGATAGAAAGCCCAGAGATAAACCCACGCACATATGGTCACCTTATCTTTGATAAAGGAGGCAGGAATATACAATGGAGAAAAGACACTCTCTTCAATAAGTGGTGCTGGGAAAACTGGACAGCTTCATGTAAAAGAATGAAATTAGAACACTCCCTAACACCATACACAAAAGTAAACTCAAAATGGATTAAAGACCTAAATGTAAGGCCAGACACTAAAACTCCTAGAGGAAAACATAGGCAGAACACTCTGTGACATAAATCACAGCAAGATTCTTCTTGACCTACCTCCTAGAGAAATGGAATTAAAAACAAAAATAAACAAATGGGACCTAATGAAACTTAAAAAGCTTTTGCACAACAAAGGAAACCATAAACAAGACGAAAAGACAACCCTCGGAATGGGAGAAAATATTTGCAAATGAAGCAACTGAAAAAGGATTAATCTCCAAAATTTACAAGCAGTGCATGCAGCTCAATATCAAAAAAACAAACAACCCAATCAAAAAACGGGCAGAAGACCTAAATAGACATTTCTCCAAAGAAGATATACAGATTGCTAACAAACACATGAAAGCATGCTCAACATCACTAATCATTAGAGAATTGCAAATGAAAACTGCAATGAGGTATCACCTCACACCGGTCAGAATGGCCATAATTTAAAAATCTAGAAACAATAAATGCTGGAGAGGGTGTGGAGAAAAGGGAACCCTTTTGCACTGTTGGTGGGAATGTAAATTGTCACAGCCACTATGGAGAACAGTATAGAGGTTCCTTAATAAAAACTAAAAATAGAAATAACATATGACCCAGCAATCCCACTACTGGGCACATACCCTGAGAAAACCATAATTCAAAAAGAGTCATGTACCACATTGTTCATTGCAGCTCTATTTACAATAGCCAGGACATGGAAGCAACCTAAGTTTCCACTGACATGAATGGATAAAGAAGATGTGGCACATATATACAATGGAATATTACTCAGCCATAAAAAGAAACAAAATTGACTTATCTGTAGTGAAGTGGATGGACCTAGAGTCTGTCATACAGAGTGAAGTAAGTCAGAAAGAGTAAAACAAATGCTGTATGCTAACACATATTTATGGAATCTAAAAAAAAAAAAAAGGTTCTGAAGAACCTTTGGGCAGGACAGGAATAAAGACACAGATGCAGAGAATGGACTTGAGGACAGCGGGAGTGGGAAGGGTAAGCTGGGACGAAGTGAGAGAGTGGCATGGACATATATACACTACCAAATGTAAAATAGATAGCTGGAAGCAGCCGCATAGCACAGGTGATCAGCTTGGTGCTTTATGACCACCTAGAGGGGTGCGATAGGGAGGTTGGGAGGGAGGAGACACAAGAGGGACGGGATATGGGGATATATGTATACGTATAGCTGATTCACTTTGTTATAAAGCAGAAACCAACACACCATTGTAAAGCAATTATACTCCAATAAGGATGTTTAAAAAAAATGTTCTTCATAGTAGGAATATTTCAGGAATAATGATTTTTCCCATTGACATTACTCTTAGGATATTTGGGTAGTCAGTGGTCATCTGTAGACTATATTTAATGGAAAGGTAATGCAATTTTATCTTCCAACTTCTTTAATAATCATTGGAAAAAAGGATGACCCAAAGTTTCACAGATTTTTTTTTTCCCCCAATTTTAAAATGGACGTAGGGAGCTTAAGGGCTCATGGCAGCTGGTTGTATTGACTTTGTGGAATTGAAATTGGAACTAAAGAAAGGTGAAATAGCCTAGAATTAAAAAGGAATATTCTAATTACAAGAGTATGTTGATAGCAGAATTGGAAAGTGAGCTCCCAGTTTGTCAGGGGTGCTCTGCTGTTCCACCTACATCCCTCCTCCAGACGGCAGAATGTATTTCTCCAGCTGCTGGGCGCGCTGCCTACATACAGCCCTGAGCTGTCAGCTCTCTCTGGGAATTGCCCTTGGCTGAGGAGAGCTGTTTTTCTTAAGGTCACACCTCATTGCTGGGGTCAGACCACATCCCATGACTGAACAAAGCCCAGGTATAAAGGCCTAGTCCCCTTGATCCAACTCTGACGGCCCGTTCCAGCTCCAGAGCTTCCCTGGGGTTGGCTGAGCCTTTACTGTGACTGAATCAACAGCCTAACTCCTCCCTCTGCCCAGCTGTTTCCTTCACTCCCCACAGGTGTTATTCCCAAGAGAACTTGCCAATAAACGTCTTCCACACAGATCTCCCTCTGACTCTGCTGCCCAGGAATGTGACCTAGGCCTAAATCACTCTGTTTTCTCCATGGTCAGTCTAAGGTATTCCCTCAGCATTAGTATGTGAGAGCAGATGTAATAGTCTTCCTTTAAAATAATTTTCTTCTGATTTCCTTGGGGTTTCTTCATCTCTTAGCCATATATTAATGGAATTCTACTAAGAATTTACAGAGAAGACAGAAAGGATGTAGAGAGACTCATTCAGGAGAAGTGTTTCAGTTTATGGAAATGATTAAAGAGTATAGATTTTCTGCACAACTGTCAGTGGGCTTATTTATTGTTCAGGTAAAACTTAGTAAGTGAATTGATCATTCTGTTTTCAAAATAGTAAGGCCAAATTATGTGTGTATTTCTGCACCCAAATAATGCACAAAAGGCTCTACAAGGATTTGTATAAATTAGACAGGGCCTCTCTGATATTGATTACTTTTTCTCAGAAAATTGTTAAACGAAATTATCCGTGCTGTAGGACTATAACTTTTATCATTTCTCCTTCTTCTCACCCTCTCCCCCTACGAAATGGGTGTGAGACCTAACCCACCCTGTGTGTTTCTACCTCAGCATGAGCATGGTGCTAATAAGAGGGGAGGAAAAGGAGGAAGACATCTGCATTCTTCAAAATAAATAGATTCCAAAGATGTGAGTATTATGCTCATTCTCAGTGTAATGAGATCCTGTTCACCAGTCTGTTGTTAGAGGATTAGGGCCAAATTGTATCTCTTGCTGTAGTGTGGCTCTGACAGCAGTGGAATTGAAAAGAACCAGGAACTGCTGCTGTCCACTGGACACTTTTGTCAGGGGACCATGACGGCCAGCTGTCTTTGGATCGGCTGGATTGAAACGCTGGGAGTCTGCACTATTGCTGTGCTTGAATCTCTTCAGCTCCTTAGGGGCCATTCTCTTTCTAAATAGGCAATACATAATTATCATGGAAAATAAAGTTAAAAGTTAAAGTTAAAAAAAAACAATAAGTATAGATTTATTAAAAGCATGGCTTTGTAGTCAGGCAGATTCAGGTTGTAGTTCTGATTCTGCCACTCACCTGTGAACTTGGAGGAGTTTTCTTTTCTTCTATTTTTACTCCCCAATTGCCCTTTAAAATACCAATATTTGTAATGCCAAAACAGTCCAGAAAAGTATACAATGAAATGGAGTCTCCCTTACATCCCGGTTCTCCTTTTCATCTCCTTTCTCTAATGGCTACCACTGAAGAGTTTCTTGTGTGTCTTTCAAGAAATTTTCTATGCATGTAACAACAGACATATGTGTAGGTTTATCCTTGCTTCATAACACAGTTAGAATCTTACAACACATGTGCAGTGTTGTGCATGTGCTTGTTTTCAACCTAATAATGTAACTTGGAGGATATTTCACATCAGCGCATATAGACCTATCTTATTCTTGTTAGTGGGTGCATTGTATTCCATTGAGTAGATGAGCCATGATTGGATAGGTGTACCCTGGTATATCTATCTAATTCTTATTGATGGGCAGTGATGGTTTCTCATAGATTGCTATTACAAATACTACTGTAATAAACATCCTTGTATATCCATCTTTGAGCACCTGTATGATCAGTTTTTTAAAGTGGAATGTCAAAGTATGTGGACATTTGAATTTTTGACAAATGTTGCAAAATAGGGCAAATGTCTCAATTTCTTTGAACTTCAGTTTTCTATTCTGATTAAAGTTGCTAAAATGGGGGTAGAAACAGTACCTATCTCATAGGGCGGCTGTGAGGGTTAAATGAGATAAGATACTATTCAGTGTTGCCAGATGTAGCAAGTTAAAATATAGGACATCCAATTAAATTTGAAATGCAGATAATGACAATATTTTAGTATAAATATATCCCAAATATTGCATGGAACACACTTAAACTAAAAAATTATTGGTTGTTTACCTGAAATTCATATTTAATTGGGTGTCATTTATTTTTATTTGGCAACCCTATACATTAAGCGATCAGCACACTCCCTGGAATACAGTAAGCACTGAATAAATTGTTCATTGCTATAATTCTTATTAGACATTCAGGGAAATGCTGTCATTCAACAACTGTTTTTAGAAATAATGATTCTATATTCATTAATTTACTTATCATTCATTCAACAAATGCTGAATGCCTACTCTAAACTAGGCATTATTCTAGGTCCTGAAGATACAGTGGTGAATAAAACAAAGTCTGTATGAGCAGTTGAATACTTTTGTATGTTGTAGATCTGACATGGGCTTGAGATTAAGGAAGAAAGCAAGCTCAGTGTATGTGGATTGTTTGTTTAATTAGGTGAGGTCAGTTATACTGACCTTCTTTATTATCTTCTTTCTCTAGTATGCCAACATAACTTCTGTAGCTTTTGAGGAAATCTTCTTTTCAGGAATCTGTGATGCTAATGGGCAATCAGGAAAATTAGATTGTGGAAAGGATGACAGAAGCCTTGAGGAGACCCATGAAGATCTCTTCCTTCTGCCCCTTAAGCTTCAGCAATGGGCTTGGTATCTTGCTCGCGGTAAATACTTGATTTCTAGTCTCTGGAGCCAGTGGTTCAGTGACATGGAGAATGGTAGGTGCTATCCCACTCTCATTTTCTCAAGGAGGTCCTCAGCAAATTGTAGCAGCTCTTAGTATGCTATGCCTTATCAGGAAGAAGCAGGTTCAGACAAATTTATCAACAATTATTAGATACAGTTGCTATCTCTCACCACCTTTTCTCAGAACTCAGATTCTCTGATGTTCTGAGAGTAGATATATAGTTAGTGGGTGTGTTTTTAAAAATTCTTTCCTCAAAATAATTCTAGTCACTATTCTGTGACAATTAACCCCATATGTTTTATGATACCTTTGGAATTTAAATTTTATGAGTCCTTTTTTTTAATTTTGGCTTATTATGTAGTGATTGGCTTGTGAGCTTATAAGGTAAAAGCTAACTTATTACCCCAACTATTTTTGAAAAATCTGGTTCAAAGAAGCATTAGCTAGATTATGTCCATTTCAAAACCTGAAGCAATTATGTGGTGATACTGATACTTGAAGCATATTTAAAAATCTTGGAGTTTCTTGATTCAGTGCAATTACATGAATTAACTTGCTTTCAGAGTATTTATATACTACAAATCCTCTACTAGAGTGGGAGGGCTTTTCTTGACAACGGTAAAAGCAAAGTTTGAAGGTGCCGAGTCTACGGAGCCAAGTGTCATTTTCACGTCCCACAAGGCCACCCTGTGTTCCCTGCACAGAGCTATGACGCAAGCTTGCTTCAAACATGAGTCTTGGGAACAGCTGCACCGCACATGGAGGACCAGGGAGTGTGTGTTTTCATTGTTTCAGGATGATGGCAAAATGAAATTACTATACAAGCTAAAATCTTAGAAGTCTAGAAATATTTTGAAGATGAGGCTTAAAGGAAATTTTCCTATCTGTCCCTCCAGTCTTCTGATATGTCTTTGATGTTATAAAGTCAGTGGTGGCGGTAGTGTGTAGGAAAAGAAAAATGGTGGGATTTAAAATATATTCGATTTAAATTCCTTTGCAGATCTTTATCAGTTTATACTTGTTAGTAAGTTTGGGTACTTTTGTAGCTATGATCCTTAGTGCTAACTGAAGTGTATCTCTGAGGTCCTAGTTAAATGCAGTCATCATTACCTGGTAAGAAAGAATAGGAAATAACATTAAAAAAACTCCTCTGATTGTGTTATACATATTGATTGTTCTACAGATATATATTCAAATAAGAGGCTTAACCAAGACATCACACACAACATATGGTTTACTGATATCTCCAGGCCCTTTTTCTTCAAAACCCTAATTACATCTGTAGAGTGTTACTTTCTCCTCTCCAGAATAATCTGTTTTGTACTTCTTCCTCTTCGTTCAGTTTCTGGTAGCGTCTTCAAATCATAACTTTCTGTCACAATCTTCTTTCTAAGAGTTATGCTCTCTTCTTGGTAGGATGCTGTGTACAAGTCTGACAAATGTGTCTGTGGGTTGGTTGTGTAGGTTATTGATGAAATAGTTGGATAGCGCTAGGGTCAGGGTCAACATCCAGGGAATACCACTTGCTGTTTTTTGTCATATTGGTCATTAGTTTTGGATAATATTTCCTTTGAGGAAATTTCTCCCATGTTTGTGTACCTTCGCAACAATATTTTGCTTCAAGTTCTGAAAAATTTTGTCACAAACAACATTGTTGCCTTGTGAACGTCTCTATAGCTCATAGCCCACAGAGGTGACATTGTGTCCTGTGGAATTTGTACATGTACATACCAGAAGGTTCTTAAGATTTCAAATACTGTTAGTCATAGACTTTGGAAGTAAAGTGTTTGGAGTGCTCATTTTTAGGGAAGGAATTTCCATTGGAATAGGTGGAAAGGCATAGGTGACCAAGGATAAGAGTAGGTGTTAGAAGATATCTGGAGTTACAAAGGGGTCTTTTGGGAAGAGGAGCTCTGAGGTATATGTTCTGGTCAGAGGGCAGACAGGTGGCAAGAGAGAAAGAGAGAAAAAGGAGTAGAGTGAGTTAAAGTAAGGGAGACTGGGCTCACACATGGTATTACAAATATTTTCTGCTTTCTTGGACTGTTGGATGACATTAGCAGACTAATGGTCAGATCTTAGTGGGGGTTGGTCAGATGATTTATTCTGAGTGTTTTTCTATTTTTGGAAATATTTAATAGGTTAGAAAGTAGAGGGTAAAATACAGATAGGGGTGCGTGTGGGTAGGAGGAGAATGGGCATGAGAATCTGGCATGAGGGAAGGGATTTTTCTCTACTTTATCACTTCTCTGTATTGTCCCAGTAGGAATCCATATTGACCGTATCAGATTCTTTCTTATCAAGGATTCTTTGCATGCCCTGGGATTTTGCAAATTTTTTTCTTAAAGAGATTTTATTCCAGTATTTTTCCAAGTGTAGCAGTTAATTCAACTAATTCCCATGGATATCACCAGACTTTTAAAAACATATTTCCAATTGCTTTGGTTTTATGGGGGAAAATATTATGACACTAGACAAGTTAGAATTTATTACCCCAAATAGTGGCTATTGTTACTTACCCGTGCAAACTTAACTCTCAAGTGTGCATTTTAAAATGTATAAGAGATCCTGTAGAGTTTCCTTTTACCTTGGGTTGATTTTTCCATTTTGGTGGAAGAGGTAGGACGTGGTCGTTTGTAGAGCTTAATAGTATACAGGTAGGAGGAATCGAAGTTTGCAAATGGGACTTAGTATCATCTCAGCTTCTTCTTGAAGCAGATGCACTTTCATTTTATCTAAGATACTGTCTCCTGAGAAATGTCACTAATGCTCCAAAGGAGATACCCCAGGAGAAATAGACCAGCACATAATCTATCCATACCTGTAAAAATAAATAAAATGAGATTTAAAGACTTCCTAGGGTCTTTCATTGTCATTGAACTAGATAAAGTGCAGAAAAGTATGGCATTGGAAAAATGATTGAATTCTGGCTAGAGATGAAAATGCTGCAATTGAAAACTTTCCAGAACAACATGTACTTGGATCCGTATTAAAGAGAAATTCTTTGAGTGTTTAAGCCAAATGACCCAGCAGGGTTGATAGTGTGAGGCATATTTCACAGTTGTATAAATATTTAAAACTGTTTTCCAGCTTATAAAAGAAGTAAATTAGGTTGTTTCTTAAAAACTGCACAATGAAATTAACCTGCCCACCTTAACTTGTTGGGGAACCTGGCCTACTCGTCCCAGCCTTCTCTCCTAGAAGGGAGTCACTGAGAAAGAAGTGTGATGAAGGTGTCCAACTGGTTTACATTTCAGAGAACTTCAGAAGGGATGATTAGCATCACGGATACTGCCACAGGTGGTCTGTTTCCAGATGGCCTGTCTGCCTAACTGTCGCGAGGGGCCTGACCAGCTAGACACAATAGCTTTTTGTCATAAACCCCTTTGAACTTGGTGAAGGGTAGACCTGCAACTCCATTATATCCATGAGCCTCGAAGAAAACAGTGCAACATCTTGACTGTGTTCTCAATTCTCAGCTGTTGGTCCTAGCCGTTAGAATGCCACCAAGCCTGCACTTTGGCCAGAGTGCTGTGGATAATTTGTAGGTGGTCTTTCTTGTTCAGTGTTCTAAGGCTTCTTTTGTCACCCATTGCTGTTCTTGTCCTTTCCAGAATTTTTATTCTTTTCCTCTTACTTGCATTTTAGCTATTGCCCCCTTGCTTCTGTCTCCTTCACTTCTTGCCTCCAGTTAAACAGACTTCTGAGACAACAGCAGTGATGTTTCTATACTTATTAATACAGAGGTTGAAAAGAATGTTAATGACTGAATTTCTTTCTTTCCTTCCCCCTGAGTTTTTTTTTTTTTTAAATATTCTGCCCAAGGATATGCAAGTAAGAGTTAATAGCTGCTGTATAAAGCTGGTACCATGGGGTGGTGGAAAGAGCACACAGCCAAGAGTTAGGCATTTTGAGTCTAGCTCCAGGGATAACTAACTCACTGGGTGTCTTTGGGCAAATCACTTGACTTCTCTGGGCCTTAGTTCCCACATCACTCAGGTAAAAGACTTTGTTATGCAAGGTTCTTTGAATTTAGTATTCTAGAAAAAAAGTCTAATCTGCTTCTTCTGTCATATGATGCTCCATTGTGAATACATTCTCTTGATTCTTCTCTGTTCCCGAAAAAAATTAATTTTGTTTTTGTTCTTAGACTGCAGAATGAAAAATGGATGAATGTCAAAGTGGGAGACATCATTAAATTAGAAAATAACCAATTTGTTGCTGTAAGTATTTAGTATTGTTTAAGAAATTTATCTCAGGTTAAAATAGCATATGTACTAAAATATTCACATTTGCAAATTTAGTAAATCTGCACTAATTTAGCGTAATTAAGGAGGGAATACCAGGATGTATTATTAAAAAGTCTCAATTATAAAATATTTGAAAGACATATTGATTAATTCCTTTCAATAACCTGATAACTCAGATAAGGCTGAGTGATTATCACCTTGTTATTTCCTTTGGGAAATTAATAGATAAAAAATATTTAAAATCAGACTGTCAATTGTTTGATGTAAATAAGGGCTTTTAAAATGCTCCAGAGTACTTTAAAAATAGTTTGTTCTCACATAGTTTGAATATTATCCCCCCAATAACGGAATTAATACTGTTAATGTGCAGTATCATAGAAGAAAAGATTAGCTATAGAAAGAGAGAATGGATGTTCTTTCCTGAATAATCACGATCAGAAAATGTTGATTGAATGTTCTTAATAAATGCTATTTATGAGGTTTTACTTTGTATACCAAATGCACTATAACTTATATTCTCAAGCTGCCTGTGTTACAGTTTCCTTAATAAAATTCTAGGGGTCAGTTAAAACTAAAATATATGTGACTAACTATAGTTCGTATTAAATGCAAGGCTATAAAAGCTATCCAGATCAGAGATTAAAAATTATAACTATTGTAGTCTTTATGTCAAATATATATTAGATTACTCATGAAAATTTTTGTGTTAATGCCATTTTATTTATCAAGCTGTGTTCTTCATTAAATTTGAGACATTTTCCCACAGCATAAAACAAACGGCCCCAAGATCTATTTACAAGAACAACTCAGTTAAGACTCTTAAACATTCACTTTCAGAAACAGTCTTCTTTCATTAATGTATCATCTGTGTATACTGATTCTCTGGAACAACCCATGCTAAGGTGACTAGTCAGTGGATAGGCCATTCAAAAAGAGTGCACACTTTAAATAGAGAAGTGCTTATTTCTCTGACAACCTCAAGTCTCTAGAAAATAGCTGAGAGCCAAAAATAAGCAAAAAGGTGTTGGTGCAGCCAAAATGGAGGTCTCAGAGCCCACCGATGTAACCTGGGTTCCTTAGACCTAGGGCAGTCTGCCAGGTTTTCAAAACTTATTTACTTTTTTTGGACACAATTTAAAGTAGCATGTCCAGTTTATTTTCCAGCTCATTAAATACTAGGAGCAGTACACCGAGGGTAGCATGTGTTAGAAGAACATACCCTGTGGGAAAGATTGAGGCTTAGTGTAAAATACAGTGTAAGGATACTGGGTGGGGAATTGGATGAGAACTGAGTCTTTGCTCCATTCCTTCAGTGACAACACTCTTATCTTCTCTGCCTTTCGTTTGTTTCTTCACATGTCAAATCCAGGTGCAAGAGCACTATATGATCTCAGAGATCCCTTCCAGCCCGTAGTTGCTGTGATTCTCTGTCTGAGCTGAGACTAGACTACAAGATTCTTACAAGCAAGGAGCACATTGATTTGCCTGATCCGTAACATTTAGTGCCATGTGGGATCCTAGGGGGCAGTCAGTAAATGTTGGCTGAATGAATTAATGTCCATCTTTTCTAAGAAAGAAGACAGAAAAAAAAAAAAAGTGGTTATAAATTTCCCAAATTCAGGGTGTTCTGGATCCATGAGGTACTAATAGGCCCTAATTAAGAAAAGATCACATATATTCAGGGTTCTTTGCTTAAGAAGAAAGGGCTCCATATAACTTATTTTGGTTCTACTTTCAATTAAGATAATTACAATGAAAAAGTTTTGGTGCTTCTTAGTGGATAATCTTAACTTTTTTTTTTTAATGGACATATATAGAATTCTAGGATGTGTGCATTCAAAAGAATTTTTTTGGAAATGACTTTATGCCAGGCATGGTGCTAGATATAGTGGAATTAGGAAAAATTAAAGTATCCCAAACACTTAACTATTATTTTATTTGGAATTATATTTCAGGGGAAATGCTAGGTAATTTCTGTTTAAGGTATTCTGTAAAAATAATATTTTAAAAGCCCTATGGATATACTCTAACAGGGATAAATATTGGACTGAACTCAACTTATTCACTGATACTCTACTATGTTCGTTTATCAGATTCTTTGAGGTGAATCCCATAAAGGCAGGAGTCAAATTTGTGTTCTCAAATCTCTTAACTCCAAGGACCTCATGGACAGCATATCTGTGCTCCAACTTGCCCTCTAGCCTTAATATTCTAATTTGCACTTCCCTTGCTCTTTGTTTTTAACTTAGTCGTATTTTCTGTGTTATAGAAAATAACACATGCTTGCTTGTTATTGCAAACCTTTCTGTGGAATGAAGCATGGAAGTCAAGTGTAAGTGCAGGCGTCGCATGGAAGGAAACCAGTTCCATGAACGCATCATTATCATTGATTTAAAATGAATCCCACACTTAGATGAGTTTCCATGAAGTCAGTGATTCACGTGTCCCAGCACTGTCCAATAGAAATTTCTGCAGTGAAGAAAATGTTCTATATTTGTGCGTCCAAATATAGAACAGCCAGTAGCACCTTGTGGATACTGAGCACTGGAAATGTGGCTAGAACAACTGAATGTTAAATTCTATTTAATTTTAATTAATTTAGATTTAAATAGCCACGTGTGACTTGTGGCTACCTTACTGGACAGTGCAGATGTAGCCTTTTTATTGTGGCTACATGATGGGGTAGAAATGCTTACTCCCTACTCTTTCCTAGGTTCATCCTTCCTGTTTTCACTTGGAGGGGCAGCCCCAAAATAACACTAAGCGTCTTGCACCCCCTTGCTTGTTCCCCTCTCCCAGGAGTGACTTCTCCGATTGTTAAGTGTTGGGGCGGGGAGTGGTGTGCATGACCCGGCACCTCCTTCCTTCCCTTTCTCTTTGGGCTCTGTCTGTGTACAGAGAGTACGTTCTGCCCCGCGTTCGAAGTACCAATTTTACAGGAGTAGATCCCCATGGTGGGGGTAGCGAGAGGGTCCAGGTAGTTTCGAGCTTCCAGAGAGCTTCAACTATGACTAGGTGAGTCTAACAGGGGTGAAGTGTTAGCAAGCCCACTGGGCCCACAGACCTAAAGCCTGGTCTCCAATAGCTTGATCAGTGACAAAGATGATATTTTTATCTCCATTGATCTCTGTCTGACTCATACAATTACAGCTTGTTGGTTTAATCTTTGGATAAGTGAGGAAGAGATTCCTTCAAACGCCAAAACACCACAGTGCCTCTTGATTAGGTCACTTTGTTCAAAGTTTATCCATGTGCGGCTACGCGGCACCTATGAAACTGTTTTTGAGGACACATAAATGTTTCTGTGGGTGAACTGCTCTAATCACTTAGAAGTGCTAATATAACTTCCTATTCCCTGGCATCAGTTGGCAGGGGCTGTCAGAGAGCTTACATTTGGGGAGCAACAATCAGAGGTCTCTAAAAGAGACTCACTTCGGAGTTACTGCACAGAGGTACATCTTGGGAAACCAGATCATGAAAATCATGATAATAATAGCTCGCCTTTATTGCCTGTGTGCCACGTGACAGACAATATTACAAGCTCTTTATATGACTTAACTCATTTAATCCTCACCTTATCCCAATGACGGCAGGTTATGTACTATTATTGTTCCCATTTTACAGACAAGAAAATGGAGACACAGTGCCATCAGATAGCTTCTCAATAGGAGAGCCAGGAGTTTTAACCCCTCCCTTTACCATACGCTGCTCCTGCCTCCACTGGAAAAGTTGGTCCTGATTACCTTGCGACTGGGCTTCCAGAGTCAGGGCCTCTAGGCTTGGATGATGGAGGTGAAGTGGCCAGAGAATGTTGCACCCAATTCTGACACGTAACCTCTAGCTGTCCAAACTTAGAACTTCGAACTGGATTTATGTCACCATATCAGTACATTTTAAGGAAGGAAAGGAGCTTGCCTGAGATGACCAGTTAGCTGGCATGTTCAGAAGTTACTCACCTTTGTTTTCCCAATAAGGAAAACTGCCCCTTACCTTTTTAAAAAAAACTCTAAAACACTTTTGAGCTGAATTTCCAGAGCTCCTATTTTTACTGTGGGACCAAGAAAAAAAAAAAAAACGTAGAGCATAATTCAGTTATCACAATGAGATTGACTTCCATTAGAAGAATTAAGTAAACTGTGTGAGAAAAACACACTGCAGAGTTCTTGATACTGCCAGAGCCTGGACCCTGGGAGCCAGGCCTACCTTCCTCCTTTACTTGACAGCAGTGCTCTTGTCTTGTTTGGCTTTTCTCATCTGGTGGTAGAAATAAACCTCTTACTGGACATGAGCGTATTTGAACATCACATGAATTTAATTGTTTAGCTTATTTGAAAAACAGTCCACCCTCCATCCCCTCCACAAAAAGGCCTTCATGTTTTCAGTGTTTACAACAGTAAATTTTTGCTTTAAAACAAAGACGTTCTTCTGTTACAGAACTGAAAATTTCACCTTAAGAAATGAAAGGGCTAGTTTAACCTAACCTCCAGTGCTGACCGTGGGCAGGCTTTGGCTTTCTCTTGACCCATCATCAGGGCATTTTCTCCAGTCTTTTTCAGCACTGTTTTTGGACATCCTTCCAGGGAGGCCATTTTGTGGTTGAATTGCCTTTTTTAGTTATTTTAAGTTTTATAGCTTCAAATCAGAGTTACTTGTTTTACTCTAATTGCTGAAATAAATCTTCCTTTTTAAAAAATATGTGAGACATTCAACATGCATTTGCTGGATCTGAAATTTAAATTTTAGATGAAAACATTAACTATAATCTTACCCATTTTCAGTTTTATGACTTCATTCTGACTTTTGTCCACATCAACATATTTTTCCATAAGTATACTCATACTGCATGAGCCATTTTGTATTCTTACTTTTGCACTGTAAAAGAATAAAAGAAAAGATAATTTTGTAGATGATAAAGAAAATAAAGAAGAATTCCACATGTGAGGATGGCTTAAAAAAAATGAAGGGAGATCCAAATATGGTGTTCCAATTAATTCTACAAATTTATCTTTCCATCACGTCATGAATCGAATCCCAATATTCTTTTACCATTGTAGTTTTGGTTTTTGAACACCAACGAAGTGAAATGCTGTCTGTTTTTCATAGTTGTATTCCAGTGACTTTGTAGCCAATCAGTGGAAAGAGCATACATTTGGGGACCAGAGTTCCGAGTTCTAGCTTTGCCCTTTAACCTCCATGTGGCCATGAGTATGGCCTTATATTGCTTGGAGTCTTGGGATCCTGTATTAGATGTGATGAAACTTTCACCATGACTTTGTAAAGGGTATGGGCATTACATGGGTTAATTTAGCTCATCTAGTGCTTGTGAGACCAGAAATTACCTTCCCAGGTTTCTTATACACACAACGGGAACAATATTATCCCCTAATGGGGCTGTTGAGAGAATAAAGTGACGCAATTATGTGAGAGTGTTTTGTAAACCCTTAGAGAACTCTACAGCTTTCAGGTGTTATAATCACTTGAGGTTTTGCTTCATTTGTTCTTTAGTTCAACAAACATTAATCATGCCTAGTAAATCTAGGAGTCCAGTGTCATTGGCGCCTAGAACTCAAAGATGTTCAAGGTTTTCAAGGTTCCTCTGGCTGGTATATTTTTTTCAGGTTTCCGTGAAGCCCCTGCTTGGGCTTTCTGTTACCTGTGCAAGGTGGGAGAAGAAACATTGTGTTGAAAAACAGTCCTTAATTCTTGGGAGACATAGCTGAGCCTTTCCTGGAAGGGCGTGGGGAAAAGGCACCAATAATTGACAGCAGAAAGTACAAATGGGGGTCTAAGGAAGATGGGTATGGTTGGAATTAACTGCTGCCTGGACCCCCCGTGAGTTCCAATAATCACACCTTCCCTTCCCCGTGCTGCATTCCTGCTAACGCCTCTGCCTGCGGAGACCTGCCCTCCATTCCATCCAGAATATTCCATTAGGCCCTTCCTCAACTACCAACCCGACGTACTCCCTTTCTCATTTGCATTCCTCCCACAGCACTTTGTTAATAAGACACTTAGAACCCTTGTCATATTCTGCCTTTACTAAACTATAAAATCCTTGAAGGTAAGAAGCTTTTATTTAATTTAGTACTCCTGGCAGTAAATGCCTTAGACTGCCTAGATTCACATCCTGGTGCCCTACTTACTATGTGGCCGCAAACAAGTTACTGAACCTCTCTGAGTCTCACTTTGTTTATCTGTAAAGTGGAGATAACAAGACCTACACTTAGGATTTCTTTGAGTTAAATAAAATATTGCATGTAAGGCTATTGGCACAGTGCCAGACACATAGTAAGTCCCCACCAAATTTTGGCTACTGGTATTATAAACACCTACAGCTCAAACACCAGTTTCTGGATCAACTAGGAATTGGGTCCCTGAGAGATACTAAAGGGATCAGTTTAAGGAGGACTGACTTGAGGCTCACAGAGTCATGGGGTTTGTTGGGCCCGAAGACCACCCATGTGTTGCTCCACTCCCTTCCCAGAACCTCTGACCAAAGGGCAACCCAGGACTAACAGGGCTGTTACTACAGCTCTCTTGCCCTTCCTTTCCAGAATGACTGCTGAGTGCACGTGGAAATAGGACGGCATGATGATGAGTGAGCTGGTCACTTATTCCACTGGATGCCCCTATGGTTCTGCCCCTTCACACTTCCTCCTCAACTAATGAATTTAAAAAACTTGAAGGGAGAAGTTAGCAAAAGGAAAGACCAAGGCTCAGCAGTGGGGCAGGGAGAACAGAGGAAGAATGAGGGGAGGCAGGACAGAGATCAGGGAGTGGGAAAACAGGAGGAAGTTTCAGAGGACATAGAGAAAGGTGACAATGGAGGTGACAGGAGGAGGCGGGGAAGGTAGAAGACAGGAAGGTAGAAGTCCCAGGTCCCCAGGGGTTAGAGAGAACAGGAAGAGTTAGCCCAGAACCCGTGGGGTTTACAGCTCTCAGTTTATGCCTCTAGGAAGTTGAGTCACTGCTTAGGAAAGAATCTGGTCAGAAGGTGGCAGTGGTGACTCAGTCACATGTTCTGAGCCAACTGTGGCCAACAATTCCTCCCTTTGTTTATCAAAAATATGTCTTGAGGCAGCTGAGCTCAAAATTAAACTGTAACAAGAAAAAAGTAATGATTCTTACTAGGCAGAGTTTTGAAGAAAAGCAACTCTAGGTACAAATGGATATCTTTCTCTAAACTTCACAACTATTTCAATCACAGATGATAGAATTAGGGAATTGTGGATTATTTTTGAAATGATCCTGTTAAACTTGGGGAGGAGACCCATAGGCCGAAGAGCATGAAGCTCTACTGCTATTGTGCCTTGTGCCTTTATTCATTGAAATTTAAATGTGAGAAATAAAATCAAGGTAAATTTTCATAACACTTTTCCACTTTAAACTCAAGAGGGGTAATTTTTGGCTCAAGAGTGGCATACACTCTTCACATGTTCTCTTCAGAGCAGGTTTGCTCAGGTCACATTGTGAGAAGTCAGAAAATAAATAACTTCTGCCTTGACAGGCGTCTCTGGCTTTTTCATCCAGAGTTGAGGCGGAGCCTTGATAGTGCAAACCCATTTATTCGGTTAGGGGTTGTCACTGAGTTGCTTTTTAGTTCTGTTTTATTACAACTTAGACAAAACTATACCCCCTCCCCCCCACATGCACCTACACCACGCCTATTTTTGAGGTGAAAATTTAAAAGCTTGAGACAATGAAATCAGTGGATTGATTCTAAATTTAACCTCCAAGGTTTGAGAATGGAACAATTCAAATATTTAAAAAACAAAGACAAGAAACGTTTACAGTTTTGGAATGCCAGTTGTACATTTAGACAGAGCTAAAAAATTGTTAGGCTAATATGTCAAAATAAATTGCTAGAATTTTAGTCAGTTCTTTTTAGACATGTAAAACCTTCAGAATTTCATAAAAACCCTCATTTAAAAATCAGTTTTGAAATTTCAAATAAACAATTTCCCAATGTAGAAAGCTACCAGAATTCTAAAACTGAATTGTGATGGGTCATTTCCAAAACACAAATGGAAGGCCGAATAGAATAATTTATCTCTGTGAAAGACCAGCTTCCCACCTCTGAATGTTTTCTGTTTACCATGTTTTCTATTCTATCCTGCCCTCTTGCTTAGCCCCTGCTTTTCTTCTCTTTCTCTTTTCTTACATGCCACCATCTTTTTATTTTCTCTTGCTTATGTTTTAATCTTTTTCCTTTAATCCTTTTCTCTTTTAAAAATTTCCTTGCCTCTCTTATTTTTTCTATTGTTTTCAGTTTCCTCCATCCTGCTTTACTTTTGTCTTTCCCCATCTTCTTTCCCTGCCTCAGCTCTTAACTGATAACCACGGAATTAAAGTATGTGCATATAAGTATTTCCAGTTATCTTATTTATTGGGGAAAGTTTTATATTTCCCATTAGTAATTATCAAAGAAAGAAAATAGAATTTTATGTATTTCTATGAGATATATACATTTTATATAGAAATATATAAAAATTTAAACATTTCTATTAAAAAAAATAAAGTGGCTATTACTTTATATGCTATCTCTCCCCTTGCTTATGTTCTGATGGTCAAGGGCATGCAAACCAGGAACAAGGAAGTGGAGGGTGGCTTTGATTCAGGGCATATGGTAGAGAGGTGGAACAGAACTTCACCTCTCACTTTTTTTCTAAGGTTCTAATGGCTCATTAGTAGTGGAGGGATGATACAATGTAGAAGGCTTTCAATCAATCTTCCCTTTTCAAGTATTCTTTATCCTGGTTTTTCAAAATAGGCTGATCTGCTTCTCCTATCAAGTAGTGAGCCACATGGCCTCTGTTATATTGAAACTGCTGAGCTTGATGGGTAAGTTATTAAGGTCAAAATAATTATTTATATTGGTTTTCAATTTATTTAAGAGTAATAGCTTTAGACAGCCACATAGCACAGGGAGATCAGTTCGGTGCTTTGTGACCACCTAGAGGGGTGGGATAGGGAGGGTGGGAGGGAGGGAGATGCAAGAGGGAAGAGATATGGGGATATATGTATATGTATAACTGATTCACTTTGTTATAAAGCAGAAACTAACACACCATTGTAAAGCAGTTATACTCCAATAAAGATGTTAAAAAAAAAAGAGTAATAGCTTTAGAAACAGAACCTACCTTAAACCTTATTCTTAGATGTGGTATATGTATACAATGGAATATTACTCAGCCATAAAAAAAGAGCAAAATAATGCCATTTGTAGCAACATGGATGGACCTAGAGATTATCATACTAAGTGAAGTAAGTCAGACAAAGACAAGTACCATAAGATATCGCTTATACGTGGAATCTAAAAAAAAATCATACAAAGGAACTTATTTCAAAGCATAGACTCACAGACATAGAAAACAAATTTATGGTTACCAAAGGGAAGGGGGGAGGGATAAAGTAGGGATTTGAGATGAACAGGTACACACTACTATATATAAAATAGATAAACAACAACAAGGACCTACATTATAACACAGGGAACTATATTCAATATCTTGTAATAACCTATAATGGAAAAGAATCTGAAAAAGAATATATATATGTGTATATGTATATATATATATATATAACTGAAGAACTTTTCTGTACACCTGAAATATTGTAAATCAACTCTTTCAATCAAAAAAAAAATCTAAAAAGGCCCTAATGCTTCATTTTATTTTCTTGGAAGAAATAAGACTCTAAATTGCAAAGTCCATTTGCTAATTACTTTGCAGATCTTGTGAAACCTCTGTTTTTTCTCTTAAATTTATTTCTTTCAGAAACAGCGAGCTAAACATATATACGTAAATAGCTTTACACAGGGACTTTTCACTGAGATTCCCTGGAAGGGTTTTCTGTTTGTTTGTTTGTTTTTAATTTCAAGTGATTGTCTAAGGAAAATGAGAGGAGTGACAATCAAGATCCCTTGAAGAGGGCTTCCCTGGTGGCGCAGTGATTGAGAATCTGCCTGCCAATGCAGGGGACATGGGTTCGTGCCCCAGTCCGGGAGGATCCCACATGCCGCGGAGCGGCTGGGAAAAGATCCCTTGAAGAAAGAGGACTGATGTTACTTTAGAAGGCAACTTTTGGAACTAGGTCAAATGAAGATGTAGAGAGATAAGAGAGAAATGGAGTAGGATGCAGTTTTGACATGGTTGCTAATTTGGAATTTAGTTATGGACTGTATAGTAATTCTGTTTCAGTGGATTCAGTTTGTCTGTCTGACATCAAAATATTTATTGAATGCTTACATTTTAAAGATACTATATGTGTGCTTTAGATGAATGTCATCATTTAATCCTAACGTAGGTACTATATAAGCCCTGTTGTACAGGTGAGAAAATGAAGGCTTAGAGAGATGAAAGAATTTGTCCCAAACTTCTAGAGAGTGAAGCCAGGACTCAAACCTGGCAGCTGACAAAAGAGCCCATGGTTTTAGCCACTGCTTTCAAAATAAATGCTGTATTGAGCTATCCAAATAGAGTTCAGCCTGTGTGATCTTACCCTTGGTCTGGGCAGAAGCTAAAATAGTGCTAAGAGGGAAATTTATAGCCATATATGTATACACTTGAAAAGAGAAAAAGCCTCCAATCAATGATCTAATCTTCCATCTCATGAACCTAGAAAATAGCAAAATAAACTCAAATCAAGCAAATGGGAGGAGATAAAGAGTGGAAACCAATGAATTTGAAAATAGAAAAACAATAGAAAAAAGTCAGTGAAACAGAGAGCTAGTTCTTTGAAAACATTAATAAAATAAACAAACTTTTAAGAAGACAGGGAAAGAAAAAAAGAGAGAAGACCCAAGTTAACAATGTCATGAATGAACCAGGGGATATTATGACAGATCCTGAAGTCATCAAAAGGATATGGAAATACTACAAACCACTCTATATACATTAATTTAACAAAGTAGATAAAATGGACCACTTCCTCGGAAAACAAACTATCAGAACCCATCCAATATGAAATGGATAATTTGAATAGCCCTGTAGCTATTAAGGAAACTGAATTCAAATGTAAAATATAAAACTATAGGGGCTTCCCTGGTGGCGCAGTGGTTGAGAGTCCGCCTGCCGATGCAGGGGACACAGGTTCGTGCCCCGGTCCGGGAAGATCCCACATGCTGCGGAGTGGCTGGGCCTGTGAGCCATGGCCGCTGAGCCTGAGCGTCTGGAGCCTGTGCTCCGCAACGGGAGAGGCCACAACAGTGAGAGGCCCGCGTACCACAAAAAAACAAAACCAAACAAAACTATAAAACCTTTAGAGAAAAACACAGTAGAAAATCTTCAAGATTTAGGGCTAGTCAAAGAGTTCTTAGATTTGATCCCAAAAGCGTAATACATAAAAGGAAAATTTGACAAACTGGAATTCATCAAATTAAAATTTTTTTCTGTGTAAAAGACCCTGTTAAGAGGGTGAAAAAATAAGCTACAGACTAGGAGAAAATATTTGCAACCTATCTACCTGGCAAAGGACTTGTATCTTGAAAATATTAAAAATCCTCAAAACCCCACAGTAAAAAAACTAAACAATCCAGTTAGAAAATTGGCAAATGACATGAAGGGACATTTCATTAAAGATGATGTACAGATGGCAAATAAGCACACGAAAAGATGTTCAACAACATTAGCCATTAAGGATATTAAAATTAGAACCACAATGACATATCACTTCCCACCTATCAGAATAACTAAAAGAAAAAATAGTGAGAACTCTAAATGCTGGCAAGGATGTTGGGAAACAGGGTCACTCACACATTGCTGATGGGAATGTAAAATGCTACAATCAAACTGGAAAACAGTTTGGCAGTTTCTTAAAATACTAAACATGTAACTACCATATCACCCAGCAGTGTCATTCCCAGACATTTATCCCGGAGGAATGACATATGTTTACACAAAAACTTATATACAAATGTTTGGGGCAGCTTTATTTGTAATATCCAAACACTAGAAACAACTTATATGTTCTTCAACAGGTGAGTGGTTGAACAAACTGTGGTATATCCATATCGTGCAATATTACTGAGCAATAAAAAGGAATGAAATATTGATACACGCGACAACCTGGATGAATCTTCACAGAATCATTTTGAGTGGACAAAAGCCAATCCCAAAGGGTCACATACTGTATTATTTCATTTATATAACATCACTATAAAATTAGAGTAGTGGACAGCAGATTAGGGATTGCTGGGAGTTAAAGATGAGTTTCAGGAGGCAGGGAAGTGAGTGTGTCCATAAAGGGAGACTGAAGGAATCCTTGCGGTGATTGGAATGTTCTGGATCTTGACTGTCAATGTCAGTATCCTGCTCATGATATTGTGATATAGTTTTGCAAGATGGTACCAGAGGGGAAATTGAGTAAAGGGTACAAAGGAGCTTTCTGTGTTGTTTCTTATGCTGAAAATCATTTTGAAGTTTATCAAGATATTGAGGCAGATTAAGGAAGAGTATGAAGGTAGTAATCAGGAGTTTTGGAAAAGAAATTTCTTTTTATCAGTAAGGTCTATGTGTGATTATTCTTCCCCTTTAGCTTCCACATCTGAAGGTGGAAGTGAACTGGTACAGAGAATCCTGAGGAAGTAACTTAACATGATGATGATGAACTTTGATGAGTGACGGGATTTATGGTCATGGAACGAGGGCTGTCTGGTCCAGCTGGTGTGACTGACTGTTTCAATTATTTGAAAAGTCGTTTAAATGACCCAACTCATTTTGGTCCTTTAACCTCAACACCACTGTCTCACTCTTTTCCATCAAGCCCAGCTCAATATCTGCCTCAATTATGAAGTTATTCTTGACTATTTCAATCCCTACACATCTCTGCCTCCTACGAATTGATAGATTTAGATCAATAAGGTTACTTTTAAACAAAGACGTTTCAATTATACATTCAACTTAGTATTTCATGCAGAAAGGTGTTTCACCAATGGGCATTCCTTGGGTTGGGTATATATTGTCGTAACATGATTGTGAAGCTCACTCATGGGAAGTTTAGATTAAATGCAGTCTCAGGTACCTGCTCAGTTCTCTAAATTCAATTATTTCATGGTTTGGCATGTGCTTCTAAAAGGCAATATTTGCTTTTTTACCTACCACGTGTTTCCTGCAAGAGGACAGTAACCTTTATTGGCTGCATTGAGGTTCATGAGTGACTATGGTATATATTCAATCAATATTTGTTGACTGAATTAGCCCACTACTAAACATCCCATAAAGGTAGAACTCTGACAGATGATCTTAAGTTACGGTAGAAGAGAATTAGGTTGAACTCAGTGAGGAAACTGGCATTGCAAACTCTTTAAACACAAGACTTTAGTGATGGTCATAGAATCTTCACTGCTGGTCATTTCACGAATACCAGAGAGCCATCTGTCCAGTGTATATGTGGTCTTGCCTGGAAGAAGATGACCAGCTCACTGTGATCTACTTAGTTCTTGTCTAGTTGTGTGATTCTAGACTTATGGGATTCTTGGCTTGACTCTCCAAGAAAAAGAAAGCTGTATTCCTTTTCCCATTTGAATTTCAGCTACTGTGAAATTAGCCATGACCATCTCTTACAAGTAAAACTCCTACATAGATAGCAGACTCTGGAGTGATACTGGCCTCCTTTATTTGGCAACTGTGTTCCCATTCCTAATGTGTTTTGTAACTCATGCATGATGTCTAAGTAGGTTTGAATGAAAGCATATTTATTACATCCTCTGTTTTTTCAAATAGCAAAACAGATTACTCTGTTGTTACACAGATGTGCCGTGGGTGGAATGCCAGCTCTTAGGAGCCTGCAAAGCCCTGTCCATTTTCCCGAGGTAGTGTGGGAGGTGTGAATGACATTCAGAGGGAGAGGGAGTGTTGGATTTTGCATGTGCTGAGATTGCTGAAGTGTCCCTGATGGCTTTGTGTAAGATGCTGTTGGGCTGTTCCATTTAAAAGTTCATGCCGTGTCAATTAATTTCACAGGGAAACAAACCTTAAAGTGCGCCATGCGCTATCAGTTACCTCAGAACTTGGAGCAGATATTAGCAGACTTGCAAAGTTTGATGGTAAGTGTTTAAAACTGACAAACAAAAATCTCAAAAAGCTTTTGTAACAAAGCAATGTAACAAACTAATTATATGAAATTCAATTTATGTTTCTTTTTATTTGGTGGAAAGACATAAAATTCTCCAGGCATCAAAGCCTGTAATCTCTTCTCACACTAAAGAGTAAAAGTGTTTTACTCTTTTACTCTCCAAGGGGAGAATGGCTTTATCAGTTCATCGTTCCTTTCATCCTTGTTTCCTCTTCTCTAGATCTCGTTCTCTCTAGTCCCACAATACTCTTCACTTACCTGACCTAGATCTCCTTGGAGCCTTATGCAGACATGCTGAGGATGAATACAGGCCACACTCATATTTCTAGCTTTAACCAGCCATCCATTCTCTGGCTCCACAACAAAGGCCAAACACTAGACTGCAGACTTCATGAAGACAGTAATCCTGCCTCATATATTTCTGTGTCCTTCAGAGTGCCTGGTATAATGTCTTAAAGATAGCAGGTGTTCTAGAAGAATATTCTGATTTATTAATCAGTTGGTCAGCTGTTGCCCTTTATTTTAGACCATGGTTTTGCTATCACCATCTTCACATCATTCAACCCAGTCCCCTGCTCCTCAGCATGGTCTCTCTTGCCTGTTCTACTCCAGCTGTGTTTTTCTTTTCTGTTAAAGCTGTTGCAGATAAACAGAATCCTTCGAGTCAAAGCAGAGAGCCATTAATGGTAGGATTCTAGGCACCCTGACAGACTGTGGGAGAATCTTTGGGTCTTTCGGGTGCCCCTCAGTGGTTTCTTGCTTTACACACTTATAGGTCTGGCCTTGAATATCAGTATTTCCATATAGACTGGTTTTATTTATTAACAAATATTTATGAGTTTCAGGCTATCTTTCAAAATGTTTTCTTTGGAGTCCACTAAAGGAAAATGTGGACAAGGGTCTTAGCATGATCCCATGAGTTAGAGCACAGGCAAATTTAATTTTAAAGTTTCTCAGTGGACAGCTTAGAGTTTATACTGCCTGTGCTTTGCATTTGCTTGTAAACTCCCTCTGATTCTGTTAATATTTTAGTCTTTCTTAAATGAGTGGTGTTATAGAAAACGTTTATAGAAAACAAATTGTTCCTCCAGTGTGAGATTTAAGTCAAGGGAATAACCAGGAAACTGAATGGCCCAAGAAATATTTTGATTAGATTAAAACAAATTACACATTTTCTACTAAGTAATTTTTTCAATGAAATGTTACTGTTACATGAATCCAAGAAAAGTAAATTGTGCTCATGAATCAAAATACTTTCTTAAAATATGTCATGGAATATTTATGGAGTCCTAAAAGGGCAAAAGCTAAATGTAATTTACTCATTTCTTTCCTGGCAGGATTGTACCTTTACACCTCTGTCAGTTTATAAGGAGGTAAAAATTCATGGCTTTTTGCTTACTTTACCATCAAAAAGAAGAAAATGATGTTATAATTACCAGTTCATTTTCTTTCACAGATACTGGTACAGATAGCCTACACTATGACTCAGTTACAAACAACCCTGAAATCGTAGTGACATAAACAGTTGAAGTTTATTTCTTCCTCATGTCACATCTGATGCAGGTTGGGTGGCCTTCTTCATCTTGTAGCCGTGATGCCTAGACTAATGGCCTTTAAGGTGAGCACATCACAGTAAGGATGAGATGAAAGAGACAAACTGACTTTCAACTGCTCTTCCTCTCACGTTTCGTTGGCCAGCGTGGGTCACATGGGCCTGACCTAACTGCAAGGGAGGCTGGGAAATAACGAGTATGGATATTTGTTGAGTACTGTCTCTACCACACGCATCCTCTGACCATAGGTCAGTTCCAGGGTAGTGTATAAAGGGCCAGACTGGAATAGGTAGACTTTTTTTTTTTTTTTTTTTTTTTTGTGGTACGCGGGCCTCTCACTGTTGTGGCCTCTCCCGTTGCGGAGCACAGGCGCTCCGGACGCGCAGGCTCAGCGGCCATAGCTCACAGGCCCAGCCGCTCCGCGGCATGTGGGATCCTCCCGGACTGGGGCACGAACCCGTGTCCCCTGCATCGGCAGGCAGACTCTCAACCACTGCGCCACCAGGGAAGCCCTAGGTAGACTTCTTACTTGGAACTGCAGGAATGGGGCCAAGAATCCTCCTTCTCAGCATGACTCCTTATAGTCTTAGTCCCCCCTTCCCTGCTTGACTTCTTCTTCTCATAGCACTTATCACCATCTGGCCTCCTCTACAAACTGCTTATTTTCTGTTTATTATTATTGTCGATCGCTACCTGCTGCCATGTAAGCTGCACAGGGATCTTCATTTTGCTCACTGATATATGCCAAGTCCCTAGAACAAAGCTCAAAAAATACTTGCTGAATGCATGAATAAATGGTCACAGGTGCCAGAGAACGGGGGAAAGGATCAGCCTCAGGCCCCAGAGAGACTTGATAGAGCAAAGGAGTGGCCTAAGGTAAGGGATTGAGAGTGGAGTGTGAAACGATGGGGTGAGGAGGAGGCTTCCTGATGGGAACTTGTAAGACAAAGCAAGGGTGTTGGGTCCCCTTCTGCTGGAGGGCAGTGGCTAGGAGAGGGGTCATCTGGTGGTTTTACAGTGTCTTGTCTTCAGAGTCTTTCCTCCAAACACAATTTAACACAAAAATCCCAAATTTAAACCAATACACGTGGTGCTGCTTGGGCTGAAACAGGAAAATACCTAAAATAATTCCTTTATCACAGATGGGATAACAGGTCCTGAGAGGTCAGAGGATTTGCATATATATATATAAATAGTCTTTTGTTAATGCTTCATAAACTTTATTTTAAAAGTGTATTAATAATTATTACTTAATAGTTGTGGCCTGTTCACATAGCACAGATAATTCACCAAATCTCCAACATATAATCGTTTTCCCAAATAAAGGCAACACAGGCCTCTCTTTTCTCTCATTTATACGTAAATTGTGGTCACTTTTCAGAGAACATGTAATACCAAATTTTTGAGGCTAGTACGCTTCTGGGCTAAATACCAGATTTCTGCTAAAGTTACTCTTTCATTCTTAAATCTTGGGTTGAATTTCAATCTACCTTAAAGTTCAAGGCAATTTGATGTTCCGTGGGTTTAGCCATATTAAAATATGATTTCTTGGGCTTCCCTGGTGGCGCAGTGGTTGAGAGTCTGCCTGTGGATGCAGGGGACACGGGTTCGTGCCCCGGTCTGGGAAGATCCCACATGCCGCGGAGCGGCTGGGCCCGTGAGCCATGGCCACTGAGCCTGCGTGTCTGGAGCCTGTGCTCCGCAACGGGAGAGGCCACAACAGTGAGAGGCCCGCGTACCGCAAAAAAAAAAAAAAAAAAAAAAAAAATATATATATATATATATATATATGATGTTTCCAAGAAAGCATTTGAAAATGAACGGAGGGATTAGGGGGAAATACTGTAAATTAGATCCAATATACAAATTAGATTTCCCCTGTTGGCAGCCAAATTTAAAGACGAAGAGAGTGATGCAAGATGTGGAAAAGTTTTTGAAAGAGTTGGAACAGTTAACAAACCCCAAATCCTTCCCACAATTGCTTTTGCTTTCTTATAACCTTCAACTTTTCCTTCATTTCCTTTTCTCCAAGCCCTAGTTTTAAGTTCAGTCTCTCCCTGCCTCTGTGACACACACATTCACACACCATATACTATATACACACATTCCTCTAATGACCCCATTTCACCATTTTTCTTTCCTCTGTTTTTGCATTATTTCTAACTATTCTCTTTACATCTTCCTCTTTCACTCTTTATTTTAGTTTACTTATCTCCTCTACCCACATTGTCTCTTTTTCTGTTATTTTTTATCTTTTCTGTTTTCATCACTCTCTCTCTATTAATTAGTTTATTAAGTTTATTCATTAAGCACCCCTAAGGACAAGATGCAATACAAAGTATGTAGAATTATAACACATCTTCACATGTATTATCAAGGTTCTTTTGATCCTTTTACTCCTCCAGTCTTCTTCTATCCCCTCTTTTATGTCTCCTCTGTTAACCTTTGTCATAATGGGGTATCAGTAGATTTCAAATTTTCTTCTGGTGACTAAAAAAAGATTTCCTTGAATCATGGGAATTAAAACCAGATATTGCATCTTTTAGCTTAAATTAAAAGTATGATATCAGCACTGTGTACGCTTGGAAATGCCCTGCCTGTCTATGGCAAGGTCTAATAGATGAGACATGTGTGAGGCATGCCCTTTCTGTCTGTGCTAAGAATATCTTTTAGCTTGTGACTTCTGGGAAGATCTGGGTATGGTCTTATTTTTGCTTCTAGTTACCATTGTGGTTTTTCTTCTGAGATTTGTCAAAATACTTTCTTAACCCCAAACTACAGTTTTTTGTCCTTGTGTCATAAGGACATATCACATCTTCTAAGTAGCTGAAGACCTGAGTTTCCCAGTCCTAACACTAGAGAAGTCCCCACTGGGAACTCCAAACTGGGGACAAGACCAAGAGTCAAAACTGAGATGGGTAGGGCTCCAGGATGTCTCTTGTAAGTCTCCCCGCCTCCCCACTTTTGCTCTTAAACCCAAGGACAGTGTCTTGTTGGTGGCCTCTTTAGGCATGGCATGAGCTTTTATTTTTTTTTTTAAAGATTGTCACTTCAGACTACTTTTTTTTTTAAAAAAAATTATCTATTTATTTTTGGCTGCGTTGGGTCTTCGTTGCTGCACGCAGGCTTTTCTCTGGTTGCGGCGAGCGGGGGCTACCTACTCTTGGTTGCGGTGCGAGGGCTTCTCGTTGCAGTGGCTTCTCTTGTTGCGGAGCATGGGCTCTAGGCGCACGGGCTTCAGCAGTTGTGGCTGGAGGGCTCTAGAGCACAGGCTTAGTAGTTGTGGCGCACGGGCTTAGTTGCTCCGTGGCATGTGGGATCTTCCCGGACCAGGGCTTGAACCCATGTCCCCTGCATCGGCAGGTGGATTCTTAACCACTGCGCCACCAGAGCAGCCCAGGCATGGCATGAGCTTTCATTCATTCTTTTCTTTCTTTTATCCATTCACTCAGTCACCTGTTCATTTATCCACTAAATGTATATTTAACACAATGGCAAGGGGATACAGTGTTTAGTAAGCCTGGGGATACAGTGGTTAATAGGTCAGATGCAGGCCTTGCTTTCATAGCACTTATAGCCCAGGGGAGAAGACAGACTTGAACAAGAGCTCATTCCCAAAGAAGCCTTTAATTAGATAAAAGTCCTAAAGTTCTCAGGCCCTACACATGATGTTGACACATGAACAAGTACTCACTATGTACCAGGCACCATGCTAAGTAATTGCACATATTATCTTACTAAATCCTTACAGGCCTGGGAGGAAGAGATTATTATTACTTCCAACTTATGGGCAAGGAATTTGAATCCCAGATAAATTGAATAACTTTCCCAAGGTCCCAGGGTTACTAAGTGGAGGAGTTAGAATATGAACCTAGGACTGCTGGCAAAGCCTAGTCTATGAAAGGGCATGAGAGGCTCTAAACTGCAAACAGAAAGGCAGCATGGGAGAGTCAGGGGAATCAGCATGACTGCTTAGCTCCTGATCAGGGTAAGATACACATTTCAAGAATATTTTAAACCTGAAAATGCAAAATGAATTTCCAGAGATCAAGTCCATCCAGGACTCAGATGACATCATCATGTTTTTAAAAAGTAGCACATGTTCTCAGTGCTCTTGAATGTCAGGATCCCCGAGAAGAGCTCATAGGAGAGCTGGCCAAACATAGAGACCAGCACATGCAAGACAGAGGTGGGTTTTGGTAGGTAAATCCATTTATTTGAAAAGTTCTCATATAAATATTTTTATACATTTTAAACATCAGAAAAAAATTGATATGTAGTCTGTTGAATTTTATAAAAAAAGATACATAACTTGACTTAAAATTATAACAAGTATAAAAATAGAGTGGATCTTGATTTTTCATGTTGAAGTCTTGCAGGAATTGACAAGATTTACAAATAATAACTGGAAATAGTTTCAATTATACATTTGTAAACTGGTCATGCTTATGCCTTGGGGAAAGCCACGGATGTAAATTGTCCAAATGTGCTTAAGACTCTTTTGCATATTGTTACTGGCTGGACTAAGGTCTGTTTTTTTGCAAATATGACAAGTTTACATATGTTGTATGACTGTTAATACTGAGTTTCGAACCAGGGAAAGGTTGACTCTTTTTTTTTTTTTTTTTTTTTTTTGCGGTACGCGGGCCTCTTACTGTTGTGGCCTCTTCCATTGCGGAGCACAGGCTCCGGACGCACAGGCTCAGCGGCCATGGGTCTAGCCACTCCGCGGTATGTGGGATCTTCCCGGACCGGGGCACGAACCCGTGTCCCCTGCATCGGCAGGAGGACTCTCAACCACTGTGCCACCAGGGAAGCCCCCTTGGTTGACTCTTTATTTCAGGAATCTTTGTGTGTTTTTGTGAGCCTTTCTAAAGAAGAGCATGTGTGTAATTAAAACACAGAAAAACAAGCATCTCTTTTTGGTTAAAAAAACAAACAAGCACACAGAAAGGCTTGGTTAGCATCTTGTGACTTTTTAAACTTATCAGATATGTTTCCTATTCACCTGGACAGAAGCACAGCCTAACAGCAAAGCCGATGTGACTGTGTAAGGCATAGATGCCTTGTGAAGACAAGGAAGAATAACTCTACTCTTTACTGCTGGTGTTGATGTGGCCATTATGGTGGTGATGATGGGTGGCTAAGGCTTAATAGTTGAAGAATAATGAGGTTTTAGAAAATGGGAAGGTGACATTCTTCTTTCTAAGAAAAAATAAATATTTATCACAATCATCAGGGCAACAGTAGGGGGCAGTCTTCTAAACGCTAAGAAGCTCTTGGCTGGAGAAACTCTTGAACAGCAGTGATAATGTCTTATTTATTTATTTTTAAATTTACCTGTTTATTTATTTGTTTATTTTTGGCTGCGTTGGGTCTCCATTGCTGCGCGCCGGCTTTCTCTAGTTGCGGCGAACAGGGGCTACTCTTCGTTGCGGTATGTTGTGGTGCATGGACTTCTCATTGCGGTGGCTTCTCTTGTTGTGGAGCATGGGCTCTAGGCATGCGGGCTTCAGTAGTTGTGGCTCGTGGGATCAGTAGTTGTGGCACGCAAGCTCTAGAGCACAGGCTCAGTAGTTGTGGTACACAGGCTTAGTTGCTCTGCGGCATGTGGAATCTCCTTGGACCAGGGATCGAACCCGTGTCCCCTGCATTGACAGGCAAATTCTTAACTATTGCGCCACCAGGGAAGTCCCAGGATGTCTTATTCAATAGGTAATTGTCTTAGGGAAGAGTTGTAGCGCAGATAATCAAGAAGCATTGCTAATAATAATATCCATAAAGAAATAAAGCCAACTGCTCTGGAAAAATCTTGAAGTATTGGGTACTGAATTCCATTTTCATGATAAACTATAGATTTCCACTTTAAGATAAACACTTTAGTTTGAGAAGGTTATTAGGATGGTAATTAACAAACAATCCAGCTGACTAAATTTAGAATGCCGGCAGGGTTCGGAGTGAAATCTTGTGGATTTTGTTCAGTATGGCCTAGAGTATTTCTGTGTGATTGCAAACTGGATGAATTGCTATCTGCTTACACGTCTGTTATCTTCAGAGAAGCAAACAACTGTGACTAGCTAGTTTCATTATATTTATACTTCATTATTGACATGATTTTTTTCCCAGTTATTTTCTTGCTCATTAAAGATGACTTTGTTCTCTAAACATGTGTTCAGTGAATAATTATGTGAGAAACAATGCTATTTTTCCTAAACTGTTTTCTCATCCATTGTCATCTGACTGTTTACTGCCTCTTAACTCTTTGACACAATTAGCAAAGGGAAGAAAGGTCCTACAGTTTTTCTCTAGTCCTTATTTTGCTTTATGAGAGGAATATAGTTTTGATTCCTTCTGATGTGCTTTAAGTTGCCCACCTTGTTTTCAGATCTATTTGTATCCCTTCAGAGTTAGGACAACCTAAGTCCCCCATTGTGGCTGGGCGATTAGGTCTTCCAATCCCCTTTATCATATTACCATAGAAATATACCACTTCTTTCATTCATCTTAGATCTACTCTAATACTTATATCATCTCCCAGTCTCTCTTTAAAACCATCTTTCCATCCATTTCCCCAGCAAGTATTTATTAAGATCCTATTATGGAGCCAGTATGATGGGTTATGGGGATATAGACGTGAATCCAGTGCTCCCTTCGAAGAAACCTGCTCACCCCTTTTGGAAAGAGGCAGAAGAGACATTGGGAAGCTTGTGTTTTGTGCTAACAGGACTAAAAGGGGGAAGTTGAGCACTTCTAAAGTTAAAAAAAAAAGTAGTTTGGCTTTGTTCTTGCCACTTTGTTTTGACTAGGCCCTGTATTTAGTATGTATTTAAATCACTGGGCCCACACTCTTCCAGAAGGGCTGAATTGGAGTTTGGCTTCCAAAAACTGAGGCAGAGCCCCTTGGCCTTACTGCCTGTTTCTGTCTAGAACCACACCCTTGGTGTCAGGCCAGAAGTGGATGAGTCTTGGGGCCAGGGAGGAGCGAGCCAACATGTTCAAGGCTGTATTTGCCTCCATGTCAGTCTTTGCTTACGACAATAAAAATGATCAAATGAGCCTGTTTTTTATATTCCTGTTGGCAGGAACTGTGTATCATGTTGTTTTTGCCCAAAGCACTTTTTTTTTTTTTTTTTTTTTTTTTTTTTTTAGTGGCCAAGTTTGAAGCCTGAGAAATTGAGTCTTGGGTCAAGAATTTGGAATAAGCTTTGAGGGTTGCTGTCGACCCATAATTTTATGTAGGTTTTGCTGGTGACACCCAATTCAAGGTTCTACAGAATTCAGGAATTTATATTATTGGTCAAGAAAAAAAGATACTGAATTCTTAGAGTTTAGAAAAAGTCTTCTCTTCTACAATGTAATTGTGTAAACAACTTGGGCCAGTTGAAATCAATTTTCATTTACTTTTCAGTATCTGTGATATATGCTGTAATGAGAGCAAACAAGGACTTGGCCACTTCCCTTCGTATAAAAAGTGACATTGTACAGGTTATTTAGCCTCATCCAAATCCTCCTGCCAGCACGCTCACAGTTAGCAGTGGATGTCTGGGAAGAAGCCAGTGTGTGTCCCAATTGGGGGTGTTCAGGCAGCGACACTTTTATGATACTGGAGAAAGGTAGATGGAGTTGGAAAAGCAGCCCGGAGCCCTCGAGTCTCTCATTCCTTCCAGACCCTTGTTTTTGTTTTTTCAAGCAAGGTCTATGAATATTAGTAATCTGGTTGGTTAGGAGTGATCAGGCCATGTGAAAACTGGCTGCTGTCACCTCGGTCCATGCGTTTTAAAAGGAAAAGATATCATCCTACTAAGGAAGGGAGCCCATCTAAGAAGGCTCTAGGTTCAGGAGGTGTTTGTTAGGGGTGTAACAGTGCAATACAAGGTTCTGTAGGCCTGGCTGGCCTCTCTTCCCTTCAGTCAATGCTGAAAATGTGCTTCCTTTTTTCATTTTCCAAATGACACTTTTTATGTTGCAATCTACCCTTTTGGCTTCTGATTAAATAAATGTATTTTTATTGTTTTCAAGAGAGAATTTTGTAGACACTAATCTTACCCCTGGCTGGCTTGAACCCTGTTTGGATCTACCCTCAATCTCCTTTTTCATTCCTTCCCTCTCTCTTTTTCTTCCTCTCTCTCTCTGTCTTTCAAATCTTTGTACTCATAAGTTATAAAAAGTTAACCCCAACCGTTTGCAATGCAAATGTACTTGAATCTAATAGATATATTTTGTGACAGGGTCCATGAAAGATTATCTCTGGTTTGTTTTTCTATCAAGAGAACCCTCACCCTAAAAGTGTATTTCCTTATTGAAATAACGGAACGAATTGATTCATTGATTTAGAATGGGCATGCCCTTAGTTTGGAATGGGCTTGGTATTAAAAAAAACTAGAAACATCTTCTGGACAGTTTGGGGCAAGTTATATGGTGCCTCTGAGAGCCCCCAGATCTCTGAATCTAATCAAGATAAGAAGCATAGAACAGCTGAAAGGAATCACACGCATTCTCAGGCACATGTGGCAAACAAGACCCAGGTTTCTTGGGGGTGGAATATAGTAGGAACCCCGAAATTCTGATTATCAGCCTAGAAAGACCCAGTTAACTTTGGTTGTGAAACTGGAAGTATGCCACCTTAACCTGTGTGAAAGTTACATTAAATAAAAAGACATGAAATAAGAAAAACTTTTAGGATCATCCCTGCTTTATCTTTTCAAAAATCATTTGTTACAAACCAAAAGTAGAGATTAGTGATTTTTTTTTCTTTTTAGAGGAATAAACATCCCATGGCTCTTGAGGTTTCTGTTCTTATTTGGACAGTGCAGAAAATTATGTTTCAAAATTTCTGATGGATTTCCATCTTTGTACCCCTCCCAGATGATTTTTCCTAGCACAGCCTAGGATATATGTACATATGTGTATATATAACTCTGTGCTGTCCAAAAGAGAAGGAAAATGTACTGTATGTTGGGTGCTAAAGCAGTACTGTGGACCTCTAAAGAGAGTTTGAGGTGAGTCATAAAGATGTTTGTTTTTTGTATTTTACAGGGATTGTTGTCTGTGAGGCGCCTAACAACAAACTAGATAAATTCACCGGAGTCCTCTCTTGGAAGGGCAGCAAACACTCCCTCAACAATGAGAAGATAATCCTGAGGGGCTGTGTCCTGAGAAATACCAGCTGGTGTTTTGGAATGGTTATTTTTGCAGGTACAGAAAACTCTCCAGGGTCTGTTATGGGAGAGCTCTTCCTGAGATCTGCGTGAGCACAGTCTGCGGCTCTCCAGGTTGGATGAGCACGGTGCTTTTATTGTGTGCAAGGTGCCCTTCTGGGTTAACTGCAGAGTGCAGGGCACCAGGATAAGACACCGCTGCTCTGGAAATAGTATGTGTGGCCCCACTCTGCAAGGAAACGCTGACATCATGAACTTATTCTTAAGAGTGCATGGGCCTTAATTACTCAGATGCTAGATACCTACTGTTTTGGTTTTTTTTTGGATAGATTTTTATTGGAGTATAATTGCTTCACAATACTGTGTTAGTTTCTGTTGTATAGCAAAGTGAATCAGCCATATGCATACACATGTCCCCATATCCCCTCCCACTTGAGCCTCCTTCCCACCCTCTCTATCCCACCCCTCTAGGTCATCTCAAAGCACCGAGCTGATCTCCCTGTGCTATGCAGCTGCTTCCCACTAGCTATTTTACACTTGGTAGTGTATGTATGTCGCTATTCTCACTTCGCCCCAGCTTCCCCCTCCCTGCCCCGTGTCCTCAAGTCCATTCTCTATGTCTACGTCTTTATTCCTGCCCTGCCAGTAGGTTCATCAGTACCATTTTTATTTTTTTTTAGATTCCATATATATGTGTTAGCATACAGCATTTGTTTTTCTCTTTCTGATTTGGTTCACCCTGTATGACAGACTCTAGGTCCATCCACCTCACTACAAATAACTCCGTTTCGTTTCTTTTTATGGCTGAGTAATATTCCATTGTATGTATGTGCCACATCTTCTTTATCCATTCATCTGTTGATAGACATTTAGGTTACTTCCATGTCCTGGCTATTAATTCAAAAATAGACATGTACCACAATGTTCATTGTAGCACTATTTATGATGCCTGTTGTTTAATTTCTCATTCTCTAACCCCGTCTCAATCATCCCCATCATTATACGTATTAATCAGCCTGCCTTTAAAGTGGAGAATGAGCATGAAAGAAAGCCCCAGCTCTGCTGTTAATTTTGTAGTTTGCCAAGTTCAAGCAATCCTTTTGGAAAAGCCTTCTTAGAGATCCTGCAGTTATTTCTGTGTCTATTTCAGAGCTTCTTCTACTATTCGTCAGCAGGTCCTGGAAAGACTGTGCATGCTGGAGGTGGGGATGGGACTTGGGGGAGGAAGGGGAGTGCCTCTTCCTCTGCCTGCTGCCACTTTTCCTGTCTCTACTTTGTCTCTAAGGGCCCAAGATGGCACCTCTCCTGCTAAGGAAGCTTACAGTAGCACCATTTCGTAAAGCCTCTCAAATTTCACTCATGGCTTCAATTGCCAGTCCTTGATTTTTTAAAAATCCTGTTTATTGTGACACCAAATTAAGATGTGTTTTGGGCCCATTGACTATATGTGCAATCAAAACTGGAATGTTCTTCTTAACTGACTTCCTTCAACAGCAACAAAATGTTCATTAAAGACTCAAAAGTGTTCCAAATCTAGAGAAATCCTCCCAATTCCTCTTAAATACTGTCAGCTGTGGGTGTTAGCAAGGCTCTTGCTGCTTGGGGCATTGCCATTGTAAGGACTTGAGAAATCCCTAGAAATGAGGCTGTATATACAGTTTTATCTGGGGATGAATCTGGTTTCATAATGTTTTCACCAGATGCTTTTACTCTTTAGTCAGGGGAATAAACCTATGATCATCTATTTCCTTATTTGCATCTTGTACTGAGAAAAAGAGTGCTAGGCTTATACGTTAACCTGTCTTTACCTTCCCCCTTTAGTCTTTCCATTTAATGAAGGGGAGATTTCTTGGGGGTCCTCTGATGTGAAGGACCTTCTTGGTTTGCTCCCTATCATTAGAGAAATGGGGGGGTGCATCATCCTAGGAGTGGGCTGTAGCCCAAACTTTTGTTTGCCTTTGTGTGATCTTGTTTGGAATGACTAATTTGGAAGTATGGTTCAGCTATAGCATGTTATGCTAGGACAGCTGCTGAGAGCCCCTCAGGGGTCAAGCTTTCCTTCATAATATTGGCTCTGTGGGAAAATGCTCCTACATAGAAGAAAGTGGAGTGGTAAGTTGGACAGGTCTCCCTCCAAAAAAGTGTAACAGATAGTTCACAGAATTTGGATTGGACAGATCTGCGTTTAAATTTGTTTACCAGCTGGAGAATGTTAAACCTCGGTTACTTAAACTTCCTAAGTTTTAGTTTTCTCTGCTATAATATGGGGATCAGAATGAGTACATTAGAGAGTCACTGTAAAGGCTCAGTGAGGCAATGCACATGGAAGAGGATGCTTGACAAATGCTATTTTCTTTCCTTCCCTGCGTCTCCCTTCTTTCAGCATCAATTCAGAGCACATTGTCTGCTCCATAGGCTGAGAGTTGGGAAAATGTACTGCTCTTGGATCTCGGCAGGGAGAAGTGGGGCATCACCCTCTTTTGTGATGTGACCTTGATGTTCACTGGCAGGGGATCTTCATGAGGCAGATATTTGTAAAGCAGAGCGTGCCTACATTGACTTTAGTCTAGGCACAAACGTTAATAGAAAGTTCAACTAGAATAACGGCAGGCAGAGGAATCGTTGGTTTCGTCAATGTCAGAGTTGAACAAATGAGTGTCTCAGAACCCCTAAGTCATGAGACATCTAATTTGGGGAACTAGTTCTAGGTGAACACCTAGATCTTAGGAAAGTTACCCAAAACAAATTATTAACTATTCTTTCTGTATTATTACTCTAGTTATACCTGCCATTAAGGATTGTGCAAGGAGTATAGTTGACACAAACATGGTTTACTTTACAAATCTATAATTTATGAGGGTCTAATATACATTAACAGCTAGGCCATGCCTCCCTGGTATGGTTTTCCTTTACCTCGAGAGAGGAGAAAGTCCTGTTTCTGAGGGTACAAGTCAGAAGTCTTATTCATTTAAGGCGTCCATAGAAGTCAGCACCATCTTGGTGCATAGTAGGTTTTTGTGCTGGATGTCTTCCATTTGCCCCTCCAGATCTACTCTCACCATTTCACACTCTTTGTCTGCCTTGGGAGGCTGACTTGTATGGTTTACACTAATAGGTTTCCTTGAACTTTGGTCCTATCATTGGGGGTCCCTGGGAAGAGATCAAAGGAAGAGGATTGAGGTCAAGATATTTATTCCCCCAGACTGCCTACCTTCAAGCTGGCTGGGTCCCTCAGCATAAAGTCACTCTTCCTCTAAAGGCTGCAGACTTTACACAACTCTCCCCTTAGGGTCTAATAACCACTCTTTCCCTCATCCTACCCTTCTGGTGTAGATAGAGAAACATCTTGATTGCTACCAAGTCCTTGGTTACTGCGTTAACCTTTTACTTCTGTACCTCTGATACACCCACTCACACTTTTGTAAAGAGTCCCTTTATAAATAAACCTTTCTCTAATTATCCTTGATCAATGTGTCATCTATTTCCTGTTTGGACTCTGAATGAGTCACAGTCTTAAACACACATTGTTTGAATGAGTCAGTGAATTAATGAATTAACGGACTATTTCATATAGCTTTAAAAATAGTGGTTAAGAGCAAGAGCCTTAGAATTAGATATATCTGGGTTCTAAGTTTGGCTCTGACGCGTACAAGACAAGACAAAAAAATAAATCTCAGGCAAGTTATTTAAATTCTTTAATCCTGAGTTTCATTATTAGTGAACTAAGGATAATAGTACCTAATTTTTTGGCTTGTTTTAAGCCTTAGTGAGATAATAGTTGAAAAGGACATATGCACATTGCCTAAAACATAGCAGGTACTTAATAAATAAATTCATTCATTAAACAGTTATTTATTGAGTACCTACTATGTGGCAGGCACTATGCTGCTTACTTATTTGCAATTAAGAATGTGAACAAAAAAAGTGCGATCTCTTCACTCATGTGGTTTTGAGTCATTAATCTTAAATAATTGTAGTGATGAGTATATAATCTCAAACTGAGATAAGTGCTCTGAAGAAAAAGAACATTGACTCACAGGAGTATGTAGTGGAGGAATATGAAGGGAAAGAACAAGCTAGACAAAAGGCACGCCATAGGCAAAGGCTCTATGGTAGGAATGAGGCTGGGGAGGTAAAAACAAACAAACAAACAAACAAACAAAAAGCTTAAGAAGGCCAGTGTAGAGCATGGAAAACTTGGAGGATAGAGATGAACATGTGACTAGAGACAGGGATAGGGGCCAGATCATACAGGTCCTGTGGTCTGTATCCAGAATTTTGGTCTTTATCCTGAGAGCATTCAGAAGCCATTACAAGTTTATCAAACAGATGGCGTGTGTGTAAGTGTTAAATTTGAAAGTTTCACTCCTGCCTACAGTATTTTTAAAGTTGGTAAATAGGGTCCTGGAAAAAGTGTATGATTCGGGTGATGGCAGAGTAGATGTGGGGAGACAAAGTTGCTAGGCTTTTGCTACCGTCCAGTTGAGAGATGACGGTACTTTGGATTTAGGGTGGGAGTGATGCGATAGACTAGACTCTTAGGTTTCTCTCACTTTTCACAACTGGATGGATAGTGGTGCCATTCACTGAGATAAGGAACCCTGGAGAAAGGTCACAAGGTGGGCTTGACAAGGGCCACTTGAGGGGCCTTAGAAAGACCAGGTGAAGATACCATATAGGCAATCAAATATATGGATTTAAATATATGAGTTTAGGGCTCAGAGGAGCAATCTGAGCTGGAGATATACATTTGGCCTACAGATGTTAACTGGAGCTGTGGTCTTAGATGAGATTGCTCAGGGAAGGTGGATTGAGAAAGAAGAGGAGATGGCCTATGACTGATTCTAAAGAAGTCTCACTATTTAATGGCTGGGAAGAAAGGAATGAGCATAATGGAAGACGAAAAAGAAGCTACCAAAGAGGTAGGCGGGAAAGCAGAACATGTAAAATGGGAGCTAAGGAAAGAGTGTGTTTCAAAAGGATGGAGTAGTCAACAGTGTCAGAGGCTGCTGAGAGGTCCAAGAAGGCATGGACGCTATTGATGATAACACCACATTTGTTTTGGTGGAGTGACTGGCCCAGAAACTAGCTTGAGAAATGAGTAGGAGATAAGGAAAAAGAGGCTGTTGAGTATAGAAAATTCTCTCAGGACTGTGACTATGAGGGGAAGAAGAGCTGTGTATATCAACATCTGTGGATATATTTAAATAAGTGCTTAAGAACCCATTCAGTGGATGCTTTGCTAGTCTGTGTGTGTATGTATGCCTAAGAAATGTAAATTTTTAGCACGAAACTGGTCTGTCAATATTTCAGCTTTTAGCAATCACAAACTCTATTTGCCCTTTGTGATCTTTACTAAAAGAAATACTTCCCACCCTCAATGTCCATATGATTTTAATAAACGATTCTGAGAAAATGCGGGTGGTCTCCTTTACACAGTAGAGGCTGGGAATAGGACACTGGGGTACAATTTCCAACTCAGGACAGTGAATTGTGAGACCCCAATCTTTGCTCCAATTTGTCTTTCAAGTAAAGGAGTCTTTTAAGGATGTTCCCATGCTTCCCTGACCTCTAGAATGGCGTATAATTCCATGTGTGCCCCGCTTCTCACTTTTCTTCCCTTTCCCTTCTCTGCTTTTAAGTGGCTGCATGGATTGGTGATAATTGTGGAAAGATGAAGTGGAGAGGGAAGACTAGGGAAATCTGATATAATTAAAATGTAATTACTTCTATTGAGCATCTTCTTTGTCCACAAGGAATTTCCTTAGCAGTATAATCTAATATTCTTTGTTAATCATCTAATAATCTACCTCTAAAGCAGTTAATTAATTCTCAGAATTTCTTGAACAAGGCACTTAGTAAATATCTAACATGGGATTTAAGAGAATTATTTGAAATAAATCTAAATAAATCTAATAAGAATTTAAGACAATTCTTGCCCTTACAAAAAATGCATATTATATAAATAGTGTGCAATACACAATAAAGGTTTAAATTACTTGCTGTTGTATTGTTTGGAGTTATTTTAGTTTCTCCATTAAACGCACCTCACATCTTTTTGGGAAACACATCCAGAATTTGATTTCTTATCTTAACTCTCCATTCAGACCTCAGTGTTCTGAATTGTGTTTATTACTACATTCTTTTAGACATTTATAAATTATTCCTCAGTTTGACTGACTTCTTAATCTTTAATTGCTTCAAACTATAAGCACATCCATACACAGATTTTTGAAAAATAACATTTCTTAAACCTTTTAGCTGCAAGTTATGTCTGGATTTATCCCCTTCTAAGAGGACCAGTTCCTTGCAATTTCCAGGATTGTTGTTAAGCCACCAGATGAGAATCATAAACAACTTAATAATAATCCTGCTCTTAATAAAAGTCAAATTATTTTGAAAAAACATATTATTTTCCTTTCAGAAACATTTGATATAAGTAGGAATTAATAAAAATAATACATCATCTAATCATTTCAAAGTTATATCATTTTCTTTCTTTTTTTTTTTTCTTTTGCAGGTCCTGATACTAAACTAATGCAGAACAGTGGTAAGACAAAGTTTAAGAGGACAAGCATTGATAGATTGATGAATACTCTAGTATTATGGGTAAGTTACCTTAACAAAATTAGACACTATCATTAGTCATTGTTATCTTAATATATTTCTTACATTCTTCTGAGAATTCTTTCAGAAATCTACATTCTCCTTGTGGAATTTATATTTGGGGACTTTGCATTTGGGGCCCAGTTCTGCTGTTTTCTACTTCCTAGATTATGATTTCTCAATAATTATAGAGTTTCATAGAGTTTTTGGTAGAGTTTCTCATGAGAGAGTTTTTGGTAGAGTTTCTCATGAAACTTTGGTAGAGTTTCTCACGAGAGAGTTTTTGGTAGAGTTTCTCATGAGACGTAGGTTAGTGCTTATGGAGGCCTTCATGGCCTTGCAAGATCATTTGTTTTTAAAACACAAAACATAATTTTTAAGGTAATTTGGTCTTTTGGTCATGTTACATTTGCTCATGCCCTCTCTACGTAGCTTGTGGACAGGGCTGGCTTCATGGATAGGTGGCCTGTGAAGTCACACAGGGCCCCCACTCAGAAGGGCCTCACACTTGGCTTATTGATCTGTTGTTGCTGTGCAGAGATCCTTCATAATTTTTAGAGAAGGGGTCCTGCATTTTTATTTTGCACTGGGCCCTGAAAATTATGTAGCTGGTTCTGCTTATAAATCCTCTGAGGCCCAAGTCACTGTTTACCTCCTTCATGAAGACTTCGAAACCTCCTGGGCCCATGGCTATCTCTTTCCTCTGAATTTTTTTTCTCCTCTGAATTGTTTGAAATGATTTTCTCTACCACTTGTGAACTCCAAATAGTCAGGTCTTCTTCACACCCCACCCTTTCGTCGGTTAATCTTGTGCTCTCTCACGCTGTGGATCTGATTGTTATCTGACTTTTGTGTCATATTGCTTTGTCTCCTTATATTAGGGTTGAGTTTAGAACATTGACTTTGAAATATAAGGACAGTGACTTTGAACCATGGTTCCCTACCAGCCCCATCACAGACTCACAAGTAACGTTAAAGAATCTGCACTCAGTAAATAATTGCTCAACTGATACATAATGGTGGGACCCTGAATAAGGAAAAAAGGGAATGAACTCTTAGTAAATATCTAATATGGGATTTAAGAGAATTACTTGAAATAAATCTAATAAGAATTTAAGACAATTCTTGCCCTTACAAAAAATGCATATTATATAAATAGTGTGCAATACACAATAAAGGTTTAAATTACTTGCTGTTGTATTGTTTGGAGTTATTTTAGTTTCTCCATTAAAGGCACCTCACATCTTTTTGGGAAACACATCCAGAATTTGATTTCTTATCTTAACTCTCCATTCAGACCTTAGTGTGTGGGGGCACAAAATATTGGCCAGGCTCTGTGTTTTGCTTTCAGTGTCACCCTCAGACCTGGGCTTTCCTCCTCTCATACCCATAGAGTCCATGAGGCCAAGGGGACATTCCCAGAAGGAGTCTGTGCCCACCTCTAGAATTCCCCATTTAAACGGCCTTGAGCCCACCTGTAGGGCTTGCATGGGGATTGTATATGTATCCACCACAGAGTAAGCTTACTGGTTGTGAAGCAGGCACTGTCCTAGCTTTTTCTACTAGAAAATTGAATGATCCATTGGGGAATTAGAAGCCATGTCCATCCTAAATTAGGGCATTTGATACCAAGCATCACCAAATTTAATGTTCTTAAAGTAATTTACCTCCATTAGTTTGTAGTGTTAGCTGTTGAAAGGAAAGAGGATACTGTGAGACAGGTACCAAATTGGTAGGATTTGGGGGATTCACAGTATTACTTTTCTCCAATACCTGCTTTTCTAATATAATTTAAATTAGGTTTTCCTGACTTAAAGTATATTAATATACTAATATATTTTAAATCAGGTTTTCCCCAACTTTGTCTTCTTATGTGCCTAATTTGTCCATCAACGAATAAAGGAGGCAGTCCCAGAATGCCTGAATATTCTTTCTTGGAGGAAATAGGAGAGAAATACGTTCCTGTTTTTAGCCCCACTCCTCCCTCAACAGTGACTGGTATCTGTTCCTAACACGGTGACACTTAGCAAGGTCCCCAGAACATCGTGTTCAGCTCAGGTGTTATATGTTTGGTGACTTTGTGTCCTTCCTTTCCAAGTTTGGGATTTTGGACTTACAAGGGACTGGCCTTGCTGTCTTCCTAGTTACTTTACCTCTAAAATGTCTGCTTTGCTACTACTGGTACTAATCACAATGTAAGAGTCGGCTAACAGTTTTCAGGTTGCTTCCTACTTTTTTTTAAATCTCAGAAGCAACCTGAAAACTGTTAGTATATGTCATGCCGTATTTTAATTAATCCTTATCTTTCCTGTTGACTTTAAGTAAGGATTGTGCAGCTGGGTCTGTAGCCAAGAGACTTGACTAGTCTGAGACAGTCCTTTATTACTGATATTTTCTCCCTTTTGCTTTTATTCCTTGGGTTACCATATAGTTTATCATTCAAACAGGATGCTTTTGAAGGTGAAAGAAGGGAATACTATTAATATTACACCTGGAAAATAGATGTAAACGGGGATTGACCAGAGCAAATCAGTACCTATGATCTTCTTTACTTAAGCCACTTAAATATATGCACTCTTCACAAATAGAGGATGTGAAGTTACTAGCTTTGTGACCATAAAGAAGTTATATAGTCTGTCTGGGCTTCTGTTTTATTTTGGTTTTGGCCTGTAAAGTGTGAATAATGTTTGTTCCTATCTCAGAGAGTCAATGGGAGAATTCAGTGAGAAAATGTATGTAAAATATTTAGCCAAGTTCCCAACATAAATATATTACATTTTACTTGTATGATTAATGATAAGTAAGACGAGCTTTGCATAACTTGCTTTTCAAATGACAATTTCTTGGACTTAGAAGTGCTAGATTGCCTTGATATGACCAGTTTGGGATTCAGGTTAACCTTAACCAGACCTCTATTCTCATTTCAGATTTTTGGGTTTCTGATATGCTTGGGAATTATTCTTGCAATAGGAAATTCAATCTGGGAGAATCAAGTTGGGGACCAGTTCAGAACTTTCCTCTTTTGGAATGAAGGAGAGAAGAACTCTGTGTTCTCAGGATTCTTAACATTCTGGTCATATATTATTATTCTCAACACAGTTGTGCCGATTTCTTTATATGTGAGGTAAGATGAGAGTTTATACTTTGGTGAAGCCATTGCATCAAAAGCCTTTGTTCTGTGTAATCATTTTTTTTGTTTTAAAACTACAACAATGAGATAGATGTCTCCCTCTAACTGCTCATGATCTGCTACATCTGTTACAAATGAGGCAACTAAACTGTTCAACTGTTTAACTTTTTTACATTTTCAAATTACAAAAAATGCATTTCATTTTCTTCTTGATTTGGTTTCTTAGGAATGTTTCTTAGGAATGTTTTCCTTTGGAATACATAGACTATGATATAATCTCATGCAACCTGATGAGTTAGAATTGGGTTGATGTTGGGAAAGAAATGGAAGAATATTTGGGGAGATCTATTGGGATGGTGCCTCTCTGGCACTGGTCTGGCTCCAGATACCTGGATTCAGACCCTATTCTACCACTTACTAGCTCCATAACCTTGGGCAAGTTACTTCACCTTCTAGGACCTCAATGTCCTCATTTTACAAATGGAGAAAGTAATAGTTCTACTTAAAAAGACTGTGTGAGGAATAAACAAACCTGTAAAGCTCTAAGACAAATGGCTGACACATTGTAAGAGCTTAATGAATATTAATTTTTACTGTTATTATTAGTAACTATCAGTGAGTACATGGAGGAGTTGAAATATAGTTGGTGGCACTTATTCATTGTTGAATAAGAAGTATGGTTCATAACTCCCTCTACAACTTGATCTGTCGTTTCTAGATTTGGTTCTACAAACTAGAGCTAAAATGGTCTACCTATCTATCTATATATAAGCACACTTCTCTCTGTCTCTGTCTCTCTGTCTTGCTGTCTCTTTCTGTTTCTCTCTCTATATATATATGTATATACATATATGTGTGTGTATGTGTGTTTATATACATATATATTTGATAAGGCTTCAAAGTTGGCCCTAGAATCTGTACCTGAGACATTCCTGATGCTAATCCTACCAAGACTGAGTCAGATGGTCCCAAAGACACTGGAGCCAAGATGAGACCTGGTTGTTTGACATTCTTTTTTTTTTTTAATTTATTTATTTGTTTTTTAAATTTTTGGCCTCACCGCATGGCTTGTGGGATCTTAGTTCCCCAATGAGGGATCAAACCCACACCCTCAGCAATGAAAGTGAGGAGTCCTACCCACTGGACCACAAGAGAATTCCCTATTCCCCTTTTTTAAGGGAGAAGAAGAAGAAGGTGGTAAATCCAGGATGAACAAAACTATTAAGAAGTATAACCTTAAAGGTAGCTCCTCTCCAAAAATAGAAATCATAGCAAACAGAACTGCATTGCTTTAACTTAGACTGTGTTCATCCAGCAGCCCTCTGCTGAGTGCCCACTGGGTGCCAGGCACTGTGCTAGGCATGGGGACATGCACGAATATGGACACGCCTTCCCTGGAGCAGCTCACAGTCCAGCCTCCCTCGGCAGATTAGAATCGAAGTCCCTTGACAGCACGGTGTCCCCGTGTTTTTTTTTTTTTTTACACTGTATACATGTCAATCCCAATCACCCAATTCAGTACACCACCATCCCCACCCCACTGTGGTTTTCCCCACTTGGTGTCCATACGTCTCTTCTCTACATCTGTGTCTGAACTTCTGCCCTGCAAGCCAGCTCATCTGTAACATTTTTCTAGGTTCCAAATACATGCGTTAATATACGATATTTGTTTTTGTCTTTCTGACTTACTTCACTCTGTATGACAGTCTCTAGATCCGTCCACGTCTCAATAAATGACTCAATTTTGTTCCTTTTTATGGCTGAGTAATATTCCATTGTATATATGTACCACATCTTCTTTATCCATTCGTCTGTTGATGGGCATTTAGGCTGCTTCCATGACCTGGCTATTATAAATAGTGCTACAGTAAACATCAGGGTGCACGTGTCTTTTTGAATTATGGTTTTCTCTGGGTATATGCCCAGTAGTGGGATTGCTGGATCATATGGTAATTCTACTTTTAATTTTTTAAGAAACCTCCATATAGTTCTCCATAGTGGCTGTATCAGTTTACATTCCCACCAACAGTGCAAGAGGGTTCTCTTTCTCCACACCCTCTCCAGCATTTGTGGTTCGTAGATTTTCTGATGATGCTCATTCTAACTGGTGTGAGGTGATACCTCATTGTAGTTTTGATTTGCATTTCTCTAATAATTAATGAAGTTGAGAAGCTTCTCATGTGCTTCTTGGCCATCTGTATGTCTTCTTTGGAGAAATGTCTATTTAGGTCTTCTGCCCATTTTTGGATTGGGTTGTTTCTTTAATATTGAGCTGCATGAGCTGTTTATATATTTTGGAGATTAATCCTTGTCCATTGATTTGTATGCAAATATTTTCTCCCATTCTGAGGGTTGTCTTTTTGTCTTGTTTATGGTTTCCTTTGCTGTGTAAAAGCTATGAAGTTTCATTAGGTCCCATTTGTTTATTTTTGTTTTTATTTCCATTGCTCTAAGAGGTGGATCAAAAAAGATCTTGCTGTGATTTATGTCAAAGAGTTTTCTTCCTATGTTTTCCTCTAAGAGTTTTAGAGTGTTTGGTCTTACATTTAGGTCTCGACTCCATTTGAGTTTATTTTTGTGCATGGTGTTAGGGAGTGTTCTAATTTCATTCTTTTACATGTAGCTGTCCAGTTTCCCCAGCATCACTTATTGAAGAGGCTGTCTTTTCTCCATTGTATATCCTTGCCTCCTTTGTCATAGATTACTTGACCATAGGTGCGTGGGTTTATCTCTGGGCTTTCAATCTTGTTCCATTGATCTAGGTAATTGTCTTGATTACTGTAGCTTTGTAGTATAGTCTGAAGTCGGGGAGTCTGATTCCTCCAGCTCTGTTTTTTCCCCTCAAGACTGCTTTGGCTATTTGGGGTCTTTTGTGTCTCCATACAAATTTTAAGATGATTTGTTCTAGTTCCATAAAAAATGCCATTGGTAATTTGATAGGGATTGCATTGAATCTGTAGATTGCTTTGGGTAGTAGAGTCATTTTCACAATATTGATTCTTCCAATCCAAGAACATGGTATATCTCTCCATCTGTTGGTATCATCTTTAATTTCTTTCATCAGTGTCTTATAGTTTTCTACATACAGGTCTTTTGTCTCCCTAGGTAGGTTTATTCCTAGGTATTTTATTCTTTTTGTTCCAATGGTAAATGGGAGTGTTGCCATAATTTCTATTTCAGATTTTTCATCATTAGTGTATAGGAATGCAAGAGATTTCTGTGCATTAATTTTGTATCCTGCTACTTTACCAAATTCATTGATTAGCTCTAGTAGTTTTCTGGTGGCATTTTTAGAATTCTCTATGTATGGTATCATGTCATTTGCAAACAGTGACAGTTTTACTTCTTTTCCGATTTGGATTCCTTTTATTTCTTTTTCTTCTCTGATTGCCGTGGCTAGGACTTCCAAAACTATGTTGAATGATAGTGGTGAGAGTGGACATCCTTGTCTCGTTCCTGATCTTAGAGTAAATGCTTTCAGTTTTTCACCATTGAGAATGATGTTTGCTGTGGGTTTGTTGTGTATGGTCTTTATTATGTTGAGGTAGGTTCCCTCTATGCCCACTTTCTGGAGAGTTTTTATCATGCATGGGTGTTGAATTTTGTGAAAAGCTTTTTCTGCATCTATTCAGATGATCATATGAATTTTATTCTTCTATTTCTTAATATGGTGTATCACATTGATTGATTTGCATACATTGAAGAATCCTTGCATCCCTGGGATAAATCCCAGTTGGTCGTGGTATATGATCCTTTTAATGTGTTGTTGGATTCTGTTTGCTAGTATTTTGTTGAGGATTTTTGCATCTATATTCATCAGTGATATTGGTCTGTAGTTTTCTTTCTTTGTAGTATTATTGTCTGGTTTTGGTATCAGGGTGATGGGGACCTCATAGAATGAGTTTGGGAGTGTTCCTTCCTTTGCAATTTTTTGGAAGAGTTTGAGAAGGACGGGTGTTAGCTCTTCTCTAAATGTTTGATAGAATTCACCTGTGAAGCCATCTGGTCCTGGACTTTTGTTTGTTGGAAGATTTTTAATCACAGTTTCAATTTCATTACTTGTGATTGGTCTGTTCATATTTTCTATTTCTTCCTGATTCAGTCTTGGAAGGTTATACCTTTCTAAGAATTTGTCCATTTCTTTCAGGTTGTCTATTTTATTGGCATAGCGTTGCTTGTAGTAGTCTCTTAGGATGCTTTGTATTTCTGCGGTGTCTGTTGTAACTTCTCCTTTTTCATTTCTAATTTTATTGATTTGAGTCCTCTCCCTCTTTTTCTTGATGAGTCTGGCTACTGGTTTATCAATTTTGTTTATCTTTTCAAGGAACCAGCTTTTATTTTTATTGATCTTTGCTATTGTTTTCTTTGTTTCTATTTCATTTATTTCCACTCTGATCTTTATGATTTCTTTCCTTCTGCTAACTTTGGGTTTTGTTTGTTCTTCTCTCTCTAGTTCCTTTAGGTGTAAGGTTAGATTGTTTACTTGAGATTTTTCTTGTTTCTTGAGGTAGGCTTGTATAGCTATAAACTTCCCTCTTAGAACTGCTTTTGCTGCATCCCATAGGTTTTGGATTGTCATGTTTTCATTGTCATTTGTCTCTAGGTATTTTTTGATTTCCTCTTTGATTTCTTCAGTGATCTCTTGGTTATTGAGTAATGTATTGTTTAGCTTCATGTATTTGTGTTTTTTAAGTTTTTTTCCCTGTAATTCATTTCTAATTTCATAGCGTTTTGGTCAGAAAAGATGCTTGATATGATTTCAATTTTCTTAAATTTACTGAGGCTTGATTTGTGACCCAAGATGTGATCTATCCTGGAGAATGTTCTGTGCGCACTTGAGAAGAAAGTATAATCTGCTTTTTTTGGATGGAATGTCCTATAAATATCAATTAAATCTATCTGGTCTATTCTGTCATTTAAAGTTTCTGTTTCCTTATTTATTTTCATTTTGGATGGTCTGTCCATTGGTGCAAGTGAGGTTTTAAAGTCCCCCACTATGATTGTGTTACTGTTGATTTCCTCTTTTATAGCTGTTAGCCGTTGCCTTATCTATTGAGGTGCTCCTATGTTGGGTTATATATTTATAATTGTTATAATTGTTATACCTTCTTCTTGGATTGATCCCTTGATCATTATGTAGTGTCCTTCCTTGTCTCTTGTAACATTCTTTATTTTTAAGTCTATTTTATCTGATACGAGTATAGCTACTCTAGCTTTCTTTTGATTTCGATTTGCATGGAATATCTTTTTCCATCCCCTCACTTTAAGTGTGTATTTGTCCCTGGGTCTGACATGGGTCTCTTGTAGACAGCATATATATGGATCTTGTTTCTGTATCCATTCAGCAAGCCTGTGTCTTTTGGTTGGAGCATTTAATCCATTCACGTTTAAGGTAATTATCAATATGTATGTTCCTATGCCTATTTTCTTAATTGTTTTGGGTTTGTTTTTGTAGGTCCTTTTCTTCTCTTGTGAACCTAGAGAAGTTCCTTTAGCATTTGTTGTAGAGCTGGTTTGGTGGTGCTGAATTCTCTTAGCTTTTGCTTGTCTGTAAAGCTTTTGATTTCTCCATTGAATCTAAATGAGATCCTTGCCGGGTAGAGTAATCTTGGGTGTAGGTTCTTCCCTTTCATCACTTTAAGTATATCATGTGCCACTCCCTTCTGGCTTGTAGAGTTTCTGCTGAGAAATCAGCTGTTAACCTTATGGGATTTCCCTTGTATGTTATTTATCGTTTTTCCCTTGCTGCTTTCAATAATTTTGCATTGTCTTTAATTTTTGCCAAATTGATTAATATGTGTCTCGGCGTGTTTCTCCTGGGGTTTCTCCTTTATGGGACTCTCTGCACTTCCTGGACTTGTGTGGCTATTTCCTTTCCCACGTTAGGGAAGTTTTCAACTATAATCTCTTCAAATATTTTCTCTGGTCCTTTCTCTCTCTCTTCTCCTTCTGGGACCCCTGTAATGCGAATGTTGTTGCGTTTAATGTTGTCCCAGAGGTCTCTTAAGCTGTCTTCATTTCTTTTCATTCTTTTTTCTTTAGTCTGTTCCGCAGCAGTGAAATCTACCATTCTGTCTTCCAGGTCACTTATCCGTTCTTCTGCCTCAGTTATTCTGCTATTGATTCCTTCTAGTGTAGTTTTCATTTCAGTTATTGTATTGTTCATCTCTGTTTGTTCTTTAATTCTTCTAGGTCTTTGTTAAACATTTCTTGCATCTTCTTGCTCTTTGCCTCCATTCTTTTTCTGAGGTCCTGGATCATCTTCACTATCATTATTCTGAATTCTTTTTCTGGAAGGTTGCCTATATCCACTTCATTTAGTTGTTTTTCTGGGGCTTTATCTTGTTCCTTCATCTGGTATATAGCCCTCTGCCTTTTCATCTTGTCTATCTTTCTGTGAATGTGGTTTTTATTCCACAGGCTGCAGGATTGTATTTTTTCTTGCTTCTGCTGTCTGCCCTCTGGTGGATGAGGCTATCTAAGAGGCTTGATGATAGGCTCTGGTGGTGGGTAGAGGTTACTGTTGCTCTGGTGGACAGAGCTCAGTAAAACTTTAATCCACTTGACTGTTGATGGGTGGGGCTGGGTTCCCTCCCTCTTGGTTGTTTTGCCTGAGGCTACCCAACACTGGAGCCTACCTGGACTCTTTGGTGGGGCTAATGACAGACTCTGGGAGGGCTCACACCAAGGAGTACTTCCTGAACTTCTGCTGCCAGTGTCCTTGTCCCCATGGTGAAACAAAGCCACCCCCTGCCTCTGCAGGAGACCCTCCAACACTAGCAGGTAGGTCTGGTTCAGTCTCCCCTGGGATCACTGCTCCTTCCCCTGGGTCCCGATGCACACACTACTTTGTGTGTTCCCTCCAAGAGTGGGGTCTCTGTTTACCCCAGTCCTGTCGAAGTCCTGCAATCAATTCCCACTAGGCTTCAAAGTTTGTTTCTTTAGGAATTCCTCCTCCCGTTGCCAGACCCCCAGTTTGGGAAGCCTGACGTGGGGCTCAGAACCTTCACTCCAGTGGGTGGACTTCTTTGGTATAAGTGTTCACCAGTCTGTGAGTCACCCACCCACCAGTTATGGGATTTGATTTTACTGTGATTGCGCCCCTCCTACCATCTCATTGTGGCTTCTCCTTTGTCTTTGGATGTGGGGTATCTCTTTTGGTGAGTTCCAGTGTCTTCCTGTCAATGATTGTCCAGCAGGTAGTTGTGATTCTGGTGTTTTCGCAAGAGGGAGTGAGAGCACATCCTTCTACTCCGCCATCTTGTTTCCTCCATCGACATTCCTCATCACCAGTATTTTAACAATAAACAAAATCACCAGCTCTAAATCCCCACTAATTTTTACGAGCTTCTTTTTCTCTCTTTCCAAAATCCTAACTCTGATGAAACAAGGGAAGGTTAATGCACAAAATCCACCCTTGTTTTAGAGAGCAGTTAGGAAACTGAAATGTCAAGTTGTGGGAAATTGACTGGAAGTAGTGGGATGTGGTCACAACACCACAAAATGCTTTGGGCCTTCTGGAGCTGTGGTCAGAGCAGGCTCTATTTAAAATGTATCCTACTGGCTCATCTTTGATTCTGAGGACCTCTTATGCTTGTATCCAATTATAAAGTCTGTAGTAAATCCTGCTCTTTGCCAGAGGAGCTATGGTCAGCTTTTATAGCTTTCCTTTTATGTCGAAATGAATAATAAATGCTCATAGTGGCTTACCATCTGCACACGTACAGTTTCATGTGTCCTCACGAAGGAAGTGTATTTCGTATACACTCTTTCTTTGAAGTGCACTGGCATTTTTCATTTAATGATTTTTAAGATTGTTTTTTTAAAGACCAAGGCTAGATTCCCAGGTTCCTTTTCCTTCTAATGTGTCCCCCACAGTGGCAGAATGAAAACCTATTTGGAATAGTCTGAGCCCAAGTTCTCGTCTTGTCACTGCCACTAATAGCTGTGTGACCTTGGAGAAAGCACTTGGCTTCTCTGTGCCTTAGTTTGCCTATGAAATATGTGCTCTAAAATGAGCAGATTGAGATAATTGATTTCTGAGTTCCTTTCTGCTCCAAATAACATCACCTTACCTCTAGATAGCATTTCATATTTTACATAAAGTGCTTTCACATGCATTATCTCATTTATGTCTCCCCAAAATCTTTTGAAGTAGTTATTGCTGAACTTCTTTTATAAATGAGATGATTTTTTCAGGATTGTGGAGCTGGTTAGGGACAGAGCCAAAATCCAAACCCAAGTCTTCTAACACTTGGCACATTGTCTATGTCTTAAGCTGTGCATGATTTATTAATCGGCCAAGACATCAAGAGAAAAAAAAAAGAGGCTAGAATTTTCTACCTGTTGGTAAGCCATGGTATTGATGAAGATAAATGTGAGCATTTTTGCTCACCAAATAAGAATAGTGATTCTGAGTTCAGCTTGAGGGAAAAAAGCATTCCAGGGAATTTCAGGTTGCTAAGACAGAGATCTGGAAAAAGAGAAATCATAGGTATTTCTGATTGGAGGGATGAAGGCCTTCTACAAAAGCTTCCATTACACCTTTGAATAGGTACAAGGAATAAATTAGTGCCATGTCACTTGAGGATAAAAGTGTAGACTTTACTTTGAATGCTTAACAAGTCTATGTGAGCATAGGACATTGATTTTGGTAGGGTATTTCTATGCTGTCAATTTATCTGTAGTGTTAAAACATACCCAGCTACAGTTTTTTAATACATCATCTTAAGAAGTGCAGCTGTTGTACTCCCAAGAAATTAGCTTTTTAGTGTTTTTTCCAAAACAAAAGAAACTTGTTTCTATGTTGCTTATTTTGCCTCAGAATGGGCAGAATCATAAGCCCTGTTCTTTGAGCCTCCAGGCAGAAAACACTAAGCAGCTTGATTATACTGACTCTGCGCATTTGTCTCCTTTTCTCTGCTGTTATAAAACAAAGAGCTAAATGTTCCATTGTGACTCTCCTAAATGCTCTTTTCCCAAACAAAAAGGATACTCTTCCTCTCTACAGACTATTTTAAGGTCTAAGAATTCAAATTAATTTAGAGTACTTCCACTGACTTGAACTGCAACACAAAAGGATCAAATTCTGCTCTCCATTAATTTTGCTTAGATTTTTAGGGAGATACTTTACTTTTAGATAAATGAAAGCTTCAAGTGATTGATCAGTTACCTGCATAATGCCATTTTTATGGCATTCTTAAGGTCAGGTCTTCATTGACGTTACCAAATGCCTGAATTCTAGTCTTGGTTCTGTGGTTAATTATTTGTGTGACCTTGGGTTAGTCACTTAACCTCTCTATGTCTTATTGTCCTTCTTGGTGAAATTAGGGAATAGCGAGTCAGATTTCTCATTCAACACTAACTGACTGCCTGTGACAGGTAAGGCACTCTGCCTGGTCCATGGTAAGTGCTAATGCTTTCTCAGTGAATGGAATAGGAAGAACAAAGCTGAATTAGAACAGCCATCAAGGAACTTACAAGGAAGTGGGGTGGGAATGATATGAAGAATGAATCATGATAAGATAAGGTATAAATAAATACATGCAGAATATGACATTCATTTTTATGTCTTATGATTCTACAGAGTCATAGTGTGATTTTTTACTTTGCGTGAAAACAAGTGTTACCATTTAAATAGTTAGAAAACGAACTGACACCCTACCATTGCTGGGGAGGGAAATATAGATGTGTCATGTACTTACAGAACTAGAAGCATAGGATTTAGTGCCCAGAAAGGACTTGAGTGTCATCTTTTGTCTTTAAGGAGACAAATGTTCAGAGTTAGCATAATCAGGCTGCTGTCAGCTTTCTCAATTTACAGATGAGAAAACCTAAGCTTAATTCCCATTAACATCAGAAATAAGCTATGGGTCCCTGCTTTATTATTACTATTTTATACTGTTCTTGATCTTCTTGTTAATGTGCTAACACATGCAACTAAAATATCTATGAACAAAATGAGACATGAAACTGAAAAAAATCTCTTAGAAAGGAAGAGCAGAGACAATGTGATTATAAACCTAGAAAATCCAAAAGAATAACTGTAAAACTCTTAGTAAGATAATTCAGTGCAATGTTGTATTTTGTAACATAATCACTTTTTTTTAATATTAAGAAAAGCTTTTAGTATTAAAAACACTTACTGGGGCTTCCCTGGTGGCGCAGTAGTTGAGAATCTGCCTGCTAATGCAGGGGACACGGGTTCGAGCCCTGGTCTGGGAGGATCCCACATGCCATGGAGCAACTAGGCCCGTGAGCCACAACTACTGAGCCTGCGTGTCTGGAGCCTGTGCTCCGCAACAAGAGAGGCCGCGATAGTGAGAGGCCCGCACACCACAAGGAAGAGTGGCCCCGCTTGCCACAACTAGACAAAGCCCTCGCACAGAAACGAAGAACCAATACAGCAAGAATAAATTAATTAATTAATAGACTCCTACCCACAACATCTAAAAAAAAAAAAAAAACACTTTCCTTTAAGCCAAAAGCAACTAAAAAATTTTCCCATCAATAAAAAGATACAATGTCCAGGAACAAATCTGTCAAGCTATGGTGTGGACCTATGTGAAAAACAGAGCGAAATAAAACAAAACTAAACTCTTTATCAATAGAAGTACTTTTTCAAAATTGAATTCCTGGGGAGATTTATCCTTTTTCTTGAAGTTGTGTTTAAATGTTATAAAATATCCATTCTTTTCAAATAATTAAGAGGTTAATATAACTTTAATAAAAATTCCAAATAAGTTTTATGAGAAAGTTGATAGATTGATTCTAAAGTTTATTTGATGAATACATTGATTCTATCAAGAGGAATAAATGAGTGATTACAGCTAAGAATTTTTGAAAAAGAAGAGAATAAAGATGTTCTTACCTCTTTCCAGGTATGCCAAATTTTATAAAGCTACAATAATGAAAACAAGAGGTACATTAATTAACACATTAAGGAACAAAATTGAAATGCCTAAAACAGATTCTGCTGAAGAAATAATTTATATGTGACATGGAAGCATCTCAACACAGTAGGGGAAAGGATTCAATGTTCAAATGGTGATGAATAAACTTTGTAAAAATTGAAATTAGCTTCACTATGCACATCCTTCAGAAAATTCTAATTGCAATAAATAATTAAACGTGGGGAAAATACCAACAAAGAACTAGAAGAAAAGTATAGATATCTGTATATATATAATCTTGCCATAGGGAAGACTTAAGCAAAGCTCCCTGAAAAGAAACTATAAACAGAAACTATAAACTATTGATAAATTTGATTGATTAAACAGAGAAAACTTCTTTGTGTCAAAAATAGTGGAAACAAAATTAAAAGATGAATGATAAACTGGGTAACTATTGGCATAATGTATATAGATACATATGCTATATATATATATCTCTCTCTACAGTTTTTACAAATCAATAAGAAATACACTAATACCTGAATAGAAAATATGAAATAGGCAGGTAATGCAATTAGATAATTCTGAGAAGAAATATAGCTGGCCAATAAAATTTGAAAAAATAAATTCAACTCACTGATAAGAAATGCAGTCAACAGTAATGAGATGCCATTTGACTTGGCATAGACTAAAAGATAATTTTCAGTAATCTAATGGTAGAAACTTACATTGTTGTAACTTTTTTGGAAGTTGATTTGGACTTGTGTACAAAGACTGAAAACGATTATACCCTTGGTTTCAGAAATTCCACTTCTAGAGCTGGAAAATCATAAATCACCACTAGATCATGAGACAGTGCTCTTTTCAATGGGCAAAGTAATATGACAACACAACCTGTTTTTACTCAATAGCTATTATGGTTTGCTTAGTGCTTCATGGAGATACTCCTTTCTACCTCTTTTGGCAAAGTGAAGCGACATCAAACAACTAAAATGCTATACAAGAAATCTCTACTAGGCCTGTTTAATGTAAGTAGAGAAGCATGGAACATTCCCTAAGGCTTTATGCAAAGCCAGCTCATTGTTTCAAGGTGCTACAAGCAAATGACTTAGAACATTTTATGAACAGACTGCTGAGATGCCTCTGAAGGTCCCTAAAACCTGGAGACAGAGCATCCACATTTTCTTCTAAACTCTGAAGACTTTGGCAGACTTCTTGCTTTGGCAAAGCTTTGTATCTTCTGAAATTGATGGAGTATTTCTCTTTTTTTTCCATTTTAATGATGAAAGTGTGGAAGTAATTCGTCTGGGACACAGTTATTTTATAAACTGGGATCGGAAGATGTATTACTCTGGGAAGGCAACACCTGCTCAAGCTAGGACGACCACGCTCAATGAGGAACTAGGCCAGATTGAATATGTTTTCTCTGACAAAACGGGTACCCTCACTGAAAACATCATGACTTTTAAAAAATGTTCCATTAATGGGAGAATCTACGGTAAGGGAAACAGTTCCTTTTTCCTGATATTGTTAACAGTCCTTAAAAAAAATAAGCAACACTTTTATTTTTTAATTAAAAAATCTCTGTTTTTCTGATGAATATGGGCACCACCAGCATCTAATAACATAGTGCTTGGCACATAATAAACACTTGCTAAATATTTGTTGGATGAATGTTGAATAATTCAGATGATACTTTAAATCTGTTACGATTCATGGGTAGAGATGGGGGTTAGACGTGATACTCTCTAAGGTTCCTTTCAGTGCACCAACTGTGTGATCTGTTCGGTGGTGCTTGATAGACCCATATCCCAGGGAGGACAAGTTCTTCATAGCCTGATTTATCTCAGTAAAAAGCAATATTTTATACTTGCTTCCTAGCAGCTCTGGAAATGATGTTAGTGTCTGTATTCATAAGAATTTACAATTCATTCCTGAGAATTCACACTATAGGGCTACTCTGAGTGGTCCAACTGTTTCATCAATACCCAGTTGCTATTTGTATGCTTCTTTTAGGATACCTGCTCTGTTTTGGATTTTCAGGCATTCTAGTAATATGTGACCCTTGTCACCCCGACTTTGGCTAGTTAGCAGACAGTTCCTTCTGTTGAGAGCACGGAAGCTTCCCGGAAGGGTGCTGTCGGGTTCCTCCGGACTCCCAATCTCACTTCACTGGACTCTGAGTGTACAGTTTCTCAATACAGAAATCTCAGGAAATAAAGGAAATCTGAGAAAGAGAGGGAAAACTTTCCTTTGTCTCCTGATGGGAAACTTTACACATTGCCAAATATTTTAAAGTAAGATTTGACCCTGAACAAAACTAAGAAATACAGGAAGTTGATTTTCATACTTTCCTACCTTTTGACCTCCCTCTGCTATCCCACCCCCATAACCCATGGTCGCCATGGTTTCCTCACCTCTCTTCTGCCCTGCCCCTGTCCTGCCCCACCCTTCTCTGGTAGTGGACCAGATGATTTTTCAAACTGGACTTCCACAAGCCCTCAGTTACATTGTGCATTTCTGATATCACTCTTATTAAGATGATAAATAAAATAGAACCTTTTCTTAAAATTTATTCTTTTGATCTTATTTTCAGAGGCTTTCAAAATATACAACCCAAAGAGCAGTTTAAATGAGAAAATTTCTGTTAGAGTATTGGAGATATTTGGAATTTTGTAGACCTTTTGGATTCTTTTGCCATGGCACTTATTGATAATATAATAATTATAATACTATCCCTTCCAGGAAATGACCCTAAAGAAATTATCAGACACGTGGACCAAGATTTATTTGTAGATATGTTTGTCACAGGGTGATTTTTAGAGAAGTCCCTTGCTTTTCACAAAGTATATATCCCAAGATCTTTGCAAATCTCCAAATTTACAAATCCCATGATAGCTTGTGATTTCCCTCATAAAAAGCAGGAAAGTAACTGAAAGATTTAAGTAACCCCTTTAGACCCTTAAATTTATATAGCCATTCTAATTTATAATACATTTACTATTACTAAAGCACTCAAAGAATGTTCCAGAATCACTTTTTACCCCCCCATACAGTTGGCCTTGTTTATATCATAGATCCAGGCCTTGGGAAAATGTGATATTCTACTCTGATTTATCTAAAGCTTCTATTTTCTTTCTCAGAACTATTATTTTCTTAGACTTCTTCCATTTTTCTTCACTTTCATCACCAGCCTTGTGAAGAGGCTTTCTTTGGGAGGACCATTTTACACAAAGACAGTTTTATTTTGCTTTTAACATTTATCAGAGTTACGGCATAAAGGGCAATGACTGGCACATAACCGTGGTGAGTTTGGGATTTAAATTCCAGATGCTGGGCTAGGTTCACTCTCTAGCTCAGGGACTCTTCCCACACAGCAGCCTCACAGTATTCTAGATTTAGACCTGAGCCCCAGAAAAACAACCAGTAACTCTTTATCAAGTGGTTTTTGGGTCACAGTATTGTATAATGAAAATAGATTTGAATTAAAAAACCTACTATGCTGACTTTTTAGTTTTAGTTGAATCATGTCACTTTGAATTCTGTTCTTCAGTCCTGTCCTCTATAAAACAGGAATGAAAATCTGTTTTTTTGTTTGTTTGTTTTGTTTCATTTTTTTTACAGGTTTTCGTTCCTGTTTTTAAAACGCCTATATTTTCCAATATATTTGTAATAAGCACATATCGGCTTTATACTAAGAATAGTTATTTTTAAATGTTTGGCACATAGGTGGCTATGTTTTCTGACTGCAGAAGGCTCTGACATGGTTTCATGTTTACTTGCTAATTTGACCTTGCCATTATAGATATTAAAGATGGCTCTGGCCCAAACCAAGATAGACAAAGATGTACTCATCAAGATGAGAATTGGTCTGTCTTGGATATCATTTTGGATTCCCCAACAGTGGGTATAAAGTGAAAAACAAAATTTGCCTCTTGCAAACATCATAGATAATGTAACAACAGAATGATAAAATTTACAGATAAACATGATTGCGATCTTATTTTGTTTTAATGTGTACTGCATTTTAGTTCTATCTTGGGCAAACATGAGTATCTTTCTGTGTCAATTGCCATATCTACCGTTACAGTTTGAAAACACTCCTTAAAATGTCTAGGTTTGAACTCATAATGTCATCTAGTAGTAGTGCTTTAATAAACAAGTGTATTTCTTAAAACTAAATGACTAAATCTAGTTTCAATTTCATTTATTTTTAATTCTCAATTTTTGTTTTTTCAGGCGAAGTACATGATGTCCTGGGTCAGAAAACAGACATGACTAAGGTGTGGAGGTGATAAAATTCATTCTTACTTTTAATTTCAAATTGTATGTACCTTTTAAAAATGATGAGTTCCTAGACGCCTGATTTCCACTATGACCAGATGAGATACCTAATATGTAACATTAAAAAAATAGATTCATATGGTTCAAAATTCCTTCTCGTCCAGGTTTCCCAACCACAGAGTTCCCTGGTTTTTTTTCTCTTTTAGAGGTATTTATTACATACAAGCAAATATATTTCTCCATTTTTTACATAGTTGGTAGTGAACTATACATACTGTTCTTAACTTTCTTCCTCAACAATGATCAAGATCTTTCTATATCAGTGAAAAAAAAGTGTTCCCTTTTTCTCTTTACAGTGAATAATAGTCTGTTATACCAATGTTCCTTAATTTATGTAAGGAGACAGGAATGGACATTCAGAATATTTTCAATATTTTGCTTGTAAAGAAAATGCAGTAAAAATAACAGTGTAGGGCTTCCCTGGTGGCACAGTGGTTGAGAGTCCGCCTGCCGATGCAGGGGACACGGGTTTGTACCCCGGTCCAGGACGATCCCACATGCCACGGAGCAGCTGGGCCCGTGAGCCATGGCCGCTGAGCCTGCGCGTCCGGAGCCTGTGCTCCGCAACGGGAGAGGCCACAACAGTGAGAGGCCCGCGTACCACAAAAAAATAATAATAATAAATAACGGTGTATACGTTATATCACATGGATCCTATATTCTCTAACAAGTTCCATTTCTAGAAATGGAACTGCTCAATCAAAATATATGTGCATTTATAATTTGATAAATATTGCCAAATTGTCCTCTTTAGAATTTACATCAATTTACCCTGTCACAAGCAATGTATAAGAGTGCTTACTTTCTCCTACCTTCACCAACACAATGTTTTATCAAAGTTTTTGATTTTTGACAAGACTATGTAAAAAGTCACTTTGCTGTGCAACAGAAATTAACTGCAACATTGTAAATCAACCATATACTTCAATAAAATAAAAAAAATTTTTGTTCTTTCGTGTTTTAAAAAATATTTATTTATGGCTGCATTGGGTCTTAGTTGCAGCACGCAGGATCTTTTGTTGTGTCGCGCAGGCTTCTCTCTAGTTGTGGCACGTGGGCACCAGAGCACATGGGCTCAGTAGTTGCAGTGCGTGGGCTCTCTAGTTGCAGAGTGTGGGCTTAGTTGCCCCACAACATGTGGGATCTTAGTTCTCCAACCAGGGATTGAAGCCACGTCCCCTGCACTGGAAGGCGGATTCTCAACCACTGGACCACCAGGGAAGTCCCTCTTTCCTTTTTTTATACAAGTATCTGTGGTTATTAATTTCCCTCTGAACACTGCTTTAGTTTTAATTACATGGATTTTGGCCTGTAGTGCATTAAAGTATCTTTATTTTTGTTATGTCAATTTGAATATCCACATTGAACCATGAGTTTTTAAAGGAAGAACTTTAAAATTTCGAAGTGGTTGGGACTCCCCCCCAACCTTTATTGTACTTTTAATAAAAGAATAGATTTGTATATACACTAATGTGTATAAAATGGATAACCAGTAAGAACCTGCTGTATAAAAAAATAAATAAAATTCAAAAAAACAAAAAATCCATCACTACTGAAATTACAAGTTATTTTTTCTTGTGATGGAAGTTTTGAAATTCTATTCCCTTAGCAACTTTTAAATATAAAATAAAGTATTATTAACTATAAAAACAAAACAAAACAAAATGAAACAAGAAGAATAGATTTGTATTATTTCTACTTTTTTGGACTTTATTTGGGTTTTCTTTGTGGCGTAATATGAGCAATTATTGTCTGTGTTCCAGGGTCCTTAAAAAGAAAGCTTATGTATATTCTGTTGTCAAGGTATAAAATTAGCTGTGTGTCATTTTAGTTCTACCTTATTAATTATATTATTTAGGTCTTCTGTTTCATTATTTATCTTTTATCTATATTATCTGTTTGGATTAAAGAGGTTAACTAAAGTGTTCTGATAATTTCTCTCTCTCTCTAGCTCCTATATAGCCTGAAGTCTTCATTTTATGAGTATTGATGCTATCTTGAGGTGCATTGATGTTCACAGTGGTTATATTTTTATTATGAATGTGCTCTTCTTTGACTCATTTAATTCTCCTTGGCCTGGATTCAACCTTATTTAATATCAAGGTCATGTCTCCTGGTTTCTTTTGATTTGCATTTACCCACCTCTTATTTTCAATATTCCTAAATAACTTTGTTTTAGGTGTGTCTTATGTATAGCAGAGGGTTGGATTTTGCTTTGCAGCCAATTTTTTAATAAGTGAGTTTGGGCCATCTACATTGGCTCTGTTAAATATTTTAGGTTATACTTTGTGCCTTTATAATTTTTAATAATTCTCTGTATGGACTCTGCTCTGTGTGTGTGCTTCTCTTGTAATATTTAGGAAGGTATTTTATTGTTTCTCTACTGTATACTTTCAAGAGTTTATACAATACTCAATTCTTTTTTCATAAGCAGTGTCTATCAATTTCCTAATATGAAAAATGGTAAAATTATTATATTTATCCTTCTTTCCCTCATATTTTCCTACTACTTGTATTAATGATGCTTCTTCATCTTAAATATACATAGATTTCTCTTAGTTGATTTGAGTTTTTAAATGATATCTTCTGACCTTCAGATACTAAAATGAGGAAATCAGCATCTTCTCCTAATTTTTATCAGTCTTTTCTACATAGTCGATGTATATAATATATACATTTTGTTTTGCCATCCTAATCTATTTCTTTTATATTTAGTTCTTCACTTAGAGAGATTTGGTGCTTACCACTAACTGCTCCCTTTCCCACTGTTTTTCCAGTTATCTCTTATTTGGCTGAAGTATCCTCTAGTTTCAAGATGGGTTCATGAAAAATACCTGTTCAGAACTATCTGTTGACTTTATATTTGAATGACAGTTTGACAGGCTGTAATCTCTTTAAGTCATAGTTTCTTCCCTGGGTGGGGTTTAGGGAAGTCTAAATCCAGTGTGTATTTTACTACTTATTAGTGAGTTGATCATTTTTTCCCCCTTATGTGTGGTTGTTTTCAAACTTTATTACATGAACAAAACAATCTGTGATTAAATAAGTCTCTATGATTCTGGGATAAACACAACTAATGGAGTATCTTGTATACTGGTATGTCTTCTCATATACTTGGATATATAAGTATTATATTTAAAATATTCTGCAGTCTTCAAGACAGAGTGTATATTAAAAGTATTTTCCCATTAACTGCCCTTGCAAAGACATGATCACAGGTCTAGTGCTTTGAATAATAAACTTTTAAAAGTTAGAAGTACGTTTTGTGCTTTTCAGAAGTCAGTGAATTAACAGAGATCTAATTTAGTATTGAATTGTCTACTATTTTGTTCTGTTCTTTATTGAACCCTATTTCTTTCATCTTGTTTTTTTTTTAGTCAACAAATTTTTAAGTGGACAGTAAACTATTATTAACAATGAGCACAATGTTGTACTGCAGATCCCAGCATTTTTCCACCTTGCATGTCTGAAACTCTGTAATTCTCATTGAACTGCAATTCCCCACTTCCCCATTCTTCTAGTCCCTGGAAACTACCATTCTACACTCAGTTTCTGTGAATTCTACTTTAGATACCTCATATAAATGGAGTCATGCAATATTTGTTCTTTTGTGAGTGGTTTATTTCACTTAGCATAATGCCCTCGAGGTTCATTCATGTCATAGCATAAAGATAGGATTTCTTTTTATAAATGGCTGAATAATATTCCATTGTATATATATAACCACATATTCTTTATTTATCTGTTGATGGACATTTATGTTGTTTCTACCTCTTGGCTATTGTGAATAATGCTGCAGTGAACACGTGAGTACAAATATCTCAAGATCCTGATTTTAATTCTGTCATTATATTACGCAGTAACACTAGTGAGATCAGAGAAAGTACCCTGTAATCAAACACATAAATATTTTTATAACAGAAAATACTAATTCACACTAAGTAGACTTTTAAAAGTCTATAATTAGGCACATTCCATTCCAGGTCAGATATTGCTGCCAATATGAGTTCAAGTCAGGTCAGGTTTTGCCGTCAAGTAAGTTTTGAAGAAAACTTTCAGTTTTCAGGGCTTCTTTGTATTTTGGAGTTGAAGTAAACATTTGAGAATCTGTACATCCATTGGATATTTTTCTTTCCCATATGCTTTTAGAAGGTTTACTGCTCTGGTGATGAAGGTTTACATAGCTCTGAAATGAGAAGATAATATTTAACGGTAATGAGGGAACAGAAAGTCATTTTAGTGCCAGGCTTTTGAGGCTGAGAAATCATACAAGCACTAAAAATACTTAGAAGAAGTGTTTTTGAATTTTAAAAGATTGTTGTTGGAATGAAGTCTACAGTTTCGTTGTTGTTGTTGTTCTCCTATAGAAAAAAGAGGCTGTGGGTTTCTCAGTCAACCCCCAAGCTGACAGAACATTTCAGTTTTTTGACCACCATCTGATGGAATCCATTAAAATGGGTGATCCCAAAGTGCATGAATTCCTTAGGTTACTTGCACTCTGCCACACCGTAATGTCAGAGGAAAATAGTGCAGGTAAGTGCAAAGTGTGTCTGAGTAGTGAGCCTTGTTTTTTAAATCAGTATTGATATTTTTATTAAAAATGTTTGGAATTGGAAGGATTTTCTCATTCAGAATATAGCATTGCATGAGGGGTTTACCTATCACTAACTGTTCTTTGTATTGGAAGGATTTTCTAATTCAGAATATAGCATTGCATGAGGGGTTTACCTATCACTAACGGTTCTTTGTATTTATTTATATTCGGAATGTTTTCCAAAAGATATGGAGAGACTTAAAGGAAAAGAAAAAGAAAAGAAATAGGAACAACAAAAAGATGAGGGCCTAGATATGTCAGTTAAAGGGGATGAAATATCTTTCATGATTGAGCACCGTATTTGACTGTGAGCTTCCTGGTAGGCAGGACAATCAGAGAAACACTCTTGAGCCACTTAGCTCTTGTTATTAACATGCACATCTAGTAGATGCGGATAGCCATCAGGCGTATGCTTAGAATGAATTTTCCCAGTAATGCGACAGATTTACACTGATAGAATACTTGTGTTTAGTCCCCATTATGAACAAGTTCCACACTACCAGGATGGTTGTTCAGAGCTCAGGGTTCACAGAAGAGAACAAAGTCACCTGGGCCGCTTTAATATTGAAGCAATGAGGCAGGTAGACAATGGACGGTGAATTGGCTTCTCGCTCCATTTGGGCCCAGTCTATTCCATTTACAAGTTTTATTTCTTTCTACTATCACCTGTTGGGTGAAAATTACCACTCAAGTAATTTCAACTCAAAAGTGAAATATATATAGTCTACAGACTGTATATATGTATATGTGTGATATATATATGTATGTGTGTATATGTATGTGCATATGTACATTTGAATATATGTTTTCTTTCTCTCTATATATATTTTTCTTCTTTTTTTCTTTGTTGGGACTGCATTCAAGCCATAGTTTTGTCCTTGATGATGCTGGACTAACTCATTCCTCTGATTTTAATTGCTGTGAGGATTCACATAATTATATTTATAACTTAACTGGTATTTATAATGCTAATGTATCTGAGGATAGCACAATGCCTTCAAGTAAATTTCTTTTATCTCTGACTTTGAGTTTATTTCATTTTTAAAGCTCTATTTTATTTTAATAGCGATTTGTTTTTATTTCAATATCATGATATTTTCTTAGATCTCTTTGAGGATATTAATTATTCTTAATTTGAAATCTTTTGTTTCCTCTATTATGTTTCATTTTACGGAATGTCGTGTTTTGAGTTGTGTGTCTAACTTTCATGTTGTTCTCAAACGTTTGATGGTTTGTGGTTGCCTGTTCCTACTTGTGTTTGAGAATCCCTGTTTGCCTCTTGGTGAACGTAGGTTCTGATTACAGTGGCCTGTCTCCCAAGATTGTGGGGGAAAGGCACAATACATAGATCATCTTCTTGGTATGGGGTTCCCCTCTCCTGGAATTCATATGATACCTCGGTTTAGCTATCTTACTTTTTCAGATCTAGTGCTAGGAGTCTGTGCCAGAACCCTAATGTGAGACAAAGTTATACTTAAGGTCTGGGCTGGAAGAAAATATCAGAGTCATGGAGTTCCTTTCTCTCATTAATTTATTTCTCTTATCCTTGTGGAATTCTAAAGCTACTTCTGGCTGTTTTCAGCTTTGGTCTCCAGCCCCAGCATTCAAATTTTAAAAGTTTCCTTAGGTGGATTGTGTACTTTGTGTAGAAGAACATTTTCAAGGTTTCATCCTGGGGCAAATGTCACTGCAGCCTGCTGTTCGGAGTAAGCTGGCAGGAGGAGGAGCCCAAATGGTCTGGGAGAGCTGAATGGAATTCTTCAAATAATTTTATTCATGGTGCTTCCAAGACCACTTCTGCTTTTCTCATTTGTTGACTCTGATTTGGAGACTCTTTGGGGGTTGCTCTGACCTCTGTATTAATTTTCTTTTTCAAATGCTTTGAGCTGTGTTTTTCTCCTTTCTTATTTCTTCATTTATCAAATCTACTTTTTATCTTTCAGACATTTCTCAGATTTCTAGTTTACTGACAATATTCATTCTTCTTTTTTTTTTTTAAACATCTTTATTGGAGTATAGTTGCTTTGCAGCGGTGTGTTAGTTTCTGCTTTATAACAAAGTGAATCAGCTATACATATACATATATATATCCCCATATCCCCTCCCTCTTGCATCTCCCTCCCACCCTCCCTATCCCACCCCTCTAGGTGGTCACAGAGCACTGAGCTGATCTCCCTGTGCTATGTGGCTGCTTCCCACTAGCCATCTACTTTACATTTGGTAGTATATATAAGTCCATGCCACTCTCTCACTTTGTCCCAGATTACCCTTCCCCCTCCCCGTGTCCTCAAGTCCATTCTTTACGTCTGCATCTTTATTCCTGTCCTGCCCCTAGGTTCTTCAGAGCCATTTTTTTTTTTTTAGATTCCATATATATATGTGTTAGCATATGGTATTTGTTTTTCTCTTTCTGACTTACTTCACTCTGTATGACAGACTCTAGGTCCATCCACCTCACTACAAATAACTCAATTTCGTTTCTTTTTATGGCTGAGTAATATTCCATTGTATATATGTGCCACATTTTCTTTATCCATTCCTCTGTCGATGGACACTTAGATTGCTTCCATGTCCTGGCTGTTGTAAATAGAGCTGCAATGAACATTGTGGTGCATGACTCTTAAAGGGGGCACTGATTTTCAGTTTACCTTTATACTGAGAGACTATCCTTTCTGGGGGCTCAGTTTTAAGAGATGGTCTCCCATTAGACTTCTTTCCCTGGCCTGTGTCTTTTCTAACCAAAGGCTTGAGAGACTGGAAACCAATGAGCAAGTCCCCTTGGTTTAGAAAATGCTCTTCATTTATTCCATTTTTTTTTTTTTCAGTCTTTGACCTGAACAGTGACTGCTTTCTAGCCAGTCCTGGGTACATTCAAAAATATTTAAATATTTTGTCTTTATGGAATATGTAGCTCTTTGCAACAGGGGAGGTTGATCCTGGCACCTACTCCACAGTGTTGCCAGAAATGGGAGTTATCATATCATTTCATGGGTAGATCAAGAAATTGCTTTAACTTTTTCTGTTTTGGGAATTTCAAAAATTAATTTATGCCTATTGTAGCAAGTGAAACCATACAATACAAAGATTTATAAAGGCAGAGCTAATAATTTCTTCCTGATTTTAATTCCACCTCTACAGGGGTAACCAATGTTAACATTTGGTGTGCATACTTTCACACTTTCAATTTGCTCATATATATATGAATATATGTAGATGTGTAGGTGGTTTGTTTTTTAAAAAAGGAATCATAATATATAGATTAATATGCAACTGGTTTTCTGAACAATTTATCTTGGACATTACTATAAATCAGTAAATATGGATCTAGCTCTGCCTACTTTTTCTAATTTATTTTTACATACAAAGGTAGTACAATTTTATATAGAAAGGCTTACTTTATTCATGCTGGTTTTAAAGTGTATTTTTATGTTTTTTTCCCCCCATTTCATTCTTTTCCTCTCTTCTCCCCTCTCACCCTCACTCCAACACATACACAATACCAGATACCAATCATTAACATCCTGGTTTGATTCCTTACGTTTCAAGGGATTTCTTGTATGCATTCTCATAAAATGGTCATTAGTAGCAGACTGAGGAGGAATTTGGAATGTCTGCTCTGTCACTCTGGCTGTGTGATCTTGCAAAAATCACATAATATTTTCAGTCATAGTTTTTACCAGTATAAAATGGAAATACAGGCATACCTCATTTTATTACCTTCACATATACTGTGTTCTCCACAAATTGAAGGTTTGTGGCAACCCTGCATCGAGCAAGTCTGTTGGCACCATTTTTCCAACAGCATTTGCTCACTTTGTGTCACTATGTCACATTTTGGTAATTCTTACAGTATGTTAAACTTTTTCATTATTATTATATTTGTCATGGTGATCATGGTGATCAGTGATCTTTGATGTTACTATTGCAAAAAGATTATGACTCACTGAAGGCTCAGATGATGCTTAACATTTTCTCACAATAAAGTATTTTTTAATTAAGTATGTACATTCTTATATATAATGCTATTGCACATATAATAGACTACTGTATAATGTTAACGTAACTTTTATATGCACTGAGGAACCAACAAAATTCGTGTGACTCGCTGTATTGTGATATTTGCTTTATTGCAGTGGTCTGGAACCAAATCTGCAATATCTCCGAGGTATGCCTGTAATAATTTTAATAATCCCTACCTCATTGTCATGAGGATTATGTGCATTAATATATAAAGTGTTTTAGTTTGTGAAGCTTTCATGGCACATTTCTAGTCACTGAAAATACAAAGGTGTGGTCTCTGCCCTAAGAAACTTGCAGCATAGTAGGGAGGCAGGCTCAGGAATGAGCCTTTTCCTGTAAGATGGTGGTATCTTTTCCTGTAAGATGGTGGTAAGGGGTGGTATACATTGTGTCCTGTGGATCCACAGTACAGGCACCTGGTCACCTGGTTGGTGAGTGGAAAAGGTCTGATTTCTAGAGCTGACACTTGGGTTGGGTGTCATAGAATGAGTTGGAATTGGCATTGGTGTTCTACGAATGTTATTATTCTCAGTATTAATACCTTTGTTTCTTTGCCTTTTTTTGTTGTTATTTAATCCACCTGTTTCTTTTCCTTTTAGGAGAGCTGATTTACCAAGTTCAATCACCTGATGAAGGGGCTCTAGTGACTGCTGCAAAAAATTTGGGGTTCATTTTTAAGTCTCGGACCCCAGAGACAATAACAATAGAAGAATTGGGAACACTAGTTACTTATCAATTGCTTGCCTTTTTGGATTTCAACAATTTCAGAAAAAGGATGTCTGTCATAGGTACGGTTGGTGGCTGGGAGTATTTTTTATCTCTTGATAGTACTATGGTTATATGGAAACTTCTCAGGGATGATTTTACTCTTGGTTATGTGTTGAGAGTTGTGATATTTACTAACCTTTGAACTTCTGTTATCCTCAACTTAGCCTCAACTCAGTAGTGGTGAGTATAACTAACATGTAACAAATGCTTATTGTGTGTCCAGTACTGGTCTAAATGCTATACATGAATGAACTGATTTAGTCATCACAACAGCCCTACAAAGTAGGTACTATTATTTTTATGCCCATTTTAAAGATAACAGAACTGAAACAGAGAGGTTGAGTAACTTTCCCAAGGTCACATAGCTTGAGATAGAATAGCTAGGATTTAAACCTAGGAGGTCTGACTATGAAGGAAGGTCATTCACTACACAGCACTGGCTCAGGATGAGTTCCTGAATTACTTGGCACATGCCAGTGATTGTTGATATTGTTGTTTTGTGAAAATCATCATCAGTCTTCTCATTATTATCCATTTACTCTGTTCACTTGCATTGCTGGAGATGATCACCCATTATTGAATTTAGCACCACAATGAATCCATGCTTTCCTAAGTCAGTGCTAACCCTCAGTGCTGCATCAATGTCCCTCTCATTCTTATTTTGCTTCTTCCATCCTTATAACAGGTGTTCTAAATCTTTGCCCTTTCCTCAAGTCCTCAACCTTGCCATGAATCTTCTTTACTCTTGGAAGCTAAATTCATCTGCTATTTCTCTAAAAAACGAGGCCCTCAGAGATGCACACTATCACCTTACCCTTTTCCCCATCTTCCTCCTTCATCCCCAAGCTATAACTTTACTCAGTCTTTTTCCTGATTCAGAGAAAAATTCCTCTTGCTCTTTTTCAATGCTAAAGATTCTACCTGTTCCCATCCCTTTTCCTTCCCTGCTTGCTTCTTATTCTTCGTCACTGGCTCCTTCCTTCAGCCTGCAACTCTGTCATCATCCTGTTTCCTTAAAGATATTGTTCATGTTCTGACCTCCACTGATTTTGGCACCCCATTTTTCTTCTTTCCATCACAACTTAATTTTTCAAGGTCAGTTTTTGATCCTTACCTTGATTTCTCTTTTCAGCCTATTAAGGTCAGTCCTCTGCTTCCACTGTTCAAAAAGAAATGCCTTCTCAGAAGTTTGCAATCACCTCATAACTGCCCAAAGCAATAGCCCTCCCTCTCTTTCTTTCTTTCTTTCTTTCTCTCTCTTTCTTTTTCTTTCTTTCTTTCCTTTTTCTTTCTCTCTCCCTTTCTTTTCTTTTCTTTCTTTTCTTCCTTCCTTCCTTTCTTTCTTTCGTTCTTTCTTATTTCTTTCTGTCTTTATGTCCCTGCCTCCCTCTCTCTCTTTCTCTCCCTTCCTTTTGCTTTCTTTCTTTCTTTCTCTCTCTCTCTCTCTTCCATCTCTCTTTCTTCCTTCCTTCCTCTTTCTTCCTTTCTTTCTTTCTTTCTTTCTTTCTTTCTTTCTTTCTTTCTTTCTTTCTTTCTTTCTTTCTTTCTTTCTTTCTTTCTTTCTTTCTTTCTTTCTTTCTTTCTTTCTTTCTTTCTTTCTTTCTTTCTTCTTTTCTCTCTCTCCCCCTTCCTTCCTTTTTTCTATCTAACATCTATCTTCTACTATCATCGCTCATCTTTTTTTTTTTTTTTTTTTTGCAGTATGCGGGCCTCTCACTGCTGTGGCCTCTCCTGTTGCGGAGCACAGGCTCCGGACACGCAGGCTCAGTGGCCATGGCTCATGGGCCCAGCCGCTCCGCAGCGTGTGGGATCTTCCCGGACTGGGGCATGAACCTGTGTCCCCTGCATTGGCAGGCAGACTCTCAACCACTGCGCCACCAGGGAAGCCCTATCTTTTTAAACTTGGTGATATTCGGGACTGTTGACCTACTTCTCTTGACACTCCTCTTTTGGCCTCTGGGAGCTCGCTGGCTCCTGGTTCTCCTCTTCTCCTGTGTTTTTGTTCTCAAGCTCCTTTTCAAGCTGACTATTCTTTGTTCTACTCTTCAGTGTTGGTGTCCTTTTCTCTTCTCACTTCCTGTGCTCTCCTTGGATAATCTTGACCACTCACATGGTGGTAGCTATTGCCTATATTCTGTGTCCTTCCCATATTGTTCTTCAGTTTCAATCTCTCTCTGAGGTCCCCACACACTCTTTCAGCCTTCTCCTGGATTCTGCCACTGGGTTGTACTACAGTTACCTCAAATTTTGTATGTCTAATATAGAACTTTCTTTCTCACAACTATTGCTCTTTATGTAGTTCTTATTAAAATTGTTAACTACCTTTTGCCATATGCCCGTGTGAGTGCACTGAACACTTTACAATGAATTATTTTATTAAATTCTTGCGATAGTGTATTACCCCCAATCAGGAGATGAGGCAATTAAGGCTCAAAGATTTGAAGTATCCTGCCCGAGGTTGTCACACAACTTGTTACAAGTCCAGTAAGATGCAGAGGAAATACCTGAACCCAGGTTTTAAATATTTGAACATCTTTCTCCAACATCTAGCCTCTTAATCCCTATTGTAGCTCACTTGCTTTTGATACTTCCTTCTCCTTTGTGCCCCTAGGCTAGTGATTCTGAAACTTCACCTCCCATCAGAACCACCAGGAGGGCTTGTTAAAATGAAAATTGCTGGGCCTAGGCCCTAGAGTTTCTGATTCAGTAGGCCTGGGGTGAGGCCTAAAAGTTTGCATGTCTAACAGGCTCCCAGGTATTGCTGATGCAGATGCTGCTGGGCAGAGAACCAGTCTGGGGACCATTGCCCTGGACTAGGAGATCCTCAAATACTACTCATTATTTTCCCCTGAGATACTCTGCTACTCTCTTCATTCAGGCTTCAGCATCCCTTGCCTTGTCTATAGGATCCTCAATCTACGGCCATACCACCCTGAACGCGCCCGATCTCGTCTGATCTCGGAAGCTAAGCAGGGTCGGGCCTGGTTAGTACTTGGATAGGATCCTCAGTAGTCATCCTGTTTCTAAGTCTCTCCTTCTCAAGGCAACAGAGTAATCTTTCTAAAAATAGCCTCAAAAACCCGTTTTTGTCATAAAAGCCTACTGTCCTTTTCACTTAATTCCCAGTGCCACTGCTTTAGTTAAGCCTCTCATCACTGCTTGCTTACATTATGGCAATATCTTTAAACCTGTTTCCCCTTAAAAGAATCCTCTATGCTGACACCAGGGTATTCTTTTTAAAACATTGGCCTGATTTTGCCATCACCTGATTAAAAAATCTTGCTGGCTTCCTAGAACTTAAAGGATGTCCTTAGCATGACATTCAAGATTGTTTGCAATCTGACCTCAAGCTGCTTTTCTTCCACTTCCCGAAACTATGTGCTCCAGCCTCACTAGACCTCACCATTCCTGGCATGCATTGTGCACTTTCACACCGTTTGCACGTACACCTAGACCTCTCCTTTTCTCCTCTCCTCTTCTTGGAAAACTCATACTTATGTAACTTATGAATATCCTGATCATCATATTAGATCAATTTTTACTCTGAAAAACGTGTGTATATGTAATAGCAGGGCTTTTGGTCTCTAACTACTAGAAACTAGCTCTGGGAGATTGCTCTCAGCAGGAACCAAACATCATCTGAGGATGTTTATTTTTAGTGTTTTTTGACAACAGGCTGTAGGCAGTCATTATCAGCGTTACTGATGAGCACACATGCTGCTCTGGGTGTTGGCTTAATGTTGTATCAGCAGGAACTATCTTCTATTTACAGCTTCAGGGGAAGTGTTATTGATGTTGGGTTGGCCCAGAACTGGTTTCTCTTTGCTCTGAGGGTGTTGACGAAACCTAAGATTGCTACACAGGGAAACTTTCAGCTTTTCCCCAGTGTTGGTCACCATTACAGGCTATGGGGAAATCACAGCCTAACCACAAATATCGGATGTTTGCCTTAATGGATCCCATATGAAGAAAGGTAATGTTCCACCACAGAATGCATGGAGGCTTCGGGCTTTATTTCATTTCTGTTTGTTTTTTAATCAGGAGGAATTTGAAAGACAGACTTCACGAGGATAGACAAGTCTCTGTTTGATAACAAGGTGAAAAACAATGTTAGCCTCATGATTGTCACAGGGCTTGGTTGGGCAACATCCCAACCTGAAGGCTCAGACATTTGTTGCTGCTGCAGCTCTTTCTCCTCCTCCCCCTCTTAGGTCTTTTCCTCCTTCTTCAAAGTTTCCTTTTTTTGACAGTCATTCATTGAATCATTGAATCACATTGAATGTGTAGTTTAAGTACCAGTGGTACTTTCATTCTGGGGCAACAACCCTGATTTAATCCAGAGGTATCTAAATAAAAATAGGTTTCTATAAAGAATTTTGTCAGAAGGTATATAATATAGTCTATTGATAAGCATGTAAATCTCAGTATGTAGTTTTGGAAGGATTAATACTACTAATTATGTAAATAAAAATACAGAGATAAAATTCAAAGATAGTTATTAATAGGGGCAAGTGGCAGATAATTATTAAAGAATAGATTACAGTAACTCCTTGTAAAGCCCTTACAAGATCTTTAGATAAAGGTTTCTTAACTCTAAACCTTTTAAGGATTATCAAAATACAAATCACACTGACATGTGACAGGCATTTCTCTATGTGGATGTATGAACAGCCACCCAACTAAGATATAACAAAGTGGAATTATTCATCACCCTTCAGAGTGTTGCTATTATATATACCCTTACAGCATAAACCTGGAACCATTTCTGACTTTTTTCTTTCCTTTGTATCACAAAGGCATATCTGCTGCTTTCAACGAATTTTGCATAATTATAATTCAACTCAATCAAGCAAATATTTATTAAGTACCTACCGTGTTCCAGGAACCTGAAGCTAAAGGAGAATGTGAAATTGAAAAATGTATTTTGCGGTTGCATCCAGGAGAAAATGGTGAAGCAGGATAGGAAATAGGCTAAAAAGGGGCCTGATGATCCCTGTTTATGACATGTTTAAGAGTCCAAACTTGATCTAAGGGCAGAAGAAAGCTATTGCAGGATTCTAAGCAGTAGTGTGAAGATGACTCTGGCTGTATTGCAGAAGAGTTTGGAGGGAACGAGTAAAACCATTTAGGTTAATGTGATAATCTAGGCAAGAGAGAAGGTGTCAGAGAGAAGTTCTTGGCTTCGATTGGATGTATGGGGGGGGGGGAGGAGCTTTGAGTGATGGCCAGATACCTGATTTGGGAGACTAAGTGAATGCTGAAGCTGATTATTATTTTTTTTAAGACTTTTTTTTTTAATGTGGACTATTTTTAAAGTCTTTATTGAAATTGTTTCAATGTTACTTCTGTTTTATGTTTTAGTTTTTTTACGGACATGAGGCATGTGGGATCTTAGCTCCCTGACCAGGGATCAAACTCACACCCCCTGTATTGGAAGGTGGAGTCTTAACCACTGGACCACCAGGGAAGTCCTGAAGCTGGTTATTAGGACTGGAGACATAGGAGGAGTAACTAGTCATTGGTGATAGATAACGTGTCCAGTTTGAGTTTGATGTGCTTGGGCACATCTAAGAGAAGATGTCCAGTTGGTAGTTGGATGTACAGGCAGGGAGCACTGGAAATGGATTTAGGCGGGAGATACACATTTGAGAGCAATCATCCTGTCGACGAAAACTGAAGCCATAAAAAGAATGTGACTGCCCAATGAGAGTGTGATGGATGGGAGGAAAAGTCAGTCCTGGGTAAATCTCTGAAGAACACCAGTATTTAAAAGACAGGC